>NC_042981.1:32247327-32938822 GCF_901001165.1 Salmo trutta
GGTCACGAGTCATACATTACACATAAACAAACATGGCTATGAGTCATAGACACCCAAAATGCTGCAAATCATAAAATTATATACAACAATACTCACATACGCATACAAACTCACAAGTACCATATATAGATACATGTGCGGACACACACAAACAAACACTGGTTGCCCAGGGTAACCGTAGGTCACATGACTGTCCAGACAGTGGTTGTGAGTCCTGTTGTCCAGACATGGTTAGCGTGACTGAGAGAGAGAGAGAGAGAGAGAGAGAGAGAGAGAGAGAGAGAGAGAGAGAGAGAGAGAGAGAGAGAGAGAGAGGAGAGAGGAGAGGAAGTTGGACAGCTTGACTAGCTAAGGCACACCCAATTACAGTATGACTCGCACATGCAGTGTCTAGTACTTCAGAGGACACTGTCTGTCTGTCTGTCTGTCTGTCTGTCTGTCTGGTTTGCATCTTGTATTTCTCCATTTTAGATTTTAAATGATAAATTAACATACACTGAGTGTACAAAATATTAAGAACACCTTCCTAATATTGAGTTGCACCCCCTGTTGCCCTCAGAACAGTCTCAATTTGTCAGGGCATGGACTCGCGTTCCACAGGGATGCTGGCCCATGTTGACTCCAATGCTTCCCACAGTTGTGTCAAGACGGCTGGATGTCCTTTGGGTGGTGGACCATTCATGATACATATACACTGTTGAGAGAGAAAAACTCAGCAGTATTGCAGTTCTTGACACAAACCGGTGCGCCTGGCACCTACTACCATACCCCGTTCAAAGACACTTCAATATTTTGTCTTGCCCATTCACCTTCTGAATGGCACACATACACACTCCATGTCTCAATTGTCTCAAGGCTTAAAAATCCTTATTTAACCTGTCTGCTCCTCTTCATCTACACTGATTGAAGTGGATTTAACAAGTGACATCAATAGGGGATCATAGCTTCCACCTGGAAGTAAGCATTTCATGGTAAGGTTGTATTCGGCGCAGGTGACATAAAATTTGCTTTGATATGATTCACCTGGTCAGTCTATGTCATGGAAAGAGCAGGTGTTCTTAATGTTTTTTATTTTTATATTTTTTATTGAACCTTTATTTAACTAGGCAAGTCAGTTAAGAACAAATTCTTATTTACAATGACGGCCTACCAAAAGGCAAAAGGCCTCCTGGGGGACAGGGGCCTGGGATTAAAATAAATAATAGTAAATACAATATAAATATAGGACAAAACACACATCACAACAAGAGAGACAACACAACACTACATAAAGAGAGGCCTAAGACAACAACATAGCAAGGCAGCAACACATGTTTCGTACACTTGTGTAGTTATGAAATATATCAAATGTAGGGCTCTACAGGCTTCTCTTTTTAGAGCCCTGACCAGATTGTGTTTTCTGAAAGTGTCAAAACCACAATCAGGTTAAATCCGGTTGAGATATTTGATGGGGGGGAAACTCTGACATACCCACAACACACTGGAAAAATGCAATTCACTGTCAGGCTGTGCTTAAAGCCAAAATGCTTTTTAGTTATGTAGTAGTGGATCTAGGTTTATATACTGTATTTTCTACATATTTCATCAACTTTTGTGTATTGCTCATTTGTCCTGTATTACAGGTGTGAAATAAATATTCCCAAATAATTGTATTGTGTGGTAGGAAAGAATAGACTTGGTGAGAAGCAGAGTGAAGGGACAGTGTGTGAGAGAGAGGTAGTAAGAATAGAGGGGACAGCAGAGCAGAGCAGAGCAGCACTGCAGCTAAGATTACGATACTATCAAGCGGTAAGTGAGGGTGGAGGGTTGGTTTTCCAGGCCCAAAACCACCAGCTCTTACAAACACAGATGCGCAGTGAGTCAGACATACACACACAAACACATACATACACACAGTCTCTCTCTGAAAGCGCTCAGAGACAGAACTCTCTCTACTCTGCTCTGCTCCTTTCCACTCTCTGTGCGGCGGGAAGCCCCAGTCTCCACAGTCAACGCTCTCTCTCTCTCTCTCTCGGTCTCTCTCTCTCTCTCTCTCTCTCTCTCTCACTCTTCCTTCTCTCTTATTTCTATTTCTCTTAATGCGTGTTCAATTCTTTTCTGGTTGTTCGCATTGGGTTTCGGCGCCCTCTGAAAGCCTCACAGACTTTGAATGGCGTAGGCCACTGCCTGGTTTGAACTTAAAGAAAACAGAACATTTCCAAAACTTGGCCGACCAATCAAAAGAGAGAGAGAAAAGAGAGAGGGAAGCAGAGCTGAAAAAGTAAAAGCAAAGAGGAAAAAACAAGCTACACCGAGTAAGAGCGAAAAGAGAGAGGGGAGGGGAGGAGAGGCCCTGTGACCTCATGTGACATGTGACGTGGGCTCCACCACTCACGGAGGGGAGTTGGAGGATGGCGAGGACGCAAAGAGAGCTGTGGCTTTAGCCGGCGCTAGCTAACACTGACGCTCCATTCAGGCCACCACCGTGGGACACCACGTCTCCTGACAGAGAGAGAGAGAACCTGGCTAACCTCAGAGCCCCTGCCCACTGACGGACCGGACCAGCACCACACCTCCCTGCCACCCCACCCTGGCCTGCTGACAAGACGTCCAGACCCGATACAACAACGGTGAGTCCATTGGAAGGCCAGAGTCCTGGAGAGGGATGGTACCACTGCATCTCAGTGTAGCCACACTCTCCCTCTCCCTCCCAGCCTGCCATTCTCTCTCCCTCTCCCTCCCAGCCTGCCATTCTCCCTCCCTCTCCCTCACCCTCCCAGCCTGCCATTCTCTCTCCCTCTCCCTCTCCCTCCCAGCCTGCCATTCTCTCTCCCTCTCCCTCACCCTCCCAGCCTGCCATTCTCTCTCCCTCTCCCTCTCCCTCCCAGCCTACCATTCTCTCTCCCTCTCCCTCACCCTCCCAGCCTACCATTCTCTCTCCCTCTCCCTCTCCCTCACCCTCCCAGCCTACCATTCTCTCTCACTCTCCCTCTCCCTCTCCCTCCCAGCCTACTATTCTCTCTCCCTCTCCCTCACCCTCCCAGCCTACCATTCTCTCTCCCTCTCCCTCACCCTCCCAGCCTACCATTCTCTCTCCCTCTCCCTCTCCCTCCCAGCCTACTATTCTCTCTCCCTCTCCCTCACCCTCCCAGCCTACCATTCTCTCTCCCTCTCCCTCACCCTCCCAGCCTACCATTCTCTCTCCCTCTCCCTCACCCCCCCAGCCTACCATTCTCTCTCCCTCTCCCTCACCCTCCCAGCCTACCATTCTCTCTCCCTCTCCCTCTCCCTCTCCCTCACACTCCCAGCCTACCATTCCCTCTCCCTCTCTTTCACTCCCTCTCCCCCTATCATTCCCTCTTCCTCTCTTTCTTTCTGAATGTCTCATACCCCTGGTGCTGCATACTTATTCTGCTCTCTTTGCAGGCTTGTGGCAAGGGATTCCTGCGGTAGTTACAAACCCCAAATTCTTGGTTGCAAATGGGCTCCGAGTTCCAGGATCTATCCTTCTCCCTCGCTCTCCTCTCTCTCACTCTTTCGTTCTCTATTTCAACCACCGTTTCTCTCCAAGGTTGGTCGTTATCGACTGTAGAGAGGGCTGACGACGGCTCTGGCACCACTTCAGCCACGAGGACATGGCTTCCAACAGCATCTTTGACTGCTTCGGAAACTACGGCCCCACTCTACTGAGAGGTAAGCACTCTCTCCTCCCCTCTATACTCTCTCTCTCTCTCCCTCTCTCTCCTCTGTCATGTCTGTGGCTCGAGGCGTCAGAGAGAGAATGATATTGGCGGCTCTGGCGGTCCACTCGCTCCCAGTTGTTTAAAATGTGTGGCCTCGTCTGTTTGGCAACACGAAGGAGTGTGAGGGTGTGTGCGTGTTCCAAAACAGCAGGGACAGCAACACTTCTAAAAGAGAGACTTTGTTTTGGTGTTTGAGTAGACCCTCTCTGAAAGGGTCGTACCACACACGCTGAATGCCCTAATGTTCCTATTAAATGGGTAAAAGGAGGCATGGGTCCATACAGTAGCCGAGGCCGTTAGTGACAGGGCCCTTACAGCTGTGGGCCTCAGGGCTGCATCTGATGTAGTCTTGATGGAGCACACCCATAATGGGCTTCTCACCACAGCCATCAAGAGGGAGTTTTTCTAGCTCTCTGGGAGAATAGAAGGAAGGAAGGCTCCATCGGACCGGCCTTTACTGGAACACAGTGATACGATAAAACAAAAAGAGAAAAAACATTGGTCTGTCTCCTTCACTACTTACAGGAGGTACTCTTGGCCTGTGTGGTGAGGTGAGTGCATTACACTCAGGCTAAAGACTGCTGTTAATGAAGGAGCCATTTTCTTCCATGGTTACCTCAATCCTGCAGTACTTGGATTAAAGCCTAGATTGAATTCAAGTTTAGAGAGAATTTTCCCGCTGATATAATAAAACAATAAATTATAAGATTATGAAATAACAATGTACTAAATTAGATTACATATAGTGATAGAAGCTTCAATTGTGTTCAATTTAGATTAATAGCAAAATGATACAAACACATTTTCAAGCAGCTAGAAAGTGAAGAAACCATGTAAAACTTCTGTTCTGTTTGTCACAGCAGAATATCAGACTTCCACTCTAAATCTAACTGTTGAAAACTCTGAATTAACTGTATAAACTGTTGGCTAAGTTTAGAGAGAATTTTCCCGCTGATATAATGAAACAATAAATTATAAGATTATGAAATAACAATGTACTAAATTAGATTACATATAGTGATAGAAGCTTCAATTGTGTTCAATTGCGAAAGGCCTCAGCCAACAGTTTATACAGTTAATTCAGAGTTTTCAACAGTTAGATTTAGAGTGGAAGTCAGATATTCTGCTGTGACAAACAGAACAGAAGTTTTACATGGTTTCTTCACTTTCTAGCTGCTTGAAAATGTGTTTGTATCATTTTGCTACTAATCTAAAAAGTCCCCAACATGTCATTTTATCGAGAGCATGTTGCTGTGAGAGTATTAATCTGAGGAGGTCTGGGAGATTGGTTCCCTACTACATAAAAAAAAAACGTCACAGAAAATCTACCCTCGATTACGGCCTGGTTGCTGTGGTAATTAGAGAGCCCCAGGATAAGCACTACCAGCTCCTAATTGTTTGCAGAATAAATCTTAAAATCTCTGGAGCCCAGTTTCCCCCTATAAACATGCGCCCACACACATCTGCCGCTCATATGAGAACACAACTCTGATATCCCTACTGGAACCACAGTGAGCAGAGTGACAGAGGACGGTGTTTCAGTGTTCTCACAGCTCAGACAGATACTCAGTCATTTAGAGTTTCCTCTCGACAAAGCCGCATCTCTGCACTATATCTTTCTCTCACTCTCATTCTTACGCATCACTAAATGCTTCTCTCCCGCTCTCTTATTCATCCTTCGTTGGTTATTATCATTCAGACTGGAGCACGAGGTCTAGTTGCTGGTTGATTATTCTCCTTTAAAGCACTACGGCCTTATTTAGTGTGCAACCCTCTAATGTCTGACTAAGGACTGAGTTGGGATCAGATGTTACACTTAGCGGGCCTCTTATGTAAAGCGCTTCGGATGCTTGAATTTGTATTTTGACTGTAGCGAGAAGGGAAAACCAACGTGCATGCCAAAAAAATAGGATGGAAAAATAGAGTGTTTAAAGCTGTAATCGCCATTGGAAATCATTAATGAATATGCAATATCCTTTTACAATTTATTCAGTCGAGAAAATGAAAGCAAAACTGTAACAGAACAAAGGCCAAAAGTAATTCAATCCTCCAGTTCAATTTGAAAGCATTTCAAATAGACTACCTCATGTGAGTGAAATACTCTGGCCGTTAGTTGAACAACTTGCATTACACGGGCAAAGCCGTTTGGAAAAGAGAAGAAAAAAAAATGTGACCGAAATTAAGAGGTACGGGTCGAAAGAAAATCAAAGAGGCCGTTTAATGTTTGTGGATATTGTATGTTTCCAATTCCTGAATTTAATGCTATGGAAATGTGGATGTATAAATGTCATAGTGTTACAGTTAAACTCTGCCTATAGATTGTGCTTCTAAAGTACATTTACATTTTACTTAGCTGGTAAAAAAAAAAGTTAAATCCCAAACATCTATATCTAATGATTAGCAACTCAAGAGAGATAGGCTACCCATAGATGAATATGCATTCAGACACAATCATCTGAATACATAAATACAAGTAGACGGGAGCCCTGTCCATAAGCATGTATAGAATGATATTCTTAGCTCCATCACATTAAGCAGCAGTATGTCTCATGCTGAGATGTGGACACACGCGTGCACGTGATGTGCAACACCTGACACGCTTTCTGTGAGAAAAGAATGTGCTTCGCCTCAAAAACCTCACTCCTGTAGCACAGAGAAGAGGAGAGAGAAAAGAGAGAGAGAAGAGAGAAGAGAAGCGAGAGAAGGACACTGAAGCTCTCACGCTATTTGTAATGAGAAAGAGAGCACCTCCAAAAACAGTTGCGAGGCCCTGACAGTTAGCACACTAGGGCAGGCCGTATGTGAGATGGAGATGCTCTCTAAAGGCGCTAATCTGATGCAGACTAAGAGAGCTCCTGCCTTTCCCCGATAACCACAATGAGGTTACACCTGCTCCTCTCTCACAACAGACCAATTATCCAGACATACACACACACACATCTGAGGTACGCTAAATACTCACAGAACTAACATTAGCAGCTTGGTATCCCAAATTCTTGATACGAGTGAAATACCAGGTGATACGAGTGAAAATAGCAACTATTTCACTCTGTGGAGAAAAATGTCAAAACTTTTATTGGGTTACAAACCTGCCACTTTTGCTGTCTTCAGCGTTAGAGTCAGGTGAGGATCCTGGTTTACAGTGAGTCTGATTGGGCATGGGTACTGGGTCATATCCTTGGCTTGGTTCCCTGACCGCTTTTCCTCCTAGCTGGAAAGGAAGCTTTTTACCCAATAGGCCCTTTAGACGGTGGGGGGGGGGGCATTTTAGAGTGTAACGCTCATGGGAGCCAGTTCCCTTTGTGGCAGAAAAAAGGCCCCACTTTATTAGGGTGGGAATGGTTTTATATGTTTGGCTTGTTGCACTGTATGAATGAAAGTTAGGGTTTCTGTGTGAGAAACACGCCATGCTTCGCCACAGTAGTAGTGAGTTTATTTTTGGTGGATTCTGGGAGGTGGTCTGGTTAGTTCTACAACTCGGAAATAAAAAGCTAAAAGACTCACAACTGTTAGAATTGTATGAGAAAAATAAACTTTGGGTAAAACCCTCAAATGAATTCTCTCACATTACAGATAAGCCTCAAGATGAATTTAACAAAAGGATCAGATCTTTGATGCAAAAACATATATTACAACAAAGTTGTTGTCACAAAGTCAAGTTAATATACAGTAGCTTATGATCAAAAGTTTTGAAATTCACCCAAAAATTCACCCTCCTAAATTAATCAAATACTTAATTGGAAGCCAGTCAAAGCCCTTCTGCTCAGCCTTAGGCCTCTGATGCCAAAACATGGAGATTGGCTGAAATCTGTAACCAGATATTGAGTTTCGATATTCAAAAAGAAAGGGAAATAATACAAAACTCATGACAGCCACGGAGTAGCGGAATCCTGTCTCCAATTTAGCAGAGTATAATATCTATTTATAAAACTCTGAGGGCACATTGGAAGGTAGCAACGCTCTGGACTTGATTAGCATTGTAAACGTTTGAGGTACTTATTTGGTCCGTCTCGTCGTTTTCACCGTCTGTCAACACCTGTTGATGGGTAACACCTTCAGGGGTCGCCAACAAGATGGCTTCCAGGTAGAGGAAGGGAGGCGGCATATGCTGATTATGTGGTCAACCAATTTCCAAACCCCGTCTCCCATAAATCGTTTGGCTGAGCACGCTAAACTCTATGTAACGTTGGTCAAGGTTAAAGTTGTGCTAAGTGTTGTAGTAAATAAAATGTTCTGGTGGTCGACCGGCAACCACAAGAGCCAGATTCTCTGGAGCTGGTCTCCAATCTGATAATGTGGATATTTCCTGTATTGGTCCCTTGGTACAAATTTAGTTTGGACAAGTAATTGTTTCGGAAGGGCGGACAACTTTCTATCGACAAACAGCACTGGACAGGTGATCAACATATGTTTCTGAAATTCATCTTGAAAACAAACTAAAGGTAGACTTTGCGTAGTATGGCATGGCTGGTGTGTATAGTGAATATGATCTGATGCTGGTTCTGAGGCAGTAGGCATTGTGCCAGACTGGATGAAGCATTAAGAAAGCTCTGTGTGGCGTCTAAGCCCCTCTAGCACAGCTCATCAAGAGTTAGACTTCACATTAAGAGCAGCTCTCTGATTGCCTATGGCAGTTCTGAGGGGACTGAACTCTGTGAATTTATGGTAAATACAGTATCACTGTCACGCCCTGACCATGGAGAGCCCTTGGGGTTCTCTATGGTGCAATAGGTCAGAGCGTGAATCGGGGGTGTTCTAGTCTAGAATTTCTATGTTGGTGTGAGTATGGTTCCCAATTGGATCAGCTGATGATTGTTGCCTCTAATTGGGGATCATACTTAATGTGGTCCTTTTCCCACCTGCGTTTGTGGGATATTGTTTCGTTTTGGTTTAGTGCTATGTGCGCTACGAACTTCACGTTAGTTTATTCTTTGTTGTTTTTTGAAGGTTCACTTTAATAAATATGTGGAACTCTACTCACGCTGCACCTTAGTCCGCTCATTATGTATACGACGAACGTGACAACCACACCTCCCTCAGACAAGCAAAAAGGAGAAAATACATATTATGCCCTTACTTAATAATTACGTAGTGGCAGAATGAAATAATTGGTAGGGTGAGAGACACAAATCCAAGTTTGTCATGATACAATGCACTGGGATGTCAGCGGAATTCATAACGTCTAGACAAGCTATTTTAACTGGGACCCTCCGATGTGGAAAATAAATATCGGAACAGGAACGCTAGCATGCAGGCAGGAAAGTACTCAGACGACGAAAGTATTTGGATAACTGGATGAGGAGATGGAAATGATCACAATATAATTTTCTGTTTTTTTTGTTTTTTTTAAGTCTTACATCTAGTGTTTATAGTTACAATATTCCGATGAGTCATTTCTTTACGCTTAATTACGTTCTCTTATGAGATGATCATATTTCATTAGGCCCTTACTGTGGTATTGATTAAATCACTGCTATCATGCTTTTAATAACCTCATCCCTTTTGTCTGAGAGAATTGAATTAAGAACAAACCCAGGCTTGTAATGTTTTCAATCACTTATCATGCAGTTGTATAACAGCTGCCCCTGAACCACAGCTAGTTTCATACACTGAGGCAGCTCACAATTAGGGACAAGCAACAGTCTAATACCACCAGTGATTATGCATGGTGACCTAAGTTTGGCAATAATTAAGTTACAGGAAGCTTATATAAAAGTGCTATTAAGTAATTTTGCCATGCCATAAAGTGTTAATTACCATGTGATTAATTAACTAAATGAGACTCTAGTTGTACTAATGAAGGAGATAATAGATCAGATTACAACCAACAACGAATTTACGGGAAATTAAAGAATGAAAATGAAGATCCTTCTTGAAAATAAATGAATTATATATTCTTTTTTTTTTAACTATCTTGTCTATCAAAAGAAGCCAACACTAGACAGAGTCCACTTGAAGTGAATCTGAAACTTCGACAGAATGTTGTTGTTTTTCATAAGGCATGACCCCTCCCTGCTTAGTAATACCGTTAAACAGATGTTTCGAACAACATCCGATCTGTAGACACAACATAAAGAAGAATCATCCCATTTTTAGCATAGCGTATGAAAACTATTTCAGCATAGTTTTATTTTCACATGCAGCTAATTTCAGTTGCCTATATACAGTATGACACATATGGTTTTCAACGTGGAGACATCGAACAATTCAACAGCAAAACAGCTCAACAAGCCAGAATGTGAAACTGAACTAAAGACTGAAGCCTCTTCTTCCTTCATTACGATAAATCTTTAATCATGCTCAAAACGTCCATAGCCCATCCCTCTTCCCAAAAGCAATAAAGAAAAAAGTTAATTACGGTGGAGCAAAAATGCAGATAATGATAGGATATATAAGCTGCAGGCTATGAAATTGTTTTTGATACTAATTTTTCTCAGTTTTTCCCCGAAAAATTTCAAATAGTTTGCATTAGTTAATTATCTTTGGTGCAATAAAACATGTTTTAGGGACGTGACAACCTTCCCAAAAAGTAGAAAAAGTTATTTCAAGAGATGATCATTTCAGAAATGGGAAATGACTACTTGACTTTTTTTACAACTTGACTTTTTGGACATGGGCAATTTTATGTGATCACGTTTTCGAAAAACATTTTAAAAATCTGCTCCAAATTATGATTGAAAGATGTCTGCAGAAAGAATAAGGTGTCAGCTATGACATGACACCCTGGGTTTATTATTTTGGTTATTGAACTACAGTAAGTGAAGTGGATTGACACCTGGATTACGGTAAAGGAATTTCATCATGGGTCCGTCATCTGTGCTACTCAGAAATGCATAGTTATGGAGATGAATGCCATTCTCTTCATGGTCTTTTTGTTGAATGTGTGATGTAAGTGCCTTAATGTGTTTGGACCCCAGGAAGAGTAGTTGCTGCCTTGGCAGGAACTAACGGGGATCCCTAATAGATACAAATGGGGATGTTTCCTAAATAGGTACACAAATATAGAAATATGCAATATCCTCCTTTGCATACTTGGGTATTATTCTACACACTGGCTATTATTTTAATGAGCTCTTCCCCCAAACAAGACCAAATTTGGTTGGTCCGGACCAAATCTGAACGAATCATAGACATCTATGTTTCACAAATTTGGACATCAAAGTACAGCACAGTAGAGTACATTATAGTAAAGTAGATTATAGTTCAGTACAGTACAATACAGTACATTACAGTAAAGTAGATTATAGTTCAGTACAGTACAATACAGTACATTACAGTAAAGTAGATGCTTTTTTCAATCTTTACTAACAACATGTCACTGGCTTTGAGTAAGGCCAATGTGTCTATGTATGCGGATGACTCAACACTATACACGTCAGCTACTACAGCGACTGAAATGACTGCAACACTTAACAAAGAGCTGCAGTTAGTTTCAGAATGGGTGAAAAGGAATAAGTTAGTCCTAAATATTTCTAAAACTAAAAGCATTGTATTTGGGACAAATCATTCACTAAACCCTAAACCTCAACTACATCTCGTCATGAATGATGTGTAAATTGAGCAAGTTGAGGTGAATAAACTGCTTGTAGTAACCCTGGATTGTAAACTGTCATGGTCAAAACATGTTGATACAACAGTAGTTAAGATGGGGAGAAGTCTGTCCATAATAAAGCACCGCTCTACCTTCTAACAACACTATCAACAAGGCAGGTCCTACAGGCCCTAGTTTTGTCGCACCTGGACTACTGTTCAGTCGTGTGGTCAGGTGCCACAAAGAGGGACTTGGGAAAATTGCAGTTGGCTCAGAACAGGGCAGCACGGCTGGCCCTTAAAAGTGCACGGAGAGCTAACATTAATGACATGCATGTCAATCTCTCCATGGCTCAAAGTGGAAGAGAGTTGACTTCATCATTACTTGTTTATGTAAGAGGTATTGACAAGCTGAATGTACCGAGCTGTGTGTACTACACACAGCTCGGACACCCATGCATACCCCACAAGACATGCCACCAGAGATCTCTTCACAGTCCCCAAGTCCAGAACAGACTATGGGAGGCGCACAGTATTACATAGAGCCATGACTAAATGGAACTCTATTCCACATCAGGTAACTGATGCAAGAAGTAGAATCAGATTTAAAAAGCAGGTAAAAATACACCTTATGGAACAACGGGGACTGTGAAGAGACACACACAAAGGTACAGACACATGCATATACACACATTGTGATATTGTTGTATGGTGGTATTGAACATTTTGTGTTGTGGATATGTGGTGGTGTAGGGATGTTACAGTTGAAGTCAGAAGTTTACATACACTTAGGTTGGAGTCATTAAAACTCGTTTTTCAACCACTCCACACATTTCTTGTTAACAAATTATAGTTTTGGCAAGTCGGTTAGGACATCTACTTTGTGCATGACACAAGTCATTTTTCCATCAATTGTTTACAGACAGATTATTTCACTGTATCACAATTCCAGTGTGTCAGAAGTTCACATACACTAAGTTGACTGTGCCTTTAAACAGCTTGGAAAATTCCAGAAAATGATGGCATGGCTTTAGAAGCTTCTGATAGGCTAATTGACATCATTTGAGTCAATTGGAGGTGTACCTGTGGATGTATTTCAAGGCCTACCTTCAAACTCAGTGCCTCTTTACTTGACATCATGGGAAAATCAAAAGAAATCAGCCAGCTTTACCAGCCACAGGATTTGAGAAATGTTGACATGCATAGTATGTATACTGAACAAAAATATAAATGCAACATGTAAAGTGTTGGTCCCATGTTAAATGAGCTGAAATAAAAGATCCCAGAAATGTTCCATACGCACGAAAAGCTTACATCCCTGTTAGTGAGAATTTATCCTTAACCAAGATAATTATTTCACCTGACAGGTGTGGCATATCAAGAAGCTGATTAAACAGCATGATCATTACACAGATTTGTCATACAACACAATGCCACAGATGTCTCAAGTTTTGAGGGAGCGTGCAATTGGCATGCTGACTGCATGAATGTCAACCAGAGCTGTTGCCAGATAATTGAATGTTAATTTCTCTACCATAAGCCGCCTCCAATACGTCCAACCAGCCTCACAACCGCAGACCATGTGTAACCCGCCAGCCCAGGACCTCCACATCCGGCTTCTTCACCTGCGGGATCATCCAGGACCAGCGACACGGACAGCTGATAAAACTGTGGGGTTGCACAACCGAAGAATTTCTGCACAAACTGTCAGAAACCATCTCAGGGAAGCTCATCTGTGTGCTCGTCGTCCTCACCGGGGTCTTGACCTGAATGCATTTCGGCGTCGTAACCGACTTCAGTCGGCAAATGCTCACCTTTGATGGCCACTGGCACGCTAGAGAAGATTCACGGGTGTATCAGCGTGTATGGCGTCGTGTGGGGGCAAGCAGTTTGCTGATGTCAATGTTGTGAACAGATTGCCCCATGGTTGCGGTGGGGTTATGGTATGGGCAGGCATAAGCTATGGACAACGAACACAATTGCATTTTATCCATGGCAATTTGAATGCAATTTGAAAACACAGAGATACCGTGACGAGATCCTGATGCCCATTGTCATGCCATTCATCCACCGCCATCCCCTCATGTTTCAGCATGTCGCAAGGATCTGTACACAATTCCTGGAAGCTGAAAATGTCCCAGTTATTCCATGGCCTGCATACTCAGACATGTGACCCATTGAGCATGTTTAAGATGCTCTGGATCGATGTGCACAACAGCGTGTTCCAGTTCCCGCCAATATCCAGCAACTTCGCACAGCCATTGAAGAGGAGTGGGACAACATTCCACAGGCCACAATTAATAGCCTGATCAACTCCATGCGAAGGAGATGTGTCACGCTGCTTGAAGAAAATGGTGGTCACACCAAATACTGACGGGTTTTCTGATCCACGCCGCTACTTTTTCAATTATTTATACTTTACCTCCTTTTTTCCCCAATTTCGTGATATCCAATTGTTAGTTACGATCTTGTCTCATCGCTGCAACTACCCTACAGACTCGGGAGAGGCGAAGGTGGAGAGTCATCCAAAACACGACCTTGCCAAGCCGCACAGCTTCTTGACACACTGCTCGCTTAACCTGGAAGCCAGCCGCACCAATGTGCCGGAGGAAACACCGTCCATCTGACGACCGAAGTCATTTGTATTTGTGACCAACAGATGCATAACTGTATTGCCGGTCATGTGTAATCCATAGATAAGGGCCTAATGAATTTATTTCATTTGTCTGATTTCCTTAGATGACCTGTAACTCACTAAAATCTTTGAAATTGTTGCATGTTGCGTTATATTTTTGTTCAGTGTAGTTACCATGGCAAGGCACAGTTTTTGTTAAAAGGGTAGTTAAAAATGAACAACAATGCTTGCATACTGAAACATAATACTTAAATGCCCATTGACAGTAAACATGACAAGATTACTAAGAATGACAAGAATTCTAAAAAACAATGTAATATGAGTTGTGCAGAATGAAATATATGAATACATTTCCCCCCTAAAAGACTGACCTAAGGTAACCTTAGTGTGGATCTGTTGCTGTACTTTCTCTCCAGCTGCTCAGTTCTGTAAAAACTCAGCAGAAAGCCCTACACGAGGGAATCCCCTCTCGGCTATGGAGCAGAAGTGGTCTCTCTATCCCTTCCCATTCTCTCTCCCTTCTCTGTCTGGTTCTAGGTCACTCCGTCTGGCTCTGAAAGTCTTCTCACGGACACGGACACACACACACACACACACACACACACACACACACACACACACACACACACACACACACACACACACACACACACACACACACACACACACACACATACATACACAACATACACACACACATACATACACAACACACACACACACACACACACATACAGACTGTGAGTCAGAGAGGAGTGCTGTACAGTGTGTCAACGTGATGACCATATCATTCTCTCTCTCTCTCTCTCAATCCCGTCTGACCTCAGTGTAATAGTCTGTAAGAGCTCACAGATGGCCTCCTGCTGCTTTTATCACAGTCAAGGACAACCAACAATTGGAGTAAACGCAGACTTGAAATGACTAATACTGGTTTAGTAAATTTACAAACAGAATTTTTGAAAACCTTAATTATAACAGAGATTTGATTGTACATGCATATTTATTTCGTTTTGTTTGCATTGGGAAAATACAGGTTGTATTAATGTGATGGAAACCGTCCTCCCTGGCAGTGGTGAGAAATCAGGTACTATCACCTCTTATATGCTGTCATACACAAACCAGACCATCTCCAGAGAGTTAAACCACTGAGATGTAAAGCCTCACAAACCAGACCATCTCCAGAGAGTTAAACCACGGAGATGTAAAGCCTCACAAACCAGACCATCTCCAGAGAGTTAAACCACTGAGATGTAAAGCCTCACAAACCAGACCATCACCAGAGAGTTAAACCACTGAGATGTAAAGCCTCACAAACCAGACCATCACCAGAGAGTTAAACCACTGAGATGTAAAGCCTCACAAACCAGACCATCACCAGAGAGTTAAACCACTGAGATGTAAAGCCTCACAAACCAGACCATCACCAGAGAGTTAAACCACTGAGATGTAAAGCCTCACAAACCAGACCATCACCAGAGAGTTAAACCACTGAGATGTAAAGCCTCACAAACCAGACCATCACCAGAGAGTTAAACCACTGAGATGTAAAGCCTCACAAACCAGACCATCACCAGAGAGTTAAACCACTGAGATGTAAAGCCTCACAAACCAGACTCTTCTTTTTGCGGCCACACAACCTACACTGAACCTTAATTTCACCATCAACACAAAACCTCTTATCTTCACACCATCTCATCCACCATCCCCTTGGCTTTCACGCACGATAAAGACTACTGCAGGGCTACCTCTGCTAACTTAACCAACCCAGCAGAAAGACGTGTGTTACATGTAGCTAGGGACCGACCGAGGCTCCTTTAATCAGCATAATGACACAGCGAACAATCAACCAGTCAGTCAGCGGACTAGAAGGCTGTTAGCGAGCGTTTGATCAGGCTAATCACCACACGACAAGCCAGACTCTAGCCTCCTGATTTGGTTTATAAACGCTCCTTGTCGTCGTCGTTAGCCTGTCGTTAGCCTGGCCCGCCCTGGCGCTGAGGAGCCCGAGGGGCCAAACACAGCAATCAGAGGATTAGTGAGCAGTTAGGGCTCCTCAGAGGCTCTGAGTCACAGAGAGAGTGAGGAAAGTACGCTACATTGCACTGCATGGGGCAGGGTGCTAACCACTCATGGGCAACATCACTAGTGATTAGTCACAAAGATTATGAGAGGAAACATTCAGCCACATGGACACATGGAACTCATAGAGAGACAGAGAGAGCTGCATGCAATGGAGAGAGATACTGTCCGTCTGTCCGGACACAGTAAAAGTTCAGAGAAGAGACGAGAGTTCAAGTAAAATCACAGTGATGACAGCTGGTCTCGTCTCTTCTCATGATTTCCTTCAAACTCAATTGGGCTCAATTTGATGATTGACAGTAATGATTTTGTGTTCAAAAGAGTGGTTTTATTGCAGGTGATGAAAATAATTTATGTCTGTGAGACTCTTTAAACTCTCTGACTGAGAGGAGCCACGCCCTTCCTGCATCGGAATGAAAGCCTTCAGGCACAGTGCAATCGCTCGCTGCTTTCAGAGTTGTCTCACGTCTGCAGTGGAAAGTACCATGGACAGTTGTCTGGAAACAGGCGCTGGGTCACTGTTTTATTCTAGTCTCGCTCTCCAGTGAGCCAGACAGGGCCGAGGAGATTGAACTCCAGTGAAGAGAAATACATGCGATTTCAATATCTAGAAATGCTTTGAGGCGTCTTTACACTTGAATGTGTGACAGAACCTGGGATGACCGCCGTTAAAAACCCAAACAAGGATGAAGGAGTTTAACAGGGCAGGGTAGCTGCATAGACAACGAATGAGCGAGCGTGCGTGCGTGCGTACGCGCGTGTGCGTGTGTGTGTGTGTAGACAGTACAGTCAGTGGTGGAAAAAGTACCCAATTGTCATACTTGAGTAAAAGTAAAGATACTTGACTCTAGTGAAATTGAAAGTCACCCAGTAAAATACTACTTGATTAAGAGTCTAAAAGTATTTGGTTTTAAATAAATTTAAGTATTAAAAATAAATATAATTGCTTCAAATATAAAAGAAATCCTTATATTAGGCAAACCAGAATGCATTTTTATTTGTTTATTTGCAGATAGCCAAGGGCACATTCCAACACTCAGACATCATTTACATTACTTAAGTTATACTTTTAAGTATTTTTACTTAAGTATTTTACAGTAGGCACCAATGCGTGAGTGTGTTCTGAAGGCAAAGGGGGTGGTGGCCAGTTTATGGTCCAAAATGTATTTAACAACGTGAACCAAAGATGATCATATTGGCACAGTCAGGATTGTTTGGTGAACTCCTCACCGGATTGCCTTTTTCTTCTTAGCAGTCATACCACTCATACGTGACATACCTTGTCTTGTTCCTTCATATTTCCATGGGGACAGCCTATACGCTACAAAAAAATAAAAACATGTGGCTTTTGTTGCAGGAAGGAATGAACAACAGCATTCCGTGAGTAACCACATGAAAGGTTCCTCTGGCCATGAAGGCAGGCTCCCCTGCCTCCTGCTGACACGACTGTGACTAATTAACTAGAGAACAGAACTGACACTCCACTCTATACATCCTCTTTCCTCTCCACCTCTCCTCCCCTTTCTTCTGCTCTCCTCTCCCCAATCTCCATCTTTCTTCTCATCTCCTCTCCTCTGCTCCCCTCTCCTCATCCACACTGTTTAATTGTACAGGGCTCCTCTCTGGGTTCCGGCAGAGGGGACAGCCACACACGAGCACAAAGGGGCATTGTCTGCTGGTGAAAATGTGGTTAACAGGCCCAGCTATAATGGCTTGGCGGCTGTTGGCAGCCATGCACACTTCCTAATATTCGGTTCACATGCGATTTCATTTGGGAAAACACTGAGTTATGGGGCTTTGCCTTTGTGCGAGAGGGACGCCTCAACTTATTTTCAGAGCCGGCGGGCTAGGGTTCACCCCTTGCTGGGTCTCTCATTGCGCTTCTATATTTGTGTGCGATGTCGAGCTACAGGATCACAGACAGACTCCCATTTTGGCAGGGGGAAGGGAAAAAATGTCTCTGTTTGCCAGTCAAACGTGTTTGGCTGTCAGACTGAAAGGCTTCCAGAGCTCCGAGCTGTCTCCCCTTCTCGTCAGGGTGACACGTTTGATCTCTCAGAGACCATTTAATACACAGAGGGAAGTTCAACTGCTGGGTGGTTTGATAGGCAGTGCTGTGCAGCAGGGCACCAGGCAGCAGTTCAGAGAGGAAAGGGTTGCTCACCTCACTGTGGATAGTCTGGATGTAATCACAGTGTCTGTACACTGAATCTATAAATGTCTCATGGCATTACTTTTGTCCCTGCCCACCATAGGTGTGTGGTTACCCAGTGTGGAGTGTGAGGAAGTGCAGCATCAGTGAGCTAACATGTCTTGGGGCTGTGTTGGGTACAGGGGTGGTGATGCAGTGCGTAATGACTTCGCAAACATGGGCCACAGTCGAGCCACAGTTACACATCGAGAAGCTGTTTGTTGGATTGGTGAAATGGTGGCCAATCACACATAGCAAACCAGCGTGGTGGAGTGTCAGAGTGGTGGAGTGTTAGAGTGGTGGAGTGTTAGAGTGGTGGAGTGTTAGAGTGGTGGAGTGCTATTGTGGTGGAGTGTTAGTGGTGGAGTGTCAGAGTGGTGGAGTGTCAGAGTGGTGGAGTGTCATAGTGGTGGAGTGTTAGAGTGGTGGAGTGTCAGAGTGGTGGAGTTTTAGAGTGGTGGAGTGTTAGAATGTTAGTGGTGGAGTGTTAGAGTGGTGGAGTGTTATTGTGGTGGAGTGTTAGAGTGGTGGAATGTTAGAGTGGTGGAGTGTCAGTGGTGGAGTGTCAGAGTGGTGGAGTGTCAGAGTGGTGGAGTGTTAGAGTGGTGGAGTGTTAGAGTGGTGGAGTGTAAGAGTGGTGGAGATTTATAGTGGTGGAGTGTCAGAGGGGTGGAGTGTCAGAGTGGTGGAGTTTTAGAGTGGTGGAGTGTTAGAGTGGTGGAGTGTCAGAGTGGTGGAGTTTTAGAGTGGTGGAGTGGTAGTGGTGGAGTGTTAGAGTGGTGGAGTGTTAGAGTGGTGGAGTGCTAGTGGTGGAGTGTTAAGAGTGGTGGAGTTTTAGAGTGGTGGAGTGTTAGAGTGGTGGAGTGTTAGAGTGGTGGAGTGTTTGTGGTGGAGTGTTTGTGGTGGAGTTTTAGAGTGGTGGAGTGTTAGAGTGGTGGAGTGTTAAGAGTGGTGGAGTGTTAAGAGTGGTGGAGTTTTAGAGTGGTGGAGTTTTAGAGTGGTGGAGTTTTAGAATGGTGGAGTGTTAGAATGTTAGTGGTGGAGTGTTAGAGTGGTGGAGTGTTAGAATGTTAGTGGTGGAGTGTTAGAGTGGTGGAGTGTTAGACTGGTGGTGTGTTAGAATGTTAGTGGTGGAGTGTTAGAGTGGAGTAGTGTTAGAATGTTAGTGGTGGAGTGTTAGAGTGGTGGAGTGTTTGTGGTGGAGTGTTAGAGTGGTGGAGTTTTAGAGTGGTGGAGTGTTAGAGTGGTGGAGTGTTAGAGTGGTGGAGTGTTAGTGGTGGAGTGTTAAGAGTGGTGGAGTTATAGAGTGGTGGAGTTTTAGAGTGGTGGAGTTTTAGAATGGTGGAGTGTTAGAATGTTAGTGGTGGAATGTTAGAGTGGTGGAGTGTTAGAATGTTAGTAGTGGAGTGTTAGAGTGGTGGAGTGTTAGAATGTTAGTGGTGGAGTGTTAGACTGGTGGTGTGTTAGAATGTTAGTGGTGACGTGTTAGAGTGGTGAAGTCTCAGAGTGGTGGAGTGTCAGAGTGGTGGAGTGTTAGTGGTGGAGTGTTAGAGTGGTGGAGTGTTAGATTGGTGGAGTGTTAGAACGTTAGTGGTGGAGTGTTAGAGTGGTGGAGTGTCAGAGTGGTGGAGTCTCATAGTGTTGGAGTGTTAGTGGTGGAGTGTTAGAGTGGTGGAGTGTTAGTGTTGGAGTTTTAGAGTGGTAGAGTGTTGGAGTTTTAGAGTGGTAGAGTGGTGGAGTGTTGGAGTTTTAGAGTGGTAGAGTGTTGGAGTGTTAGAGTGTTGGAGTGTTAGTGGTGGAGTGTTGGAGTTTTAGAGTGGTAGAGTGGTGGAGTGTTGGAGTGTTAGAGTGTTGGAGTGTTAGTTGTGGAGTGTTGGAGTTTTAGAGTGGTAGAGTGGTGGAGTGTTAGAGTGTTGGATTGTTAGTGGTGGAGTGTTGGAGTTTTAGAGTGGTAGTGTTGTGGAGTGTTGGAGTGTTAGAGTGTTGGATTGTTAGTGGTGGAGTGTTGGAGTTTTAGAGTGGTAGAGTTGTGGAGTGTTGAAGTGTTAGAGTGTTGGATTGTTAGTGGTGGAGTGTTGGAGTTTTAGAGTGGTAGTGTGGTGGAGTGTTGGAGTGTTAAAGTGTTGGATTGTTAGTGGTGGAGTGTTGGAGTTTTAGACTGTTGGATTGTTAGTGGTGGAGTGTTGGAGTTTTAGAGTGGTAGTGTGGTGGAGTGTTGGAGTGTTAAAGTGTTGGATTGTTAGTGGTGGAGTGTTGGAGTTTTAGACTGTTGGATTGTTAGTGGTGGAGTGTTGGAGTTTTAGAGTGGTAGTGTGGTAGAGTGGTGGACAATGGCTTGATAAACATACATCAACAGCCCAGCCACATCCCGAAGCAGCAGACATATCTACCTTTATCTGACCTTAGCTCGATTCACAGAATTCCTCACTAGTGGCTCAATTATGCCTATTAACAATAATTAAGCAAAGCAAATTTGAAGGAAAATAACAAAAGGGAATCCGTTCGCAAGAATAACTATCAAAGAAACAGAAAATCGGTATGTTCATAATATCCTTTTAGCCTATGTGTGCGATGCGCAACAAAACACATTCTGAATACTCTACCACACAGACATAGAATTGGAGCTGCCTCCCTGTCCCAAGCTGTTCCCTGGCCCTGGCCTCAGCCTGCGTGTGGTAGCTGAGGCTAGCTAGAGCTGTGATCTGGCTCTGGCAGGGCTCTGGCAGTGGTGTGGTATGGCAGTTAAACTGTCACTGAGAGGAACTATAAATCTGCTGCTGAAGGTGAATGTAGCGTGATGCTGCTGCTGCTGCCACAGGTGTGCTGCCTGCCAGTTAGTTCCTCTGTATTGTACAGCCGTGTGTCTACCGTATCTCCCCCATCCAGAGGAGGCTGGGATCCCGGCTCCTGTAGCCGGACACAGTTGGCTGAGGCTAGCCGGAGTGAGTCAGCCAGTCGGGGGTGTGTGTGTGTGTGTGTGTCTGTGTGTTGGGGGTGGGGGTGGGGCTGCTGTCATTTTGGCAATGCCGAGGCACATATTGCAGCGATTACCACAGCGGAAAAATGTTTTTCTGCAACATGCAATTACTACAGATTACAGATTGCCTTCCTTGCATCAGAAGAACTCACCAGAGAGAGGAAGAAACACTGGGATGGGGTGCCTGCACAGACAGACAAACTTATAGACAGACAAAGAGACAAAGAAAGAAGAGAAATGATTACACGTCATACTAAAAACCTCAGAGACGGATGAGTTGGTGCATTCATGAGACACATTTAGAGACTAAGGTCATGGACAGTTAGGGCCAAGTAAGGATCACTCTAAATACAATCAGCTACTTCACCATGAAGCAAAATATTCCTATTGGAGGATAAACAAGTCTCTTCAAGTTTGCACAGTGCACAAGTTGAAGTGTATGATTTACCAATTACAAAATGACGTCAATGTATACCAAACATGGTTCAAAGCCTAATCAGACGTGGCAGCATAAGGGAGTTGATGAGACAACCTTCAGGTCAGGTCAACAGTCTACTGCCCTCAACAATACATCATACTGGATCCGCTCGCTCGGCAAGAAAGGGCCCACAACTCACACGCAACCAACTAGAACAAAACTCAACCAAACGTGCTCCTAAAATAACACAGCTCTTTTTGTGACTTTCTCATCCAATGGTACTCTTAGTGGCTTTCCAATGAATAAACACCACGCATAACCACATCACAGCCTTCTAACTGTCATCGTGGAGTGAGTGTACCCGACAGATGATGTGTGAGGGCGGACCAATGGTGACACGAGAGTTCACAGAGAGAGTCCTCAGGGCAGGCCTGGAGGTGTCCCCTTGAACTGCTACTAAGGACAGGGGTGACAAGGGTGACAGGGGTGACAGGGGTGACAGGGGTGGGGTCTAACCACGGAGTAAA
This sequence comes from Salmo trutta, assembly GCF_901001165.1. Taxonomy (NCBI): domain Eukaryota; kingdom Metazoa; phylum Chordata; class Actinopteri; order Salmoniformes; family Salmonidae; genus Salmo; species Salmo trutta. Next base: position 32,269,407 of record NC_042981.1, read on the forward strand.
CCCTACACCCTCATCTAAACCTTCAAATCAAGCACGCACGACTTGAAACTATTTCTTACACATCATCTTTGATCTGGTATTGATAAAGCATGTCAATGTGAGGTCACACTACCGACAAGTCAATTGATCTTTGTATACCTATAAATTTCATGCTACCTAATTGAATTATTATGCAATCGTTATGGTGTAGTACTTTTTTGTCTGCTTTAGTGCAACCTTTAGAAGAATTGGACACATACTAGGGCATATCAGGAGAGTATGAGTACTACTACAGGAGAACATACAGTACAGTCGCCTCACCCCGAGTCACGTCTGCAGCAGCCCCCTCTAGAGGAGAGGCTCTCTCTCTCCCTCTCAATTCAATTTAAGGGCTTTATTGACATGGGAAACATATGTTAACATTGTCAAAGCAAGTGAACTAGATAATAAACAAAAGTGAAATAAACAATACAAATTCATAGTAAACATAACACTCACAAAAGTTCCAAAAGAATAAAGACATTACAAATGTCATATTATGTGCAAATAGTTCAAGTACAAAAGGCCAAATAAATAAACATAAATATGAGTTGTATTTACAATGGTGTTTGTTCTTCACTGGTTTCCCTTTTCTTGTGGCAACAGGTCACAAATCTTGCTGCTATGATGGCACACTGTGGTATTTCACTCCCATAAATATGGGAGTTTATCCAAATTAGTTTTGTTTTTATAATTCTTTGTGGATCTGTGTAATCTGAGGGAAATATGTGTCTATAATATGGTCATACATTTGGCAAGAGGTTAGGAAGTGCAGCTCAGATTCCACCTCATTTTGTGGGCAGTGTGCACATAGCCTGTCTTATCTTGAGAGCCAGGTCTGCCTACGGCGGCCTTTCTCAATAGCAAGGCTATGCTCACTGAGTGTACATAGTCAAAACTTTCCTTAAGTTTGGGTCAGTCACAGTGGTCAGGTATTCTGCCACTGTGTACTCTCTGATTAGGGCCAAAGAGCATTCTAGTTTGCTCAGTTTTTTTGTTAATTCTTTCTAATGTGTCAAGTAATTATCTATTTGTTTTTCTCATGATTTGGTTGGGTCTAATTGTGTTGCTGTCCTGGGGCTCTGTGGAGTCTGTTTGTGTTTGTGAACAAAGCCCCAGGACCAGCTTGCTTAGGGGACTCTTCTCCAGGTTCATCTCTCTGTAGATGATGGCTTTGTTATGAAAGGTTTGGGAATCGTTTCCTTTTAAGTGGTTGCAGAATTTAACGTCTCTTTTCTGGATTTTGATCATTAGCGGGCATTGGCCTAATTCTGCTCTGCATTAATTATTTGGTGTTTTACGTTGTACACCGCGGATATTTTTTCAGAATTCTACATGCAGTCTCAATTTGGTGTTTTCCTATTTCTCTCTCAAGTGCTGAAAGTTAAATGTCAAATGTCTCGGAGAATGTTGATAACAGTGATCTGATTGACCTCTTCATTGCGACCAATGTCTTCACTCAGTTACTGTAGCTAGCTGTAGCGCCCAGAGACAAGACAGAGACAACCCCAACCGCGATTATTTGACTTTAATAAGCCCTTGGCTACACTCCGCACCTTTTAAAACATGTAGGCTGTGGATTAAAGATGCATGAGCTGAATGTGCTGGTTGTCTACCTCTGCGACTGCACTATTTCAGCTCGTCATGCTTACATAGTAATTAGCTGCTGGTTTTGGAGATGTTACAGACTCATTCATCATTTTATGGGATATATATTCTGACTGCCTAAACGAATCCCCAATAAGACCGTGACTTTCTCATGAATCACATGCATATACTCAAGTGAAGGCCTACAGTATTCAATTTGTGATTTACCCCAAATTAGTTTAAAGTCACTAGCAAAGAGAGATTGTGTAATCTCAATAAAGGAGTTGTGGTGCTCGTATCTGAAGCAGCTAAATGGAACATCATATGATGAAGGAGTAATTGGCTAACACTTTAGATCTGAGAAGGTATGATAAAAAACTAGAAACGTGGCTCCTATTTGCTGGTCTACATCATAATGGACAACAATGACCACCAACTGCAATGTGCTGACACATTATTTAATCATCATTTGAGAAAACATCAGCAATCGGAGCTCAGAATCCCCATACAAAATGAAACAATCCTTACCCAGTTTCTCTGTGAAGGATTACTTCTAAAAGTCTCTCTATAGTCTGTGTGTAAACATCCAAATGCTACAATATGATTTGGCTTCGGGACGAGGGACAGAATGCTTTGATGACTTACGTCATGCTTGGAAAACTAATCCCTGACGCTCTTGTCATATCAAGCAGCAGAAGTCCATTTCATAGCAAACTGCGTTTCAAAAACGACAGCTCTGGCATTTCAAGTATACCACAGAATTCATCGTTGGTCCCAAAAAATACCCTGATCCCAAATGTAGAGCTCATTTAATCCGAGAGGAATAAAACGCCATTTCATAGGAGTCGTCCATTCAGAACACTCATATTTCCACTGAGCAGAAAACCCCCGGCTGAAATTCGAGCAGACACTTTTCGGAAGGAATGTGCTCGGTGGGTTGAGGGCCAGACTCGCCCTGTAATTTGTGAATGTACAGAAATGTGCGACCGCCACAGCCGCTAAAGATAGAAATCTTTGTCTTATGTCATCATTTAACCTCAAACTATTTCTAATTGCCCCATAGCCCACTTTTTCAAAAGAAAAGATCCCCTCCAATGGCACATGTGCACACGCCTGAAAATAGCTCATGTGTTTATGTGGTTATTCATATACATATTTAGAATGAACATTTCACTTTTGTATCTCCTCACATATCTGAAAGTGTCTCCCCATCAAAGCCTCTTTAAAGTGACATCAGCCATGGGAGATATGGCTGGGTGGCGGGCACGATAGCATCGGGTATAGGTTTACACCTCAAAGGCTTGTATGGGTTTCTCAGCTAATGGGGATGATATTCAAACTATTAGCGTTTACATTCTGTCTCATTATTAGCCAAACCGTATGAAAATGGAGAGGAACAAAACTTTGCCACGCCCCTTGATCTTCCATGGTTTGGGGTGTTGGTTGGCGACTGCAGGGCAAGGCAGGCCTGAGTACGCTCGTTTGAAACCATGCCTCAAGTGGGAATGAAAGGGCTGAAAGTGTGTGATGCTTTCAAAGGCCTGTGCTTTCTCTTTTGAAAACCTTGAAGGTAATATGGTCCTAAGTTGTTGAAAACAAAGGGGGACAGAAGGGCTGGAGGTTTATATGCCAGTGCACAGTTCACAGTAAGAGTTAATGTGATTTAAAGGAGGAAACTTAAATAGGAATCTATTCATTTTGGTTGGAGCTCTCGCTAACCTTTCTTACTCTAACCCCCAAAACTCTTTCCAAACTGGGGGCATGTAGTGTTTTGACTGGGCCTATAGAGGCTAGTGCTGAAAACTCTGGGTTTTAAAAGTAGAGGGTAAAAACGAGTCTAGCTTCTGCGTGAGGTGGGTCTGGGGTTAGACATCCTCCAGGAGTTCTGCGTTCAGTTGAGCTGAACCCACTTCGCTCATTAAAAATCGTTCAGGGGCACGACAGGCTACGTCCTCAGTGTCTCTGCGGCTGAAACTATAGAAACTGCGTGTTGCAATGCAGGAGTATAAATATGACGGGAACCCGAAGCGCATGTTACCGCTGCGCAGGGTAGCTGGTCGTGTGGTCATATATTAATAATAAACAGAGGCAGGAGGACGACTGAAATGGCGCCAATGTCATTGTCCCACTTTAGTTCTTTCATTGCCTCAAAATAGCGGACAATGATAGGCAGACATGAGGTCCTGAAATATGCACCCTGCAGCTTCAGCTAATAGCATTTAGCCTACATTTTAAGATCATATAGCATTTACATTTTAAGATCATATTATTATAGTTATTATTATATTCAACAGTTGGTTGAATAGTTACTTTCTAACTACTCAGATATAAACTCAGAAGATATTAGGCATACGAGTTTAGAATTAGAAGAAAGACCTGTTTTAGACAAAATGTCCCTTGTTCTCCAAAAGCCACACGCCTTGATCTTTGAGGTCATTTAGCTTGGTTGTGGCAATTAAGACTTTTCTCTCTTCGTAAAGAAACAGGTTTGCTGACAGCTCACCCCGTTGAGGTCTCACATCACTATGCAGTCTGCACTCTAGACAACCGCCTAGCAGAAGTGCCTTCAGAAAGTATTCAAACCCCATTTTGTTGTGTTACAAAGTGGGATTCAAATGGATTTAATTGTCATTCTAACATTTGTAAAAAAATATATATATGAAAAATAAAACATTAATATATCTTGATTAGACAAGTATTCAACCCACTGAGTCAATACATGTTAGAATCAGTCTTGCTGGGCAAGTCTCGAAGAGATTTGAACACCTGGATAGTACAATATTTGCACATTATTCTTTAAAAAATTCTTCAAGCTCTGTCAAGTTAGTTGTTTATCATAGCTAGACAGCCATTTTCAAGTCTTGCCATAGATTTTCAAGACAATTTTTTTTTAGACGAGTCCACTCAGGAACATTCAATGTCATCTTGGTAATCAAATCTATTATATATTTGGCCTTGTGTTTTAGGTTATTGTCCTGCTGAAAGGGGAATTTGTCTCCCAGTGTCTGTTAAAAAGCAGACTGAACCAGGTTTTCCTCTAGGATTTTGCCTGTGATTAGTTCTATACCGTACATTTTTATCCTAAAAAACTCCCTAGTCCTTGCAAATAACAAGCAGACCTATAACATGATGCAGCCACCACCATATTTGAAAACATGAGCAGTGGTACTCAGTTATGTGTTGTATTTGCCACAAACATAATGCTTTGTATTCAGGACATAAAGTAAACTTATTTGACACATTTTTTTGCAGTTTTACCTTAGTGCATGTTTTGAATATTTTTATTCTGTACGCAACGTTTCCCAAACTCGCTCCTGGGGACTCCAAAGGGTGCACGTTTTGGTTTTTGCCCTAGTATTACACAGCTGATTCAAATAATCAAAGCTTGATGATGAGTTCATTATTTGAATCAGCTGTGTAGTGATAGGGCAAAAAACTAAACGTGCACCCCTTGAGGTCCTGAGGACCGAGTTTGGGAAACACTGCTGTCCAGGCTTCCTTCTTTTCACTGTCATTTAGGTTAGTATTGTGGAGTAACTACAATGTTGTTGATCCATCCTCAGTTTTCTCCTTTCACAGCCATTAAACTGTAACTGTTTTAAAGTCACCATTGGCCTCATGGTCAAATCCCTGAGCTGTTTCCTTCCTCTCTGGCAACTGAGTTAGGAAGGACACCTGTATCTTTGTAGTGACTGGGTGTATTGATACACCAGCCAACATGTAATTAATAACTTCACCATGCTCAAAGGGATATTCAATGTCTGCTTTATTTTTTACCCATTACCAATAGGTGGCCTTCTTTGCAAGGCATTGGAAAACCACCCTGGAATTTGTGGTTGAATCTGTGTTTGAAATTCACTGCTTGACTGAGGGACCTTACAGTTAATTGTATGTGTGGGGTACAGAGTAGCAGAGATGAGGTAGTCATTTAAAATATCATGTTAAACACTATTATTGCACACTGAGTGAGTCCAAACAACTTACTATGTGACTTGTTAAGCACATTTTTACTCCTGAACTGATTTAGGCTTGCCATAACAAAGGAGTTGAATACTTATTGACTCAAGACATTTCAGCTTTTCATTTTTTATTAATTTGTACAATTTTCGAAAAACATAATTACATTTTGACATTATGGGGTATTGTGTGTAGGCCAGTGATTAAAAAAATCTAAATGCAATCCATTTTAAATTCAGGCAGTATGTAACACAACGAAATGTGGAAAAATTCAAGGGGTGTGAATACTTTCTGAAGGCACTGTATAGACAGGCTATGGCTGTGTGATAATTGTTATCAATGTGTTTGACGCCAATTCGTGTTGTTAAAATATGATTTAAATGGCTTCCCTCCTAACGGTCTCGGCCTTGGCAGGCGTGAAGAGTGTATAATTTCCTCATCCCATCTCCCTCGCCACTCTACCCGCAAGACTTTGGCTTCGTATATGTCTGACTGACATCAGTATGATGAAGAAAATGAAGGGTACATCTAAACCCACTCCCATCCCTTCCTTACCACAATTTCCTTACTATCTAAAATAAACAACAACAGAAGAAACGTACGCGCGCGCGCGCACACACACAAACAAACACACACACACTTAGCATATTCAACATAAGTGTGAAAAATACATTTAAATGTTTATTTAAATAGTCTAATTATGAGTAGTCAAATTATTGTCATGCATAATTATGTATCAAACACTATTAACCTACATTAGTAATCGCATTGGGAATTAACTTCAATAACGCAATAATATATAGCCTACTGCCTGCAACTAAACAGTATTTGAAAAAATTGAAGGCGAATAAATTGACCTTAGATCCACACTTTGGTAGGTACATTGACCTTAGATCCCCACTTTGGTAGATAAATTGTAACAGCCTGCATCAATCGTTGCAAAGCATTATTCCATCCCTGGATGGGTTTTGTGTTATTCATTTCTGACATAATTCTGATGGGAGCGGTTTTTAATATCTTTGTGGTTGGTGTGCATCTATGGATCATTTAACACCACAAAGTAGCCCCAACAATCAAATACCTCTTGATTTAATAAACAAGTTATCCACAAATATTTGACATTTAATTTTCATTTTGGATTTGGATTAATATGTACTCTAGGGCTATATCGAATGTGATTGTAGGTAATCGCCATAATGTTTTTTGCTTACTTTTGTATGCTTACTGAATAACTGCTATTTGATATGTGGGCTATACAGTCATATCTTTGTTTATTCCATCATTTATTGTGCGTTGGACAAAATGGTAAATATCCCTCCATACACCTGCGGTGGAAAAAAAGTCTAATTTCTAAAACAAAATCCACGTCCTTAATCGAAATGATAGGCTATGGGAGTAAAACAACACATTTATTCATAACTTGATTAGAAAGAATAAGATGACATTAAACGAATAAAGCTTGAGTGATTTTTACTTCCCCCTAGAAGCCTATAATTCAATTCAGAAAATAATGTAAATATCATTATTTGGGATCCCGATTACAATTTCTGATGAATTTTCAACAACAACAAAAACGTAAAGTTCGACACAGGTGATAATAGGTCGTCTATGACTCACATTTTCTCGTCTCGGTGCAGGTATATAGTATATATGTTGTTATTTCTAATTTCTCTGATGGTATAAATGCCGTTTCTCTCTCCAGACCCCCTCTGTACTGAAGGCAGGTCCACTTGACAAAGACACATTGCGCCAACTAGCGCCTGCGAGCCATCATTGCCTGGGAAGGAGAGAACAGGGTGTCGTTTCTTGTGCAGTACATAGTAACCTATTAATTGATGGAATTCCAATTAACAATTGCCTGTGGTTACTGTACTTGGCACAATTGTAGTTGTTATGTAAGCCTATAAGTTTCAATTTGGCGTGATCAAATGAAAGTGATAAGACAATTATATATAATTATATAGGCTATATTTACAAAGATCCACCTACTATGCATATTGTGTAAAATGGAGGCCAATATTATTTATTTATAGTACTCATCATTAGCCTAATTCAGCCCATTTCCCTGGATATGGTAGTAACAAATAATATTTTAAAAGGAAAAGAACGAGAACAAAAAGTATATTGCTAATTCCACAAATTATGTCAATAGGTCTCTAACCATAGCAGCACTACGATTCATGTAATCTAGCCCAAGCCTATTACTCTATATTACATAATACTAAACAAAAAACATTTATCCATAGAACACTTTGATGTTCTCTGGAAAAGCAGGAGTGAATTGCAGGGACAAGGATGGGAAAATCATATCAAATTCACAATTCATATTGATCAATAAACCATATGTAATTTGAAAGGTGCATGAACTCCTGACATGATAAATAGCACGTTGCAGTTGATTGACAATTCTGCATTCAGAAGTAGCAGCCTATTCATTTGATTAAAACCACATTTTGCTAATAGTGAGTATAGGCCCATAAAAATATCATAAGTAGGCCTACGCTACATTATATGACTGGCCTACTTCTCATGAAATATTCATGGTATATGTTTCCCTAAATGTCTCTTCTGCAGTCACCAAATAAATGCGCCAGATTGAATTATTGTTTTCTTTTCACACTGTATGTAAACACACTGCGGTGATGTGCTAATATAAGCAGAATGCATTATGTGATTCTATTTCTTCGAAGGTAGTAGCTTATGTCATTTTGCATGTGTCATATATATAGGCATAAAGAAGGAAGACTGATCAATCATAACACGACGTGTTCAAATCTTCAATTAACAAACAGGCCTAACTTTTATTTAGCATTATAACTTCACCATTCAGCCGCGATGCCGGATGTAATTCCAGCACTCTAATGAATGCATGAGAAGAGTTGCTGTAATTTTAAGTATAAATGTAGCCTAACTAAGCACAAGATACGTAGCCTGTCGATAACATATCGTGTGCGTATGACAGAGTAAGGAGAGAGCGCTTTCACTTCGCTTATATTCCGGAGACGTTGATTGGTCTAATGAAAGAAAGCCCAACCCAGGCGACTCATTGGTCGAAGTCATCCGCACACTCCAACCACTAAACAGTAAAATGACTTGAGTAAATAATACCACGGCAGTCTTCACTCAGTCAAGCGCCTATTTCAACCTAGAGAGAGAATAGTTCACAAGAAAATAGTTTTGGGATCTCGACTTACTTTTTTAGTTTCATTAAGGATAATATGTGGCAAGTGGCAGGACATTTGATACCGAGGAACAAAAATCATTGAATATAAAGTCACTTCTTCACTTGACGTCCGCGTGTAACCATCGGACTTCTGCGTCTCAAACTCTGCGTCGAGAACTGTGAATTACTGAGTACACTGTAGCCTACTTTGGCGAGACTCGATGAGCATAATTCAATTGAAGGAGCTCATTCAGTCACCGAGGGTGAAACAAGATTGAGAAAATTCTGCTGTGAAGTTGAAGCGCAAACAAGCAGCACTCGAATCGTCAGCTTCCGTGAATATCGCAAAAACGACTGGATTTTATAGTTTGCCTTAGACCTTTATTTTCTAATATGCGGCCAAAGTTGTAGTGTGGAAGGGCGTCGCATCAAGTGCTGAATAGTGCAGAATAGAAAGTGAGCCATAGCATAGGCAACCAGAACAGAGCACAGTGAGAAAGAGGTTAGAATCGGAGTTTGCGGTTTCTTGGGGTTTTTTTGTAGTCCGTGAGAAACAGAAACCAACTTGATGTTTGTCAGGTAGCTACATCCTGAGCAGATGATATAACACGCAACCATTAAACTTTATCGTCTCTGCAAGGTACATCTACTACACACACTGGACAGTCCAGGACTCATCGTGATAGAGTAACCCGGGGCTGCGTGCACTCAGCTCCATCATCGCGTAAACCGCTGGACTTCGCCGAGAGCAAAGGAGCAAGTGTCAGAGAACGAGAAATTACACATATTCTTAAAAAAAAAAAGAGCCCCGAACACTCGTCAAAACCCCTTGAGAAGTGGCCGTGACCCAAGCTGTTGTGATGCATATTCCCGTAGACCCTACCACCACCAGACGGTTCACACCGCCCTCCACGTCGTTCCCCTGCAGCAAGATTGGAGACGGCAGCGGGACCATGGGCACCCCTGGACCGCTGAGGACACGACCCGAGGCCAGGAATGTGGTGGACGTCCTGTCAGACCACGCTGGCGAACTGGTCCGGACGGACAGCCCAAACTTCCTCTGCTCCGTGCTGCCCTCACACTGGAGATGCAACAAGACACTCCCTGTGGCTTTCAAGGTAAGGCAAATTACTAATTACACATGGGCACTTATAAAATAATGAACGACCTAATGATGTATTACTGAGGCTACCGCAGAATAATTTGGGCTCAAGTGTCAAATGCCATTTTTAAGCTTTCTTGAGCTTCATGTAGCCAACAGGGCATAAACTGGTATTAGTATCACAACGTTTACGCAGAGCCATGTTATGTAATATAAATAATTTCATTAAATCAAGTTGTCAAAATCCTAGTGGCCTACCGAAGTGCTATTTTTTTTTTGGTTGTTTTTTGTTGTTGTTGCATTTGACCCAATTGAATATGACATTTACATAGCCTAGTGTTTGGATATGCACGAACTGCAAATCGGCCTGCATACAATGAAGGAACAATTAGCATACAACATAATACAAATAATTATAATTTAGTAATAATAATGATAATAATACAATTAATTAATTATAGTTGGTAAGCTAGTTATTATTAAATTGCTATTTTGAAAGGCCTTTCAGTGCAGAATAAAATCTGCATATTTCAAGCAATGAAACGATGCTTCACTGCACGTTAACAATTATATTTATACACCAGTAAGTGATAGAATTCGTGGGCTAAAACTGTAATTTTTTTGTAAAATAGCGTAAATATATTTTATTGTATTACATCCAAATGTAAAAATGCTTGTTGAGATCGTATTCTTATTTATTAAAATGTGCTAACATTCTTTTTGAAAGCGATTTGGATATAGGCCGATCAAATGTAAAAGTAATTTCCATAGCTTCAAATATTAAGTGTTTCAATTGCCAGCTTGCTTCAAGGAAGCATCTTACCATGTAATTTAAGCCCCCTATAGCACAATAGGCCATTGTATTTGGACCCAAATATTTTCTACCTAAATATAAAATGCATTTTTTAATGGATTGGAAATCAGGTCTAATATTTTAGTTTATTGGTTCGTTTTCTTTTCTTCCACCGGATGTGGTTTGGTGTAGTCTGTGTTTATTCAGCATGGTGATCCAGGTTGACCGCGTTGTGTTCTCACAGGTTGTCGCACTCGGTGATGTGCCCGACGGGACATTGGTCACAGTGATGGCGGGGAACGACGAGAACTACTCAGCGGAGCTTAGAAACGCGTCTGCGGTGATGAAGAACCAGGTCGCCCGCTTTAACGACCTGCGGTTCGTGGGCAGGAGCGGACGAGGTGAGCGGAAGGAGTCACGCACCTCTATCTTACATCATTAATAATGAAGAGTTTACTTCACATACAAAACACCTCCCTGCATGCGTCATTGCACTGACTTGCAAAACTATAGCCTGAGTACACCTCATTTTGGTAATCGATTTTCAACAAAGAAAGTGATCAAATAAATGAATGGATCAAATAAAAAGGTCAGGGGACGTGAGAATCAGATGAAAACCACGTCGAAAATCATCTCCTGGTGTAATAGCCTTAAAGAGCGCACCACCATTACCAGTGTTTATTGGAAGAGAGGAAATCCAGAGCACAATATAATTATTCCAAATGTTAAGATTTCGTTTGATAATGATTAATGGACAAAGAGCGAAGCCCAATTTCAAACTACAGCCTAATGCTGAGGCATTACCACAGTTCTTTCTATAGTTGACCATCACGCACGTCCCTCTCAATAGATGATCTGGTTAGTAGCCGCAGCCTGTATATTATATGAACATTTTACCATTGTCTTTACATGTCCAAATCACTAAAATGCCTGGACCAGAATATTCAGTTCAAGGCTTGGGACTTGCTTGTTTACACACATTTAAAAACTAGCGCTCACATAACTGACATTCCACCAGAACCGTCTCTCTTCCCTCTCCTTCCTCCTGGCCCGCGCATTCCCACTTTAAAAGGTTGCCGACCGATGAATGCAAAACGCTCTAGTAGTTTCTTTCATTTTTGTAGTCAATTATCCCACCCCAGGATTCCTTTTTCCCCAGCAGTCTCTTTAACAAGATAGGCTATGCCTTGTTTTTATTAAAGCGCCGCTTCATAGCCTGAGATGAAAAACGGACCGTTGCATGATCCAGCGCTCTCCCCACGCCTTTCATGCAGATGGAGAGCTCAAGGATGCTCGTGCAACAATCGGCCTCGTTGAACAATAAACTGTTGCTGTAAGCCTTTCGGAGAATCTGGAACGCATTCTCTCAATAATTCAAATCATGCCCACATTTCAGCTCATCAAAGAGGTGGTCCCTTTAATCCACAAACTTAAAGGGGAGGCATATCAGAAGGCAATTTTAATTCAGCACGTTGACTGTGGTGGTTATTACCTAAGTGTTTGTTCCACAAAAATCTGTTTATTTCCACAATGAATTAACCAAGCCTATAAACCCTCACACGATGTTCCTCCTGAACCTATGTCTTACTGATGCATTTCACTTACCAAGTCCCTCTCTACTCTGTCTAACCCAGGAAAGAGCTTCACTCTGACCATCACGGTCTTCACCGGGCCCCCTCAGGTGGCCACCTACCACCGTGCCATTAAAGTGACTGTGGATGGGCCCAGGGAACCCAGACGTGAGTACTTACAGGGTACATGAGAATATTTGTCTTGTCAGAAGTCTAATGTACTGCTATATCAGGAGCTGTGTGTAGAGGGATTCACAGAGAGAGAGAGAGAGAGGCTATTCTTGGTGTAGGGGATGAGAGAACAGGGTGCCATCATTGGAGACTAAAAGAGATACATGAGTCATATGCAGATGATACAAGAAAATATAGCCGTGTGAGTGCGTGTCCATGAGTGTGTGTGTGTGTGTGTCAATGGGAGACAACGCTGTGTGTTGGATGGTGCAGCAGTGTTTGTGTCTGTGTGGTATTAGAGGGTGTGGGGAGTGGCACTGTCAGAGGAAACAGTAAAGTGTATTAGTGCGTAATCAGAGACCGCTAAGAAGAGCTGTGTGTAAACGCTTATGGCCTCACCCTGCTGCCTCTGGTCAGATGGTCATACCTGGGTGACCACATAAGTGGCTCCTTGACTTAATACTCTTAAAGAGATGGTTTATGCTAACAGATTTAGCCCAATATGCTAAAGCCGTTAGAGCCATCATTTTGTAGTGATGCATATCAAAGTGGTTTAATGTGTGATCATGTGAAAGACTGGAGGATTGTGTTACAAGGATGAGTCAACTGCTAAAGGCTGCTGGTGTGTGTGTGTGTGACCATGCATGGCTGACACCAGTCAGATCAGATGGGTATAGGGTTTAATGACCCTTCCTGTTGAGAAATCCTGTTTATTATGGTTCTACTGTACAGCTTTTTAGTGGCTGCCCCGGATGGGTGAATTGCTACGCTTATTTGGGATAGGGTGGATTCAGCCCAGTCAAAACCGACCAGCTGGCCAATGCAGGGAGCCAGGAGGTTCTGTATGCCACATGGAGGGAACATGGGGATCCTAGCAAGGGGCGAGGGGGTGAAGGGCGAGGGGTGGCGCATCGCCTGCCAGGCTGGAGGCTATTTGAGGAGGCGTTGAAAATGGAGGAGAACAGTGTGGAGAAAGGGAAGGGGGAGGAATAGATAATAATATCCTTTGTGTTTGTGTGAAATGTGATAGAGTTGCTGGCTATGTCTGTATGTAGTAAATTATATGTACTGCATTTTGTTTGTGTCTGCGTGCATGCACTGCCGAAGAAAAACAGGCTGCGTGTTGACTTCCTGTAGTTAGAAACAAGCGTGCACATACGATAAAGCAGTCTCCTCTCTGTCTACATGTCCTGTCTGCACTCAAGGCATCAGAGTGGACTTTTTATTCACTATACACCCTGGTGGCCAGGCCCCATCCTGCTATACAGTGACATGGTTTAATTTAGGGAAGGGGAATTTTGTGTTAAGGTTTAAAAGGATGATATGAGTGGACTCAAATAGAGAATGGCACCACCCCATTTGTCCTTTATAATGACAATCCTTACAGTATTCCTCCCTAAATATTTCAGTGTAAAAAAAAAAATACATCAAAAATTCTAAACACACACAGACTTTATGATATCCTCAGTTAACCAGCTGTCTGCATATGAGTTTAAGTATACTAGCAAAGCAGATGACCATCCCTCTATCCCATTGTGAGATGAATGAGAGCCTGTACCCTGGTTGGTTGGCTGGCTGGCAGAGTAGAGCGGGTCGGGCTGCTCAGGGCTTCACTGTGTGTTTCTGTAGGGCCTGCATTTCCATGGCTGCCAGCAAAGAGGCTGGTACAGGGGGAGGGAGGTGTTTTATTAACGTTTACAGATCCAGCTAGGAAACCTGACGGACAGGAAGGAAGCTCCCCTGCGGCAATGATCTGCCAAACACACAACGCTCACCTCACACAGCATGATCCAAAACCCATACACACAAACACACACACACACAAATGCTTTGCAGACACACATAATTTTTTTCCAACTAATGTTGAAAGTATTAGACATTTTCCTCCCTTCTCCCCTTCCCCTCAAATACACGATGTTGCTTTTGTGTCACTTCGTCCCAAAACGCTTCACTTGTTGTACAGTAGGCCTATGAGCAACATTTTACTAAGTGAACCGTACAGCACAGTCTCTTTCATTAGAGCCACCCTGTGCTTTCTGAGAAGCAGCTTTGTGTACGTCAATGTTCTGCTGATGATCAGAGAGAGAGAAGGAAGACGTGCGATAGGAAGAGAGATATGACTGAAGTGTTGAGACCCTCCCTGTCGCTGCTCGCATGCAGTTGCCCCCCCACCCACCTTCCCTCCTCCCCTTTCCTCTCTCTCTCCCCTCTCCTCCCCACCGAGTTCAGCTGAATTAATCCCCTAACCGTATTTAGCCTCCGTCTTCTCTCTCTGTGTGATGACATCACCCGTCACATATCCTCAGAGGGGAAGGGCTGTTAGTACTTTATGTATCTCACCCAGAGTTAATCAGTTCCTGAGAAAGAGGAACTCACCAGAGACGAGGGACGCAGGGCTGGGCTGAGAACATACATGACTATGAGAAAAACAGAGGAAGAGGACCATTTGTTTTTCGTAGCTCAACCCTAGGTGAGAGGCAACAGAGGCAGCCATGGTGCACTACACTGTGTGTACAGTTCATCAACTTGCATACATGCAAACAGAGACATGTGTATGCACATGCATGCATTCAGTCATAGCAGGCCCTTTACTGCTCTCTATCCTGATACTACCACACTCTTTCCCACACACAGCATTGTACTTCTACAGAATTCACTTGATCATTGCTGTGTTTTGTTGCCAATATTTATTCTGTTGGGTGTGTTCACACAGCTTCAGAAGGTTGAGGAGGGTATGGGGAGGGTGGGCAGGTAGATTCTATTTGCATTTGGCACACAGACTGTACAAAGAATGCAAATGGACAAAGACATTTGCGTTGCTATTTTTCTTGACAGTGCAGTCTCTCTTCATAGTAAACAAAGAGAGGCGAGTGGTAATGTGTTCATGTGCACACAGCTGTGTGTGTGTGTGTGTGTGTGTGTGTGTGTGTGTGTGTGCGCACCTGCCAGGTGTGTCCATACACTAAGTCAGCAGCTCGGCCACGCCTATGCTCCACAAATCACATGAAAGGTTCGCCCTCGGTGCCAATTGCTATCTCAAAGGCCACTTTGATGTTGAAATGGAGATGGGTGTTTTTGAAAAAGCCTACAGGTGTATCAGTGCCAGGAGAGAAAAAAGTGTCACGTCTGTCTGACGTTGGGTGCTTTCCTGCCTAACTACCTCGCCAGCCCAGCCATCCTCACTAAAACTCCCAGATGCACAACCTGCAGACACGGTGACATAGCAGCAGCACTTATGTCAAAGAGGAAAAACACCTCATTTAAGAGGCCCGTGATGTCATCTGATGTGGAATTGGACATGGGCTGTTAAAGACATAAAGGACACACATTTCTAAGGCCAGTCAAGCCGGAGGTATGGAGAGAGTCTGTTGTTTGGAATGACGTGAGGCGATGGCGAGCGCTCTCTCTGGGCTCAGTCTCTCCATCACACTTGGCTTCTGCGATTAGAAACAGAGCAAATATTGACTGACTGACTGATAAATCCGCTGGAATGCAGTCTGTAAATTGAATATGTTCGATTGGTTTCAGAAGAAACCGATGTTCTGGGACAAACATTCATATCATTCACTCTGACTAGGTACAGGAGTGGGGCAAGAGGGAGCTGGTATATGCCATGTATACAGTGACTCTGCTATAATACTTCCATCTGCTAGTGTCCTCAGCCATCCAGTTAGAGGCCCGAGGTGAGGCCTGTAGAGCCATGGCATGATTAAGTTCCTTCACTAGCGGAGAGCTACGGCTGAGAGGGTAGAGGTGATGCTTCTTTGACCCTGGCTGATGCGACCTATACACCCATCAGCATCGAGTACAACCTACCCCCAAACCTCTCAGCTACCCCCAAACCCTCCATACACACAAACACACACTAAGAGAGAAAAACAGGCAGACAGAAACAGACACACACACCACTGTAGATAATTCCACTAAAGCTCCCTTGTGAAAGCACTGCAAATGAGCCTAAATACCTCAGCCTGGTCCAGACGGAGAGAAAGAGCCAATCACAGGCTCTTTTTCCTCCGTTCTCCCCATCTGTGTCTCTCTGTTTGCTTTTCTGAAAGTCGTTGTGACATGACTGCAGGAGTTTCTATCAAGGAGGAAAAAAGGACGAGCATAGCATTGTCTGCTGCTTTGTTATGCCCCCTTTCTACTCCTCAGGTTAGTTATATAGGCTCAAGTCTGCTCCTGTCTGGGTGGACACACACCTCGCGATGTGCACACACATGCCCCGGGGGGGGGGGGGGGGGGGGGGGTTCCTCCAGCAACATTTTCACTTTGTATTCGCTGACGTCATACGCAGCAAGTGGACACGCAAAGAATTACAGAATTATTTACAGAGGCCTCTGCCCGTACTTTTAATTCTGCCTGATGGTGCAAGTGAGGCAACCTAGGCGCTTTTTCTCAGAAACAGAGAAGAGAAGCACGGCAAATTGCATACCCAAACTCAGCCCCCTTTCATCCCCAAACGTCTTTCCTGTTTACCTACCAATGGAGGGAAGTATAAGCCCACTCTGTTTACCGCTTCTTCCTTATTTACACTCACCCATACAGGAGGGAGTCATTATGACCTTTTAGACCTAATTTAATAAAAGTTCAGATCTCGATTTAGACAAATAAATAGCCCATGATTTGGAATGTTTTTCCCCTTACTGCATTATGACAAACGGTTTTTCTATGGAGAGGGGAGGGGGTGAATAATGTGAAGGAGTACCTGTGGCTTACTGGAAAACGCTGTGGATGACTGCGGTTGACATATTTATTTTTCTGGGACTTAATGGTAAGGAACAGTCAGCAAATAATAGGTGTTTGGAGATGTTGGTTCCAGAGCTGGAGGAGTCAGTAATCCCTTGGGTAAACATGGGGGAGAGAAGCCTTGGCTCGTCAGCCTGTGGTTCAAACATCACTTTAACAAAGGCAGCAAATACTAGCCACTGGCCAGCCTGTTATAGCATATTAATGTCTGATCTGGACTATGGGCCCGATTCAGACTTAGGAAATCTATTCCTTTTTTACGCGTTTTGATTTAAGCACTTCTCAGTAGTTGGTATTCAGACTTAACATATACAAGTGCGTAATGGGCTTTGCAGGCATGGTTCCCTTGCGCACACTGAATACATTTAATTAAACAGCTGAAAACCCTCCCACTTGCTGGCCAACAGATTTTCTTGTGGAGTTTTCATTCAATAGTGTGTTCAGTATGTACATTTATCTAAAGCCATCCCCTTTAAATATGGTGCACCTTTAAATATACATTTCTCGACAGACAGGTTCAGAATAGGGATCAATGACAGAAAGCCATCTAAATACACGCATATTCATCTCCTTTCAGCACCAATCGGTAGATTAAAAAAATACTCTGATCTTGTACATTATTTCGGAAAATATTTATGAATCATACATAAACAGGGTTGGAGAGCCTTCATGGACAAAATACATTGTTAAATAAAAAATACAGGGGTTTGATTCATCCTGAAATTTGCCATATTCAATTGTTCAATCCATGAAATATTGGAATAGAACAGTGTACAACAGGGGTTGAACAACAGTCTACCCTAATCCTCATTAATCACAGAACTGTGAGACTCCAGGTTTAAACTGCTAGGTGTGGTCTGCGTTCCATAATTATTTAAATAGGCTACACGCCCTTAATTATTGCACATCATGTAATACGCCATAAGGCACAACCACACGGACGTGACGGAGGAAAGAAAGGTCAATGGAATGGAATGATGCAAAAAGTAGGCTACAAATTGAAGAAAACTAACAGTCATTGCACACTGTATGTGGGTATACTGACGGTGGCTACCGATAGTGTTTCATTATTCATATGATAGAAATGGTCATTAAAAAAAAGGTCTGGGCATATAATGAAAACATTCTACAGTGAATAAATCAACTCTGTAGGTTCAACGCTACTGTCAGTGTGAACATGTTTCCATAGGCTACAGCCTGGGCTTGGGTCTCCAAATTTCATCCCCCAAAAATGATGAAGCCAAAGGCCTGCAATTCAAATTCTGAATAAATACAGCTATTTATACTTTCCTGTGGAAAAGAGGCCGAAATTCACTTTCAGTGATCATAAGGTAAAATAGATATGAAATAATTGTAATTTATATTTCCAATCCCCTTATCCAAACGGATTACTCATTTACCCAGGTCTTATCAATACAGTAGCTCTTATCAATGTATAAATTACAGTGCATAGAGATTGGTGTTATTTCTATCGTAAAAAAAAAAAGTTCATGTTTTTCCACAGCCTACAGGTTGCTCGACCTTATTCATGGTGTCCTCTCACGTAAAGGTGGTGGAATTATGAGGGCATTAAGTCGAGGTCAGAATACGGCATATCTGTAGACACACCTCTGCCAAACCTTCAATTCTTAGATCTTCAACCCAAACGAATAGCGGGTGAATAGCATGCTTTTCTCATGCTTAAGTTCGAGGTCAGAATATGTGTAGAGAGAAAAGGGCATAAAAAAAGGAATTATGTTCCATTTACGCACGCTTAACTTGGGTTGGAATTTCCCCCTATGAGAATGTGGACAGGGCTTTTTCCTGTGGCACTCTGCTGACTTTGATCAGAGTCAAGATTAAAGTGTAGAACAACATGATATTGCAACAATAAAACAAACTCGTGCTTGTAAACATTCATATGCACTTGCACACACGCAAATACACAAGAAAATTCACACCTCCCATTTGACACATCTGGAGTCTACTTTCCTGTCATTTGTCACTGAGCAGTGTGTGTGCGACCCATGCGCGCATGTGTGCAGACGGGCCTTGTGTGTGTGTGCAGACGGGTCTTGTGTGTGTGCAGACGGGTCTTGTGTGTGCTCGTAGCTAAGTTCATGCGCACCGAGGTGTGAATAAGAAACCGTTTGACACATCTGCTAGCATTGCGTTGACGCATGTGACAACGATGGTTGCTTTCCTTTCACACAGATCTGCGAGGACACCTTCCCTCCCTCCTACCAACACCTCACTGCTTAGCAAGCCCTGGCTACCCCTGCACACACATCCCTGCAACCCCTACAGCCTCGCACCTCCAGAGCTAAAACAACACTCTCAGTGCAGCTTATTTCTTTAATAGGATCTGTCACCTGGGCAAAAAAGGGCCCTCTCTGTTCTGCAGCAGAAGTGCTGAAAAACAACCCTCCCTCATCTACCTTTACTGCCTCCGCCCTACTGACACACATCACCCCTCCCCAGAGGAGAGACACACACATACAGTAGTGTAGTGGGACAAAAGAGGGCTGATTGCTCAGTGCTACAGGCCTCTCTTTATTGTTAGTGGATCCGGCTGTATGGGGCCTAGCCTACACCCCTCCACTCATACTGCCTGCCCTGACCTGCGCCACTGTAGGGCTGTCCCTGTGTGGCATAGCCCCTATTCCTCACTAATCACACACACACACACACACACACACACACACACACACACACACACACACACACACACTTCTAACTACACTACCAACACACTCACAGCCTTATCCCTTCATCAAGACGGGAAGACTGGATCACGGTCTCACATTCTCTCTTATGCAGTGAGTGTGTTTTCAGCCCTGCTGTAGACGGGAGGATTTCAGGCTGAGGATGGTCCCCAGGGGAAGCATAGCTAGCATCTGCTCGGAGACAGACAGACAGACAGCAGTAACAGGCTGGGAAGAGAGCCAGGCTTAGCTAAGCTTCCCCTGATAGATTGGTGTAGGCTGTGGAAATCCCACCAGTACACAGACCTCAGTGTGCAACATGGCCAGAGTGACAGTCGACTAGTCACAGCCACGTAAGTATCATGGAATCCCATGGTGGAATTTACTACTTGCTAAAGGCCCTCCGTCTCATGGTGATAGTTTAGTCTGAAATAATGCATCCATTCAGTTCATGACGTGGACACCGGACGTCAATATATATAACAAGAGACATTAAAAGAGTTCATTGTGTGTGTGTGTGTGTGTTTACGTGTCTCTGTGTGTGTCTGTAAAACTCATTTAGCCAGACTAGACAGCCACAAACACTACTAAGAAATAAACCTCACATCCTTCTGGGTCAGCCTCAAACTGATCTATGATTGGACAGCCTCTAAAACCCAACTCTGTCATTGATTTGAGTTGTAGGGACAGTGTGATCGCTAAAGCCTCAGGCGTCTCGATGGCACCAGTAATAGAGTGAAAGGGGAAGTCAGAGGGGGTAGGGAAAGGCGGGAGGCAAAATAGTCAAGAGAGGAGGAAGAGGAAGACAGGTGCGCAATGCTTCGCTCAACAGATGTTGAAACGTCTTCGAGCTCCAACACAAAGCGGAAGTTTGCTAGCGGCCCGACCGACGCCACTTCAACACCCTCTCAACTGTCATTCTGAGGCAGGTTGACGTTTCTGACTGACGAAGAAACCGTTTGAGAGAGTTTATAGTTCAGGATAGAAAGTACAAGGCCTGTTGCCTTGAAAGGTTCCTCCCTAATACACGCATATTCAGACACATCACTGAACACAGTCAACAGCAGCATGTTAGTTGTATGTGTTGTTTTTGTGACTCTATGAATCATCTCAGCAGCTGTATCCACACACTACAGACAGGGAGAGGCTGACCTCAACATGTCAGAACAATAGAGCGACAAACACAAAACTCTGCTCTACAGCTATTGGTACAGTGCAAACATATAATGTACCTAACTTACTATGAACACCTATACTGTATAAAGGCAGAGCTCTGGTCCTTCTGTGGACGCTAATATCAAGGCCAGGGTGGAATGACCAAATTTCTACATCCGGTGTCGGTCGGTGCCCAGTGGGTGAGGATGCTGTTTATAGTAAATGGAAAGAGAGGGGGCTCATGGGTAGGTGTCAGTAAGAGATGGGGGAGGTGACAGTGAGTGAGTGAGTGAGTGAGTGAGTGAGTGAGTGAGTGAGTGAGTGAGAGAGTGAGTGAGAGAGTGAGTGAGAGAGTGAGAGAGAGAGTGAGAGAGAGAGTGAGAGAGAGAGAGAGAGAGAGAGAGAGAGAGAGAGAGAGAGAGAGAGAGAGAGAGAGAGAGAGAGAGAGAGAGAGAGAGAGAGAGAGAGAGAGAGAGAGAGAGAGAGAGAGAGAGAGAGAGAGAGAGAGAGAGAGAGAGAGAGAGAGAGAGAGAGAGAGAGAGAGAGAGAGAGAGAGAGAGAGAGAGAGAGAGAGAGAGAGAGAGAGAGAGAGAGAGAGAGAGAGAGAGAGAGAGACCAGACTTTTAACACTCTTGGTTTGACAGAAAGAGAAATAAAACAGCTATTAGCTGAACATGCCAGTGGAAGGACGGATAGTAGCAGGTGACCTAACTGTCGTTTGTGACCATCATGACTTCCCATTGTAGCCAATTCAGTTTCAGTAATTCCATTACAGATTATTTGGTAATGGAATTACGAGTTTTAATCACTTAATAATTCATAAACAAAATGTATATCAGTAAAACCCTATAACCAATTGATAGGCCTACCTTTACTTGTTACTTCTGTGAACTTTTATTATCCTCCCTCATGAGGGACAGAAATTAGAAAATATGTTGGTTTATGGTAAGACCCCTTTTCAATCTGTTTATCCAGAAATCAAAGCCTTTACTTATGCATATGTTTTTTCTAAATGTAACTATGCCTTACTTTCCCCAAAATATAGACTCTTAGCTTTCATTTGACACCCAATTTGATATGCTCCTATGAACTTGGGTCCATTTACATGGAAATGCCCATAGTCCTTATAGAGGTGCACTAGACGTTTTCAATCTGATATAAGCACTCAACCAATTCTAGTCTGTTATCAAGTGCCTTTCAAGTCCATTTATATGACGAATACAAATATTTACACTTCAAATATATTCAGCACAGCCCTGGGTCCAGGCCATGGCACGTATTGCCCTTTGCAGTCCAGATAGAGTTTCACTTTGCCCCTGAAAACTCGCCCAGCCCTTTACTAAAAAAAGCTTGTGTTTAATGTGTCTCTCTTTGGAAGGGAACATATGTTTCTTTCTTTCAATGTTAGAAAAAAAGCTGTATCGGGTGATCATTCAGCTGGACCCGGCCGTGTTTATGAGCTGTCATTAGCACTCTCTGAGCAAACACTGTCTATGTGTTCCACTGATATGGGCTTTAGAGGGTTAGGGCGGGACTTGCTGAGATTGGCTCGTCTGAAGGGGTTGTGAGCTCTGAGTAAGAGTTGCCCATAGGCACAGCTCTAGAATTCCCAAATACTAACCTTAAATCATCCTGCTCCTTGTGGCTCAATGCAATTTGTAGGCGATCAGGGTTGATCATTTTGCTCTTCAGTGTTTCAATTCAAAGGGACCAGTCACAGGGTCAGTTTCCCACACTGATGTATCTTATCTGTTATACTTGAACCTATCAACATGTTCTGAAGAACACTAAAAACATTGGGGACATCAAGGCCCTATGCCTTTAGTTAATCTGCTGATAAAATGGTATTGTATTGGGCCCAACAACCACAAAAACACAAACGCTGGGTGGGAAGGGCACAGCCATTATTTCTAAAGAGATTTTCAGTGAAATGGATTTTCAGTACATCATTAATACCAGACATTTTATATCAACCTTTTTATGTGTTCCTCACAGTCCTCATAATGCTGTAAGATGATGCAACAGCCATCTAGAGAGGAAGCTAGTAAATCTACAGCTTCTGGCATCCATTTTACTTCTTCCATGTATTGAGCGCTGGTGTGTGAACCACATCATCCCTGCCTCCTCGTTGTTCTCCATCTCCCAGCTCTATCTTGTGGTTATGATATCATAGAAAAAAAACGGTGCATTCTCTCCTAAGTGCACCCTGACACATAAAATATTCATCCACCGCAGAATCCCCTCCGAAATGGGTCTGTGGTACACAGAGACCCATGGTCAAGACCCTGCAAAGTGGGAGTCAACTTCTGGCAATCTACCAGACACACTCATGGAAAAGCTGGGGTCAGACCTGAAAAGAGGTTTAAACACTGCGTTGAACAGCAAGCAGGCCATGGGCTCTGTCGGTCTCTTAACCAAGGCCAAGACAGGGACTAGAAAAGCCAATCATCCATTCTCCCTCCATCGCACCAATCCATTTCCTTCTAACAGAAGAAAACAGGAGGAAGGTTGTGTATACTGTATAAACTGTGTTAGCTTCCAGATGGGAAACTGCTGAAGTTTTCTCTTCTATAAAAAAAGTCAATGAGAGGGAGGGAGGGCGAGAGAGAGAAAAGGAGAAAGAGGGGACAGACATAGAGGAAGTTGGGACTGAAGAGGGGGAAGAGAGGAGAGCTAGAGTCGACCATGTGAGTTGATTAGTGGTGTTAACAGTAACTGTGGGGTTTGGGGTAATGAGCACCAGGCATGGTCCTAATGAAGCCTCAGCTCTGCTCCTACAGTTCTCTCTCATGGCTGGCCAAACCCTCTACTGGAAGTACAGTACAGTGTGTCGCCACACACTCCCTGCCAGCTGGACCTGAGCCACTAGATCCACTGCTGTGTGTGTGTGTGTGTGTGTGTGTGTGTGTGTGATCATGCGGTACAATCACTTTCATCCCCAAAGCGCCAACCAATTCATCCCAGACCACCACAGGCCACAGAAAAAGTGACCAATTCTACATTTTTCCCCCTGGTTGTTTTTTTCTTATTCCACAGAGCTGGATGTATCATTTCCCTGACCTCAGCCGTTTGAGGTGGTGTAAATCTCTTAATAACTGCACTAACTGCACTGTACATGGGTCTATATTTGGAGGGCCGTTTCTCCTGGCCTCCCCTGCTCTGGGGCGGAGCAGACAGTAGCCACAGTGTCTGTGTGGGAGATGGAGCCAGCTAGGCTCTGTAGCTGCCTGTGTGTGTCCCATTTTCCCTCTCGATGGTGTGGGGACTGGGAGGGGGACTGGGTTCAGAAATGTGGGAATAACAAGATACTAGTTGTAAAAGTGTGTGAGTATAAGTGTGTTTAAGCGGGTGTGTCTCGAGTAGACTGTGTCCGGAGTAGACTGTGTCCCTGTGTCATAGTGAGATGGTGGGTGTATAGGTGGGGGTCACTCACTTTTACTGCATCCTTCTACATGTCTGACTACATGTCTGACTTCCAACACAGGGAACACAAACAGCTGGAGATGTCCAACAGCCCTGGTCTCCGCATTCAGACACATTTCTCATCCATATGCACACACACACACACACACACACACACACACACACACACACACACACACACACACACACACACACACACACACACACACAGACACACAGTTGGGTAGGTTACTTTTTTAATTTAATCTGTTACAGTTACCTGTCCAAAATTGTAATCAGTAATGTAACTTTTGGATTGCCCAAACTCAGTAATTTGATTACTTTCCATTACTTTTAGATTACTTTCCCCCGAAAGAGGCATTAGAAGACAAAAATGTATATTACCAATTGAAAGACATCTATTGCAGGATAAATCAGTATTAGAGTTTACATAGCTGGGCATAAATAGGTGTTGCATTTTACCTTATGGGTTGGTTATGCAGGCTTCTTCTAACACATTGCTTTCTCCTACATATAATAATAATAAAAATAATAATGCAATTGTATATTTACATTCAATTCCAAAGTCTGTCAGATTTCCAGTCATTCCAATTAATGTAATACCCCTTCCAAAATAGGACTTGGAAATATAGATTAGCCAAATTGTGTTACCTGAGCATGACCCCAAAACTAAGGACTTATTAGCTAACCCTACTCTGTTGTTTATGGTTTGTTGTCATGGAGGACTGATTGGGCTCATTGCCTCGAGTTGAAAAATAAATGCTGCGCTCATGGAATGGAATGCTCTGAGCACTACCTAAAAGGGATATTTACACGTGAAAAATGAATGCCATATACTGCATTTGCTATAGGCCTATTGTTTACCTTTTTGTTAGTGACACTTTGATATCTTGATAATATATGCAGATATTTAAGTCTATCAAAAGTGTGCAAGTTTGAGCATTTGTCCGTTAGGCCTATGTGTTTTTTATCAGCACACATTAGATGTAACAATAAACGCCCCACTAGTCTTCTGAAATGAAACTAGTAGTTGACGGTATGGAACACAATCCCTCAGAGGACTTTAGAAGGAGGAAGCCCATCAAACCTTTATTTCATAGGCTTGGATCCACACTGGTTGCAAAAACAGTGATGTATAGGCAGTTTAAACGTCATCAATTCAACCATTATTGGGTTCAAATACACATACACATTTGTGAACAGCCATCCACAACAACCACAATCCGTAAGGAGCAAATAGCTAAATGAGAGAGCAGCAGTGTGATTCACATCAATGTGCTATGGGGATATCAATAATAAGTGATATCCGTATCGCCCGTAGACTCCACCACTACTGTCGTCCTTACCTCTTACCTTTATTCAAGTTGGATAATCATTGGTCGCATCATTGGAAGACATAGCTTGGACTGTAGCCTACTAAAGCCTATTCCTGCTTTTTTCCTGTGATCCATCAAACACATGTGGTGTGTCATCATAGTGGTCTCTGACTTGTGGTCAGACTCGCTCAGGCGGAAACAAACATGCATCTTTTTTCAATGCTCATTTGAATGTCATTGAGAAAACAGAAAGGTGTCAAATAAACCTCCTTTCTGAATTTAAAAGTAATCCTAGAAGTAATCATCTAGTTTTTCAAAAGTATCTGTAATCGGATTAAAATATTTTAGCTGGTAACGGAATGGATTAGTTCGTTTTTGGTCATCCTTTACATTTAACGGATTACACACACACACGCACACACGCACGCACACGCACACACACGGGGGAGGGTGTTGATCCCAGTGTGAGTATGTGAGTAAACATGTGTGGGTGTTTTTTTTTTACTGGCAAGAGAAAATGTGTTGGTGTGTGTGATGGGGAGGTGATTGTGCGGGTTCTGGGTATTTATCTATGTTTTGTTATGTGCATGCATGTGAGTGTTGATTTGAATGTGTCTGCATCTAGTCATTGGAAGCATTGTATACTGTTCTATGCTATTTGGGAGTCAAGCTCAGTCCACATCATTGGTGTGTGTTCGTCTGTGTGTGTGGGAAGGGGGGCAGCGGCGAGATAGAGAATTCTATATTGTATGAAAAGAGAAGAGGGAGTGGTAAACGGGAGGATACATTACCCATGGGTCAAGTCGCAGGGTGGGAAGATATATTACCCATGGGTCAAGTTGCAAGGAGGGAGGATATATTACCCATGGGTCAAGTTGCAAGGAGGGAGGATATATTACCCATGGGTCAAGTCGCAGGGTGGGAAGATATATTACCCATGGGTCAAGTTGCAAGGAGGGAGGATATATTACCCATGGGTCAAGTCGCAGGGTGGGAAGATATATTACCCATGGGTCAAGTTGCAAGGAGGGAGGATATATTACCCATGGGTCAAGTCGCAGGGTGGGAAGATATATTACCCATGGGTCAAGTTGCAAGGAGGGAGGATATATTACCCATGGGTCAAGTTGCAAGGAGGGAGGATATATTACCCATGGGTCAAGTCGCAGGGAGGGAGGATATATTACCCATGGGTCAAGTCGCAGGGAGGGAGGATATATTACCCATGGGTCAAGTCGCAGGGAGGGAGAATATATTACCCATTGGTCAAGTTGCAGGGAGGGAGGATATATTACCCATGGGTCAAGTCGCAGGGAGGGAATATATATTACCCATGGGTCAAGTTGCAGGGAGGGAGGATATATTACCCATGGGTCAAGTCGCAGGGAGGGAGGATATATTACCCATGGGTCAAGTCACAGGGAGGGAGGATATATTACCCATGGGTAAAGTCACAGGGAGGGAGGATATATTACCCATGGGTCAAGTCACAGGGAGGGAGGATATATTACCCATGGGTCAAGTCGCAGGGAGGGAGGATATATTACCCATTGGTCAAGTCGCAGGGAGGGAGGATATATTACCCATGGGTCAAGTCGCAGGGAGGGAATATATATCACCCATGGGTCAAGTCGCAGGGAGGGAATATATATGACCCATGAGTCAAGTCGCAGGGAGGGGGGATATATTACCCATTGGTCAAGTTGCAGGGAGGGAGGATCAATTACCCATGGGTCAAGTTGCAGGGAGGGAGGATATATTACCCATGGGTCAAGTTGCAGGGAGGGAGGATATATTACCCATGGGTCAAGTCGCAGGGAGGGAGGATATATTACCCATGGGTCAAGTCTGGAGAGAGGATATATTACCCATGGGTCAAGTTGCAGGGAGGAAGGATATATTACCCATGGGTCAAGTCTGGAGAGAGGATATATTACCCATGGGTCAAGTCTGGAGAGAGGATATATTACCCATGGGTCAAGTCTGGAGAGAGGATATATTACCCATGGGTCAAGTCTGGAGAGAGGAAGGGTAAAATCCATATCAGTCCGTCTGCTGGCCCCCTTTATATAGTGATAAAATATAAAATCCAGCCATTACTTCACATTACAGATGCCAGGGTTTGAGTGTAGTGTTTTGTCTTTCCAAGTCTTGTTCAGATCAAATGTATTCGAGGTGCCAAATATGCTTTTTCTCGTACATTCCCACCTCTCTCGTCACACACACACACACATGCACATACGCGTAACCGTCCACACAGTGTGTTCCATTCTGATGAGTAATATAGTCTAGGAGCAATTCCTGGGTGTTTCCCTCACTGAGTAACTGCTTGGTCAGACCTGAGTCGCTGTATGACGTACAGTCACTATTTCGTCAAGCAGACCCAGTCTGGGGTTGTACTGGGGTTGTACTGGGGTTGTACTTCTGAGTGGACAAGTAGGGGATAAGGGGATAGATTAGCAGAATTGTAGGAATTTTAAGTTAAACAATTTCATACTATTATTATCATACTATAATTATATTATTTTGCTAGTACTATTGTTATACACCGGAGTATTAGTGCTATTCCTATATGAATGTGCTATTAGGAGCATGCAGCCATTTATCTGATTTTAACGCAAAGGCAAGTGCAAGTTTAGCTCAACCACAAGTCCAGTGCCTGTCAACATTCTATAAATAATGTTATATTTCTAAGAAAGCTTTTATATAATCTGACTGAATCAGATTAGTTGGTGGAGGACAGTGGCCTTTATTCATGTATATAATTCTGTCACTTTACTATTTGTTTTCACACTAATTATGTCTTAGAATAGAATGGGATGCCATTGCCAATATAACCATCCCACTTCTAAACAAACCCTCACAAAACCTAATAAGCTGTAAACTGTTGGTGCCCATGGACAGACCTGAGGAAATAAAATATTACAGCAGACCTAACATTTGGATGTGTTATTGCTTTGACTATTTTTGACCATTTGGTACTGCTGGGAAAAAAGAATAAAGAGCCATGATTTCCCGGCTGTGTAGGTGGTAACTTGGCTCTCCTCTCTCTCTCTTTTTCTCTCCCTCTCTCGCTCTCTTTCAGGACACAGGGTGAAGATGGAGGACCCCCAGAAGATGCAGTTCTCTGATAGGCTGACAGAGATTGAGCGCTACCAGCGGGCCAGCCTGAGGATGGGGCCTGGTAACCCCCAGCCCCGGCCCATGCACCAGAGCCACCTGGGGCCCTCCGCCCAGTCCCAGATACAAGGTAGGGCCACTGACCAGACAGGAACAACTATCACACTGACTCACTCACACCGTCTGTCCCAAATCAGTGTTGCTCACTCATCACAAAACACTCTACCTTCTGCTACAGCACTGTATATAGGGGTTAGCGGTACAAATGCTTCTTTCTCCCTGCCTACAGCGAGAGATGACTTTGCTATTAGTTTCAAGTTTTATTAGTCATATGTACAGGATACACATAGTATACACTGCAAGTAAATGCTTACTTGCAGCTTCCTTCTGGACAATGAAACAACATTAAGAAATAATAAAAGATAAGAATAGGAACATAAAGTAAATGGCTCAGTAGAATAAACATTTTGGAATAAGTATAATACAGGAGTAGCCTGTATGTGTCAGGCTGAAGCCCCAGGTTGAGTACAACCCTCCCTACTGATATGAGAGCCCAGACCTGGGGGAGGGTCCAGTACATTTACTGGCAGGGGCCGCTCACTCATGCCAGCTCTGTCCCCGGATGCCCTGCATCGGTCACAGGGTCCAGTCTGGGGCCAGGTGGCAACCTGATCACTGCCAAACAGCCTGGCCAAGGCACTGGGGCTGAAGCTGGTTCACCACACCACTCTACAGCCTCAGGAATCTCACAGCCGTCCGCTTCCTCCGCAATCACGTCAGTCTCAGACTGACTGGCACAACAGGGCAGATCTGCAATGGAGACAGGGGGAAGGAGGTGTGTGTGTCTTAGGGGAGAGGGGGTACGTGGGTGGAAGTTCGCTCTCAGACATACAGTACCAGTCAAAAGTTTGGACACACCTACTCATTCAAGGGTTTCTTTATTTGTACTATTTTCTACATTGTAGAATAATAGTGAAGACATCAAAACTTTGAATTAACACATATGGAATCATGTAGTAACCAAATATTTTTAAACAAATTAAAATATATTTAATATTTTAGATTCTTCAAAGTAGCCACCCTTTGCCTTGATGACAGCTTTGCACACTCTTAGGATGCTCTCAACCAGCTTCACCTGGAATGCTTTTCCAACAGTCTTGAAGGAGTTCCCACATATGCTGAGCACTTGTTGGCTGTTCTTCCTTCACTCTGTGGTCCAACTCATCCCAAACCATCTCAATCGGGTTGAGGTCGGGAGATTGTGGAAGCCAGGTCATCTGATGCAGCACTCCATCACTCTCCTTGGTCAAATAGCCCTTACATAGCCTGGAGGTGTGTTTTGGGTCATTGTCCTGTTGAAAAACAAATGATAGTCCCACTAAGCGCAAACCAGATGGGATGGCGTATCGCTGCAGAATGCTGTGGTAGCCATGCTGGTTAAGTGTGCCTTGAATTCTAAATAAATCACTGACAGTGTCACCAGCAAAGCAACCCCACACTATCACACCTCCTCCTCCATGCTTCATGGTGGGAACCACACATGCGGAGATCATCTGTTCACCTACTCTGCGTCTCACCAAGAAACGGCGGTTAGAACCAAAAATCTCAAATTTTGACTCATCAGACCAAAGGACAGATTTCCACCGGTCTAATGTCCATTGCTCGTGTTTCTTTGCCCAAGAAAGTCTCTTCTTATTGGTGTCCTTTAGTAGTGGTTTCTTTGCAGCAATTTGACCATTAAGGCCTGATTCACGCAGTCTCCTCTGAACAGTTGATGTTGAGATGTGTCTGATACTTGAACTCTGAAGCATTTATTTGGGCTGCAATCTGAGGTGCAGTTAACTCTAATGAACTTATCCTCTGCAGCAGAGGTAACTCTGGGTCTTCCTTTCCTGTGGCAGTCCTCATGAGAGCCAGTTTCATAATAGCGCTTAATGGTTTTTGCGACTGCACTTGAGGAAACTTTCAAAGTTCTTGAACTTTTCCATATTGAATGACCTTCATGTCTTAAAGTAATGATGGACTGTCATTTCTCTTTGCTTATTTGAGCTGTTCTTGCCATAAATAGGGCTATCTTCTGTATACCACCCCTACTTTGTTACAACACAACTGATTGGCCCAAACACATTGAGGAAAGAAATTCCTCAAATTAACTTTAAACAAGGCACATTTGTTAATTGAAATGCATTCCAGGTGACTACCTCATGAAGCTGGTTGAGAGAATGCCAACAGTGTGCAAAGCTGTCATCAAGGCAAAGGGTGACTACTTTGAAGAATCTCAAATATAAAATATATTTTGATTTGTTTATCACTTTTTTGGTTACTACATGATTCCATGTGTTATTTCATCGTGTTGATGTCTTCACTATTATTCTACAATGTAGAAAATAGTAAAAATAAAGAACCCCTGGAATGAGTAGGTGTGTTAACTTTTGACTGGTACTGTGTGTCAGAGCTTCTTAACGTGATGGCATGTCTGGATGTGTGCAGACAAAACACGAACAGACACACAGACACAAACACACACACAAGGCACACACACACATACACTGTCCTCTCCCACCCACTCCCTAGTTCTCAAGCAGGGGGTTAGGGCTGACAGACAGAGTAAGTCTCCTTCCCAGTTAATGAGTCTCTATCAGTGTGTTTAGGAGTGTTTTGCTATCTGTGGGTGGAAGTGTATCTCTCATGGGGTTTAGCCTTGTGCTCCTGACTCACCACTGTGGACCTACCTATCGTACAGCTCAGCTTACACAACTGTGGTTATCAGCACCAGCTTTGACTTAGTTTAACTGATGTTGTTGTTCCTCCATAAGTACCATGTAATGTACTGAACATGGCCAAGGAAAATCATCTGCCAGTGCTGTGGACCAGTAGGACCAGGATTAGTTGGCATTTAGACAGAGATACAATATATATTTCATGGTTTAAAGTTTGGGTTCTGTACTTTACTGCGTGTTGTCTGCCAATGTAAGGGCCATGGCAGGTAAGCTTATCCAGAGGGACTTATCCATATCCTTAATATCTCCAAACTGTGCCTGTCTAGCAGGAGAGGTGTACAGACAATGCTGGGATGGCATGTGAAGAAAGGCTCTGTACTTGTCTGCATAGCTGCAGGAGGATTAGGGCAGGAATTACCTCTTCATAGGCCTGTCAGATCTCAAAGACCTGCACCAGTAGAACACACACACACACACACACACACACACACACACACACACACACACACACACACACACACACACACACACACACACACACACACACACACACACACACACACACACACACACGGCACGCTCACAAACACGTGGGGTGCATATATATGCACAACCCCCACACACAAAAACACATGCACACACACCTCCAGCATAGACACAACACATGTGGCTCAGAGCCGCCAGGGATGAGAGGTATAAAGCTCCAAACTGATTCCACACAACACCCACAGGTGCTAGGGGCCCTCTCTGAAGAGTGTGTGTCTGTCTGTCTCTGTCTGTGTGTGTGTGTGTGTGTGTGTGTGTGTGTGTGTGTGTGTGTGTGTGTGTGTGTGTGTGTGTGTGTGTGTGTGTGTGTGTGTGTGTGTGTGTGTGTGAGTGAGGAGGACTGTAAAACCACACACCTTAATCTCTGATATTACCATCATGACTTTGTAGCTCAGGGCTAGTGCTAAAATAATTCAATAACAATGAAGATACATTCGCCCTCCTCTCAGCTACCCAGTGACATATACCACTGGGCATCTCCATGCATATATGGCAGCTCAGACAACACGCAACTACAAACCCAGCTCAAACTAAAATAGTACTTTTTGTAAAAAATACATTTGGAAACAGGGATATATTTACATATAAACACGACACACGCCTCTACTTTTGGCAGCCGTCCCAGGCAGAGTTGTATTTTGCGGAGGATCACAGGGTAATAGATGAGCCGTCAACACTTTATAATTAAATTGATTCCCATCTTGCTGTTGCAAAAAAAAAATGTTTTCCATTATCCACACATAAACCTGGACTTTCCAGCTGACGACAACGTGAGAAAGTACAATATCATCGCCTAATGAAGCCCTTTGCTTCATATTGTTGTCTGAGCCATGAAACAGAGACAGAGTTTTGTTGTCAACACAACGCTTTTGAGACGTCTGCTAAATGCTGCCCGGGATTCTCAGACGTACACACACACACACACACACACACACACACACACACACACACACACACACACACACACACACACACACACACACACACACACACACACACACACAGTATGTGCTAACAAACACACACCACACACAGTTACGTCCCGATGTTGCAAGCTCTGCTAGCGCTCTAGACAGCCAGGATAATTAAGAGCTCATTACAGAGCATGCAGTGACAGGATTCAAGCCCTGGCAGACACTGCGCTTGCTCGGTTAGCCGCTTGTTTTTGTTCAGCCGTGACCACAGGTGAGGCTGCCGTGAGGAATGATCCTACGGGAGGGGCGTGTGGGGAGCTGTGTGTGTGGCTCTGCCAGGGCAGTCAAGCAAATCTCACACTCAGACAATCGACTACAAAATTGTTATTCTGGTTTACTAAATGTCAGGTGTGTGTGTGTGTGTGTGTGTGTGTTTTAATGATTTTCAGAGAATCCCGTCCATCTCCTTAATGCACCCTGGGTATAAAGTCTACAGTCTTACCAGCCAGACAAAGATGTTAAGATGAAATGGAAAAGATATTTGATCTCAACGGGACACTACAGAAATAATCCTGATTTCAGTTTTCCTCTTTCCCTTTTCAAAAGGAGACTAAACAAGATCGCCAGAACAAAGCTGCTCTTTTAACTTAAATATGTTTTAAGAAAAAAAAGACAGCAGCAATTGAATCATCCAAAAGAAAGTATTTTGCCTTTTGAGGTGGGATCATTTAACATGCTATTTGTTCCAACACCTGTGTTTTTCTGACGAGATGAACATCAGATACTAGCATACCTTTCGGCCATCTAGTCAAGTGCTCCACTGCTTTGATGAGGGCCCAATAAACCTGTGGTGTGGAGGAATGTGTGTGTGTGTGTGTGTGTGTGTGTGTGTGTGTGTGTGTGTGTGTGTGTGTGTGTGTGTGTGTGTGTTGGCTGTGAGTGATAAAACACACTCTAGTTGTATTAATTATATAATACTGTTCACAAGGTCGCATGCTAAGCCGTGGCACCTGTATGGTATAGGTTACAAAATAGCAGGGGTCAAAATAAAACAATTTACTGGTGGTTACCGTAGATACTCCACCAATAAACCACAACTCTTCCAATGGCATACATCTGCAGCAGTTCTGCTGTGCTGAAAGGTCAAACAGGTGACTCTATCCTGGATTCTCTCTGGTTGTGAAAGTCCTGCTAGCTAGAGGGAGGTCCTACCCCTCCTCTCCTGTCCACAGTGACCACACTGTTTACTCCACATAAACAAGCCGGCTGGCCCCCCAAGCGAATGCCTGCTCTAGTCTACCACTAACAGCCCTGATCAGACCCAGAGCCCCTAACCGCTAGTCCAGGGTCAGATATTATTTAATCCTCCTAATGGTAAATGTTAGGATGTGGAGTTGGGTAATCTGATCCTGGATCTGTGTCTACATCAAACCTCAAACCCACTCTAACACCCAGTAGGACATTATCAACCAATTATAACCAACAAAGAGTCACTGTAAGACACAAGTATGCCAGTCCCTGGAACATGCAGCCGGGCACATAGCACATGCTTATAGAGGGAAAGGTCAAAGCATCGTGCCTCCATGTCTCTGTTTAGTACCAGATGTGCTTACTAGGTTATTGTGTTGGTTTGTGGGTCATTGACTGTCTGTCAGGACAAGACCAGAGAGAGGTGGCAATGCTGTAAGCCTGGTAGAGATGCTGTTGGCTCCAAGCTCCATTTGGGCAGCAATGCATGCTGGTCCGTGCCAAACCCATACAGGAAAGGAGCTCTCAGGCCAAATGCAACCAAAACTAGCGGGAATCCAGACCAGCGACGAGGGATTCTGTTTTACTTCTCCAGCGCTGTATTTACATAATATATCAATGGTCGCCATGGGGTTTATTTGTTATGGTGCCTAAGAGCTGCACTTGTGGTCACTGTCTTTTTGTGACCTTAGTTAGATCTGAATTATTCAAACTGAAAATGTTTTTGTTCTCCAATAAAAAAAAAATCTCTTTTGAAGCCATCTCTAAACAGTAAGCTGGAAAAAGAGAAAAAGAGAGCTTTTTTTCCCCAGACCTAACTGTTTATGTTAGTTATAACTTAACATCAGAGCCGGGTCGAGCTTTACATTTCAGCAATTACAGAAACTACATGTGCGCAATGAACAGTCTCTATTGAGTCTGAGGAGAGGGGAAAGGGAGGCAGGGCAGGGGGCTCTCAAATAGAACATAGGATTTTTCAGTCGATGTGTTTGTTTTTACTCATGTTTAAGTGAGGGCTCAAAAGACATATCAAATGTCCCACATAGCTAAGCCAAGGCCATGTTCCACCCCTCTCACTCGCTCTCTAACACACTCTCTCCCTCTCCCTTCCTCGCTGGCGTCTTCTCTCTCTCTCTCCTCTCTCTCCTCTCTCTCTCTCTCTCTCTCTCTCTCTCTCTCTCTCTCTCTCTCTCTCTCTCTCTCTCTCTCTCTCTCTCTCTCTCTCTCTCTCTCTCTCTCTCTCTCTCTCTCTCTCTCTCTCTCTCTCTCTCTCTCTCTCTCTTCCTCTCTCTCACTCTCTCACTCTGTCTCACTCTGTCTCACTCTGTCTCACTCTGTCTCTCTTGCTCTCTCTCTCCCCCTCTCACTCTGTCTCTCTTGCTCTCTCTCACATTCTATCTCTCCGTGGTGACGCCTAGGGCCTAAGCGAAACAGGAAGCCAGCACAAGGCCCAGCATTCACTGTGTCTCAATGACACGCTTCATTACGACAGGCGCATTACATGTCTCTGAGGCGCTGCCGAATCCGGAGTCACGAGGACAGACGCCATCTTGGCCCTTTCATCTCCAACTGCACTTCAAAAGCAGAGCATGTGTTTATTTGTGTCCTCCGTTCATATTTGTGACGCGGCCGTTGTCTTCTACCCCTAATGCACCTACCCCCTTCCCCCAATCTCTAGTCCCGCCCAGGGGGCTGAGACTCATATTAACAGGGGTAATCTGTGCCGCTGGTATTGACGTTGTCCACCAGCCAATCAAAATATTTGAAGGAAATGTTTATTTTCTTGAGCGGATCGCACCAGCTGCTTCGAAACCTTTCTGAATAACCCCATTTATGTGTAAGAATTTCCCATTGTGGGGCGAAGCGCGGGACCTCTCAGAGGCTAAGTGCTGATCCGGGCCTTTGGAGAGGAAGTAGAGTAGCTCCGGGGGTGAGAGAGCTTTTACACACCCCAACCCCAGCCAGCCTGGGCCCAGTGTGGGCATAGGTGAACATCCCCCTCCACCTCCCTCCCCCCTGTTCCTGGCCCCTCTCAAGGTCAGGATCACTACTGCTAATATAGCGGTTAGGATGTTGTTCCTCAGCTCATACTATAGTGTACTGTTATTGTAGCCCGGCTAGGGACAGGGCCATGACCCGGGACTCTCCAGGCCTTAGTTACTGTATGTTCATGTCAAAACTGCAATATAAATATACTGAACAAAAATATAAATGCAACATGCAACAATTTCAACGATTTTACTGAGTTACAGTTAATATAAGGAAATCAGTCAATTGGAATAAATTCATTAGGCCCTAATCTACGGATTTCACATGACTGGGAATACAGATATGCATCTGTTGGTCACAGATACAGTACTTTTAGAAAAAGGTTTGGGCATGGATCAGAAAACCAGTCAGTATGTGGTGTGACCACCATTTCCTTAATGCAGCGCGACACATCTCCTTCTCATAGAGTTGATCAGGCTGTTGATTGTGGCCTGTGGAATGTTGTCCCACTCCTCTTCAATGGCTGTGTAAAGTTGCTGGATATTGGCGGGAACTGTAACACGCTGTTGTACAAGTCGATCCAGAGCATCCCAAACATGCTCAATGGGTGACATGTCTGTTAAGTTTGCAGGCCATGGAAGAGCTGGGACATTTTTCAGCTCACAGGAATTGTGTAAATATTCTTGCGACATAAGGCCATGCATTATCATGCTGAAACATGAAGTGATGGTGGCAGATGAATAGCACGACAATGGGCCTCAGCATCTGATCACGGTATCTCTGTGTATTCAAATTGCCATCGATAAAATGCAATTGTGTTTGTTGTCCATAGCTTATGCCTGCCCATACCATAACACCACTGCCACCATAGGGCACTCTGTTCACAACATTGACATCCCCAAACCGGTCGCCCACATGACGCCATACACGTGGTCTGGTTGGATGTACTGCCAAATTCTCTAAAACAACGTTGGAGGCAGCTTATGGTAGAGAAATTAACATTCAGTTATCTGGCAACACCTCTGGGGGACATTCCTGCAGTCAGCATGACAATTGCACGCTCTCACAAAACTTGAGACATCTGTGGCATTGTGTTGTGTGAAAAAAATGCACATTTTAGAGTGGCAGTGTATATACTGAACAAAAATACAAACGCAACATATAAAGTGTTGGTCCCATGTTTCATGAGCTGAAATAAAATATCCCAGAAATTGTCCATACGCACAAAAAGCTTATTTCTCTCACATTCTGTGCACAAATTTGTTTACATCCCTGTTAGTGAGCATTTCTCTTTTGCCAAGATAATCCATCCTCCTTACAGGTGTGGCATATCAAGTAGCTGATTAAACAGCATGATCCTTACACAGGTGCACCTTGTGCTGGGGACAATAAAAGGCCACTTTAAAATGTGCAGTTTTGTCACACGACGTCACAGATGTCTCAAGTTTTGAGGGAGCGGCAATTGGCATGCTGACTGCAGGAATGTCCACCAGAGATGTTGCCAGAGAATTATATGTCCATTTCTCTACCATAAGCCGCCTCCAACGTTGCTTTAGAGAATTTGGCAGTACGTCCAACCGGCCTCACAACCGCAGACCGCGTGTCACCACGCCAGCCTAGGACCTCCACATCTGGCTTCTTCACCTGCGGGATCGTCTGAGACCACCACCCGGACAGATGATGAAACTGACGAGTATTTCAGTCTGTAATTCTGATTGGCTGAGCCTGGCTCCCCAGTGGGTGTGCCTGGCTCCCAAGTGGGTGGGCCTGCTCAGTCATGTGAAATCAATAGATTAGGACCTAATTCATTTATTTCAATTGACTGATTTCCTCATATGAACTGTAACTCAGTAAAATCGGTGAAATTGTTGCATGTTGCATTTATATTTTTGTTCATAACAGGAGATACAGTATATGACTGCCAACGTTCTACAGTTTCTCTGCTATCAGTATGTCTGAGTCTGTATATGGACTAGTGGTTTTTTGAGAATGTGTGGGCATGTGTGTGCGTGTACAGGTAAAAGCATGTGTGTTTGAGGTCCACGGTTCATTCGTGCAGTTTGGCTTGTAACAACTGCCCTGTCTCAGTCCGAGGGCAAACTAACACTCTTTGCATGTCAAATTGTCAGCTTCCTGCGGTGTGGCCATTGAGTGTGAACCAGGGTCTCACGCGCTGCGCTTGTAAGGATTCTTCTCTCCCTGACAGGCTGACTGGACAGGCCAACAAAGGCCTCACACCTCCTCCTCCCAGCTCCCTGAGAAACCAAAATATCTCTGTTAGCTCCATCGGCCCCTCAGCCCTGTTTTCCCAAGCCCTCTCTCTAGTCTCACTCCAGTGAGAGCTCCTCCTCTGCCCTCCTCTCTGCTCAGTCAGCACAGGCAGGCCTGTCACAGGTAGACAGCCAAACCACCACACTCAGATAGCTTTGACATGTTGCTGGCTTTTTTTAGGGCATTGAAGAGATCTGCACTCCCCTCACTCGAACACAGTACATGCACAGAACCTACAGAATCATAACCGGAAACAATTCTCTCTAATCATCTGGCACTTCTACTGTGCTTCAGAACTAGAAACACTCATGTAATGAGGTCGTTGTCATACCTGCCCAGACTACAGTAGTGTCAGGCTAGTGTCATGTCTAAATTCTCCTTAATTAACACATACTATCTATGTCCATTGCAGCCCTGTGGTCTGACCAGATTGACCCACCAACTCTGAAGACATGCAAGGTGGAGGACGACCTCAGATGGTCAAGTAAGAGAGATATTATATCTACTCTACCTGGGGCCCCTATCCCAAACTGCTCTACGTCGCCTTACTTCTCACTTGTGCTTTCTCTCTATTGTTGTCGCTCGTTTTTTTTTTTCTCTTTCTTTCGGCCTCTCTCATTCACACACCCTCGCACAGCAGTAGGAAGTGAACAAGTATCCTGCTCTGCTTATATGACCCCGGTTTTAGGTGCATTTCAGCGTGAGTCATATCTCTGTTTGTGTGTGCAGGCCTATATGGGAAAGATGTTTGCTTGTGTTGTTTGTTTGTTTCTGAGGCTTAATCATAACATGCAAGGCCCAATCACTGAGCAGTACGAGAGGCGTGGTGAGCAATAAGAGATGGCCATAATTACTAGTCTGACAAAACAGGCATGAAATGTACAGAGAGGGGATGATTGAGGACGCTTGGACTCCATACACAACATCACCCTAGCCAATTCACACTATCCAACATCTTCAAGAGTAGCTGAGAACAACAATTAAGACACTCTGCTTCATATCAATAGTCAGTCAATCATCTCTTTGACAAGGTGGAATGAATATAGAGATAGTGGAAGAGCTGGAACTAAGGGTATGCAATGGGCGTTCCACTCGTTGTGACATTTTGGGGAATGCGTTTTGGTTTGCCTTCAGAGCTCTGGA
The DNA here is from genome assembly GCF_901001165.1 of Salmo trutta. Lineage (NCBI taxonomy): Eukaryota > Metazoa > Chordata > Actinopteri > Salmoniformes > Salmonidae > Salmo > Salmo trutta. The sequence goes on from NC_042981.1 coordinate 32,309,047, forward strand.
TCCCAGAACATTCCAAAACACCCCCTTCCTCCCTCCCTCCCTCCCTCCCTCCCTCCCTCCCTCCCTCCCTGGTGTTTTGGCACTCTTCTTCGCCTGCCCCACAGCCACTCAGCCACCCACCCGTTCTCTTCCCAGAAACCACCGAAGCACACTGCACTAGACCTGCTGAGTCATCTGCTTACACACCATTCAATGTTACTCCTCGATGATCCTCATACTAAGCCCCTTCTGTATGACTCATCAATTAGGCTTGTTGGAAATTCATGGTTTTCAAAAGGTTTGATAAGGGAAAGGCCCCCGTTGTAAAACAGACTTTAGATGTGACTGTCAGTGGTTTCCATACACAATGCAGCAGTTTCATTCTTTTTCAATGACTAGAAGATGGAATGTACGCAGAGATGGAATGCATAGATTGATATATTTACTTTTGACACTACGCGAGCGAGACGTTCACTTGCCAGATATTCACTTCAGAACAAAATACTCACTAGGGTGTGAAAAGTTGAATTGGCGTTTTGATGGGGACTAACGGTAGTGGGGAGAAGTCCTAATGTCTAATCATGAAATTCCTATCCAATTCCAGAGAGACAGAGATTATTCAACTATTACGATCAATAATAATATCGAAGAGTGCACATGCCAACTGGTCAGAACTCATTGGCCAGCAGCATACCACTCTGCATTCCACTGCTGGCTTGCTTCTGAAGCTAAGCCGGTTTGGTCCTGAATGGGAGACCAGATGCTGCTGGAAGTGGTGTTGGAGGGCCAGTAGGAGGCACCTTTTCCTCTGGTCTAAAAAAATGCCCCAGGGTGTTGATTGGGGACATTGCCCTGTGGTAGGGTGCTGTCTTTCAGATGGGATGTTATGGGTGTCCTGACTCTCTGTGCTCACTAAAGATCCCATGGTACTTATTGTAAGAGTAGGGGTGGTAACCCTGGTGTCCTGGCTAAATTCCCAATCTGACCATCATGGTCACCTAATCATCCCCAGCTTACAATTGGCTCATTCCTCTCCACTGTAACTATTCCCCAGGTTGTTGCTGTAAATGAGAATGTGTTCTCAGTCAATTTACCTGGTAAAATAATAAGTCATAGTAGGAAACAACAGTTGATTTAGTTAACAAATCCAAACTCATAAATCACATCTGGTTCATTGATACATTAGGAAAATCTTGGTGTTTTATCATCACAAACTCCCTAATGCCTGAATCGTGTTGCTAGTGATAGGTAGAGCCATGCAAAACCTGCTGGGCTCACATGCTACAGTGGCTGCAATGGAGAGGGCTTTGGGGTTGTTGACCGTGTTGTTCTAGTTCAGAAGAGCCACGGTAAGAGGTGAAGGCTATTTGCATCAGATGCGAAGCTCCAACCCCAAGGCCTAAGCGCTTAAACAAACATCTAAGGATCATTTGTGTCTCCTATTCTTTGGCTTGTGGACCAACGTTATTTCCCTGGCAATGTATTTCTTGGCTAAACTTTGACTATTCTTGCGGCGTTTGGTCAAGATCTCACTCAGCATTCGTAACAACTTTTCATTCTCACAACTCATCACAAAAAATCTAATCTACTCTCAAATCAGTGATGGTCTGGGAAGCATGGGACAGTCACTCCTCTCTGGCTGCGGTCTGAGGGAAGGAGATGAAAGGAGAAGAGATCTCTCTCTCCATCTCTCTGGGCCAGCCTGGTCTGAGGTTTTCTCCCTCTTTCCCACCCCTCCACTTATTTGCCTGAGACACCATTCCCTGGGCGCTGCTCGTCACAGTTTGCATTCAGCCTGAGTAAACATTTCACAGGTGAGGGCCTGGATTTGCATCCCTCACCCCCCCAACCCTCCACATACACACACCTCGCTGGCGACCTCAGCTCGCCCTTATGTTAACAACCAAAATCAGTTTCTCCCGTAAGCAAATGAGGCAAACCTCCCTCCATATCTGGGTTACACGCTTGACTGTGGACTAGTGGACCTCAGAGAGCAAGCGAGAGAGACAGAGAGATTTCCCCCGCTCCTGCGGTGTGGCAGAACTCAATATGGGAACGCGCACACAAGCAAGGGAGCGAGGGACAGAGAGGAGAGTGAAGGGGAAAAAAGGAGCGCGCTAGAACAATGTGTTCTCTATTAAAAAAAACTTGATTCCCAGCCGCCACCCCTTTTAGAGTGGGAACATCACAGACGGCGGGCCAGCCCTCTGGGGTCCATCCCCTCTCCTGTCCCTGCAATTTAGTCAACACGTTTCAGCTGAGCCTAATGGAGATCATGTGTTGGGTGGGCCGCGGCTACCAGCTAGGCCGCACCAGGACCAAAGATCCAACACTCCTCCTCCCCTGTACCCACAGCCCCGCTGTTACCACAGCCCCGGATCCACAGAGCCTCAGCCTATAATTAGCTGGCAGAGAGATGAGGAGGGGGCTATGTGTGGATCAGGGTAGCTAACAGAAGATTGCAAAACTGTGGTTCTGTGTGTGAGTAGAGAGTTGCTGATCTACCCATCTCCTCTAGAGGGAGCAGCTGAGCTGCTGAGAGGTGAACAGTGGTGGTGACTCTGGCTGGCCCACCGCCAAGGTTGTGACGGGACACAACCCCATTAAGGTGTTGTGATAAGTGTCCAGTTGAGTTTCCCCTGACAAAATACAGGAGCCTCTCCCCGCCGCAATTTAGTCAACACGTTTCCACTGGCGACAATTAAATAGAGATCATGTGTGGGGTGGGCCAAAGCCGCCAGAGCCATCAAGTCCCGGTGCCACAGATACAGGCTCCACCCTGAAGCCTATATTTATCAGGGAGACAGAGACGGGGGGAGAGAGAGAGAGAAAGAAAGGGAGCTTTTTGGGAGTCCGGTAGGAATTAGTGGCCGACTCCACTTATACTGAATCAACAGCAGCTGAAGGTTTGGATTTTCTTTGCGTGAAATCAGATACGGGGCCCGACTCTGGTGCCTGGTAGACTCTGGAAAAAGAAACAACACCCCCAACCCTCCTCACTAACCCCCCTTCATCCGAAAAGGAAGAGATTTTCAACTGCAGAAAATAAATGTGTTCTTGAGAAAAGAAAGCAGGAGCCGTGGAAATTGCAAAGGAACATATTTTTTTGTTGCTGAAAATGGACCCAATTCTCCAGACGTAGGGGAAAGACATTTCAACAAGACTATGGCACGCAAGTTCAGCATCTTCCACCCTCGGGGCTGTGGCGTGCAAGCGCTTGCTGTTTCACAAATACAGCCTGTCTTTTCTCTGCCATCCAAATCCACATTTTATACTAGAGTCATGTGAGAACACTGAGCCCATCAAAACCAAATCCAGTGGAATCAGACAAACAAATTAGTAGGTTCAGACAGGGGTGTGTGTGTGTGTGTGTGTGTGTGTGCGTGCGTGCGTGCGTGCGTGCGTGCGTGCATGTGCGTGGCAGGTGCAAGGAACCACGTCACACCTGTTGGCATTTACAATGCAGGTTGAGCTCTCCCAAGCCACAGCAAAGGACAAGGAAGTCAATCAAATTCCAGAGCGTACATGCATACCTGCATGCCCACCTTACCCAATAACTAACTATTCATCAGTACACATATGCCATTCTTTCCTATGTACTAGAAAATCACCCATGCTACAGGCCACAAAACGTTCTGCTGACAAGATCAGCATCCAGCCCATTACCCTATGTACATCTAGATTAAAACACACCGATTCTACAATACATCAGGAACACCTTTTGCCCTCAGAACAGCCTCAATTCGTCGGGGGTATGGACTCTACAAGGTGTTAAAAGCGTTCCACAGGGATGCTGGCCCATGTTGTCTCCAATGCTTCCCACAGTTTTCAAGTTGGCTGGATGTTCTTTGGGTGGTGGACCGTTCTTGATACACACGGGAAACTGTTGAGTGTGAAAAACCCATCAGCGTTGCTGTTCTCGACACACTTAAACCGGTGCTTAAATCTTAAAAGGCACTTAAATCTTTTGTCTTGCCCCTTCACCCTCTGAATGGCCCACACACACAATCCATGTCTCAATTGCCTCAAGACTTAAAAGTCCTTATTTAACCTGTCTCCTCTTCATCTACACTGATTGAAGTGGATTTAACAAGTGACATCAATAAGGGATCATGGATTCACCTGGTCAGTCTATGTCATGGAAATAGCAGGTGTTCTTAATGTTTTATACACCCACTGTATATAGTATGTCAATGCACTGGGCAACAGCATATAGGGAAGGAACGGGATGATTTACATAGCGGTAGGATAGCAAGAGGGGGAGACTTACCAATGATGGCACAGGTGAGCATGGGAAGGGTAGTGGCAAAACCAAAATCCATAACAAATTCTAAATGACAATGCCATAATAAAAGTCTCAGATATAGGCCTATGCTACATATTTAATATCATAAAACATATATTTCTCATTCCAAAAACCATGGCTACAGTAAGAAGAAAACCGTGAGACATGACCTAAGAGATGAGTGACAGTTGTCAGGTGTTCCATAGCTCCCGTTGGCCTACTTTCTCAGAGGTGATTGACTGCCGCACCCTGAGCAAACCTTCATTCCTGATTGGCTGCCAAAAAGAAGTGAAACTGATCGAGTCGAGAGTTAAGGTTTAATGTCACGTGCACAAGTACAGTGAAATGCCTTTCTTGAAAACTCAATGTAGTATTAAAAATAACCTAAACGTAGAACAGAAACCACACAATAAATACAAATTGAAGAACAGGGGAGAGTAAAAAGCTATATACAGGATAAACAGATTAGTAGCAGCGTAAACGAAGGTTGAATGTGACTGTGTGTAGAGTCAGTATAAATGTGTGTGCATGTCTTGTGTGTGTTGGAGTGTCAGTGTGCGTGAGCGGGTCGAGTCCTGAGAGTGTGCATAGAGACAGTCAAAAACCAACTAAAACACAAGGGTAGTCCGTTTAACAGAGATATTAAACGTCCGTTTATTGGTTTACAGAAGCCTACATCACACGGAACCATTGTCAATATTGGTAATTGTAAGTGGAGCCTTTATGGGTTCTCTACCTGACTGTTCCAACAGGTAGGCTAGCTGAAGGCCTAGGTGCATACATTCAATGTATGGTATCTGTCCCTGTATGTACCTATCAAACCCAGATACTACAGTACAGTAGGTGGCAGCATGCTGTAGCCAAAACAGCCAGCTACCAGATCAATGAGAAGCCTGAGAGAGACACACACACACACACACACACACACACACACACACACACACACACACACACACACACACACACACACACACACACACACACACACACACTCACGAACTGGCTGACCCTGTATATAGTATGCTTACTTACTTTCTCGTGTTCTTATTTGTATTTCTTGTGTGTTTTTGTTCTACCTTGTTATTTTTAGTATTACATTCTTATTGATTACTGCATTGTTGGGGTCAGAGCTGGCCAGAAAGGCATTTCACTGTACGTGACATTAAAACTTGAAACACACACATTTGGAAAGAACTGCCAAATCAGCCTAACCCTGCAGTCATGTATGGGTTTGTTTGGGGCAGTATGGTGTTGTGTTTAAGGACATATGCTGGTGACAGGAGCTGCCCCCAAATCCCAGCGAGGAAAAACTGCAGAGTCAAACCCTTGAGCAAGATCAGTTGAATAAATCAGGGAATGTTTGGCTGTGAAATTTAAGTCAAAACAGCTGGCTTTTGTGTGCTGCGTTACCTATGTGACTACACTTCAGGATAGTTTAGCACTGGCAAGAATGTGACATTGATACGGCTTGCATTACTTTTACAAAATACACAAATACATAGAACTCCCTCCCTCTGTGTGTCTGAATGTGATGGTTACCTCTTTAGTTTCCTGTTCTCTCTCATCAGTTTGATGTACGGTATGTAGAGTTACACAACAGCACACGCTGCACAACAAGCTGTCAGTGTTTACTCAAAGCACCACCACTCTGACAATACCTCTTTTCATTCCTCCAAACAACAGAGAACGCTGTCCCTGTACATGACTCTAGTTCAGCTGCTAGGGTTCTTTCGGAGGGCTATGCTGAGGCTGAGAGGGAGGACACTCATAACTTCATCTGGTTCACAGAGCAGTGTGGTGATGTGCTGTCTCAGCTTGATGTCTCAGTTTATTACTTGTAGCTAATGTTTGCAGGGTTGTAGCCTGGAGGCCCCACACTGTCAGTTGGGGATGTGGTACTTTACTACAGCTTCCTGTCAAAGGAAGGAACTCTGACTCTCCCTATCTCACTTTGACTCTGAAACATTTCCATGAGTTTGGTCTACGTGCGCCAGGAGTCTCTTAACCAAATCTGTTGTTTCTCTCTCCCTCGCTCAGGTCCCACCGCTGACCTCTTCCCCCAGAGGACCTCCTTCCCTTCTCTGTCCCCGCTGACCGACCCCCGTTTCTCAGACCCACGTATGCACTACCCAGGGGCATTCACCTACTCAGCCAACCCCTCCAGCACGGGCATCGGAGGCCTCAGTGTGACGGGCATGTCCGCCTCCTCCCGCTACACCTACCTGCCCCCGCCCTACCCTGGAAACCAGAACCAGGGCAGCCACTTCCAGTCCAACTCCTCCCCCTACCACCTGTACTACGGCACCGGGTCCGGCTCCTACCAGTTCTCCATGGTGGGCCCGGCCGGGACCGGGGGTGAGCGTTCCCCCACCCGCCTGCTGCCTTGCTCTGGAGTCTCAGCCTCTGGAGGGGGCAACAGCCTGATGAACCAGGGCCTGAACAACCACGGCGAGGGGGTGGAGGCAGACGGCAGCCACAGCAACTCCCCTACGGCCATGAGCGGCTCTGGACGCATGGACGAGTCTGTCTGGAGGCCTTATTGACTGTCAGACAGCTAGAGGAAGCGCAGGAGAGAGAAGAGAGGAAGAGCAAAAGTAAAGAAGATGAACAAACAAAAAAAAGATGAATCCTCCCCCAAAAATAAATGCTGCATGTTTGTATTTTATTTCTCGCGCACTCGCTTCGTACCCTATTCCTAGTTGACCAAAGACATTCACTGTCTGTCAGGATGCCATGGCCAGAAATTGCCTTTATGCAAGCCATGGGTATATCCTGCACTGTGACAGGGGCTACTCTCTGAGGCTCTGAAACCATACAAATCTCATGCTTTTCAATTGATGAGTAAGAACTGCAAAATAACTGTAAATAGATGTTATGGTGTTACAACAAAAAAACCATAGTAATATATCAGGATCTTTTGAAAAACAGGTACATGCATACCAAAGACTATGAATGGCAAAACCTTCATAGCCATTCACTCTATGCAGCTGATGAACTGAAAAAATGCTAGTGCTATTGTGGCTAACTAGCCAACACGACCAAAATGATCCTTTTCCCTCTTGGCATTACAAGCTAAGCATCCAGACCAGTGACTGTACTGCCTCAACGGCCTTTCACTGTCAGGTGATAACAGAGGTCAAAGATGATGTTTGCTTCACGAGTGTCTCAGAACCTGCCCTAGATGGCTTGTGGCTGTATTGCTAATGTAACATAACAGTTGATTCTGAAGCTTTTATTTGGTGTGAGGTTTGGAGATTCACCCTTCAGTCCATGAAACATCATTAAAAACAATACATGGTCTCAAAGTAATTCTGCATTGCTTGACAATTTAATGTACTATCTGTACTGATGTCTGAGTGAAGCTCCCCTGTAAAGTTGTTAATGTATTGATAAGCTATGCAGTAGAATAGCTGATATTTTGAAGACTGTCCAGGACATTAGCAGATTTGAAGAAAAAAAATTTAAGCAGGAATTTTATGGATTCCTGTTGTTTTAGTTTCTTGGGCTGTTTTCTTTATTTTTACTTAGGATATATACACTGAGTGTACAAAACATTAAGAACACCTGCTCTTTCCATGACAGACTGACCAGCTGAATCCAGGTGAAAGCTATGATCCCTTATTGATGTCACTTGTTAAATCCACTTCAATCAGTGTAGATGAAGGGGAGGAGGCAGGTTAAAGAAGGATTTTTAAGCTTTGAGACAATTGGATTGTGTATGTGTGCCATTCAGAGGGTGAATGGGCAAGACAAAATATTAAAGTGCCTTTGAAAGGGGTATGGTAGTAGGCTCATCAGTTTGTGTCAAGAACTGCAACATTGCTGGGTTTTTCGCGCTCAACAGTTACCCAAAGGACATCCAGCCAACTTCATAAAACTGTGGGAAGCATTGGCGCCAACATGGGTCCAGAATCCCTGTGGAACGCTTTCAACACCTTGTAGAGTCCATGCCCTGACGAATTGAGGCTGTTCTGAGGGCAAAAGGGGGAGGGGGGTGCAACTCAATATTAGGAAGGTGTTGTTAATGTTTTGTACACTCATTGTATTTTTATGCAAACTGTTTTAGTATAGTATGTTTGAACTGGATAATACGGTTTACTTTTTTCTATTTATTTGAGCCAAATTTAAGGAAATGTTCACTTATGCCCAAAATCATTTAGCATTCTCTCCAACTTCTCTTTTTATATAACTTTTGTTCATTTGTTGTTTAATATAAAATTTGAATCTGTGTAATATATTGCTCCTAAATTATGAAAAAATACACGTCTAATGTTATTATTTTGTATTCCAATGTAGCGTAGATGCACTAAAAACTTTCATGATATTCCACCATTAGAACCACAGATCTCAGAATTCATTTCACCAATCACATTGCTTATAAAGATTAAAGATCCCCCCCAGCCTCCTTGAGGTCCCAAAGTCATCGCAAAAACATTTTTTTGCACTGTTCTAAACATTCAATTATCATAATAAACTTTTATGTACACAGATTTTCCTTTCAGAGAGAGAAAAAAAAGTGTTAAATACCTAAGGCACAAAGTTGTCAATCCAACCCACATTATGTGGCTATGCAGATCTTGTTTCTTTGTATTTCAGACAAAGATACTAACCTGTACGAAGAATGACTGAAACCTCAGACTTTAATTGGCTTCATCTCAAACCATGTTGGCATGTCTGAATAAACCGACGAAGTGAGCTCATTTTCAAACACACATACACATGCTGCTCATATGAGAACAAGCCTCTGATATCCTTACTGGAACCACAGTAGTGACAGAGGTAAAGGTACAGGTCTGCACATTCTCACAGTCTCAAGGGCCTTTCCCATGCTGTCACAGCCATGATCCCTGTACCCCAGGGGGACACCTAGAGTAGGGATGAAGATAGTAGAGGGAAGGGAGGTCAGTGGGGGATCCTCTTACCAACAACATGGGCAATCCTAACAAAAAAACAAGCCCCTTTGTTCTTCATGAGCTGTGAGTCCTTTGAAGCCTTTATGAACGGGATTTCTCTCCATCTTATTGTGATTTACTGACCATTAGTGCCAGCAGCTCAGGGCTCTGCCCAGGATTAAGATGTTGTCAGGACAGAGCATCTTTGTATGAGCTGTGTTAAAGCCACTTAATTAAGTCATGGTGTCAGGTGTCTCATGTTACAAACTGGCAGAGGGGTTTTTTTTGGTGAAAAGGAGGAGAATGAGACTTGTCGGGGCTTCTTGGGAGCCCATGTTCTACCATTTAGGGATGGTTAATTGCATACAGTATCGACTTCCCTATGCCTTATTCTTGTTCAAGACCATCAATAATATCAATATTCATTCCTATCTCCTGGTGAGTGGAGGGAAAACATTGGATGTCCTAGACTGTGTTCCTACTCATCCCTTTGGGTTTGAAGGCCTAACTTTAGATTGGGCAAAATTCATGCAGCTATGAGAAACCAAAGATGTACCTGATATCATGTGGTTATATCTAAACCAAAAAAATGCCTGTCATATTGTTCCATTGCAAGTTTGGATTTGTTGTTTTACACAAATTGTTTGTGGTAACTTTTGTAAAGCCTTGGTAGGTTTCCAAGATCTGTAGACAAAATGTCCACAACTCTTATGAAAGAGGTTGTGTGTATATCGTATGACATTTGCAAAACAGGGAGGCCAAATGATACAATTTAATTGTATTTTATTTTCTGTTGGATCTTTTGATGTTTATTTTAAAGAAGCTCCTCTTCATTTTGTTATACCATAATGTTAATTCATTTTGCTCTCTTTCCTTTTTCTTAATGCTCAAAGCATGTACGTCTGAAGCTGATATGTTAATTTAATTTTCATCCATGTAATATCCTTAAAGACTGTATTAAGTGCTTGTAAAGTGTGCGGATAATGTAGTTTTTAACAATTTTCATTAAAAAAAACCATCGATTTCAGCTTTTTCTCACGATCGTTGTTTTTATTCTAATTCTAATATGACAAAATGATACATGTATTTCAGTTACCCCTAATGAGGAGAAAAGCTATGTCAACACAAGTTAGAACATTATAGCACAATAGAACCATTGAGTAATACTGGAGGGGTCTCAAATATTTACGACCAAATTCTTCAACATGATTAGCTTCACTGCAAAGACATTCCACTGGATAATACTTCTTCAATTCTAACATTCAATATTGAAAAGTCTGGATTGTAAATACCTCTATGGTTAGTAAAGGGAAGGTGTTGAAAGTGAACAGGGTAACACGTAGGCAAAGGTTATAATTCAACCCCTAGAAATACAAACAGGATCACCTCAGCAGACTAACGGGTACAGTATAATGGGAACAAAGCGGAAAATCATCTCAAAACTCAATGCATTCTAATTCATTACTTTCAGGCAAATTCTGTTCTCATCCAATGCCCTCTTAGGCTTAGACCCAGAAATACAAATGATACCGTGTTCCTCAAAACCCTTCTCTCTGTGTTGTCATCTCATCATCTCAATGGTGGTGCATTACCCAAGCCTTCCCTCTTAATTATCCCCCAGCCTACCATCAGTACGCCTCTCACTGGCAAATTACCCACACTCCTCAGTGCCTCACAAACGCCACAGCTGTCAACACGGCAGTACCCAGGGCGTAAATAAAGCACGTCCCAGGAATCCGACACCACCCTGGCTATCTCAGCACAGTGCACCTTGGCAAGTTGTCACTTGTTAAAAAACAAAAGAGTCAAAGTTAGGAATGTCGGCGTTCTTTTCCACTGTAAGGTTGGGTGTTAATTTATGCAGTGCTGATGGTATCTATTTGGCCTATTTGAAGTCTGCCCACAGGATTAAACATAATCTCTCATAGGTGGTCTGATATCAGTTCTGTGGTTAACCTGAAATACAATACGCACAATCCCTAACTCTTAAACTAGTTTTACCTTTTGAGATGCCATGAAAAGGTCCGCTGCTTCCTTCACTCCCTTGTTTCATTCTCCCTCCCTGGTATGCTACTTTCTCTCTCTTCCTTTTTACCTTTAAACTCTTTCTTATCCTCCCAAGATACTCTTTTCTCTCATGTCTTTTATTCTCTCCTTTCTTTTCACCGTACAGATGTAGGATCTTCATTTGATCACCATGTTGAGGGAGAACTTTCCTGATATGCGGGAAATTAAAAACTTTGTGTATTTGAGGTTTATAAAGTGTTCTGAAGTTTGTAATTTCCAATTTGAAATTTCAGACTTGATTTTCCCTTACAAAAAAATTATCAAACCCTACAAAAATATCCATTACTTACTCCCCATAATAATTCTTATTTCCTGTTGCTGCAGGATAATTTTCCTGCTGTAGCAAACTGGCTCAAATTAAGATCCTACATCTGTATGGGTTTAGCTCTGTCAGGCCTTCTGTGGGCAACAAAGCCTCAGGATGCGCACACACAGGCTCCGACACCACTGCATTCAATTAACATTTCCACACACACACACACACACACACACACACACACACACACACACACACACACACACACACACACACACACACACACACACACACACACACACACACACACACACACACACACACACACAGAGAGGGAGAGAGAGAGAGAATCCCTGCTGACAGATCTCACACCGGTTAGATTCTCACACAGAAAGAGTGGCGCTCCACTTCACAGTGTATGACAAATCTGTGCTGTCTTAAACACTCCCATCCATTTCCTTTAGTCTCATCACAGAGCCAGTGTCCCTCCACGCCGCTCCCCCACGGCTCAGGAAATACAAAGAGAAGACGGTAAGCTTTCAATTAGCTAGAGCTCTGGGGAATTTTACAGCTGTTTTCACACACTCTGTGAGCATGTGCTTCACATGTGAGGGCCAGAAGAACTCCCATCTGGCTTTGGCTTTGTCATAGACATACGACGAGAAGAGTTCAGTGTTTTTAATGTTCCCTCTGTTCCCTCGTTGTTGCCCTCTTCCTAAAACTGTAGCTCTCCGTGAAGACGGGAAACACACTCAAAGTTGAATGGATGTGATAGAAGTCAGACGGCTTGATGAATGGTCTTACAGTATGAGGAGATTGGGAGATTTATTCTTCAGTGAGCAATCCCACAGACACATGGCAATCAAACATACCGGTACACAAACACCAAAATGCATGTGAGCAAACACACAACTCATCAGCTCGATGACAGTAATACAACATAAAACTTTGGATTACGGTATGTAACCCCGGTTCTCTGAAGGAGACATCTCACCATTGGACACGCCCTCTTTTGCGGGTCATTGGTTGAAGCCTTCTTCAATCACGCCTAACAGGCCAATCAGGCCCCGCATGTCTATATAACAGTGGTGCTGACCCGCCCCAATGAGGGTTTATGGGTCTTGAGGTGGGGGGCTTCCGTGCTACACCTCTGCCGTGTGTGACCTGTCGCATGACTCCCGAGGAGACTGGTCGTCGAAGTCAGAGGAGCTCTGCCGGCTCCTCGAGCCGCCGCACCTTGTGCTAGGTGTGCCGCTTCTTCCCCTTCCCTCCGGATCGAGGGAATCTCGCTGCTCGTTGCTTGGAGGGACGCCTGTGCCCTGAGGCACCGGGTTGCTGGTGAGCGGACTGAGTCTGTCCCTGGGTCGGACCTGCCAGAGAAGGCTGCTGAGGCTTCTTAGGGATCCTCCAGTTCTGTGAGGGAGGCCTCATGGTGACGACCTGGGAGAACGTGGGCTTCTGGGGCTTTGTTTCTGTGGTATCAGGAAGCCCCGAGCCTCAGTCTCCTTTTTCTTAGACTCGAACCTGGTGGGATCGATCTGTCCATTCAGCATCTTCCCCTTCTCAGACACCCTTGCGTTGTTCAACCAGAGGGCTCTCTGGCCGACGGTCGTGTGCGCCATGACCCCCCCAGAAGCCTCAGCGGTACACTTGAGGGTCCGGGTGGTATGGTCGACAAGGTGACTTTGCTCCATTAGCTTCTCCTGGGTGATGGTGCGACCATTCGCCAGGGAGTTGCACAGCTCCTTAGCCTGCGCCGCCATGTAGATGGACAGGAGGGCAGCTGCGTTCACGGAACACCCCGCCTAAGCTGCAGATCGGTAGATCCCCTCATACATAGACGCGGTGAAGCAGTCATTGGGATGAGTGAGCTTGGGGCAGAGGAAGTAGAGCTCAAAGCCTTCGGGTCGAAGTGCTCAGCCAGGGAAGGCTCCACAGAAGGCGGGCTGAGCCATCCCGACGTCTCCATGCTGTGCATATCCAAGTGGGAGTAGCCAGTCACAGGAAAAGGTGCCTTGAGTGGCTCTGCCCAGGAAGACTCCAACAGTGCCAGACAGTCTGGGAAGTCTGGTACACACTGTCGGACGGATGTAGAATTACTCTGAGAGGAGATTGTATCCATCCTAGTCTTCTTAGAAGTTGGGGAGGCGTGGGATTCTCAACATCAAGTTGGGTGGCAGCGTCTGATTGCCTTGAATAAGGGGAGGTCAGTTTTGACTCCTGCCCTACCTCTTCAGTCTGGCTGGTGTAGCACAAACTGAGCAGACAGGATCAATTCTTCAAGGGCGTACTCCATCTCCTGGTCAGAGAGGGCACTGCCTGATGCGGCAAGAGACATGCCGTGGTCCTCACTTCCGGATTCGTTGGAATTAAGGTCCGCCCCCTGGGAAAGGTGAGGGTTCTCCAAAACAGCCTGAAGCACAGACAGAGGGGATGCCTGAGTAGCTTCTCCCTCCTCTGGGACTTCGTTGTCAACAGAGTCGCCCTCGAGCAAGGATGAGGCCTGGGCAATACTTTCCGTGTACTTCACTCTAAGGACACCCGAGCCCATACGAGCACAATGCAAACAACTTGTGTGGTCGACGAGGGCCTCCATAGGGCCTCCGCTTGGGATACCAAGGACCTCCGCTTGGGATACCAAGTGCCGACTCTGTGTGTAAACCAAGTATCTTGAGGTAGAACGAACGGCTGGGTTATCTTTCACAGGAGAATGTAAAAGGGATGGTGCTTCAATGGTGTGGTAACACACTGAAGAAACAACACCGCTCATGCAAGCCAAACACACCGAATGGGGGTTTCGCCCAGAGATTGCTAGCTGAAAAACCAGTGGTGCTCAAGACACTCAAAAGTTCAGGTAGCTAACTCTGAACGATGGGAACCGACGGAGAGCTAGAGACCCCGGGTAGAAGTAGCTAAAGTGTGTGGGAACCTGTTATTAGCAGGATGATAAAGCAGTGCAGCTAGCTAGCTAACAATGCCAATTGTGAGTAGGCCAGGCAAAAGGTGAACTGTAGCTAGCTAACGACAAAAAGCGCTGCTAACAAGCTAACCCAGGTAACTTCACTCTGTAAAGTGAAGCTGAATTCCTGAAAATATAAAAATTTGCCACTCAACGCTCCGTGGTAGGGTAGTAACCCACACCGAAAGGAACAGTTAAGTTGAGAGCTAGTTTTCTGAAGAAAGCTGCTTAACGGGCTAGTAACCAAAAAATTTGGAAACCAGAGCAGTGCAGGGTGTTATATAAACATATGGGGCGTACATCCACAAAGCTCTGATTGGACTGTTAGGCGTGATTGAATAAGGCTTCAACCAATGACCCGCAAAAGAAGGTGTGTCCGATATTGAGATGTCAAACCGAGTCAATTGAAAGAGAAAATACAATTTTTCAGTTAGAGAAGAAGAAAAGATGAGAAACGCTATTTATAAATACAAACTGGGAAGAAGTAAGGAGAATAAATACTTTTTTTTTTAAAGAGTGCATGATCGTAAAGCCGTAATTTCTCATGAACACAGCGGCCCAGCGGTACCTGCATACGAAATCCATTAGTGCTTATTCTGGAGCTGCTGATCTCTCCTCCCAGAACTCGTGAGAAGAGGCAAGCGGGCTAAAACCGGTTTGATTTGGGTGCTTAGGTCTATTTTCTAACTGGACTGGTGGTGGGAAAAGCGGCTGCCGTCCAAAATCACGGTTCCCACAGATTGACCGAGAACGGGAAGAGCCAAGGGCTCTTGGTCTATCAGAGTAGTGATACAACCCTTCTCACACTGAGGAACATGATGAACTCAATGACAGAGATCTGGGAGAAGGGAGAGGGAGAGGGAGAGCGGGAGAGAGAGAGAGAGAGAGAGAGAGAGAGAGAGAGAGAGAGAGAGAGAGAGAGAGAGAAGGGAAAGAAGATGGAGAGGCCGAAGAAGTGTGGGTGAGAATCTCCCACTTAAAGTAGTTTCTCATACAATGTAACTCTACAGAGACAGTTCTCTGTTTCTCCAAACACCATGCAGTTCCCACAGCGGAATAACTCTCCATGGAGCCAAACCTCTGTTACCACGGAGACCCATGAGGATCATTGACGAAGGACCAGCTCAGAAAATAATCTGACAAACTCACACTATCAGATCTAGATAAACGCAATGCCCCTGTGTGGAGAAACACAGTATCAGAGCTTAGTTTGAAACAAAATGATTGGAAAAGCTTAGAAACCCTGCTGTCATCTTTGAACAGACAGTCCAGTTCTCATTGTATATGGTGCAGGTGAAGTGCTGTTGAATAATTATGTTTTACAATTGCATGCACTTCTCAATTTGCTACTTTTATATTAAAATACTGTAGGTCACACTACATACATCATCAACTGCACAACTGAGTCAGGATCATATAGGCCTACATGAATTTGATTTTTTTTTTAAATTCTACTGAGTAGACCAGGAATTTATTTATAATAACTAAATGAGAAGCAGCGCTATTTTATGGACAAAAAGAGCTTTTCCCTTACTCCCCAGCAAGACCACTACAGCAGGACAGACAATCAGACCGCAAGTTCCTTAAATAAGACCATGCCTACTGGGCACACATTGTTGAATCAACGTTGTTTCCACATCATTTCAATGAAATTACTTTGAGCCAACGTGGAATAGATGTTGAATTGAGGTCTGTGTCCAGTGGGTGGTCATGGGGTTTACTGACCAAGACCACAACATATACATTCTTAATTATGACCACTTAATGGGGTTGAGTTGTTCTTTGTGGGTTCCTTCATTACATAATGTCCACATAGCTTCATATTTTCGTACCAAATTACACTTAATTTGATTAGGCCACATTCATTGAGTACAAATGACAGAAAACAGAACATTTGAAACAGAGTGCAAAGCAAATCTCTTTCAGACCATTTCAGAACAACACTGATGCACTGTATTAGGTTCTTGCATGAGTTAGATTCCTTATTTTGGATTCAACTTTATACATCTGTGCATCATCAGTGACCTACAGTAGGACAACTAATTAGAGGAAGAAAAAAAAAAGGGTTCCCAGAAATGTCTTAAAAAAACATCCACACAGTGGAACTGTTTCCAATACAGTTCCTTGGTAATCGATACACATTGTCCTCTTTCTCACACAGTGAACTCTGAATAACAATCGCATGTTCATGAAATTACACACACACACACACACACACACACACACACACACACACACACACACACACACACACACACACACACACACACACACACACACACACACTTCTAGCCTTTGCCAGGCTCTTCTCGGACCTCCCTCCATTACCGTGGAATCTAGAGTTGAGTGGGGGGAGTGAGGCGAAAAGGGGAAACGGGGATCCCTGTGGACCAGGTCTCTGTTCACTTCCTGCATGAGAAGTGAACATGCTCACTCTCTAGTTCACATACACAATCTCCCGCTCTCTTTCTTTATCTCTATCGCTTTTTACATCTGTGTGCACAGGCAGTGAGTAAAATGATGATTGTTTTAGTCTGTTTTCAGTCACATGGGAAAACAAAGGCTTGTTAAAACTGGATATGCATGTCCTGCTTTCACTTTATGCTTCCCAGTGGAAGCTGCTATGGAAAGGCAATAACGACAGTGCCGTTTTCAATATAAAATATCATACTGTACTCATGTTTACTGTTTAGTGTGCGCAACCTCATGTTTTTCTCTGTAGATAATCTGCGGTCACACCTTATTTGGATGGTCCATCTTTAGATGCTCTACAGACTATTAGTAACATTTCAACTAACTATCTACTAACCCTAACCTTAAACAATACCCTAGACCTAACCTTATTCTAAACCCAACCCTAACCTTAGCAAGCAGCTGCTAATCAACAGATATTTTGTTGATAGTATCTGTGGAGCATCTACAGATGGGCTATCTGGTCTATCCAAATCAAGTGGGATCTTATCTGCTCCTTTGTAGATGTAGATAGAAGCCACACAAGGGTGGTCTGCAGATCTAACGCCCCGTGTCTTCTAATAACTGAGGGCTGACGCAGAGGGATCATTCCAAGCCAGTCCACAGCCTCTGATAAATCATCCTCACTCTGCTCTTCTTCGTCGTCACCACTGTGATCATCATCATCTAGCACCAGCACAATTAACATAATCGGCATCATCCTCATGAGCAGCAGTATCACACGAGCATCCAGACAAGACTGGTAACTTTGATCCTGAATCTGCAGGTGTGAATATCAGACACTGCCGTGTGGCCCTCCTATCCACAGCAGTGTTTCTGCATTATAGAGTCCTATCTCATCATGTGGCCGGCACGTGACTGTGTTCCACTCCCCCTCGTCTGGCAGTTAAGTCAAATCAAACCAAATGTTATTTGTCACATGGCCGAATACAACAGGCTTATCATAAATGCTTACTTACAAGCCCCTAACCAACAATGCAGTTGAAGAAATAGAGTTAATAAAATATTTACTAAATAAACTAAAGTGAAAAATAAAAAATGACATAACAATAATGAGGCTATAAACAGGGGGTACCAGTATCGAGTCAATGTGCGGGGGTACAGGTTAGTCAAGGTAATTTGTAAAGTGACTATGCATAGATAATAAACAGCGAGTAGCAGCAGTGTAAAAACAAATGGGGGGGGTCAATGTAAATAGTCCGGGTGGCCATTTGATTAAGATTAGTTGTTCAGCAGTCTTAATGGCTTGGAAGCTGTTAAGGAGCCTTTTGGTCCTAGACTTGGCGCTCTGGTACTGCTTGCCGTGCGGTTAGCAGAGAGAACAGTCTATGACTAGGGTGACTGGAGTCTTTATCGCTGGGCTCAGAAACCGTTCCCATGGTTCCTCTGCAGTGACGTGGCGCATCCTCATTGTTTTGATCTCATCCTTAACGTGAGATCACATTACAACAACTCTCTTTTTGCAGCTGGGGAGTGAGGTCTTCAGACACCAGACACCTTGACTTTCCTCCCTTTGATTTTGCCCATAAGGCAAAATGGAGACAGATGAAGGGAGGAAAAAAATACTTTTGAATAGCAACGTCTGTTCGAAAGTATTCATATTTAGGGTATAATTGCTTTTAAGTGCTGAGATAAAAAAAAAAATCTAAATGGGAGAGGCAACAAAGCCTGCTTGTGGGGGGGGGGGGGGGGGATTGCGCATTTACATTCTGGGCTCAGTCATGAGGGGATTTTCCTGAGAGATGACAGTGAGGAGGAAGATCAGAGAGAGAGAGCGCTAGAAAAGTGCTAATGTCCCCGACCAAGATGGGCAATTACTGCTGATCCCAGACAAGCTTTCTGGCTCTAAAGATCCCCCTAAGATCAACTCACACATATTACACTCCTTCAGACACACTCATACTGACAGCCCACTGGATCAGACACCACTATCACACTCCATAGACACACTCCATAGACACACTCCACACTCCTCCTCACTGTTCAGCTCCAGGGGGCTCTGTGCTTTCACAGAGGCCCCTCTCTTCCAACCAGGGGCTAAAGACAGAAGAGCCAGAGTGGATTTGGCCCCTGGAGTGCCCTGGCTAGGCTCCATACACACATTATGAAGTGCTGCTTTCTGTCTTTACTCTACACTGGGCCAGATCTCACAGCAGGCATGGACAAGAGGAGAGGAAAAGCAGCCATGCATCGTGATCAGAGTCATCATTGAACATCCATCTCTCCCTGAGCCTCTGTTCGAATAAGAAACACCATTGCCAAGACCAGATTCACATGATTAATGGGTTATATTTAAACTCCAAATTTGCCACAGCTAGAATTATACAGAGGATACATTTCTAGACAGACTTTAGGCACAGGGAACACTGTATTGGTAAAGAGTAAGAGACAAAGTATCACAGTATCAAAAGGGAATCCCTAAAAATATTTTCAACACCATCAACCCCCAAAAGTGCCATTCCATTTTTGTCCTGCAGCCATTCCATATTTTGCCTATGTGTGGCCCTGGACTTTTCCTTTTGTGGTTTTTGGAAAAGCCCCAACTTCTCCGGCCTTGCTCCAATTTTCTTTAAATACCACCTTAATTGGTTTGATTTCGAGGGGGGGTGCTGGGGGTTCTGGTGGCAGCCAAGAGTGGGGTGGGTGAAGGAGAACCAGCCCACTGCAAGCGATCTGCACACTTGGGTGGCTTTACAGTCTGGGCCTCCATGGCAGCGCTACCAGTCCTGTGTTTAAAGGCTGTTTTGGGCAGACCTTGGAACTAAGAGGTCTTCACGGATCCACCTGCACCAGAATACTCGAAACCTGATCCGGGACCCGAATTCTAAATAATGTCACAGGTCTGGGTCTGATTTGATTGTCACGGGTCTCGGGTATGTGTAATTTTAACCAACTTGTCCGGAAGGGCCCATGCAGATCCGAATGCGACAGCTGCAGACGAGAGAGAGAGAAATGTGATAACTTATGCTGCTGCTCTTGCTTTTCACGAGAATGAAGAATGGCGCGCGTAGCTTGTTGTTGGCCAATCATAAGTCATCAAAGCGGCAATAGGCTACATTCACAGAGCCTCCGTGTGGGGCAAAAGTTAGGAGACATCTAATCAATGGGAGATGAAATGAAAATGACAGAATTAAAAGTTAAAAGAGAAGGATAGGCTATACTGACCAAGAGCCAACTGGGCTGCTACTTAATATTCTAAATGGAGTTGTTATTTGTAACTGTAGGATGAGAAAGTGCATGCACTGCAGTCTCAATTACACTGGCAAAACATTAGCAGTGAGTCACTGTGATGTCATTTCCGTGCAAGAGTATCTGCTGGCGTCGTGCTTGACTGCCGCTTCTCCCTGGTACCTGTTTAGTAACAGTGTTTACCCGTCTGCTTTTTGTTAAGTGTTGGTTTTGTCTACTTTTCGGCCTGCTGTTTTTGTCCACTTTAAGGCTTACTGGAGTGTTGTGACTCTTAGAAACCGTGGAACCTTGGATATTAGTGCTAGCTAGCTTGCTAGTTGGATGTTAGCCTACCTCTGAGTCTGGACTGCGCTGCTGTGATCACCTCCAACTGCCTGGACTCTTCCTCTGATCGCTGGGGTCTTGGTTCCCTGGCCCACCTCTGGTTTATTGCCTTGGGAATTTATCTATTTTGGATTTCCCTCGCCATATACCTCCCTCTGGAATACCTATTGGATTACCCTCTGACTCTCCCACGGCTCGGTGTAGCTCCTGCCTCCCACTGCTTATTCGCCGGCTAGCACGTCCCTCCCTGGCTCTCGCTCTGGTAACCCAGCCACCACTTTGCTATCGCGTGGGCCCCAGCCGTCAATGTCATTAAGTTTCCGCTCTCTCTTTGCTTTTGCTCTGCTGGCAAAGGTTGTGTTTCAGATGTGTTTTGACTGTGGGTTCTAGTGCTAGCTGGTTATAAGTAGGTTAGTTGGGCTCTGGCTTGCTGCTTTTCCGACCGTGGTGGGTTCTGTGTGGATTTATCTGACATTTTATTGGATCTAAATCGCTGTCGTGCACCTGCCCACTGGCTCCCAATCTGTGCCCTGGATTACTATAGTTTCCCCCTCCCTGTTTTATCCAGACCAAATATTATTCCCCCCTTGATCTTCGCCGACTGAATAAGAACTATCGGCTCTTCTCTGATGTACTTATCCCTGCCCGCTCATCATGTATCCTGTGTAGACGCTGCGTCGTGGCTCACCTCACAACTGGTCTGTCAACTACACTATTGGTAGCAACATTAACACTCTCTGGTCTCACTCCACCCTACTCCCAATCCATCATCTCGTACTGTAAACCATGACTGCCTACGCCCCCTTCAGCTTACCACTGTCCATAAACTCACCACTATCAATGAACAACAAAGCCCAATTGCTTCATGAACTAATATCTGACAAGCTAGAATTCCTTCTCCAAACTGAAACTTGGCAACAAACTGGTAATTGATTTTCTCTTGACCAAGTTAGTCCCTCCTGCTGGTTATGGCATGTTTCACCCCCGCTCCACCGGCCGTGGTGGAGGCCTCGCTGTACAACTCCAAAATCAAAATAACCGACCCTGATTTCAATTCTGTTCTGGACTGTTTCAATATTATCCAACATGTCAATTTTCCCACTCACATCAACGGACACATACTTGACCTTGTCTGCTCTTTTTGCCTCAACCTAAGTCATATTTCCCCCTCCCTGTTCCCACTGTCTGACTACAAGATCCTTCATTTCTCTCTACCTCATATTCACCCCACAACACTGACAAACGCCTCATCTCCTTCCGCAACGTCAAAGCTGTTGACCCCCTCAAACTCTCTGATGCCATCTGCTCTGCCCTGCCCCTTGACCACACCCCCAACTCATTCAATCGCTCCCTATCCCAGTCTGCTGTCCCCACATGCTTCAAGATGGCCACAATTGTTCCTGTAACCAAGAAGGCAAAAATAACTGAACTAAATGACTATCGCCCCGTAGCACTCACTTCTGTCATCATGAAGTGATTTGAGAGACTAGTCAAGGATCATATCACCTCCACCTTACCGGCCACCCTAGAGCCACTTCAGTTTGCTTACCGCCCCAAAAGGTCCACAGACGATGCAATCGCCATCACAGTGCCCTTTCACATCTGGACAAGAGGAATACCTATGTAAGAATGCATTCAACACCATAGTACCCTCCAAGCTCACCATCAAGCTTGAGGCCCTGGGTCTCAACCCCGCCCTGCGCAATAGGGTCCTCGACTTTGACGGCCGCCCCCAGGTGCTGAAGGTAGGAAACAACATCTCCACTTCGCTGACCCGCAACACTGGGGCCCTACAAGGGTGCATGCTCAGCCCCTCCTGTGACTCCCTGTTCACCCATGACTGCGTGGCCATGCACGCCTCCAACTCAATCATCAAGTTTGCAGACGACACAACAGTAGTGGGCTTGATTACCAACAACAACGAGACGGCCTACAGGGAGGAGGTGAGGGCACTGGGAGTGTGGTGTCAGGAAAATAACCTCTCAATGTCAACAAAACAAAGGAGATGATCGTGGACTTCAGGAAACAGCAGAGGGAGCACCCCCCTATCCACATTGAAGGGACAGTAGTGGAGAAGGTGGAAAGTTTTAAGTTCCTCGGCGTACACATCACAGACAAACTGAAATGGTCCACTCACACAGACAGTGTGGTGAAGAATGCGCAACATCGCCTCTTCAACCTCAGGAGGCTGAAGAAATTCGGCTTGTCACCCAAAACCCTGACAAACTTTTACAGATGCACAATCGAGAGCATCCTGTCGGACTGTATTACACGGCAACTGCACCTGGACTGTCATCCTGGACACCAACCTCTCATTTGACCACCACATAAGACACACTGTCAAATCCTCATTCTTCCACCTCTGCAACATTGCCAAAGTCAGGTCGTCCCTCTCCCGTCCTGCCGCTGAAATCCTCATACATGCATTCATGTCCTCCAGTCTTGACAACTGCAACTCACTACTCTCCGGGATCAACTCGAGCTCCCTCCATAAACTCCAAATGGTTCAAAACTCTGCAGCCCAACTCCTCACCCACACTAAGTCCTGGCAGCACATCACCCCTGTCCTCTGTGAACTCCACAGGCTCCCTGTCTCACAATGCATTGATTACAAGATCTTCCTTCTGACCTACAAAGCCCTTCACCACCTTGCCCCCCCTTAGCTCTCAGACTTTCTTCACCCCCCACCAACCCACACACACACTCCATTCCACCACAGCAGGCCACCTTGTCATCCCCAAGTCGTAGCTCCAGCACTTCGGCCTTCTCCAAGGTTGGTCATAGGCTCTGGAACTCCATCCCTCCAGCCATCCATGACTCAGAGTCCATCACTATCTTTCAGTCCCTCCTAGAGCCCCACCTCTTTGACAAGGCCTACTCTTAAGCTCCCTGAATGTCCTGAATACAAAGCATTATGTCCTGAATACAAAGCATTATGTACTGAACACAAAGCATTATGTACTGAACATAAAGCATTATGTCCTTAACACAAAGTATTATGTTTGGGGCAAATCCGACAACATCATTGAGTACCACTTTTCATATTTTTAAGCATGGTTGTGGCTGCATCGTCTTATGTGTATGCTTGTCATCGACAAGGACTAGGGAGTATTTTAGGATCAAAAGAAATTGATTTTAGTCTGTGAGTCTGATTTTAGTCTGTGCGCTAGGCAGGCTACTGCCTGGGAAGGTCTCCCACTCAGAAGTATGAGATG
This sequence comes from Salmo trutta, assembly GCF_901001165.1. NCBI lineage: Eukaryota > Metazoa > Chordata > Actinopteri > Salmoniformes > Salmonidae > Salmo > Salmo trutta. Next base: position 32,332,685 of record NC_042981.1, read on the forward strand.
GGGAGGGGGGCGGGGGTTGGTTGACCTCAGGTCTCCCCACTGGAAGCCCGAGGTAGGGGGAGTGGGGGAATCTATCAAATAGCGCACCTCTAACTTTGTACAGTACTAATGCAATTATTAAAATCAGTCACACTACGAAATGCAACCAAATAAACCACAATTCATTCATAATACTGTGAATATATAGTTTCACAGACATATTGTTGCATTTTTTCTGGTTTGTGCGAAATCGTTAAGAACAATATAAAATAGAGGTCGACCGATTAATCTGAATGGGCGATTAATTAGGGCCGATTTCAAGCTTTCATAACAATCGGAAATCGGTATTTTTGGACGCCGATTTGGCCAATTTAAAAAAAACATTTTTTGGACCTTTATTTAACTAGGCAAGTCAGTTAAGAGCACATTCTTATTTTCAATGACGGCCTAGGAACGGTGGGTTAACTGCCTTGTTCAGGGGCAGAACGACAGATTTTTACCTTGTCAGCTCAGGGATTCAATCTTGCAACCTTACGGTTAACTAGTCCAACGCTCTAACCACCTGCTTTACGTTGCACTCCACGAGGAGCCTGCCTGTTACGCGAATGCAGTAAGAAGCCAAGGTAAGTTGCTAGCTAGCATTAAACTTATCTTATAAAAAACAATCAATCATAATCACTAGTTAACTACACATGGTTGATGATATTACTAGTTTATCTAGCCTGTCCTGCGTTGCATATAATCGCTTAGGTACACGTTGCTCCAACCATAAACATCAATGCCTTTCTTAAAATCAATACACAAGTATATATTTTTAAACCTGCATATTTAGTTAATATTTCCTGCTAACATGAATTTCTTTTAACTAGGGAAAATGTGTCACTTCTCTTGCAAACAGAGTCAGGGTATATGAAGCAGTAGGGCCCGCCTGGCTCGTTGCGAACTGTGAAGACTATTTCTTCCTAACAAAGACAGCCGACTTCGCCAAACAGGGGATGATTTAACAAAAGCGCATTTGCGAAAAAAGCACAATCGTTGCACGACTGTACCTAACCATAAACATCAATGCCTTTCTTAAAATCAATACACAGAAGTATATATTTTTAAACCTGCATATTTAGATAAAAGAAATCCAGGTTAGCAGGCAATATTAACCAGGTGAAATTGTGTCATTTTGCGTTCATTGCACGCAGAGTCAGGGTATATGCAACAGTTTGGGCCGCCTGGCTCGTTGCGAACTAATTTGCCAGAATTTTACGTAATTATGACATAACATTGAAGGTTGTGCAATGTAACAGGAATATTTAGACTTGGGGATGCCACCCGTTAGATAAAATACGGAATGGTTCCGTATTTCACTGACAGGAAAAATGTTTTGTTTTCGAGATGATAGTTTCCGGATTCGACCATATTAATGACCTAAGGCTCGTATTTCTGTGTTATTATGTCATAATTAAGTCTATGATTTGATAGAGCAGTCTGACTGAGCGATGGTAGTCAGCAGCAGGCTCGTAAGCGTTCATTCAAACAGCACTATCGTGCGTTTACCATCAGTCCTTCGCAATGCATTGCGCTGTTTATGACTTCAAGCATGTCAACTCCCAAGATTAGGCTGGTGTAACCAATGTGAAATGGCTAGCTAGTTAGCCGGGTGCGCGCTAATAGCGTTTCAAACGTCACTCGCTCTGAGACTTGGGGTAGTTTTTCCCCTTGCTCTACATGGGTAACGCTGCTTCGAGGGTGGCTGTTGTCGAAGTGTTCCTGGTTCGAGGCCTGGTAGGAGTGAGGAGAGGGACGGAAGCTATACTGTTACACTGGCAATACTAAAGTGCCTATAAGAACATCCAATAGTCAAAGGTATATGAAATACAAATCGTATAGAGAGAAATAGTCCTATAATTCCTATAATAACTACAACCTAAAACTTCTTACCTGGGAATATTGAAGACGCATGTTAAAAGGAACCACCAGTTTTCATATGTTCTCATGTTCTGTACAAGGAACTTAAACGTTAGCTTTCTTACATGGCACATATTGCACCTTTACTTTCTTCTCCAACACTTTGTTTTTGCATTATTTAAACCAAATTGAACATGTTTCATTATTTATTTGAGGCTAAATTGATTTTATTGATGTATTATATTAAGTTAAAATAACTGTTCATTCAGTATTGTTGTAATTGTCATTATTACAAATAATAAATAAATAAATAAATAAAAACAAACAAAAATCGGCATCGGCTTTTTTGGTCCCCCAATAATCGGTATCGGCGTTGAAAAATCATATTCGGTCGACCTCTAATATAAAATCAGTCTGCAATCCACCAAGGTGAATTGGTTTAGTCTTGACTCTTGGTTGACAGTGTTGGAGGATGGGTAATGTATTGATGCTCGAGTGCCAAATCAACACAAATGGATAAGAAAAGGTCTAAGCCATCAGGTGACCAGTTTAGGAAAAAGAGGAAAGAAGAAGAGGAGAAATGCGCAAAAGATAAAAGGTATGCAGCTATGTCATCTCTTTATGAGTATAATATTATGCATGTAATGAAATAGGCTAGTATAATACTTAGGTTTGTTAGCCTATGTTGCTTGCTATGCTATTACACATCAGGCAACAATATTCAGTTCTCTGTCCAACTAGCTTACATTACATTGGATATAATTTCACACAGTTCCATCATGATAATGTGTGTAGCCTGCAGCAAAACGATTACAACCTAACTAGCACATTATTGATTTGGTTAACTTTCATTGAGGTGACATCATAAAGGTTTTCTGTGATTGTATTGACTAGGTCCTGAGCTCAGTAAGGGGAATTTCCAATGCTGTAGGCTAACTTAAAAGACATCTATATTATGCATATTTTGTGATATATTGAGTCTTTTGGGGTGTCTTATGCCTAGAACTTGCCAAGGAGGTTAAATGGTTCATTTGGTTCCTATTCTGAAAGTTTGATAAATTGTGCATAATGACAGGTATATTTAATTGTGCAACAAATGTATTTAGGGTGTCAGACTCATATATTGTATTTCAATGCAAATTCAGCGGCAGTCCTGAAATATTTTGAAGCACACTCTGGCACTGGCCAGGATGAGGAGCCATCCACCTCCTCAGCCACACAGGCCTCTTCAGAAATCATCTCGGAGCCTCAGGATGAGGAGCCATCCACCTCCTCAGCCCCACAGACCTCTTCAGAAATCATCTCGGAGCCTCAGGATGAGGAGCCATCCACCTCCTCAGCCCCACAGGCCTCTTCAGAAATCATCTCGGAGCCTCAGGATGAGGAGCCATCCACCTCCTCAGCCACACAGGCCTCTTCAGAAATCATCTCAGAGCCTCAGGATGAGGAGCCATCCACCTCCTCAGCCCCACAGACCTCTTCAGAAATCATCTCAGAGCCTCAGGATGAGGAGCCATCCACCTCCTCAGCCACACAGGCCTCTTCAGAAATCATCTCAGAGCCTCAGGATGAGGAGCCATCCACCTCCTCAGCCCCACAGGTGTCTTCACAAATGTTGTCTGAGCCTGAAGATGAGGATGAGGATGAAGACCCATTTGCTTCCACTTCTCCCCAGCAGGATTCTTCAGGTGTGTTTGTGAACACGTGTGTATATGTGTGGGTACGCGCACATGTGTTTGTGTGTGCATCCCTGCATAACATAAAATAAAGAATTTCCCTTCTGCAAAGTTTTAAGTTTCCATATTGTAGGTAACAATGATGATTTTATTATTACTGGGTATGTGTGTGGGATGTTCCACCAGTATAAATGCTGTGAATAACATGTGTAAACTAATGCCCATGTGCTCTCCATTAGAAATGCCTGTAGCAGCATCCCCACCAAATCCTGCTGCTGAGGATGAACCACTGTCTACAGACACTGTCTACAGACCCTGCTGACTGGCCTTCAGTTCTGACTGACAGAATTCGGACACCACTAGTTTGCAGAGGACTAAGTGAGCTACCACCTAACTTTGTTTTCCCAAGGAATGAGAGTGATGGAAGAAGTTGCCACCACCAGTATTTCAGGAAGACCTTGGTGAGTGGTGAAAGAAATCCCTAGAAGTTGGTTGGTGTATTCTGAAAGAAAGAACAGCCTCTTCTGCTGCAAACTCTTTTCTAAGAAGAACATTAATTTAGCAAACTTTTTGCTGACTTCACACGACGGCAGTCCAGAACACCAAAACTGCATGAAAACATGAAAATAACTGGCAATGAGGATAAAAAAAGGGAAACAATTGATAAGCATGAGATGGCACTTATGGAGGCTGAGAGGATAAGATGGAGAGAGGTGTTGACACGTCTGACTGCTATTGTGCAGTCTCTGGCAATTAGAAATCTGGCACTAAGGGGACACACAGAAACACTGTCCTCCCCATCAAATTGACATTTCCTCAGAGGTTGAACTGATGGCACAATTTCATCCAGTCATGAAAGAGCACCTTAACCATGTCCAAAAAAGGACCTCGAGTCACACCACCAAGCTACCTTGGCCACCAAATACAGAATTAACTCATTGATTTGTTGAGCAGCAAGGTCTTTTCAATAATGGTGAGTGACATCAAGCTGGCAAAATTCTTCTCTATGATTCTAGATGTCAGCCACACTGAACAGTTGTCAATTGTGATTAGAATTGTGTCACTGAAGGAGCCCCACATAAAGGAACATTTTCTGGGGGGTTTGGAGGCAGAGAAGTCCACATTTGGCATCCCTGATTCTCAAAAGATTAGAGGAGCTAAAACTTCTTTTTGAGGACTGCAGAGGACAGTCTTATGATAATGGGGCCAACATGAGAGGCAAAAACAAAGGTGTCCAAGCCAGACTCCTGGAAATGAATCCAAGAGCTCTATTTGCCATGGCGGAGATTTTTGTGGGCTATACTCGGCCTTGTCTTCGGACGGTAAGTTGGTGGTTGTAGACATCCCTCTAGTGGTGTGGGGGCTGTGCTTTGGCAAAGTGGGTGGGGTTATATCCTTCCTGTTTGGCCCTGTCCGGGGGTATCATCGGATGGGGCCACAGTGTCTTCTGATCCCTCCTGTCTCAGCCTCCAGTATTTATGCTGCAGTAGTTTATGTGCCGGGGGGCTAGGGTCAGTCTGTTTCATCTGGAGTATTCTCTTGTCTTATCCGGTGTCCTGTGTGAATTTAAATATGCTCTCTCTAATTCTCTCTTTCTCTCTTTCTTTCTTTCTCTCGGAGGACCTGAGCCCTAGGACCATGCCTCGGGACTACCTGGCATAATGACTCCTTGCTGTCCCCAGTCCACCTGGCCATGCTGCTGCTCCAGTTTCAACTGCTGGTCATTTATGAACATTTTAACATCTTGACCATGTTCTGTTATAATATCCACCCGGCACAGCCAGAAGAGGACTGGCCACCCCTCATAGCCTGGTTCCTCTCTAGGTTTCTTCCTAGGTTTTTGGCCTTTCTAGGGAGTTTTTCCTAGGGAGTTTTTCCTAGCCACCGTGCCTCTTTCACATGCATTGCTTGCTGTTTGGGGTTTTAGGCTGGGTTTCTGTACAGCACTTTGAGATTTCAGCTGATATACGAAGGGCTATATAAATAAATTTGATTTGATTTGATTTGATTTATTTGTGCCATGTCGGGCTCACACATTGAACCTGGTTGTGGCTGATGCCACAGGTTACTTTGGCATCTTACACAAACTGTACACCTTTTTCTCAGGCTCCACACAGGGATGGGCCATCCTGAAAAAAACATGTGGCCATCGTACCGCTTCAGCATCTGTTGCAGTCAGTCTTCTCAGAAAGACAGAGAGAGGTCTTAGCAACTACAGGGCAACAGGCTTTATGACTGCACAAATGTCAGCCAAGGATATTTGCGAGGGTATGAATGTAGAGGACGTTCTACAACAAAGGCTGAGGTCCACAAAGAGGCACTTTTCATACGAATCATTTGATGAGCCTTTGAGTGATGTCCTGAAGAAGCTGGAGGTGACATTTCTCAATGTCATTGTTGATGCTTCAACCTCAGCCCTTCAGGAAAGATTTTCCACATTGGAAAATGTGGGAGAGAAGTTTGGAGTGCTGTCAACCTTCCAAAGTCTCTCAAATGAGGAGCTGACAGAACAATGTGAGGCCCTTAGTATGACACTGCACTATAAAGAACACTCAGACTTGGATGGCAGAGAGCTTGCACAGAAACTGAAGAACTTGCCTGACTTGCCATTGAAGACCATGAACTTGAACTGCTGATATTTATACACGAAAGGGAGCTCTCAGAAAAGTATCCAAATTTGTGGACTGCTCTCAGAATTTGTCTTACTCTTCCAGTGACTGTAGCTGAAGCAGAGAGGAGCTTTTCAAAGCTGAAGCTCATCAAATCCTACCTGAGGTCCACCAGGTCACAGGAACGTCTTAGTGGCCTTGCTGCCATCAGTACTAACCATGCCATTGCTGGGCAGATTTCTTATGATGATGTAATTGATGACTTTGCATCAAGGAAGGCAAGAAAGGTCAAGTTTAGATGGCAGTTGTGCAATTTAGTTTGTGTGTTTCTTGTTTGAAGTGCAATAGTATAATAATCAGGTTCTCTTCTTTATAAGTGTGTTATTCTAATTGTGTATTTGTGTGATATAGGATTTGTGCAATTTAGTTTTATTTGTGTTTTTTGTTAGCAATAGGGTAATAGTGTAATAATTCGTTTCTCTTTAATTGTATTTATAAACTACAATTTGTTTCTATTTGTCTTTGTTACTTCTTGACCTTTATGAGTCTTATTTTTTTATATATTTTTATATTTATATAGTTTTAAATCTTATGATTATTTATTTGCGTTGTTCCAAATATCTGAATAAAAATTACAGTTAGTGCAGAACAGTCCTTTTTTTCTGCTTTCCAACAGACATTCAGAGACAAATTCACCTTTCAGCAGGACAATAAACCAAAACACAAAGCCAAATATTCACCGGTGTTGCTTACCAAGAAGACATTGAATGTTCCTGAGTGGCTTAGTTATAGTTGTGACTTAAATCTGCTTGAAAATCTATGGCAAGAGCTTGTAGAAGTTTTTAAAGAATGTGTAAATATTGTACAATCCAGGTGTGCAAAGCTGTTAGAGACATACCCAGAAAGACTCACATCTGTAATCGCTACCAAAGGTGATTCTGACGTTAACTCAGGGATGTGTATATTTTTGTAAATGAGATGTTTCTGTATTTCATTTTCAATACATTTGAAAACAATTCGAAAAACATGTTTTCACTTTGACATTATGGGGTATTGTGTGTAGATAGGAGAAAAAGTATAAACGTAATCAATTATGAAATCAGGTTGTAAATGTAGAATAAGTCAAGGGGTATGCAACATTATCACAAAAGTATTCCAGCCTCAAATATCTAAACCAGTCACTGACAAAAAGCCTTTTCTTTGTCATTTCTCTCACGGACAAACAGACAAGCCTATGAGTGCGCCTACCGCTCGTGAGGCAGGCATGAGTAATCAAAGAGGAAATAAGACGTAGCGTCTGGGCGAGGCCAAGCACAGCTCTACAGATCTGGAGCCAGCCTATTGTTCTGGCCTGCTATTGTTTCCTCCACTGCCTTCAGAGTGGATACCTGCCCACCAAATATGATACAATACTGTACTGTACAGGTCTCAGACAGGCTAGAGTGGGCAGACGCTACCTGGCTGGGTGAGTGACGTGGGAGAGGAGGACATTATGTCACGTCAGGTGTGTCACAGGTAGAGTAGCGGGGAGAAGAGGAAGGTTACTGGCACATCAAAATGATAGCAGAAAGACAAGAAATACTATAAAAAGGAAAAACAGGAAATAAAAATATTGAAAATGAAAATAAAGTGGTTACATGAGGAATCGCAACATTAAACAACATCAGTACAGTATATCATGAATGCCACTTTATGAGGGGTGCACAGCACAGTCTGTAATACCTACAGGTTTCATGCAGACCACCATAGTCCCTGTGCCCAAGAACTATCACCCGTAGCACTCACATCTGTAGCCAGGAAATGCTTTGAAAGGCTGGTCATGGCTCACAACACCATCATCCCAGACACCCTTTACCCACTCCGATTTGCATATCGCCCCAACAGATCCACAGTTGATGCAATCTTTATTGCACTCCACACTGCCCTTTGCTACTTGAACAAAAGGAACACCTACGTGAGAATGCTGTTCATTGACTACAGCTCAGAGTTCAGCACCATAGTGCCCTACAAGTTCATCACTAAGCTAAGGACCCTGGGACTGAACACCTCCCTCTGCAACTGGATCCTGGACTTCCCCCAGGTGGTAAGGGTAGGCAACAACACATCCGCCACGTTGACCTTCAACACAGTGGTCCCTCAGTGGTGCGTGCTTAGTCCCCTCCTGTATTCCTTGTTCACCCACGACTGCGTGGTCGCGCACAACTCCAACACCATCATTAAGTTTGCAGACGACACGTTGGTGGTAGGCCTGATCACTGACAACAATGAGACAGCCTATAGGGAGGAGGTCAGTGACCTGGCAGTGTGGTGCCAGGACAACAACCTCTTCCTCAATGTCAGCAAGACAAAGAAGCTGATTATGAACAACAGGAAACGGAGGGCCGAGCACGACCCCATTCACATCGCCGGGGCTGAAGTGGAGCGGGTCAAGAGCTTCAAGTTCCTCAGTGTCCACATCACTCAGATCTATCATGGTCCAAACACACCAACACAGTCGTGAAGAGGGCATGACAACACCTCTTCCCCCTCAAGAGGCTGAAAAGATTTGGCATGGGCCTTCAGATCAAAAAGTTCTATAGCGGCACCATTGAGAGCATCTTGAATGGCTGCATCACCGCTTGATATGGCAACTGCATGGCATCCAACCACAAACCACATTCAAGATCCAAGATGGCGTAGCAGTCAGACGTCTTTGTCTTTGTTCTGTCGTGTCCCTTGTATATATCTTTTTAAAATATTTTCCTAAACCTCAACTTCTAAATACTCTCCTGCAACCCGCCTCACCCAATGTGGCTTGGATCTGTTTTGTTTTCTAAAATATTTCTATTTACTCCGGATCTGGAATCCCTCAACTGAAGCTAGCCAGCTAACTACCTACCAGCTATCAGTCAGCAAACCACTGCTAGCGGTCATCAGTTAACCTTTAGCTTGGAAAGCTCTCGCCAGTTCGTACAACGTGACTCAAACCAGAGCACAACGGACCTATTTTTTTCTCTCCATATTCCTGGATTCCTACCGCAAACTCTGAACATTTTCATCTGGATCTTCGCAACTAGCTAACCGCAATCCCGGGTGACTACTCCTGGCTAGCGTTTCCATCCCGGAGCAAGCACCAATTAGCCTGAAGCTATCCCGGCTAGGGCTCCTGGGCTACCACCGAAGCCCACTCCTGGGCTACAATATCCGGACCCCTTCTACTGCCGGTACGGGGCACGGAACCCCGCCGATCCTCTATGACTGGAATACCGACAATCTGCCCGAGGATTCCAACAGGCCCCTCAGGCGCGACATCCGCTGAAGGCCCATTCTGTTAACCGCGGCCTGCTAGCTACCTAGAGCTACTTGGAACCCTACTAATCCACGACTGGTCTATCGACATCACCGCACGAAGAGGCAAAAACAGACATACCTCCATCGCGACGTCCCCCAAAGGCCCTTCTGCTAACTTGCTAGCCCCGGTCTGCTAACTGCTAGCTTGCTTGCCCCGGTCTGCTAACTGCTTGCTCTCATTTGTTGACTTCTGTAACCGTAAAAGCCTTGGTTTCATGCATGTTAACATTAGAAGCCTACTCTCTAAGTTTGTTTTACTCACTGCTTTAGCACACTCTGCCAACCCGGATGTCTTAGCCGTGTGTGAATCCTGGCTTAGGAAAACCACCAAAAACCCTGAAATCTTCATCCCTAACTATAACATTTTCCGCCAAGATAGAACTGCTAAAGGGGGCGGTGTTGCAATCTACTGCAAAGATAGCAAAGAGTTCTGTCTTACTATCCAGGTCTGTACCCAAATAATTCAAGCTTCTACTTCTAAAAATTAACCTTTCCAGAAACAAGTCTCTCACTGTTGCCGCTTGCTATAGACCTCCTTCTGCCCCCAGCTGTGCCCTCGACACTATATGTGAATTGATTGCCCCCCATCTATCTTCTGAGCTCGTGCTACTAGGTGACCTAAACTGGGACATGCTTAACATCCCGGCCATCCTACAATCTAAGCTTGATGCCCTCAACCTCACACAAATTATCAATGAACCTACCAGGTACAACCCCAAATCCGTAAACACGGGCACCCTCGTAGATATCATCCTAACTAACTCACCCTCCAAATACACCTCTGCTGTTTTCAATCAAGACCTCAGCGATCACTGCCTCATTGCCTGCATTCGTAATGGATCTGCAACCAAACGACCACCCCTTATCACTGTCAAACGCTCCCTAAAACACTTCTGCGAGCAGGCCTTTCTAATCAACCTGGCCGGGGTATCCTGGAATGACATTGACCTCATCCCGTCAGCAGAGGATGCCTGGTTATTCTTTAAAAAGTGCCTTCCTCACCATCTTAAATAAGCATGCCCCATTCAAAAAATGTATTACTAGGAATAGATATAGTCCTTGGTTCACTCCAGACCTGTCTGCCCTTGACCAGCACAAAAACATCCTGTGGCGTTCTGCATTAGCATCGAATAGCCCCGTGATATGCAACTTTTCAGGGAAGTTAGGAACAAATATACACAGTTAGGAAAGCTAAGCCTAGCTTTTTCAAACAGAAATTTGCATCCTGTAGTACAAACTCAAAAAGGTTCTGGGACACTGTAAAGTCCATGGAGAATAAGAGCACCTCCTCCCAGCTGCCCACTGCTCTGAGGCTAGGAAACACTGTTACCACCGATAAATCCACTATAATTGAGAATTTCAATAAGCATTTCTCTACGGCTGGCCATGCTTTCCACCTGGCTATCCCTACCCCGGTCAACTGCCCGGCACCCTCCACAGCAACCCGCCAAAGCCCCCACCATTTCTCCTTCACCCAAATCCAGATAGCTGATGTTCTGAAAGAGCTGCAAAATCTGGACCCCTACAAATCAGCCGGGCTAGACAATCTGGACCCTCCCTTTCTAAAATGATCTTCCGAAATTGTTGCAACTCCTATTACTAGCCTGTTCAACCTCTCTTTCATATCACCTGAGATCCCTAAACATTGGAAAGCTGCCACGGTCATCCCCCTCTTCAAAGGGTGACACTCTAGACCCAAACTGCTACAGACCTATATCTATCCTACCCTGACTTTCTAAGGTCTTCGAAAGCCAAGTTAAACAGATTACCGACCATTTTGAATCCCACCGTACCTTCTCCGCTATGCAATCTGGCTTCAGAGCTGGTCATGGGTGCACCTCAGCCACGCTCAAGGTCCTAAACGATATCCTAACCACCATCGTGGGTGGTCATGGGTGCACCTATAAGAGACATTACTGTGCAGCCGTATTCATCGACCTGCCCAAGGCTTTCGACTCTGTCAATCACCACATTCTTATTGGCAGACTCGACAGCCTTGGTTTCTCAAATAATTGCCTCGCCTGGTTTACCAACTACTTCTCTGATAGAGTTCAGTGTGTCAAATCGGAGGGCCTGTTGTCCGGACCTCTGGCAGTCTCTATGGGGGTGCCACAGGGTTCAATTCTTGGGCCGACTCTCTTTTCTTTATACATCAATGATGTCGTTCTTGCTGCTGGTGATTCTCTGATCCACCTCTACGCAGACGACACCATTCTGTATACTTCTGGCCCCTCTTTGGACACTGTGTTAACTAACCTCCAGACAAGCTTCAATGCCATACAACTCTCCTTCCGTGGCCTCCAACTGCTCTTAAATGCAAGTAAAACTAAATGCATGCTATTCATTCGATCACTGCCCGCACCTGCCCACCCGTCCAGCATCACTACTCTGGACGGCTCTGACTTAGAATACGTGGACAACTACAAATACCTAGGTGTCTGGTAAGACTGTAAACTCTCCTTCCAGACTCACATTAAGCATCTCCAATCCAAAATTAAATCTAGAATCGGCTTCCTATATCGCAACAAAGCATCCTTCACTCATGCTGCCAAGCATACCCTCGTAAAACTGACCATTCTACCGATCCTGGACTTCGGCGATGTCGTCTATAAAATAGCCTCCAACACTCTACTCAACAAATTGGATACAGTCTATGACAGTGCAATCCGTTTTGTCACCAAAGCCCCATACACTACCCACCACTGCGACCTGTACGCTCTCGTTGGTTGGCCCTCGCTTCATACTCGTCGCCAAACCCACTGGCTACAAGTCTCTGCTAGGTAAAGCCCCGCCTTATCTCAGCTCACTGGTCACCATAGCAGCACCCACTCGTAGCACGCGCTCCAGCAGGTATATCTCACTGGTCACCCCCAAAGCCAATTCCTCCTTTGGTCGCCTTCCCTTTCAGTTCTCTGCTGCCAATGACTGGAACGAACTACAAAAATCACTGAAACTGGAGACTCATATCTCCCTCACCAGCTTTAAGCACCAGCTGTCAGAGCAGCTCACAGATCACTGCACCTGTACATAGCCCATCTGTAAACAGCCCATCTATCTACCTACCTCATCCCCATACTGTATTTATTTATCTTGCTCCTTTGCACCCCGGTATCTCCACTTGCACATTCATCTTCTGCACATTTAGCATTCCAGTGTTTAATTGCTATATTGTAATTACTTCGCCACCATGGCCTATTTATTGCCTTAACTCCCTTATTTTACCTCATTTGCACTCACTGTATATAGACTTTTTTGTTTTCTATTTTTCTACTGTATTATTGACTGTATGTTTTGTTTATTCCGTGTGTAACTCTGTGTTGTATGTGTCGAATTGCTATGCTTTATCTTGGCCAGGTCGCAGTTGCAAATGAGAACTTGTTCTCAACTAGCCTACCTGGTTAAATAAAGGTGAAATAAAAAAATAATAAAAAATTGTAAAAAAGGGGCTACTGCGTACGGCCCAGCTGAGCTCCCTGCCATCAAGGACCTCTATACCAGGTGGTGTCAGAATGCCCTAAAAATTGTCCAGCCACCCATCATAGACTGTTCTCTCTGCTACCGCACGGCAAGTGATACCGATGCACCAAGTCTTGAACCAACGGGACCCTGAACAGATTTATTACAGACAGAAATACTCCTCAGTTTCATCAGCTGTCCGGGTGGCTGGTCTCAGACGATCCCGCAGGTGAAGAAGCCGGATGTGGAAGTCCTGGGGCTGGCATGGTTACACGTGGTCGGTGGTTGTGAGGCCGGTTGGACGTAGTGCCAAATTATCTAAAATGACATTGGAGGCGGCCTATGGTAGATAAATGAACATTACATTATCTGGCAACAGCTCTGGTGGACATTCCCTCAAATCTTGAGACATCTGTGGCATTGTGTTGTGTGACAAATTCTGCACATTTTATAATGGCCTTTCATTATCCCCAGCACAAGGTGCACCTATGTAATGATCATGCTGTTTAATCAGCTTCTTGATATGCCCCACCTGTCCGGTGAATGGATTATCTTGGCAATGGAGAAATGCTCACTAACAGGGATGTAAACACATTTCTGCTAAAAATTTTAGAAAAATACGCTTTTTGTGCGTATGGAAAATTTCTGGGATATTTTATTTCAGCTCATTAAACATGGGACCAACACTTTAAATGTTGCATTTATATTTTTGTTCAGTATAGTTAACCAAATAGATATCTGTTCTGCATTGACTCTTTTTGCAGTAACTTTGACTCATCACATACACTGCTGCTACTGTTAACCATCTGTCACTTTATTCCTAGTTATATGTACATATCTACCTCAATTATCTCGTACATCGACTCGGTACTGGTACCACTTGTATATAGCCAAGTTATTGTTACTCATTGTGTATCTATTATTACTGTTTTACTTTTCTATTATTTCTCTATTTTCTTTCTCTCTGCATTGTTGGGAAGGACCTGTAAGGAAGCATTTCACTGTTAGTCCACTCCTGTTCTTTACGAAGCATGTGACCAATAAAATGTCATTTGATTTGACAGCAGACAGTGACTTTCATTGGGTCATCATCCATAAAATGCAGATAATTGTAAATGAGTATGATGCAATGACTGACACTGTGGTCTACTACTGCTGAGAGGGTTCCAAGTGAGACATGCTCATCAGCACGTTTACAGGGAAAAAAATACAGGCCCCTTTCTCAAACACCCTCAGAGGCTGCAGTTACAGAGCTTCAGAGGTAGAGGAGAGTTTTGGCCAAGGCACTGGAGTGGCACACACACACAGACCTGCTGATGACTGAGCAGAGATGGACACACACACACTGAAATGCCTCAGTCTGGTGCAGACGAGGTGTTGATTTTTACTGTAACCAGCGGCAACCAGGCCAATGGAGCTGTTTAATATGGGCTGGAGAGAACGGGGGAGGCTCTCTGTTTTATGATCTGTGGAAAAAAAGACACATTTCCAACCGATGCTCCGTCCCAGGTTATGCGGTTGAGCCACAGGAGAAATGGACCCGCTGGGCTTCCGTAGCTCAATGAGTCTACTGAGCATTGGGGCAGACAGAAAACAGGGACTATTCCAAAAATGGCACAGACACAAGCACACACACACAGACAAACGTCCCTTTCCCGGCAGACATCTCAGTGGAAAAATGTGGTCACAAAGTGAAGGCCCAGGAGCCTGAGGGAGAGCAGGACAGAGCAAGAGAAGGAGCAAGGACACGGTGGCTCTCTTATGGACAGGCCTGGGGAGAAGGCACCACACCCACCAGGGACAGAACCTAGAGGGGCAAGCTTGGGCAGGATATCCCATCCCAGGTCTCTGAACTCTCTATAGAGGGTTTACTGGGATAGTGAGAGAAGATCAATCCAATATACTGATTTTCTGAGGCTGTCTTTCAGTTCAATTTATAGGCACTACAACAAGGAAGTATCATGAAATACAGGTGGATTGGTGTGTGTATGTGGGGGGGGGGGGGGGGGCATGCATGCATGCGTCAAATGTGTGTTTCTCTGTGAGTCTGTGTCTGAGGCTTAACCTATGGCTGTTGTACCATCAAAGCCAGACTTACCCAAAAACTGCCATGATATGAAACAGTGAGGCTACAGAGCTTTTCACTGTAACCGAGGGGGACCTCACTCCTAATACATAGCTTTTATAAAAACAAGATGACCGCCTCTACGTCCCGGGAAACAGAACCAGACACCAGTGAACAACAAAACCGACCGGGCTCCTCCAACCTACGCTGCCTTTCAAGCCGCGCCAGCCCTGCGGCCCAGCTCAGGGTTCTGGTACCATATAACACTGATCCACTTCAGACCCTGTTCCAGATTAGCCCAACCTCCCCTCCGTCGTTAAAGGTACTGAACCACACCATTGTTCAACCTCCTATTCTTTCTTCAGGAGGTCCTGTGCCGAGCCAGAGCCTTTACTGCAACATGTCCTGTGAGATTATCAGCAGACGGGGTTGAGTCTGGCCACAGAGATCACAGCTCCCTGCAACAAAGGAGCAGGCTAATATGGGCTTTGTGGAGGTCTTATGTTCAGAGCAGGCCTCCTGGTGAACTGACATCCTTCAGGAGTAACACTTTCCACCTTATTAATGGTTAAAGCATTTTGTCTAGCCGTCTGTTACTTACGTAAAGCCTGCACTGGGCCTAATTGAGGACTAAAAGCCATTAGGAGAGACAACCTGCCTCAGACACTCACGGAGGCCCTGTGTATTGTCTACTGTGGTAAAGCGGCAGGGCAATGGATATAGGCCGGGTTTTCCTTCCTTCTCCCCCTCCAGTGTTCATTTTAAATGCGATGGCATCCATTATGGCTCCTGGCGAGTAAAGTAGACACCTTGCTTTGGAGATCAGAGGACTGAGAAGCTGGGGGCGGAGGAGCACCCGCGGTAAGAGATCAGAGGTTCACTTTGGAGAGTGTCACACGGATCTCATGCGCCTGCTGTGATCGACTCCAGGGTTTCCCGAACTGGGTCCTGGGTGCACGTGTTGGTTTCTGCCCCAGCACTACACAGCTGATTCAAATAACCAGCTCATCATCAAGCTTGGATTGTTTGAAATCAGCTGTGTAGTGCTAGGGTAAAAAACAAACGGGCACTTAGAGGGACAGCCAGACTGAGTTTGGGAAACCCTGATATACTCTACTAACTGTGCTATGTTTGACCGTACTCTATTCTACTGAACAATGAGTCTTCTCTACTCTACTCTTTTCTATCGAACACAATACTGTGCTCCAACACTCTACTCCACTATAGTTCTCTATATTGTGTTCTGCCCTACACTAAAGCATTCTGACAGTATAATCATCTCCTCGCCATATCTTTAAGTTGTGCTCCGAGTAAGTACTCTAGCTGTAGTTTCACCATGGAGACTCGGTAGGGAGGGGTAGGAGTCGAGTGAGCGTTTCTCTTTAATAGCCCTGGCCTCTGCAGTAGCTGGCGTGAAATGAAAGCCAGCAATTTGGAGATGGATGGCAGACCCAGCACTTCAAAGGCCTCTTCCCCCTGTATACTGTATGCCACAGGTCTAAAAAGGGAACCTGCTCATTCAGTTTAGTACAAAGACACACACAAACACGCACTCCCAGACACACACACGCCTCAGATTATCTGTTTGCTAAACATACTGGTGCTTCCTGGTTCTTTTCCAGGGAATAACATTGATACTTTTAGGTTCTATATGCTAAACATACGTATACAGGCTTAAACAAACACACAAGCATGCACGCACACACGCACACTCACACAGCAATAATTTGCCACATACCAGACAGATATGCCCTGCGGGCAACTCTGACACACTAGCATAGCATATAAATTGCAAGGTAAATCTTCTCGTGGGGGCGGAAAGAGGGGTGCTGACGGAGCAAGTCTTTTATGTCTAATAGTTTGTCACAGACAAAACAAAACAGCCAGCTATTGTAATCTCATAAAGCCACCCTTCACAAATGACCAGACATACCAGTCAAGAAGAAGATACTTAACTCATGTAGAAGGCATGTAACTTATACACAAACTTCCTACAAAAGTGCTGACCGTAGAGGAGATAAGAACGATGGCAGGTTTCCCAGTGGTAGTTTCTTAAGTATGGGTAACTGCTAGCCGACTAAACTCAACTCCACAATTTACGATGGAGTTGAGCGGCGACTAGTGTAGCCGGACTCGAGTCCGACTTCACATAAAATTAAGTTTTAATCAAACACTACTGATTTCAGCACCCAAAGAATAGCCCACAATAACATAGACCGTCAGCACTCCAGGCCGCACACATTAGTCGCCACTCAACTTCATAGTAAATCATGGAGTTGAGTTTAGTCGGCTGGTAACTGCATACTCGGAGTGTGTGTCTGAAAGCGGGTGGATTAACAGTGATAGGTGTAACATCAGCGGGTGGATTAACAGAGATGGGTGTAACATCAGTGGGTGGATTAACAGAGATGGGTGTAACATCAGCGGGTGGATTAACAGAGATGGGTGTAACATCAGCGGGTGGATTAACAGAGATGGGTGTAACATCAGTGGGTGGATTAACAGAGATGGGTGTAACATCAGCGGGTGGATTAACAGAGATGGGTGTAACATCAGTGGGTGGATTAACAGAGATGGGTGTAACATCAGCGGGTGGATTAACAGAGATGGGTGTAACATCAGCGGGTGGATTAACAGAGATGGGTGTAACATCAGCGGGTGGATTAACAGCGATGGGTGTAACATCAGCGGGTGGATTAACAGAGATGGGTGTAACATCAGTGGGTGGATTAACAGAGATGGGTGTAACATCAGTGGGTGGATTAACAGAGATGGGTGTAACATCAGTGGGTGGATTAACAGAGATGGGTGTAACATCAGTGGGTGGATTAACAGAGATGGGTGTAACATCAGTGGGTGGATTAACAGAGATGGGTGTAACATCAGCGGGTGGATTAACAGAGATGGGTGTAACATCAGCGGGTGGATTAACAGAGATGGGTGTAACATCAGCGGGTGGATTAACAGAGATGGGTGTAACATCAGCGGGTGGATTAACAGAGATGGGTGTAACATCAGTGGGTGGATTAACAGAGATGGGTGTAACATCAGCGGGTGGATTAACAGAGATGGGTGTAACATCAGTGGGTGGATTAACAGAGATGGGTGTAACATCAGCGGGTGGATTAACAGAGATGGGTGTAACATCAGCGGGTGGATTAACAGAGATGGGTGTAACATCAGCGGGTGGATTAACAGAGATGGGTGTAACATCAGCGGGTGGATTAACAGAGATGGGTGTAACATCAGTGGGTGGATTAACAGAGATGGGTGTAACATCAGCGGGTGGATTAACAGAGATGGGTGTAACATCAGCGGGTGGATTAACAGAGATGGGTGTAACATCAGCGGGTGGATTAACAGAGATGGGTGTAACATCAGTGGGTGGATTAACAGAGATGGGTGTAACATCAGCTCTCCATTATTGGTTAGACCAGCCATAGCCCGGAGCACCGCGGGTCAGCTTTAATGTTTACATAGCAGTTTAGGAAAACTAACGTAGCAGGTTAGGAGACTCATTGTGCAGCCCAATCAGCCACGAAAAAACGCCTTGAGCAGCAACAGATCTGCCCAATTAGCTTATTCGCTTTCCATACACCCACTTCTGTTGATCCACCCACTTATTTACCAAGCCCACTTTCGCACACACTCCATGTATGCAGTTATCCATCGGTGAATCCCCCCCCCCACTCCTACCAACTCACTCGGAGAGCCTTCTGTTGTCACATGTTGCTGACGAAACTCAGAGGGTGACTTCCAGGAAGTGGCGATGGGATCACTAAACCCATCAACTTCAGGACACACTCCTGGCTTGAACGATGCAATTCAAGTTCCACTTTTAAATAATAAAACAAGCATGAAATTCTAATAAACAAATCACCACTGTTGTTTTTACAATATATAAACCTATTTAATGTGTGTCAAGTCTCACAATCAGAGATAAACAAATGCACGTGGCATAATTAGGCCTATTGATTATTTTGTATGAAATTGCACAAACTCCAAACATATCGCAGTGCATGTCGGGATAGCACTTCGCTCTGCAGCCTCGGTCGAAGTTGCTGAGTGTCTAATTAGCCCCTACACCCTCAATCATTTTCACTCCCTCAGCTTTGGGACACTTGTGCAAATGGCGGAGGCGTACATGAATGCGCAAATGGGGGGCGAGGGGCAACGGGAAGTGGGTGAGTTGGGATTCAGGCCATGACTCCAGTTTCTGCCAGTTCAGGAAAACTGTTCCCTCCAGGCTTGCTGTGGTACAGTGTCCTCTAGTGGGGCCTGAGGGGCTGTCTCACAGACCACCCTCCACAGACTGTAGTACTGCCAGGCCAGCACAGAGCCACACTCACCACAACGTGTGAGTGAAGGGGCCAGGGGGGTGACACCAGACCAGCTCACTGGGCAGCCCAAAGGGACCACCACAACGCCCTATCTCCCACAAGTCCCCCATGCCCTGCTGAGAAACCTACCCTCTCTCCCACATCTTAATGAACCCTCAAACAAACAGTGTGCACACAAACCTGCCATGGCTAACTGCAGGCAATACAGGGAACGGCTCCTCTGAATAGAATAGAAGTCTTTCCATTCGTAGACCGCCCTGTTAAGAGGATGGAGGGGTGACACGGCGCCACAATGCCATAAGCTGTGTGGTAACTGGCACAGAACTTGTATGTACATGCCCTTTAATGCTGATGGCACCCTGCTGTACCCCAGTCACATCTACTGTGTGTTACTGAGCCACTGGCCTGTAAATGTAGGCAAGTAACTCACTCACTGACACGGTCACCTTGCCAGAAACGGTCAACCATCAGAAGAAACATCTAACCAGTCAGTCAACTGCAGTTAACATCTGATAGCCCAATAATAAAACATTGACTTCTGATATAAACCAAAACTTAAAACACTTCATATGAAATTCTTAGCAGCACAGCAGAGACATACAGTAACTAGCCTACCCACAACCCCCCAGGGGAAAGTCCTATACCTCTGCTATTTAAGGTGATTGTGGCTGTATTTGTTGTGGAGCAGTAGGCCTACGCAGATAATAACAGACAAGGCCTCCAACACAGTCAAAAACGAATACGTAAGTCCTAGGAGCACGATACATGGTGCTTATGACTTTCCTAAAGCCGGATAGAGAAACACACCTTGTTGGAGGATCAACATGTCCAACTCCCGGCGCTTTTCTTTCGCTAACAAGTCGCAGACACCGTGTTTTTCTATAGGGACGTGTCGGATGCCAACATATTTTCTCCATAAAGCCAACGCTGCCGAAGATGTAAGGCGCAGATAAAGTGCATGGAAAGCATTATGGGACTGTGAGATTTACAGAACTGGAGTCAGGGAGGAATGTTTCTGCCCCGTCGCCTTCCAAGAGCAACAACACACCGCGTGCCCGCCTTGCCAGAAGCGGGCGCTTTTCGCGTCTCGGGTGGGTTGGTGCGTGTGAGGGGTACGTTAACGTTTTTCAACAGGACAGCCTGGGCCTATACAGTGAAAGCTAAACACTGTGCTTTGTATTGTGGCCTGTGGCACAAATCAACAGTGAACAGCTCTTGGCAGTCAAAGTGGCAGCGCAAAAACGATCATGAAAATAATATTTGTCCATAAAAGTTAATTTAATACCAGTCTCTGCCTCTAATATCAACATGTTCTTCATCAGGAGCCATGGGGATGCGAAAGGCCAGATAATGACTATGAATGGCATTTTGTTTCATCAAGACGACAGTATAAATCCACTTTAGACTGTCTGGCTCTATCAAACTAAATTGGACTCAGCATAATTCAACTGTATTCAGTATAGAGAATTGTGTAGGTTAAGATGGCCTGCTATCCCCTAATGTTGCCATCCCATCAACAACCTGATGTCCCATTCTAGACCTAAGGTAACCAGGGGGTTGCAGGTTTAAAGCACAGTTGGGACATCACTATGTCCTTTTGAGTGAGATACTTTGCTCGGGTAAATATTTATCCAGCTGTATAAATGGGTGTTGTGTGGAACGTGTAAACTGTGCTGGCGCTGCCCTGGACAGAGTCTAATGCCAGGTACAGGCATAATAATACCTTACTGTGCTCTGAGATACCAGTCAGTCACTATGCTAACAGACATAAATTGTGAAATATGGGAAAATATATTTTTTTCTATTGGATTCTTGTGACAACAGATAAACAAGACATTCAGTTCTAAAGAACAAGGCTATTGGCTGAACAATTGTCTTAAGTGCATTTGATATTGTTTGGTAAAAATTTTTTTAAATCCTTTCAACCACTTGCTCAAAAACATAATTGAACACTATTCATATGGCCATATAGTAACCAGACACATGTCATCTTCTGTCAGGAGACAAGGGCATTGCAGATCATGGTGACTGGCTCCCCCTGTTGGTCTTCTGGTTCCTGCCTCCATGTTCTCACCCGGAGCAGAGCAGACACTGGAACACAGTACGGGCTTAACATTTCGGACACACAACCCCTCCCCTCACACAAATTACACAATTACCCTAATACACTATACCAACCTCCCCCCTAATGAATGTGTGGTCTGACTCTAAATGATAGCCAGCCTTGTTTTAGTCAGACAGAGACACAGACAGACACACACAGCTCCAGTCCATCTGTTTACGTCTGGGTGGATTTCCTCTGTGTGAGTTATGAGGAGAGACTGTGTGGCAATGCTATTCGGTTAAAAAAAGAGAATGTCTGGGAGTGAAACACAATACTTTAATGATCTGGAAGGCACCCAACTGTACGCCCCCACACGTCTTCCTGCTTGCACAACTTTGGGAATTATCTGCGAGTAGAATTGACTTGTTTGTGCAGTGGAACAGAAGAGAATGAGAAGCAGACAGGCTCCAAAACATGAAGCTGGAGGCTGATTTTGAAGGCGTCTTCAGGGGGGAAGGAGGGGTTAGACATTCATTCAACTATAGTGAAAACTATGAAGAGGTCTATTAGTTAAAAAACTGGTCTTAGTCCAGCTCCTCTGTCTACCATCAATAACACATACTGTAACCAGTGGTGGAAAAAGTAGACATTCTATTTAAAATGTAAGTTACTCAAGTAAAACGTCACCCAGTAAAATAAAGTATTTTGGTTCCAACTATACTTAAGTATAAAAAGTAAACGTAATTGCAAAAATATACTTAAGTATCAAACAGTAAAAATATAAATCATTTAAAATTCCTTATATTAAGCAAAGCAGACGGCACCATTTTCTTGTTTATATATTTTTTTACGGACAGCCAGGAGCACACTCCAACACTCAGTATTTGCAAAAGATGCATGTGTTTAGTGAGTCCACCAGATCAGAGGCAGTAGGGGTGACCAGGTGTTCTCTTGATAAGTGTGTGAATTGGACCATTTTCCTGTCCTGCTGAACATTCAATATGTAATGACTACTAAATAGTCATTATAGTAAAAAGCACAATATTTTCTTTAGGAATGTAAGGAAGTAAGTAGTCCAAAAATATAAATAGTAAACTACAGATACCCCCAAAAACAACTTAAGTAAAAATACTTTAAAGTATTACTTAAGTACTTTACACCACTGAATATAGCACAAGGACATACACAGTAACTGTAGGCCGCTACGTCATTAGTCCAGTGGGGTGTTCCAGAAAGCAGGATCATTAAGTTAGCCAGCTAACTATGATAAGCAGTTAAATACCTCTTGATTGTCTGATTCATTTAGGAAGCTTAACTTGTCTTGAATATGGGTTGTTGATTAATGAGTAAATTATAGCATGCAAATTCCAAATCTATGTTCCTCAAAAATATGGTTATTTTTGCATTTTTAGGACAGTTAGCTGGCTAACTCATTGATCCTCTTTTCTGGAACAACCCCCAGGCAAATCACACCCACAAACCAGAGTGCCAATAATAGGTTTATTTCAATAATGTCAATATTGTTTTGTTTTTTTTAAAAGCCATGACATAAGCCTGGATCTTTTCTTCTGAAATGGACATACACATGTCGTAATTGCAGTGATTTTTGAAAACCGTCTGAGCTTGAGAAAACAAATAAGGCCAGAGGAGACGTCTTCTAGTACTAAAACCCAAGCAGGTAAAAAAGCCCCCCCCCCCAATTCAAACCAACCAATGAATGTATACAATTTACACATTGAACTCTGAATAATCAAAACAAATATTTACAAATCCTTTTATCAAATTTGTATTACAACAAACATCTGAAAGGATGGCAAAACAAAACGATACATATTTTTGCTTTATTCACACTAAAGCATTTTCAAACTATGACAGAATACACTCACTATCCTTTGAAAGTATTCTAAATAATGAGAAAATGAAATCCTAAATGATAGTCATAACATAACCAGTCTCCTCTCCCCGATGCCTAGTCTCATAAATATCTTTAGTGTCACCTTTTCTGAAGGCTGATTGGGGTTCGTCTGTATGCTATAGGAGAAAGATGGTGAGTGGGTGGGGTTTTTGTTACTTCACTAGTTTATCTAAACAGGAGTCATTCAATCCACAGTGAGACCTGAATAAAATGGCCCCTTTTCGGTGGCTGAAGTGTAATATAAAAAACTACCACTGCTGCCATCACAACTCAAGCTAAAGATTTCCCTTCGTACTGTACAGGAGAGAAAAAAAAAAGATGTTAATTTTGGGCAAATTGAGCATTACTGCCAAGAGTGTCAGTGTCTATATGGAGCAGTGATATGAGGCAATGCAGTGATGAAGGACAGTTTGTATTCCCATACAAGTCTAAATGGTTGATTTTGTTTGTTACATAGTACCTAATATTTCATGCATCTTAGGTTCCCTTGTTCTGAAAACATCTAATCTAAGGACCTGGCACAGCTACATCTAAGCCTACTGTAGACTGAGCTCAGGTTGCATAATTGTCATGGATGTTTGCACCATGTGTCCACATAGAAGGTTATGGAGTAAATGGTATCAGAGCATGGACAAACAGGCAGCCTTACCTGTATTATAGTTATACCAATTGACTCAAGCAACGCAACAGTAAAATGAAGCATATCGCGCTGATATGTCAACTGTGGTTTGGCCTAGTGTCTAATGCAGTACATGCAGTGAAACCTGCCCTCATTTACTCTCTAGAGCCAAAAACACTGAAGCTTTCAACACTGTTTAAACCAACACAAAAATCAATCTTGTAATGGTTACTTTCATAACAAGCATGAAATGCAAATCAATATTGAACAGACAACAGAAAAAACACTTGCGACCATATTCCCGTGTGGAAACAGAGGGTCAGCCGGAAGGCCACTTTATAGTGTGTGTCGATGGCCTTCCAAAACTGATAAGCTCGGATACACACTAGCCTGTGTCCAATGGACCTTTGAACTTCATGTACTCAATAAATCTTCCAAAAATAAAAAGGGAAAGGTAGGAACAGAGATTTATGCATTAGGTTTGCTTTAAATGAGTGGAGGAAAGGTAGTCCATAGTTCTTTCTTATGTCTGAACAGACCAGTGCTGGGGGGGGGGGGGGGGTGGGGGGGGGGGGGGGTGGAGGCGGAATAGCCCTATTTGACCAGCCTCTTGGCCACGTCTTGGTAGGCGATCTCAATCTCTTTGTCGCTGGGGCAGGTGTTGGTGAACTCCTCGCGTGTATAGACGTTCTGCAGGTACTGCCAGATGCCCATCATGTCCTTGGGAATGTCAAAGCCTCTGTACTTCTTGGTCACCACCTGTGGATGGAGGTGGACATTGATGAAGTCAGTTAGTCTCAGAACAAACTTCTAGAGAACGCGTCCCTCTACAGGCCAAGAGTGGTACAACATGACTTGGTAGCAGAATGTCATATGCTACCAAGATACCCATACATAAGATGTTTTGCAAACACCCGCATTCCAGCATTGTGCTACCTTATCAGCAAAAGTAGCTTTGATAAGTGACCACTATAATAGTCGGTCAGGCTCACTTGGGGAATAATGGCGCTGGAGGAGATGGCTGCTGTTTTACGGGCTCCTAAACTATTCTGTAAGTAAGCATTTCACGGTAAGGTCTACACCGGTTGTATTCGGCACATGTGACAAATAAAAATAGATTTGGGGTGACGATGTGGCAGTAATTTTTTTTTTAGAGTTGGAAAATATATGATAGCAGTGCAGGACCGAGTTTGTGAAATGCACACATACGATATGTGGTCGTGGAGTATGGGCCTGAGGACACAGTGTGTTGTGAATTCTGTAATGAATGTATTGTAATGTTTTTAAACTGCCTTAATTTTGCCAGACCCAAGGAAGAGTAGCTGCTGCCAAAGCAGCAGCTAATGGGGATCCATAATAAATACAAATAAGGAAATAAGTCAATTGAAATAAATTCATTAGGCCCTAATCTATGGATCTCAGATGACTGGGCAGGGGTGCAGTCATGGGTGGGCATAGGCAAAAGGGCTTTATAACAGACATTGGTTATATTTTCAGAATCACTGTATCAGGGGTTCCTTTTTAAAGCAATGTATACTGGTAATTCTGATATGTACCCTAGAGGTCAAAGGTCAAAGTTCTGTTGACCTGAACATTCAGAAAAATTGGTCTGATGGATAGCTGTGAATCAAAACTTTCCAATTACACATGGTTAAAAAGGGTACACGTGAGCAACAACTTCTTGTATACTGACATTGACCGTAATAGGGAAAAATGAATGGGAAGGAGGGAAGAAAGTGATAACCGGAGAAAGCTCCACTTCCCGCACAACTACCAGATATTTTCCAACTCTAGGACCATAGACCAAAGAACTCACAGACATTGTAACCCCAAGTGAGCCCAAAGGCATAAATTTGGGGGTCTGGCTCATATATGGAGTCTGCTAATGTGTGTGTGGAATATCCTGTTTAATACCCTCAGTCTCACCTTGACGATGTGCAGCTTGGGCAGGAGGTTGCAGTCAGCCAGTGTCATCTCGTCACCGTCCAGGAACTTGCGAGTGGAGATTTTGATGTCCTCGATGCTGTTGTGGTCGATCTCGTCAGGCAGCGGGGAGCGCAGGTACTCGTCCAGCTTCTGCAGGGTCTTCAACAGCCCACGCTCCAGACCTACAGCACAAAAAGGAACGTTCATCTCTCATTACACCATCACAACAACCGACAACTGCATTATAGCATTCACAAACCAGCCTGCCTGCATTGTGTTGAATATTCTGGACCCCTTCCCAAAACAGACACTACAGGAAACACACAGCAGAGGGCAGCATTTCATAGCAAGATGGCAGAACTAGAGCTGCCTGCATAAGTACTTTCACAGACATCCCTCGCTGACAGTTTTAAGCATTTTCTTGAGACCCCAAATAAGGCATGGTCCATGCAGCCAACATAGATAGCAGGGGTTGGACTCATTGTGGTTTATTGAGCAAATCCTACGGATTTCATTTGATTGTAGTATGTAGCCAGTTGGAGAGGGTGTGACGAGGCATGTGTTTTACATTTTAAAGTCTTATAAAACAGGGCACGCTTATCATTCAGATAGGACTGTCAGCAGTAGTGTTGACATAGACCAGAAGGAATTCAAAGCCAAACATCACGATGGGTCAATATTACAGCAGGGTGGAGAATAGAAACCATACCATCCAAGATACAGTATCAGTTCATGTCCTTTGGTATGTCATAAAACAGCTGACCCCAGATTAACATAGCATACAGACAGAGAAACATTAGCCAATTTGACCGAGGCAAAGCTACAGTATACCATCACCTATTGTCTTGTACAAATCATGTCTTCCCATGGTCATAACACAATATGATAGGGAAGAGAGGTGCTTTGAGCTCATGTCCAGGCCATCTCTCTCGGTTGTTTTTGCCAGGCTGTTTGGAGAGCTCAGCCAGGTGACATGGGGGACAGGAATGGGCCTGGGGACAGAGTGAGGCCACCCCAGAGAACAAAAGCCCTGTGTTCCCGTGTCAGACCCCCACTCTCACCCAGCCACCAATCACCTCAGGCTACCACTGTCGCTTAGCAACCACAGAACTCTTCCTGCACCACCAGTGTAACTCCATTTCTAAGTATTGCTTGTCCACTGACTTCTGAGTAGTAACCTGGAACTAAAATGTGTGTGTGGATAGATTATATTTATATATATATATATATATATATATAGTAGGGATGGAAAGCTCACCCTCGTTGGCATCTGGTTTGGAGTTCTTGATGAAGGCTGAGAACTTGGCAAAGATGTCCATCCCAACTGTGTTGGACTCAGGGTGTCTGGTGCCAAGCTTGGTGAACCTACACACACACACACACACACACACAACACCGAAGATACACCTGGTTAGATCTGACAAGCAGAGTGTTTACTGTATCGTAGGCATCTACTCGTGGAGGCAGTGTGTGCCTACTGGGTGTGAAACGCTGTCGCCAACCAGACGACTCACTTGGGTGGGCTGAGGACATCCTCTAGGAACTCCTCGATCCTGTTGACGTCGGTCTTGACCTCCCCATTGAAGGTGATGAAAGGAGGGTGTGTGCCTGGGGCCAGGTTCTGGAGGTCTGCAGGCTTCCTAGGGAGCAGAGAAGAGAGGGGATTTAGTGACCATGTCACAACGCACTGGTAACAGACAAACGATTATCTTATACTGTGTTAAGGGAGAGCCTGGCCAGAGGTGACGAGGTAAAAATCTGTCATTCTGCCCCTGAGCAAGGCAGTTAACTCACTGTTCCCCAGGGGCCAATGACGTGGAAGTCGATTAAGGCAGCCCCCCACACCTCTCTGATTCAGAGGTTAAATGTGGAAGACACATTTCAGTTGAATGCATACAGTTGTACAACTGACAAGGTATCCCCCTTTCCCTCTCCTTGATGTTGTTGAAAGGTCTGTCTTGTTTGTATGGATGACTTCACTGCAAAACCAAGTTTCCCCTATGGATAATAAAGTTTTCTACTCCAAAACTGAGCCATCACAGATTACTCACTAATCTATCATTTTATATCCCTATAATCCATCTGGTCTATCTATTCTTTAAAATCATCAAAGCGTTATTCTGTGTCTCCCAGGGCCCAGTTCTATTGCAGATCAGTGGAAGGGGCTGTGGCCAATAGGGACAGGGATGTGTGTCCTGTCTGTCTCATGCTAGACTGTTCCACACCACTCTGGCCCTCTACAGTCCTCCCCACTCACACACCCTGGGCTGGACTTTATTTTCAACAGGGTCATGTATGCGCATGTCCATGTGCATTCTTCTGTCCACAGTGCTTGTTTTGTTTAGTTCCAGATGTCTCTGGGAGGCGAGATATGATGAACACACAGAACATAATGAGTGAGTGGTGAATGACCAATCAACAGCACATAGTCCTGAGTCATGTTCTATAATCACCCACAAAAACAAATTTACAAAGTAACTAGCAGATAAAAGTCATTGTGTCTGCTAATTATCAGGGTTGTCATGTCTGAGCAAAATTGGAAAAAATAAAAATAAAAAAGAATGAGGCTCAAATGAGCTTTGATGCAGAGAACAGCCTACCACTGATCGAGCCATAGAGACCGCTTCACATGCAGGCCATGTCACCATGCAATGGTATGTGCAAAGTACAGCGGTTACGGTCTCCCTACAAGGACAGCTGTGAAAGACTCGTAAGACCAACTAGTCACGGGGGCACCAAAACAGGAAGTGATCTCAATCCTTTGGTATGAGCACAGGAAGCACCCTCGCCCCATGGCAACATTAAGGAACAGTGGAGGGGGTAAGTGTACTCTCAAAAAGATAAATAAAAACGCATTTATATGTTATTCAAATTGAGCCAAAAAGGCTTTTTGAATAGTTTTCCAAAGCAA
This sequence comes from Salmo trutta, assembly GCF_901001165.1. Classification (NCBI taxonomy): domain Eukaryota; kingdom Metazoa; phylum Chordata; class Actinopteri; order Salmoniformes; family Salmonidae; genus Salmo; species Salmo trutta. The sequence continues at coordinate 32,361,454 of NC_042981.1, forward strand.
GGTCATAACATTAAGGTTAGAAAATGTACTGTCCTTGAGTTCCATACAGCAATAAAACAAGATTAAATAGGACAAATTTGTGCAATACTTTGCCTCATTCTGTTGACTGGAGAGTGACCACACTACGGTGTGGAAAAAGTGAAGACTATCAGTCATTTTTTTTTTAAAAAGGCCAAAGCAGTATGTGGTCAGAACTGAACAAAGACATGTTTGACAAAAGAGGGGGAAACAGACACTTAAGCGGGCGGACATCCTCCACTGCCTTTTACAAGACCTCTGGAAGCTCGTTTCGTCTTACACACCCTCACACAGTTATAGATACATATGCAAATACATTCACAGATAGCCAAAGACGACTTCCCTGTGCTTCAAAACGTAAAAGAGAAGGTTGCTCTGTGTACTACCCCGTCTTGTTTCCAACTCTGGATTACCCACAGGACCAACCCTGGCAGAGGTAGCAGTGTTTGAGCTTTCTCAGGAGAAGAGATGCTAAGCGATGCATAAGTATCCGCATGGCTGAGCTATACCCTCTACAACACTTCATCAGAGCCTCCTGTATACTATACTGTCAGTCAGACAGCAATGATTTAAGGCCCATGGAAATCAAGTTCATTACTATATCTGAAAATAAATCACACATACTGTATGGTAATAGCCCTGGCCTGGGAAGAGGAAAAACAATCAGGAAGTGATTAGATGATGCATTGAGGAATAATGGTTGGGCAAGGAGCTGCCAGGCAGCCTTCTACAGAACATGGACAAGAACGTTTACTGCAGTTTCAGCCAAGACTAAATAGACTTCAAATGACTTTGGGAGGGGAAGCTGATCCTTTTAGATTCTGCTTTGATTTTAGAGTAAGAAAAATACAATTTACCCCCAAATCTAGGGAGGGAGTGAGGACAACCTCAAATAGCCTCTCCAGAATGCAGCTTGTTTATTTTCCAGATTTCTCTGGGTTGGGAAAGGTCATGGGAAAAACAAATAAGCAGTAAGGGTGGTGAAAATGCTTGAGGTGGGGTTGGATCAGAATGTTAGTGGAGAGCCCAGAAAAGCTCTGAGAGACAGAGACAGCGAGAGAGAACATTCCCCTGGCTCTCCAGGAGCAGAGGAAGTGTAGAAGGCTAGCGGGACGTGGTGGTGGAGTGAGCGAGAAGGCTAGCGGGACGTGGTGGTGGAGTGAGCGAGAAGGCTAGCGGGACGTGGTGGTGGAGTGAGCGAGAAGGCTAGCGGGACGTGGTGGTGGAGTGAGCGAGAAGGCTAGCGGGACGTGGTGGTGGAGTGAGCGAGAAGGCTAGCGGGACGTGGTGGTGGAGTGAGCGAGAAGGCTAGCGGGACGTGGTGGTGGAGTGAGCGAGAAGGCTAGCGGGACGTGGTGGTGGAGTGAGCGAGAAGGCTAGCGGGACGTGGTGGTGGAGTGAGCGAGAAGGCTAGCGGGACGTGGTGGTGTGTATTCTCCCTCACCTCTTCAGGTCCACTGTGGTGACGTTGAAGACCACTCCCTTTAGCCACAGGATCATGAAGAGTCTCTGTGAGAACGGACAGTTCCCAATGCTCTCGCCATCACTTCCCGCCTGAGAGAGATAGGGAAGAAGGTCAGATTACGTCAGCATTATTTACAGATAATGGATGACACTCGCATGATATTGTGTTTGTATGATAGGCGCCTGTAAAACCAAATAAAAATGCACCAGGCTGCATGGATTAGAGAAGTGGTTCTCAAACTTCACCCACAACCCCCCCCCCAAAAAAGTGGTTCAAACCTCAATCACCGCACACGCAAACAATCTCTGCGCAAACAAAACCTGTCATTATAGCTAACGGTGAGGCATTTTCAAAAAGCAAGAAAGGAAAGACCGTTTTACACCTGCATTTTGAGCTGATTGAAATTCATGTTTGCAGCCAATATCTACTGGGGATATCTTGTCATTTCTCTGGAGTCCAGAGCAGGATCAGACAGAAAGCATGGTCTGTCTGTCACCTTTTTCTTCCTCACAAATAATACCGTCACCAGAATGTTACATCTTCATCCCATAATTATTGAAGGCAGTGTGGTGTTAGACATATGTGAATTATGAAAATGATCAATGAAAAAGCAGTAGTTACCCCATTGTTCTGGTAAAGATGCATCGGTAGCAGACTGAAACGAGCGTTTTCTGGTCACTAATCTGGATATGCGCCCACCAATGCTGATGACTGGTCAACAGTCAAGATGCGGTTCTGAACCACAGGATGGTTTTTACATGAATTTGGTGCAGTACCGTAGTTCAATATTATTAGCCAGATCGAATAGGCAAAGGTATGAATATAAAATACAAATATACACCTAGTGTACAAAACATTATGAACACCTTCTCTATCTATGACAGACTGACCAGGTGAATCCAGGTGAAAGCTGTGATCCCTTATTGATCACCTGTTAAATCCACTTCAAATCAGTGTAGATTAAGTGGAGGAGACAGGTTTAATAAGGATTTGTAAGCCTTGAGACATGGAGTGTGTATGTGTGTCATTCAGAGGGTGAATGGGCAAGACAAAAGATTTAAGTACCTTTGTACGGGGTATGGTAGTATGTGCCAGGCGTACCGGTTTGAGTGCGTCAAAAAATTGCCACGCTGCTTGAATTTTCACTAACAGTTTCCAGAGTTCATGCCCCAATTGAGTCTGTTCTGAGGGCAAATACAGGGTGCAACTCAATAATAATAATAATAATAATAATAATAATAATAATAATAATAATAATAATAAATAATAATAATGTGTTCCTAATGTTTCGTACACAGTGTATATAGCCTATTAAAATACTGTTTCACACTCAGGACCCTCAGTTTGATAACCACTGGAATAGAGGCAGACAAACATGGCTGACAGATCTAAATGAGTCTTGTAAGCTGATCCCAATAAAGTCAAGGTTGAGCCTTAAATGCAGAAGGGTCTTGGAACACTGATATTATCAGACCGACTGTACACTTTCCAATGACCAGTGGTGTTTCACTACACTGACCCAGCACAGGCCTATTTTGAGCAGAAAATTATTCTTCCACACAGTTGAGAGACTAGCTCCCTGACACCCAGAGAGCAGGCTGACCTTTGTCTCAAACACTTTAGCACACTTCCACAGCAGCCTCCATTCTTCCACCCTGGCAGTCAGCCAAGTGGAACACAAACCCCAGATGTGACTAAGACGGAGCAGGACGGCGGTCTTGCGTTTCATTAGGCTGTGTGTTTGAGTGAGAGGGGAAGGAGGATGTCTGACAGTGCTTTAATCAGCCTGCTTGTCCTTCACATATGTTGAGTTGTAAAACATTTCGTTCTTAGAAGAACTGTTATCAGACCATCTCTGGACATGGAAGTAGGAAGTACCCACTAGTAGAGATCCCACCACCACCCAGGGGATTTTCCCCTTCCTCAAATAGATCTGTTACTTTTACCTCCACTGTATGACAAACTACTACTGTGCATTGGAATAATGTACACACAGACCTCCAGTCCAAGCAGTAAAAAGGAGGCAGTGAGCAGAATATACTAAACACTCCACTGGCAGACAGTGTCCTATAAAACAGAGATATCTCCAACTACCACTGCTAGCAAACACTCCCCCTCACCCACTCCCCCCTCCTCAAGTGGGTCCATATCAATAGGGCTCTTCAGTACAGGCAAGTGCCAGTATCCAGCTTACAGTGAGTGAGTGAGGTAATAGATGTGGGAGTGAGGAAGAGACGGGATCCCAAAGAAGGAGTTTAATGCAACTAACTTCTCATGTAATATTAATATGTTACGTGTACAGTAATTACTAAATTAGGAAAGTGGGTAAGACTTTATTTGGATAGTTTGTAGAACATCTACAGATGGACTATCAGTAACATTTTAACTAACCCTAACCTTAATCCTAACCCCAAACGTAACACTTCGCCTAACCCTTATTCTAAACCGTAACCTTAGCAAGCAGTTGCTTATCATCAGATTGTCTATCCAAGTAACCGGAAAGTGAAATTAAAATATGAGTAAAGATCTTGTGTAAGCAAACATAGTATAGCTAGAAAAGCCAGTAGCCTTTGATTTCACTCCAGTAAATAGAGTACTTTCAGTTAAAGCCAGCTCATTCTGAGTTTGTGCTTTGATTTCTGGCATTGACAGCGATACCATACTACTCACATCATCTTGCTACTCTCACTGTTGATCGCTCTACAACTGTATTTTCTGACATCAGTCCAACTTCAATATGTTTTTTCCTCTTAAGCGGATCAACTCAAGCAGTCGCAGCCCCTTCCACATGGTCCAAATCGTCCCCCTTCACAGATTTACACAACTGGTTATGGAGTGCTCCATAGAGACCGTGAGCTCATAGAGGAAGGCCATTCTCAGAGCCAGTTCATTCTGAAGAATGCCCAGTATTCATCCATTCAGAAGGGCAGGGACTGAAGGCCATCAGAGCATTGACTAAAGGAATTTCTTCCCTCTCCCACTGTAACAAGTCTTTACTAAACTGAATGGTTGCACATTCACTCTTGGATCTGTGTACTTCTCATCAGTCACTTTGTATTGGTTGATATCCTCTCGCCTATCCATCCTCTTCATATTTCTCTCTTGTGCCCGCTCTCCCTCTGACCAGCGCAGAGGGTATCTTGAGGAAAACTCCTCTCAGATTCAGCTCCAACATCAAAGACATGCATACACTAATTAAAATAGCATACCAAAGACTTGAGTTATGGACTGATGGACCTGTGCCAAGATAGGGCTTTCTGGAACATGAATAAAATCGTATTACTTCACATGGATCTAACGTTCCCCTCTACCACTAGAAATATGTCCCACCCCCCAAAAAAGAAAAAAGAAAAACACGTAGCCAAAAATCTAAAATATATTTTTTCTTTTCTTTTCAAGGTTTTTTTAGACTAAAGTCATCCTATGAATGAATAGGGGACTTTCCAGACTGTTGCAGGCAGTGTGTCCAGCTAGCAGCACCCTGCTGATTTGCTCTCTCTGTGGTGTGAAGGTCCGGTGTGTTCTCTCAGTTTGATCTGCCTGCTGCTAGAGGCTGGAGCTGCTGTTCAATATCTCAAAAAGGTTGTATTCGATCACAGCCTTTGTTCAATGTCCCCTCCTTTTGATTCCATTACTATCCTGTGTATGAAAGGTTTGCTATCAAATTGTGATATTGCTCTGTTTGAAACCCCAGATAATTGTTAGCTACCAAGAGTCCAGAGAGATTAGTTCTTGTTGGTTAATGTGTCAGGGGTAGGAATGACAGTATGACATGGTGACTGTTCCCATGACAAGCAGCCCATAATAAAAAGAGATGATTATCATTTCAGAAGTTTCCATGTGAACGGCTTCAGAGAATAAAATGCTAAGTAGACATAAGACATGGATTTCAGCCATGTTTAGTATACAGTGCCTCCCCTCCTCTCAATCTACACACAATACCACATAATGACAAAGAAAACAGGTTTAGAAATTTTTGCTAATTTATTAAAAATAAAACCAAAATATTACATTCACATAAGTATTCAGACCCTTTACTCAGTACTTAATTGAAGCACCTTTGGCAGTGATTACAGCATCAAGTTTGATTGGGTAGGACACTACAAGCTCAGCCCACCTGTATTTGGGGAGTTTCTCCCATTCTTCTCTGCAGATCCTCTCAAGCTCTGTCAGGTTGGATGGGGAGCGTTGCTGCACAGCTATTTTCAGGTCTCTACAGAGATGTTCGATCGGGTTCAAGTTCGGGCTCTGGCTGAGCCACTCAAAGACATTCAGAGACTTGTCCCGAACCCACTCCTGCCTTGTCTTGGCTATGTACTTTGGGGTCGTTGTCTTGTTGGAAGGTGAACCTTCACCCCAGTCAGAGGTCCTGAGCCCTCTGGAGCAGGTTTTCATCAAGAATCTCTACTTTGCTCCGATCATCTTTCCCTTGATCCTGACTAGTCTCCCAGTCCCTGCCACTGAAAAACATCCCCACAGCATGATGCTGCCACCACCATGCTTCACCGTAGGGATGGCGCCAGGTTTCCTCCAGACGTGACACTTGGCATTCAGGTCAAAGAGTTCAATCTTGTTTTCATCAGACCAGAGAATCTTGTTTCTTATGGTTTTAGAGTCTTTAGTTGCCTTTTGGGCTGTCATGTGCCTTTTACTGAGGAGTGGCTTCCGTCTGGCCACTCTACCATAAAAGGCCTGATTGGTGGAGTGCTATAGATCTGGTTGTCCTTCTGGAAGGTTCTCCCATCTCCACAGAGGAACTCTAGAGCACTGTCAGTGACCATCGGGTTCTTGGTCACCTCCCTGACCAAGGCCCTTCCTCCCCGATTGCTCAGTTTGGCCGGGCAGCCAGCTCTAGGAAGAGTCTTGGTGGTTCTAAACTTCTTACATTTAAGAATGATGGAGGCCATGGTGTTCTTGGAGACCTTCAATGCTGCAGACATTTTTTGGTACCCTTCCCCAGATCTGTGCCTCGACGCAATCCTGTCTCAGGGGCTTTACAATTTCTTCGACCTCATGGCTTGGTTTTTCCTCTGACATGCACTGTCAACTGTGGGACCTAATATAGACAGGTGTGCCTTTCCAAATCATGTCCAATCAATTATATTTACCACAGGTGGACTCCAATCAAGTTGTAGAAACATCAAGGGTGATCAACGGAAACACAATGCACCTGAGCTCAATTTCCAGTCTAATAGCAAAGGGTCTGAATACTTATGTAAATAAAGTATCTGTTTAAACATTTTAATACATGTCTAAAAACCCGTTTTCGCTTTGTAATTATGGGGTATTGTGTGTGGATTGCTGAGGAAATGTTTTTATTTAATCTATTTTAGAATAAGGCTGTGACGCAACAAAATGTGGAAAAAGTCAAGGGGTCAGAATACTTTCCAAATGGAGTGAGCAGCAGCGTTAGGGGTGAGCTCAAGCAAAGCCAGTGCACAGAGATGGCCAGCCACAGTAAAACAGATGAGAAACGGTCAGTCAGAACATGGCAGGGATCTTGTCCACTGGAGGCTGCTAAAGCAGACATCAAAAACAGGCCTCGGTCTGATCTTCCAGGTACACGTCAGAGCTGCAGAGAGCCAAGAACTAGTCTGCTACTGCCACAGACTTCCTGCAGCCCTGCCTTCTCTGAGATGGAGGGTGGGAGGGAGAGAGAAATGGTAGAGAATGAGGGAAGACAGAAATAGACTGGTGGAATTAGCATAAATCTAGTTAAGGAGAAAGGGAGACAAAAATAATAGATTGAGTGGGTGAAAAGGGTCCAGGGGAAAAACAAGCAGAGCACAAGCCAACTAAGCATTATTAGTGGGCTGCTTGGTGCTCTCCTCATATCACCCCCCCATCCCAGGCCCCTCACTAGAGACAGGGGGTAGAAACTAGTCCAGAAATGAGGATGCGTGTAGCGGTGCATTTCTGCTGTACGTCCCCTCTGACACAGCTGTATCTTCAACACGCAAAGAAACCATCTTAAGACACATACGAAGAAGCTGGTTTACAGTGAAGTCGTGTAGATATTCACAAAGCCACAGAAAAAAAGGTTGAAGACATTCAAATCAATAAGATTACTTATTATTTAAAAATATATATTTATGAGCTACAAACTGTTTAAAAGTTCAAGCCATCCGATGTTAGGGTATTTGACAGACACAGTAGCTGTGACACTAGCCGTGTCTGTTAACTGTCATAACTAAATCATGGCTTAGTTCCGTCCCTCTGAGTGGTGTAACAGGCCCTCCAACACGGTTCTCTCTCAGTATCCATTGCTTTGAGCAGTGTCCCGGAACCGTTGCATTCAGCATTGTGAATACAGAGCTCCTTTTGGGGAATACCCAGCAGAAACTGTTTGTGGACGGTTCTGTGCATGTTACTGGATAAAAAAAGAAAAAAAAGAAAAGACCAATCAAATTTCATGAGGTAAGAAATTATTTTGGGCCAGCACCTAATATGGTCATGAGATCACACTGATGTACATTTAGTTTCATTTTCAGTGATTCAGCAGTGATCATAATTTCACATTTTATATGTGGTAAGAAAACTGCAATCCTACAGTACTTACTGAAAAATATTACTTAACAAGTCAGCCATCATTCACTACATGATTTAGCCTAGCACTATCCATTTATCTTATTCATTTCCTGGTTAAAATTAGTCAGGAGATGATGATTGACACAATTTGGAATATGATGCAATGTTCCTATTTTACTTACAGCAAGCAATACATGCTACTAGAACATTAGGCTTCTGATGTAGAAGCACTGAGAAAAACAATTTTTATTTTTTATTGAACCTTTATTTAACTAGGCAAGTCAGTTAAGAACAAATTCTTATTTACAATGACGGCCTACTGGGGAACAGTAGGTTAACTGCCTTGTTCAGGGGCAGAACTACAGATTTTTACCTTGGGGATTCGATCCAGCAACCTTTCGATTACTGGCCCAATGCTCTAACCACTAGGCTACCTGATTCAACAAAGTGACAGAGTTGTCCGTCCAGTGGAGAGGATGACTCATGCCGAAGTCACTGAAGGTCCAGGGAGGCCCATCGGCGCACAATGGGACCTCAGTCATCCCCCTCCCTCACCCATCTACAGGAGACACGCACCGCCACGTTACCCGTGTTGCGGTGACCTCAGCTCATGATGTCACTTTCACGCTTATGGAGCTACTTCTATACTGACCATCTTGAGGCATGTCAAGTCTGATGACACTAGGTTTTAAGCATCAGGATGTTGTAAGACAGGCTACTCAGTATTTTAACTGGCATTAACAAAATGGCTATTCTTCCTCATGTCCCATCACATTTTATGGCTAGGAACATCCCAGCAATAGAATCATGAGCTGTCCCACTGCCTCCCTCACGAACACGCTTTAGGGAATGTATAAATGACCAGTTGTCATCAGTGCCTTTGTAATAAAGATCATATATCTAACCTTTTTAAAAGTGGCTGATCAACGCTTCAGACCAGGACTGGTAACACGTCTATTGTTTTCCCTTTGGAGAGTTCTGCCCCGTCTGATCCAGGCCTAATTTTAGTAACATGATGGTCATGTCCTCCCCTCCCCTCACAGTTAACATTCTAAATTGGGTGGGCTCGAGTTCAGGCCACACTTTTACCGAATAAGGAGCTTGGTGGGGGTCGGCCAACAAGTGTTCCGCTGCTCTCCTCTCGCCCCGTGACACAGGCGGAATGTCCTCTGGGAAGGGTCACGTTATGTTATGTCACGCCTCCCCTAGGCTGGACAAGCATGCAAACTGGGTGTGGCTGGGCTGGGATGGCTGGGGCAGCTGGGACTGACTGGGCTGGGATGGCTGGGGCCGCTGGGACTGACTGGGCTGGGATGGCTGGGGCCGCTGGGACTGACTGGGCTGGGATGGCTGGGGCCGCTGGGACTGACTGGGCTGGGATGGCTGGGGCCGCTGGGACTGACTGGGCTGGGATGGCTGGGGCCGCTGGGACTGACTGGGCTGGGATGGCTGGGGCCGCTGGGACTGGCTGGGCTGGGGCCGCTGGGGCAGCTGGGACTGGCTGGGCTGGGGCCGCTGGGACTGGCTGGGCTGGGATGGCTGGGGCCGCTGGGACTGGCTGGGCTGGGATGGCTGGGGCCGCTGGGACTGGCTGGGCTGGGATGGCTGGGGCCGCTGGGACTGACTGGGCTGGGATGGCTGGGGCCGCTGGGACTGGCTGGGCTGGGATGGCTGGGGCCGCTGGGACTGGCTGGGCTGGGATGGCTGGGGCCGCTGGGACTGGCTGGGCTGGGATGGCTGGGGCCGCTGGGACTGGCTGGGCTGGGATGGCTGGGGCCGCTGGGACTGACTGGGCTGGGATGGCTGGAGTTGGGCTGGCTGATGTAAGGCTGTTACTTTGAAGGGAAGGGACTGATGCCGACTTGGCTAGGGCTAGGTTTGTGGTCAGAAGGATGAGTGTGGAGGAGTCCGGCCCAACAGGAAAGGAAATGCCTCACACCCTGCTGTGGCTCTGACTCATGTGAACGACATGGAGTGGAAACGTCTCCCAGACAGACAGGCCTACAGAGGTAGAGGACTTTAAACATGAACGTTTCTTTGGGACACTGACCAAGGGGTGGAGAGGGATAAGATTTAGCTCACTCCGAGTCATCAACAATGTGACCCATTACTCTCTCCAGGGTAAGAATAATACAAATATAAAGTCAGGTATGAATGAGTGAAACATGATTTCGGGTAAAGTTGGAAGCAAATAAGACAGAAACCAGGGAAGGGAGAAAGACAGGCAGATGTGCAGGAGAAGTAAAGATGAAACAATTCCTGCTGATCTGTGTGACGGTTGTTTAAAGAGTGTGTTCCAACACAAACTCGGCCCTGGCCGGGTCACACCGAGGTCTGGGTGTACTGTGACACTCCACCTCGACGCAAACAGACCCCAAACAGGTGACTCAGACACACACTGCAGTCCTCACCTTCCCCTCACTCTGTACACACCTGTAAAATACCCCATTTAGCCTTCTACAATCTGATAGAGGCAACTTTAACACTAAATGCAGTGATTCCCCAAAAGACTACTGAAGTCCAGACCATTCTGAACAACCCCTTGGCTCCAGTGTTGTGCTATAGGTGTAAGTGAGTTCACATGACAGCAAAGCCTGCACTGTCGCCATATACCAACACCAGCCTCATTTGACATTTGAACTACACTAGGCATGGCTCGCTATCCCCCATTTTACCAGTGTAAAGCAGGATGCGAAACGTAAGCAGATGGGATCGAATTGGGTTACACTGCCTGCCCTCAGGGTAGATTTCCTACATTTCTGAGGTCCAGCACTCGAGCACCCTGTTAGCCAAGTTGATGTACCAGAGATCTAAATATGTCAGAAGCAATGCCCATCTGTAAACTTGATTAAAACTGATCTATAAAAGTTGTATTTCTGTCCAAATTGTTGCCTGCCCTATCCCAACACATCCTGAACCTCTCCATGTTCCTCCTTTCTCCTCCATATTCTCGCTGCCCATCCATCCATCTCATTCCTTGTCGTTCAAGTCAGTCTCACTTCCTGTCATTGATCTACAGGAGAAATGCCTCATTAACAGAGGGCTTCCTTGGGAGCAGAAGGATTAATACATCAACTTCCTAACAGGCACCAAGCCTTTCCTCTGAACAGAATGGCATGAGCACACAGCATGCTTACCATTCACCAATAGAGTTAAGTGTCCAGAACATTTAAACAAATGTGACTGTTGAAACTCAACAATATAAATAAAATATTTATCCGGTAAGACACCGAGTGTATAACATATTAAGAACACTTGTTCTTTCCATGACATGGACTGACCAGGTGAATCAAGGTGAAAGCCATTATCCCTTATTAAAATCAACTAAAAATCAGTGTAGATGAAGGGGAGGACACAGTTTAAAGAAGGATTTTTAAGCCTTGAGACATGAATTGTGTATCATTCAGAGGGTGAAGGGGCAAGACAAAAGTGCCTTTGAACCGGGAATGGTAGTAGGTGCCAGGCGCACCTGTTTGAGTCAAGAACTGCAACGCTACTGGGTTTTTCCACATGCAACAGTTTCAAGAATGGTCCACCACCACCCAGAGGACATCCAACGAACTTGACACAACTGTGGGAAGCATTGGAGTCAACATGGGGAAGCATCCCTGTGGAAGGCTTGACACCTTGTAGAGTCCATGCACCGACGAATTGAGTCTGTTCGAAGGGGAAAAGGGGGTGCAACTCAATATTAGGAAGGTGTTGCTAATGTTTTGTACACTTAGTGTATATGGTCAGGTCTCTTGAAACATCACTAATATAGTGCATTATAACATGTGGCAACCTGTCATTCAGGTGTTTCAGCCTAGATCAATGCTTTCTGTGGTGGTGGGGCAGCCAGCGGAAAACACGTAGTGTAGGTGTTGGTAATGTTCTCTGGTTGCACCATGATTATCTCTGTGTTCTGTCCCTTGTGGGGACAGTACGTCACCGCCAAGTCTAAAGGGTAAACCTTGAAAATCCAAGCCCTTTGTGTGCTGCCATAGAGTTACATTAGAAGTGCCTATCCAAGAAGGCTCAAGGTCATTGGCAACAGATAAAATGACGTTTATATCCACATTAGCTTTGATTGGACTGTCAATAGCATACTTTCAAAATCTTAGCTAGCAGTCATCATGAATCAAGTCGACAATCTACTGGCAAATCCTTTTTAATCCTTGTCATGTCAAGAGAAATAATGAAGATAAATTATAGATAAAACGTATCGGTGCTCATCGGCCAAACATTACACGACAAGTTGGAAATTGGAAATTCAACAATGAGTGGTTTGGGTGGAATCAGTGACAGTGGCTAACTGAAAGCATTGCAAAGCAATCACTAGCCTGCTATTCAGTGGAGTGGCTGTGTGGTCCCAAATCTGGGATTAAGTGTCTCTTTTCCTAGTTTAAAAATGCTAAACATTCATGCTGTCAATTAAGCATGATTTGTGCCGTGCTCAAAACAACTGGAAACTTGGCATTGGGAAATCAGACTTCAGTGAGTTTAAGACAACTGTGAATATATTTTGAATGGTCATTCAACTCAGAATTGTAAGTCGGGAACTCGGGACTCTTTCTAGAGCTACGACCTGAAGATCAATGACGTCATCATGATTGGACCTTGTTTTTTTCCGAGTTTCCAGTTGTCTTGAAAGCACCATAAATCCAGAGAATGAGAGACTGATGTCAAAATTTGCCCACGAAGAACCACCGCGCCACCTTCCTGTTCAAGTGAGCAAAGCACAACAAGGGGAGTCCAAAAATGTCATGTATGCTGCTGCATAAATGATGTATTATGCCAGGGAGAGATGTATACTGTAGCTAAGAAAGTAAAACTAAGTGTATGTTGTGTAGTAAGTTGTTAGTAGCCCATGTGCCTCACCCTAATAATTTGGTCTATTTACCCCTCATTTCACCTACTGTTCTGACTTGGTTGTTTTAGAAAAATGTAATCATTGAATTTTGTAAGAGCTTTCATATTGTCTGCTTATATGCCCCCTAGGGTTTTGACTTGGTGTACAGGGACAACACTAAGAACGACCCATGTTCTGAATTCTGCCGATGTACATTTCAAAAGTGCCGAACAAATATTTATATAGACTACGTCCATCCTAGCTCGCTCATTAATGTCTTAATAGAAATTCCGGATTGCCTCTTATCCACTCATCTTTCCCTTATGCCATAGTTTGTACATCTCAATTGTCAGTAGAAACCACATTTGTTTAAGCAAGTCAGCCATATCAGCTATGTTTTTTTTTTAAGGCAGTAAATGAGGCTGAATGAACTGTAGCAGTGGTAAGGTGTTGGGACTGTTGTTGGGAGTTGTGGCTTTGCTGGCATGCATCCCACTTTTTTTTACCTCAACAAGATGTACATGTTTATAAAAAATTGCCACTTATTAGAACTAGGGGAAATGGGGATACCTAGTCAGTTGTACAACTGAATGCCTTCAACTGAAATGTGTCTTGCGCACTATTTAACCCAACCCCTCTGAATCAGAGGGCTGACCCCAATTAGTGGGTTGGGTCGACCAATATTTTTTAGTCGAGCAATAACAAAATGAAATAAATATATGCACACACAGTGCATTCGGGAAGTATTCAGACCCCTTGGCTTTTCCACAGTTACATTACAGCCTTATTCTAAAATGGATTAAATGTTTTTTTCCTCCTCATGGATCTACACACAATAATGACAAAGAAAATTTACTATTGAAAAGTTACAAAAAAATATCTCCACACATGCAGAGATCATCCGTTAACCTACTCTGCTTCTCAAAGACACAGCGGTTGAAACCAACAAAAACGCAGTCGGACTCATCAGACCAAAAGGACAGATTTCCACCAGTCTAATGTCCATTGCTCATGTTCTTGGCCCAAACAAGTTTCTTCTTATTATTGGTGTCCTTTAGTAGTGTTTTCTTTGCAGCAATTCGACCAGGAAAGCTTGATTTCACAGTCTCCTCTGAACAGTTGATGGAATGTCTGTTACTTGATCTCCGTGAAGCATTTATTTGGGCTGCAATTTCTGAGGCTGGTAACTAATGAACTTATCCTCTACAGCAGAGGTAACTCTGTCTTCCTTTCCCGTGGCGGTCCTCATGAGAGCCAGTGTCATCATAGCGCTTGATGGTTTTTGCGACTGCACTTGAAGAAACTTTTGAAGTTCTTGACATTTTCCACATTGACTGACCATGTCTTAACTTCTTTGGGGTAGGGGGCAGTATTTTGACGTCCGGATGAAAAGCGTGCCCGTAGTAAACTGCCTGGTACTCAGGCCCAGAAGGTAGGATGTGCATATTATTAGTAGATGTGGATAGAAAACACAGAAGTTTCTAAAACTGTTTGAATGATGTCTGAGTATAACAGAACTCATATGGCAGGCAAAAACCTGAGAAAAAAATCCAACCAGGAAGTGGGAAATCTGAGGTTTGTAGTTTTTCAAGTGATTGCCTATCTAATAGTGTAAATGGGGTCATTTTGCACTTCCTATGGCTTCCACTAGATGTCAGTCTTTAGAACGTTATTTCATGCTTCTACTGTGAATGGGGAGAGAATAAGAGCTGATTGTATCAGGTGTCTGAGAAAATGACATGAGCTCAATCAGGCGCGCGCCTGTGAGAGTTAGGTGTGTTCCTTTCATTTCTGAAGACAATGGAATTGTCCGGTTGGAATATTATTTAAGATTTATGATAACATCGTAAAGATTGATTCTGTACATCGTTTGACATGTTTCTACAAACTGTAATAGAACTTTGAACTTACTGCGCGAGCATAGTGCATTTGGATTACTCGACTGAACGCGCAAACAAAAAGGAGGTATTTGGACATAAATATGGACTTTATCGAAACAAAACAAACATTTATTGTGGAACTGGGATTCCTGGGAGTGCATTACGATGAAGATCAAAAGTGAATATTTATAATGCCATTTCTGTCTTTTGTTGGCTCCGCAACATGGCGGGTTTCTATATTGGTTGTTGTTGCTGAACGCTGTATTCAGATTATTGCAAAGTGTGCTTTCGCCCTTAACTTTTTTGAAATCTGACACAGCGGTTGCATTAAGGAGAAGTGTATCTTTAATTCTATGCATAACAGTTGTATATTTTATCAACGTTTATGATGAGTATTTCTGTAAATTGATGTGCTCATTCACCGGCGGTTTTGGAGGCAAAACATTTCACGCCAATGTAAAAAAAAAAAAAGGGGGTTTTTGGATATAAATATTAACTTTATCGAGCAAAACATACATGTATTGTGTAACATGAAGTCCTATGAGTGCCATCTGATGAAGATCAAAGGTTAGTGAGGAATTTTTGCTGTATTTCTGGTTTTTGTGACACCTCTCCTTGCTTGGAAAATGGCTGTGTGGTTTTTGTCTAGGTGCTGTCCTAACATAATCTAATGCTATGCTTTCCCGTAAAGCCTTTTTGAAATCGGACACTGTGGTTGGATTAACGAGAAGTTTCTTTAAAATGGTGTATACTTGTATGTGTGAGAAATTTGAATGAGATTTTTGTTGTTTTGAATTTGGCGCTCTGCTATTTCACTGGCTGTTGGCGAGTGGGACGGTAGCATCCCACATACCCCAGAGAGGTTAAAGTAACGGACTGTCATTTCTCTTTGCTTATTTGAGCTGTTCATGCCATAATATGAACTTGGTCTATCTTCTGTATACCACCCCCACCTTGTCACAACACAACTGATTGACTCAAACACATTAAAAAGGAAAGAAATTCCACAAATTAACTTTTAAGAAGGCACACCTGTTAATTGAAATGCATTCCAGGTGACTACCTCATGAAGCTGGTTGAGAGAATACCAAGAGTGTGCAAAGCTGTCATCAAGGCAAAGGGTGGCTATTTGAATATAAAATATATTTTTGTTTAACACTTTGGTTACTACATGATTCCATGTGTTATTTCATAGTTTTGATGTCTTCACCATTATTCTACAATGTCGACAATAGTAAAAATAAAGAAAAACCCTCGAAGGTGTTCTAAAACTTTTGACTGGTAGTGTAGCTATGTGCCCATTTGGGGATCTGATAGTATTTCTGATTGGCTTAACGCACCACCACTAATGACCTGTGGAGCTTCTCAAAGTAAACGTTATCTTCACTTCAAACAGCAAGCAAAGACAGTTTTTACATCCATTGAGAATTACAATAATCTCAATGCATTTGAAAAATGTTCAAGCGCTCTCCCTTTCGATAACCACTCAGCGTGAAAGGGGAAAATGTCATGCTTGACTTGGACCGAAATAGGTTCCGGTACTCATTTTGGGTGCTGTTACTGTTATATATTTTAGGTGCAGGACAATAATTTTGAGCTAATATTCTACAAGCGGAACAGGAGTTCAAGCACTAGAAAATGAGGTGCTGGTACTCTGCTCCGGTGAGCTCCTGCCCAAGTCAAGCGCTGCTTCGTATCCCTTGTGCAAATAGCTTACAGCTGTGTCTTGTCCCAAGCTCACTGGCATGGGAAACTGTAAGCCCAGAATTTGTTATACAATGTTGCAAGTTCGCTAGGCAAGGTTGGGCTGGACCAAGAAGTTAAGTGGATAAAATGTTTCAAATTCCTTGCAGACAGGCCATGTGCAGCCAATGTGACTTATAGGATATAAAACATTTATTTAAAAATCAGGATATTTTCTACTTGCAGGCTGCAATGTTTTTATTTATGTAGGCTATTTTTACATAGTTGGCAATAGAAGTGAATAAAAATAGATGCCTAAAAAGTAACTACATGACAATGATTGAGATATGAAGACATTCTTAGAAATGTGCATATGAAAACCTTACCTGACACGCAGATCGGTAGAAATGGTAAGATAAATGGTCATTCCACATGAAAGGGTGCCGACTCCTTGTGTAAACTATTACCTGCAACTTCAGGAGAGTGATGGCAGAATCTGCCAAAGCCAGCAGGAGGAGAATAGTTGGCTCAGGTTAAGGTTTTTCCCTCTTCAGGTTATGTAGATTTCTAGCGCCCTCGAGGCATTTTTATTATTTCATCAAACCATAAGCTCAATGCATATATTTTATTTTATTTTAAAAACATGGGGAGTGTCTATACGGAAAAAAAAATACATGTTCACATTTTTCAAAAGAACAGACTACTTTCGGTTGACAAAGATAGTTTTTTTGTTGTTGGGGACAGCCCCAATTATAATACCCCCCTCATCTTGTGTTACATTGCTGTGTCCATTTGGCCGAGGACCAGTCCTAACAGTTTTTAATGATGAAGCATTCTCACAGCTACAGTACTGCACAACAGACCAGTTACAGACCATTAATCTTTGTCCCCCAACTCATGATGCTGACTGCAGCATAATAGTGCTTGGAGAGAATAAACTGCTATATTGATTTTACTATAAAAAATAAAAATGGGCTACTCAATTGCCTTTGTGCCACTCAGGGGAGAAAGAATGTGTTATGCTTAAAGTAATTATGCAAACAAGTGGCAAATTGAGATTGACATGTAAAATGCTACCAGCTGAAGTCAAGTTGATACGGGTTTATACTTGTGACACAAGTTAAAGTTACTGCAGGGACACAAACAACGTATTGATGGTTAACCCAGAGCGTGTAATCTGTGGATCTTGCATTTTTAGACAATTACAACAGAAAGGCATGACTAAGCAGAGGCAAGAGGACAGAGTTGCCAAGACATCAAGAAAAAGTAAACTAAACATATCCTGTTTTTGCCCATGTACAAGCTGTTCCTAATAATTCTCATACCATACTATTATTATCCTATGATGGCATATCTCACATGACATGGAGTCACACAGCCAGACAGTACAGGGAGGGAAGTGTAGGACGTGAGCAGCTCTTTTCGTGATGTCTCTCTGGCCTGAGACTGAGGGAGAAGTGTGTTGACCTTTAGGATTTTGTCCTGGGTGAACATCCCTGCGAGGGGTTCTTTAAAAACCAGTGACTGGTACATAATTGGGCTCTGTCGCCATAGTTTCCATGTGATTCTCTCCGAGTAACACAAAAATACAGACGGACCCCCTCCCAGCCACGGGACATAAGAATGGATTACTTTCCATGTTTATTGGCACAGCTTTCATCCATGGAAATAGAATCCATGGATTCTATGCCTTCCTCATTGGTAGGAGCTGGAGGTGTGCCTTTATCCCAGCCTTGGCACACTTGCTGGCAGAGAGACAGCATACAAACTAAAGATGAAAGCATGTCCTTTTGGAGTTCTGTATTGCTTCCTGTTCCATACAGTAATTTAGCATGATATTGGGGTGCTGGGTCATTGTGCATTTGTGTGCCTATCGATGAGCAATACCCTAAGTCTTATGGTAATATGGGTCATCAAGGAAAGATTACCACACTTCCTGTCCAGTGCTGGAGGGTCAAACCAAAGTGATTAGTGCATATGATGAACAGTGCTCTCCTAAAAGGAACTTCATAATAATCACTTAGTCATTACTCTAGCACCATCTGTCACAGCGTTCAAAGAAAACCTTTACAGTCTACAATGCCGTCACCTGGAACGTTTAGTCAGTTTAATTAAATAAGCTAGTGGGTGATTCCTCACAAAACAAGACCATGATTTTGGCATATCATAAGTTCTAGAGTGGGATCTCTGCTAGTTTGAGTTATGTTCCAATTTGTAAGCATTTCCAACAGAGTGAATGTGAAAATGGATTCAAAATTATCACTGCTGATAATTTGCAATATGCGCAATAATGCAAGTAAAAAGGCTGTGAATGGTTAAATTGCCTACTATGCCAATTTCTCACAACTTGAAAACTAGCAGAGATGCCACATTGGAATGTTGATATACACCCACAGAGCAGGGATGGGCAACTTGTGGCCCATGCCCCCATTTTATAAAATGCCGACAGATCATTTGTTTGTTTGACATGGGATTTTTGTATCGGTGAAAATAAGTATGCGAGAAATGGCGGCGGAAACACAATTAAGCGCAAATATTGATATAACCATCATATTGAAGTAAACTTAAGAGTCACACGATATTACTGTATGTTGTGTGGTCCTCCCACTGCGACTCCGAAAACCATGCAATTTATTGGGCTACAGATTGAATAAATGCTGAACTTCACAGGGTGGTGAAAGTGCAAGGTGATGAGCTTGATGCTCCTTTCCAATAAATATCGACGGTCTTATTCTGGTGACATGATGAGCGATGTTTGACTGCCGTTTGACAAATTAAAAAAAAAATTCTCATCATGTAGACTACCCACACAATATCTGACAAAACTATTGGTAGAGTTGAAAACTGTCACCAATTGGAAGGAAACCTAGCTACTGACAGTCAATCAATTAGCCATGTCAGCTAACAATTTTGATTAACTTAACAATCTAGCCAGTTACCATGGCCGAATACCGGCCGGGCACGCAGGGTTTTGATTTTGTTAGTCACTCTCACTCAGATATATTAACAATGCATAAGGCATGGCAAATGGTGTAAAATTGTGGGAAACTAGTTTTAAAACTGCAAATAAGTATTTCCACCCCACGGCAAAATGGATCGAATTGCAGCACCCCCTGATAAATAAAAATAATAAAACTGTATTGCTCCTGTGAGCAGACAAAAATTATCCTCTTTACTGATTGGTTCGCCTCGGTCTCTCAAACACCCACATGGACAGCCATACACAGTACCCGAGCACCGCCCACTTCCAATAAAACTGTTGGATTTTCAAATTGTAGACTGGCACCAGCCAGGCACCAGCCAGGCACCAGCCAGGCACCAGCCAGGCACCAGCCAGGCACCAGCCAGGCACCAGCCAGGCACCAGCCAGGCACCAGCCAGGCACCAATTGCAGGGGCTCAAGGGTTGATTTTACATCAGGTTAATTCTGCAATTCCACTTTAATAAAACCTCAAGGCCTGAACTCACCTCTACAACCAAAACTGTTTCCATAGAAACCTTGTAAGACAACAGTACACACTGCAGCAGGTAGATTTAAAGCAGGCAATAACCTCATATCATCACCACAATCTAGGTGGGTCAGCTAGTTTCAAAAGGCACTAAAGTCTCTCCCCTCAGACGCTAGCAGGACGATGAACGGGGATCAGGAGCCACTAGGCCAGTCCATGCAGAGAGCACACAGTGAGCCTTATCAGCTGTTCCCAGTGGCCACCGTTTGTGTGGTGCCTATGGCAACGTGCACGCCTGCCTCATTGCCTAAGACGTCTGCCCGTGTTTAAAGCAGCAGAGCGGGAACAATGATGGACATCCTGGAGCATCAATAATGGGTGAGTTACATGTCTGCCTCTACACAAAGCAATGGATAGGATGTAGGGAGAGAATGTGCCACCTATTAAAGTCTCCCTTGCTGTGTGCACACGCTGACAGAAACAAACATGGACAATGGGGGACGATCTTGTGTACACTAGCACTACAGAGAGAGCACACATAGCACAAGAGAGGGTTGGGCTGGGAAGCGGTTGTAGCAACATAAAGTCACCTGGGATGATGTAACTGCTCCTGTATGCAGCGAGGGATGGCTGACTGAGGTAGCTAGCTAGCACTAACACCTCCCTGTTAGTGATGCGCAGGTTGACTCATAACACGCAGTACCCCATGGTTATGTCCTCGAAGCGGGCTGGCTTAGGGTCAATCGCCAAATGCTTTTGGGAATGGGCAGATAAAGTTCATGTCTATCCACTGACACAAAAAGATCCACTGGCAAAAAGGACAATGTCAAAGTTTAATTCAATAAGAGAAAAGCTGCAAAATAAGTTGAAAATACAGATAACAGATTAAACAAATTCGACAGTCACGGGACAGGGACTTCAAATGGGCCTATGGCAGAACAGAGCCACATGTGTCTAGATCACACTGTCAGCATCATAACCAGTGATGATCATAATCACCAGTGAAATACTGCTCAGAGGGGGGCAGTGAGTTTACATCACCAATAAAGCTTGGTTTCAGGATCAAGGCATCATGTAAGTTTTTTTCCTAATTTAATTCAGGCCCCCAACCCTCCTCACCCCACTGGGGTTCCACCACCTCACCCTGTTTTCCCTCTCCTACTCTGCCAAGCAACAGGCAGAAGAAAATAAAAAGATTTCTGGATCACAAACAGCATTGATGGGAGTCAATAGGTGGCTCAAAATGCATACTACTGTGCTCCAAGCACCCAAATTGGAGCACGGGAGAGTCCAAATCAAAGTATGCGAAATGGAGCACCATCGGGCCTTCACGACTGGACCAGCGACGTTATCTGCCCGAGGGAGTTATCCAACTGGCCCCTCCGTCGCGACGTAACCCGAATGCCCATCTGCGGCCCGCTAATCGTTAGCAGCCGATGAGACAGCTATCTGAATAGGTCTATCGGACAATTTTCTTGGGCCACTATAACTATTTTGCCAATTGGACTGGTCCCCCCTACCACAGGGAACCCCACTAATCTACAGACGGAATCGCACGTGGCGGCTAAAAACAGACCTCCCTCCATCTTCTACCAGCTTGCTACCTATCTAACTCTCACTGGACCCTTTGATCACTCGGCTAAGCATGCCTCTCCTTAATGTCAATATGCCTTGTCCATTGCTGTTCTGGTTAGTGTTTATTGGCTTATTTCACTGTAGAGCCTCTAGCCCTGCTCATTATACCTTATCCAACCTCCCAGTTCCTCCACCCACACATGCTATGACATCTTCTGGTTTCAATTATGTTTCTAGAGACAATACCTCTCTCATCATCACTAAATGCCTAGGTTTACCTCCACTGTACTCATATCCTACCATACCTTTGTCTGCACATTATACCATGAAGCTATTTTATTGCCCCCAGAAACCTGCTCCTTTTTCTCTCTATTCCGGACGTCACAGACGACCAATTCTTATAGCTTTTAGCCGTACCCTTAGCCTCATACTTCTGTTCCTCTGGTGATGTAGAGGTGAATCCAGGCCCTGCAGTGCCTAGCTCCACTCCTACTCCCCAGGCGCTCTCTTTTGATGACTTCTGTAACCGTAATAGCCTTGGTTTCATGCATGTTAACATTAGAAGCCTCCTCCCTAAGTTTGTTTTATTCACTGCTTTAGCACACTCTGCCAACCCGGATTATGCCAACCCACACTCTGCCAACCCGTGATATGCAACTTTTCAGGGAAGTTAGAAACCAATATACACAGGCAGTTAGAAAAGCTAAGGCTAGCTTTTTCAAGCAGAAATTTGCTTCCTGCAACACAAATTCAAAAAAGTTCTGGGACATCGTAAAGTCCATGGAGAATAAGAACACCTCCTCCCAACTGCCCACTGCACTGAGGATAGGAAACTGTCACCACCGATAAACCCACTATAATTGAGAATTTCAATAAGCATTTTTCTACGGCTGGCCATGCTTTCCACCTGGCTACCCCTACTGCAGTCAACAGCACTGCACCCCCCACAGCTACTCGCCCAAGCCTTCCCCATTTCTCCTTCTCCCAAATCCATTCAGCTGATGTTCTGAAAGAGTGGCAAAATCTGGACCCCTACAAAATCTGGACCCTTTCTTTCTAAAATTATCTGCCGAAATTATTGCAACCCCTATTACTAGCCTGTTCAACCTCTCTTTCGTGTCGTCTGAGATTCCCATAGATTGGAAAGCAGCTGCTGTCACCCCCTTCTTCAAAGGAGGGGACACTCTTGACCCAAATTGCTATAGACCTATATCCATCCTACCCTGCCTTTCTAAGGTCTTCAAATGCCAAGTCAACAAACAGATTACCGACCATTTCGAATACCACCGCACCTTCTCCGCTATGCAATCTGGTTTCAGAGCTGGTCATGGGTGCACCTCAGCCACGCTCAAGGTCCTAAACAATATCGTAACCGCCATCGATAAGAAACAATACTGTGCTGCCGTTTTCATTGACCTGGCCAAAGCTTTCGACTGTCAATCACCACATCCTCATCAGCAGACTCAATAGCCTTGGTTTCTCTAATGATTGCATCGTCTGGTTCACCAACTACTTCTCTGATAGAGTTCAGTGTGTCAAATCGGAGGGCCTGTTGTCCGGACCTCTGGCAGTCTCTATGGGGGTGCCACAGGGTTCAATTCTTGGGCCAACTCTTTTCTCTGTATACATCAATGATGTCGCTCTTGCTGCTGGTGAGTCTCTGATCCACCTCTACGCAGACGACACCATTCTGTATACTTCTGGCCCTTCTTTGGACACTTAACAACCCTCCAGACGAGCTTCAATGCCATACATCTCTCCTTCCGTGGCCTCCAACTGCTCCTAAATACAAGTAAAACTAAATGCATGCTCTTCAACCGATCGCTGCCTGCACCTGCCCGCCTGTCCTGCATCACTACTCTGGGCGGTTCTGACTTAGAATATGTGGACAACTACAAATACCTAGGTGTCTGGTTAGACTGTAAACTCTCCTTCCAGACTCACATCAAATCTCAAATCAAGAATTGGCTTCCTATTTCGCAACAAAGCATCCTTCACTCATGCTGCCAAATATACCCTAGTAAAACTGACCATCCTACCGATCCTCGACTTCGGCGATGTCATTTACAAAATAGCCTCCAATACCCTACTCAACAAACTGGATGCAGTCTATCACAGTGCCATCCGTTTTGTCACCAAAGCCCCATATACTACCCACCACTGCGACCTGTACGCTCTCGTTGGCTGGCCTTCGCTTCATAATCGGCGCCAAACCCACTGGCTCCAGGTTATCTACAAGACCCTGCTAGGTAAAGTCCCCCCTTATCTCCGCTCACTGGTCACCATGGCAGCACCCACCTGTAGCACGCGCTCCAGCAGGTATCTCTCTCTGGTCACCCCCAAAGCCAATTACTCCTTTGGCCGTCTCTCTTTCCAGTTCTCTGCTGCCAATGACTGGAACAAAGTACAAAAATCTCTGAAACTGGAAACACTTATCTCCCTCACTAGCTTTAAGCACCAGCTGTCAGAGCAGCTCACAACACCTGTACATAGCCCATCTATAATTTAGCCCAAACTACTACCTCTTCCCCAACTGTATTTATTTATTTTGTTCCTTTGCACCCCATTATCTCTATTTCTACTTTGCACTTTCTTCTACTACAAATCTACCATTCCAGTGTTTTACTTGCTATATTTTATTTACTTTGCCACCATGGCCTTTTTTGCCTTTACCTCCCTTATCTCACCTCATTTGCTCACATCGTACATAGACTTATTTTTCTACTGTATTATTGACTGTATATTTGTTTTACTCCATGTGTAACTATGTGTTGTTGTATGTTGTCGAACTGCTTTGCTTCATCTTGGCCAGGTCGCAATTGTAAATGAGAACTTGTTCTCAACTTGCCTACCTGGTTAAATAAAGGTCAAATAAAAATATATTTTTAAAAAACGTACTCAAGAGAACATCCTTGGAGAATGCACTTGGAGCATGAGAGTATGGAGCACAGTAGTATGCACATTGAGAAACACCCTATAAAACATTAAAGTCCCATTCCAGGTCAGATATCAGCCTGTGATATCGCAAACTTTCTGGTGCATAATATACCTTTTTCAATTGAGTAACTTTACAATATTGAAATGCAAGGTCAAAGAGCTAGCTATAGCTTCCTTACAGACACCATCACTACAACAAAGCTGTATTACCTCATCCCCAATACATGCCAAATAAAGGGGAGGGATGCTCATTTTGGCAGACTTGGAGAGGGAGAAAAAGGAAACATTTAAGTCTGGAAGCCAAATACTTCTGAGTCTTTTCTGTGAAATTGCCAAGCTATTGAGTCACCGATTTCTTATAAACTTGAGGTTTCATTGCAGTTATTTGCACCACACCCCTACCATTATCAGCCTAAACAGGACAAAAAGGCCAGTAATTGTAAATATATTCCAACTCTCTCCAATTGACAAATATCAAAAGTGTTTCTTCCATCTCCTTCCAAACCTTACAGATATCCCCTTTTTGACAGGCTGGAAATATTGTATTTCAATCGGGCGGCTACATTGTTTCGACCAGCGTGCGACCACCCAGTGGCGGTGCTACCCTGTACCGTTTCGATAGAGTGAATGCCACAATGTTGCCCTGGCTAATAAGCTATTGTTAATCTTTACATGGATAATTCACGCTTAGTTTCTTTACATAAAAATCGAGTCACACTTAAAAAAGGAGGATGGATGCTCTTTCTCCTCAAGATGATGGGAAGAGCACAGAGCCGCGGTATCCGCCCTACACGTCTGACATAAACCCACATGGCCACACTTTGGGAGGGTCTCAAAAACTAACCTATACTCGAATTGTTAAAATCGTTAAACGTTTGGGAAAACTGATCACCTACGCAATTTGAAAGACGAGTTGACTTCTGTATGCGCAGTACTTCAAGAAACAGTTTTTGAAAGCAAATGGCAACAATATAATACAGCAATAACGACAGCACACGTATTCACTGTCCTATGCACTCCAAGAAAGAAAAGTAGCTTATATGTTTACTTTATACCGGTACCTCTCAAAAAACATGCCCACCTACATGCATTTGTTAATTTAGGCCTAATATCTACGTTAAATTATTATTTAGACAAATACAGTCAAGAACAAACTTTTCCCAATGCGACAGACAGCCTGCTGGAGAATCTATTCTGGAACGTACCTTCACAAAGAGCTCGATAATGGGCTCGTTATCCGCCTTGATTCCATTCTGGGGTACCGACAAAGACATTATGAACTAAACTTTATAAACTTTTCCAAACGAAATAGTCTTTCCCCACCAAATGGGTATCTTCAGCCTAATCGCTCTTCTTTGCCACCCCCTTTCCACGGAGTATTCGGATAACCGATTTTCCTAGGCTGGTGCCTCGATGCAATTGTCACACAAGAGTAGTGGGAGGAGAAAATCAAGCACAAAGATGGCAAGAGCAGTGTGCTATTGGTGCAGCCCGTCCACAAAACTAGATGTTGCAGAACAGCTCCCTTTGACTCTTCGGTATCTCCACGGGATTTCCGTGCACAACAAATGATTGTCGTTTATCAAACTGTTGCACGCAACATAATCATTGCTAAATCAGAGGCGCACTATATTTCTGCCCTCGTGAATGACCGTTACAACCCCGCCTGGAAAACGCCCTCCAGTCACCTTTTATGGTAACAAAAACGCCCTCATTTCCTGTAGGATTTGTAGATGTTGGAACTGGGCCATGATCGTTTCTAAAAGAAAGCACAATAGCAAAATGTTTTACTTTTCTGTAGAGGTGTGGGCAGAATGTATAAAACCTTTTCAGTGACTTAAAAAAAAGTGCATGCATATAGCCAGTTCCAAACACTGGCCGCACATTTTGGTATTGGTATTTTTTTGGTATTGGTATTTTTGGGGTATTTTATTAGGGTCCCCATTAGCTGTTAAAGCAGCAGCTACTCTTCCTGGGGTCCACACAAAACATGACATACTACAGAACATTAATAGACAAGAACAGCTCAAGGACAGAACTACATCAATAAAACAAATGAAAACTGTGGGAAGGAAGCATTAGAGTCAACATGGGCCAGCATTCCAGTGGAACGCTTTCAACACCTTGTGGAGTCCATGCTCCGACAAATTGTGGCTGTTTTGAGTGCAAAAAGGGGAGGTGCAACTCAATATTAGAAAGGTGTTACTCATATTTTGTACACATTGTATAGTAAAATAAAAAATATATATAGGCGATATGCCGCTATGTGATCTCCTTACCAATGGCAAAGGCATCTGTTTAATCATTAGGCCTACGGTGTTTTATTAGCCTACTATTATTATAATTCCAGTTCATCAAACACCTCCATGTCCCCACTATTTTTTGAAATACAGTTGATCAACTCGAAGTTGTGCGTACTGTGTACGCATGGTCTGAGAATTGGTTGGATATATGCACACTTTCCCTTCAAACAGAACACATTACCTAATAACCTCCAGGTCTTGAGATTAGGCTGGAGGTCATCGCAATAGACATAGTGCTATTGCAGACATAGTACAGTCTAACTGCAGAGAATCTCTCATGCCGATCATCTCTCAGGCAGGCCCATCTCCAATACCAGGACCCCTCAATGATTTGATTATACTACCACCTACTGGTGGGACGAGTTGTCAGCGTTGAATGAATGTGTAGCATAGTATTACCAAAGATTTTTTAAAATATTTTTTAAATCTCGTTCTATCTGTGGTATTACACTTTTGCAGGGATCGTCATGCTTGTGTTTAACTGACACTTTAATATTCTGGATTTCCCCTGATTGTCTATGCGATTAAAATGTGGGTCAAAAGGGAAATCAAAGTATTTATTTTTCATTTAAACTATCATTGTAGTATAATTCATGTGCAACGTTTTAGCTTGACATGTATATGTAATCTGTTGTGTTGGATAGCAGATGTAACACGAACAGAACCGCAGAGCTAGGGTCCTAGCTAGCCACTTCCTTCGCCGTAACTTTAACAGGACCGTGGGAAAACAGTGCTCGCCAAGCGACACTATGTACGGGTCATATCGTGAGTTGTCCGTTTGGACGCTATCCTCTCTGTGGTAAACAGAAGAATAAAAAATTATCTGCTCCTTGTGTTAGGCCGGACGCGCCCTCTGCGGGGTTGAACGAAACCGTTTTTCAGGGGAAGTGGAAGAGAGGCGACAGTCGATCTTAACTCCTCCACATGTACTGGATTGGTTGAACAGTGCAGAAGATAAACTGGCCGGAGGTTCTCTTTTCATGATCAGAAATAAGGACACGCCGCTCTGGCGTTTTGTTAGGCCTGGTACATTAGGTTAGCCTGGAAGTGACGGCCCTGGCATTGGAGGAGCCTGCCTGAGAGATGATGGGCCTGAGACGTCTAAACTCATCCAACCAGTAGGTGGCAGTATAGAAGGACCTGAGATATATCTCCAGTTAGAATCCTCTCAGAAATGGCCAGTGACGTGACATTTTATTGATAACCTATAAGAGACTGGGTAGCTGGCTCAACTCCCCCTGGCAGCAATGCTGGTGTAGCAGCAGCTTGCTCAATGTCCTCACACTGCCTGTGTCGGCCGCCTCTGGAGCAGGTGTTACAACAAAAGCGTTAACCACAACAGAGAAGTGTGTTTAGTTACTGTAAAACCCTTACAAGACTCACATCTAGTACATTATATCAACAACATCAGAATAGACTTTTGTCCACTTACTGTATATTTTTTTACATTTGTATTAAGGTCATATGAGTCATAGCCCTGAGAGATGAGAGAAAATGGCACTATCAGGTAATCAGGCGCTCTACAGTGGATAGCTTTTAATCTCGAGTTGAACTAGTACAGCATGGCATTGTAAAACTGTAATAGAAGTACTGTACCATTTATAAAAATGTACTGGACAGGACAAGCAGTTTGGCCAAGATGCCTAATAGGTCTACTGTGACATGGTGTGCCTATCCCGTTTGGTTTTACAATCAGCACTGATATGTAGCCATTCAATGTATCTGCCCCCAGCATGCTTGAAGGTGCTTTCTAACTAGAACTCCCCAATAATCTAGAGCAGCTGCTCACAGACCCATCAAGCATCCCAACGTGACAAAAATGAACAAGCCAAGGGAACAGCAGTCACGGCCCTGGCGGTCTTTACCAATACACACTATGGCCTTAGTGTGGTGGAGGATTATTAGTCATGTACACCACTCAGTACCCCCACTATAATTTCATGCTGCACAATTCAAATTTACATATAAAATACATAATTTTATCCTCTTAATCTAAAATGTAATCTATGCAATCCCCGAAAGTAATTATCACGAGGGTACCATAAACATTAACTAGTAATGTGGCATACTCCAAGAAAGGTTAAAATCTCACCTTTCTGGTAAAAATAGTTCTAAAATGCTGATGTGTAGTCACTTGAGGACACGAGCTCAAGTACACAGTACATACAGTTGAAGTCGGAAGTTTACATACACCTTAGCCAAATACATTTAAACTCAGTTTTTCACAATTGCTGACATTTAATCAGAGTAAACATTCCCTGTCTTAGGATCACCACTTTATTTTAAGAATGTGAAATGTCAGAATAACAGCAGAGAATTATTTATTTCAGCTTTTATTTCTTTAATTACATTCCCAGTGGGTCAGAAGTTTACATACACTCAATTAGTATTTGGTAGTATTGCCTTTAAATTGTTTAACTTGGGTCAAACGTTTTCGGTAGCCTTCCATAAGCTTCCCACAATAAGTTGGGTGAATTTTGGCCCATTTCTCCTTACAGAGCTGGTGTAACTGAGTCAGGTTTGTAGGCCTCCTTGCTCGCACACGTGTTTTCAGTTCTGCCCACACATTTTCTATAGGATTGAGGTCAGGGCTTTGTGATGGCCACTCCAATACCTTGACTTTGTTGTCTTTAAGCCATTTTGCCACAACTTTGGAAGTATGCTTGGGGTCATTGTCCATTTGGAAGACCCATTTGCGACCAAGCTTTAACTTCCTGACTGATGTCTTGAGATGTTGCTTCAATATATCCACATAATTTTCCTCCCTCATGATGCCATCTACTTTGTGAAGTGCACCAGTCCCTCCTGCAGCAAAGCACCCCCACAACATGATGCTGCCACCCCCGTGCTTCACGGAAAGGATGGTGTTCTTCGGCATGCAAGCATCCCCCTTTTTCCTCCAAACATAACGATGGTCATTATGGCCAAACAGTTCTATTTTTGTTTCATCAGACGAGAGGACATTTCTCCAAAAAGTACGATCTTTGTCCCCATGTGCAGTTGCAAACGGTAATCTGGCTTTTTTTAATGGCGGTTTTGGAGCAGTGGCTTCTTCCTTGCTGAGCGGCCTTTCAGGTTATGTCGATATAGGACTTGTTTTACTATGGATTTAGATACTTCTGTACCTGTTTCCTCCAGCATCTTCACAAGGTCCTTTGCTGTTGTTGTTCTGTTATTGATTTGCACCAAAGTACGTTCATCTCTAGGAGACAGAACGCTTCTCCTTCCTGAGCGGTATGACGGCTGCGTGGTCCCATAGTGTTTATACTTGCGTACTATTGTTTGTACAGATGAACGTGGTACCTTCAGGCATTTGTAAATTCATCCCAAGGATGAACCAGACTTGTGGAAGTCTACAATTTTTTTTTCCTGAGGTCTTGGCTGATTTCTTTTGATTTTCCCATGATGTCAAAGAGGCACTGAATTTGAAGGTAGGCCTTGAAATACATCCACAGGTACACCTCCAATTGACTCAAATGATGTCAATTAGCCTATCAGAAGCTTCTAAAGCCATGACATAATTTTCTGGAATTTTACAACCT
The DNA here is from genome assembly GCF_901001165.1 of Salmo trutta. Classification (NCBI taxonomy): domain Eukaryota; kingdom Metazoa; phylum Chordata; class Actinopteri; order Salmoniformes; family Salmonidae; genus Salmo; species Salmo trutta. Next base: position 32,391,665 of record NC_042981.1, read on the forward strand.
GTCTAAAGGCAGTCAACTTAGTGTATGTAAACTTCTGACCCACTGGAATTGTGATAGTGAATTCTAAGTGAAATAATCTGTCTGTAAACAAATGTTTTTATTTTTTATTACTTGTGTCATGCACAAAGTCGATGTCCTAACCAACTTGCCAAAACTATAGTTTGTTAACAAGAAGTTTGTGGAGTGGTTGAAAAACGAGTTTTAATGACTCCAACGTAAGTGGATGTAAACTTCCGACTTCAACTGTATAAAAAAAAGACGCATTTCATATTCAACAAAACTATAAGGCTTAAAATGACATGCGCTTTTTAAATATAGCATAATCAAATTATAAAACCACTAACTATAAGAGTTTACGTTCCTTATAACTGTAAAATACATGTATGTTTAGTTTTAGAGAAAATGTGTATATTTTCTAAAGGGCTCTCTTGATCAAAACATCTGCCCGCACAGCTGTTAACATCTGAGCTCTAGCTTGGCTTCCTGAACTCATTAGGAACTCACCTTCAATCTCATACAAATCTTGTCCATCTATGAAAGTGTTTCTGCTAAAAAAAAAAGATTTAGATGAATGGCTATTAATCAATCTCTGAATGCGCTATAGTGATGAAATGCTCTCCTGCTGCGCTACAATGTAAGGATTGCAGGCATGTGCTTTGTCAGTGGCTGTGACGTAGAGTTCAGCCAGGAGTTGGACAGTCGGAAGAGCGAATGAAAATGATAGGTAGGGACATTCCATCGATCTGTGGACATCCTAGCTGGTTTCAGATTTCGCATCTTACGCAAAAAAAAAAAAAAAGACTAGCGTGTCAGTGGGAACCAGGTCTATCACTCAATGCAAGCCATTTTGATCTACGGTGTCCACAGATCAATTTATAAGCGAAGATGTCAGTGGGAACTTGTACCAGACCCACGCAGGTCCTCTAAAAAAAGGGGGCTTTATATCTAAGAGATTTCTTTTAAGTGGCCAACCCTGTTTTCTGGGACAGGCCTTTAACCGTGAATTTAGAATATACAACATAATCACTTTAGAGTTTTAATATAAAATCTTTTAATTCTGAAAGGATGACAAGAGCAGGAGTTTAAATACAAGTCAAATAGCAGTCCCACAAAAATGAATAGCTCAAAGCAAAAGAGTGGACCAGTGTGAACTCAAAGTATGACTGCATATCAACCCATGTGGGAAATCAAACCCCGGCTCGCTCTGGTGAGGTCAGAATCCTCATGAAAAATCTAGTTCTTTTTAAACTTGTGTAGACTTTTTCAAAGCCAGAATTTTCTGGAAGGCCAAACACCTCTATTACATGACAAAAGAGGGAAAAGGACTGTTTGGATTCATTCCCCATTTTAGAGAGCAAACAGCATAGCAATACCATACAATGCCTGCTGACAAAAGGGCAAAGTGACAGCTTTGATCTGTGTATTTGCTTTTGTTTACAGTCCATTTCATGCACATCAGAGCAGAGACACGCTAGCTGCACATGCAACCCTAAATTCCCAAAGTCAAATCTTTTGCATGTCGTAGTATGAGAAACTTGTACAATGCAAGCTTCATAATTAAACCGTTCCCATCCCTGATCTTATCTTGAAAATTAAGGGGTCCAACAAAGATAGTTTTACAGTTTGGATATAAGCAATAACACACTTTGGGTAAAATATTAGAAAATAATATTAATTGGGAGATCTCGCGTGACATATCAAGCTCTTGATAAAAAATATATTTCAATAGATTACCAAACCCGTAAAAAGAAAACAAAAACTAAAGAATAAACAATTTGTACATTCTAAAGCTGAACAAGGTTAACGAAAAATTCTAAACAAAGGGAATGGAAAATTAGGAAAGGAGAAAAAGGGAGGAGAAAGAGGGAGGGGAGTGACCGGGCTTCTCAGGACAGTGGAGGGGACAGCTTTCCAGCTTTCCTCATGGAACGCAGTGCCTTCTCTCTCAGGTGCTTCTCCAGGTCGTCCAGACACTCTTCTACTTCACTGTCTGATTCCTTAAGGAAAGGTAGCATTAATTATATCATATTTCGGTTACGTTGCAAGGTAGGTGGTATGATGCTGCAGCATGCTTCATCATAGTAATAGAATAAAGGAATACATTAGCTGAGTCAACAAGTCAATTTCTACAACCTTGTCTGACTTTGTTAATCTTGAATGAAATGCTTAGATGCAATGCTTAGGTGCAAGGCGCAGATGATATGTGAAGCATGCTAAAACCCCTCAGTAAATCAGAAGAGTAGACTTCACCTTTTTTGGGTTGGAGTCTGCATCCCCCTCCATCCCCTGGTTCTCCTGGTCATCCCCAGCAGCAACCGGCACATCACACTTCTCCTTCTTGTGTTTCTTGTGTTTCTTGTGCTTCTTCTCCTTCTTGTGTTTCTTTTCCTTCTTCTTCTTCTTGTTTTTCTTTCCTCCAGGCTCGGTGTCAGAATTCTGAGATGGGGATTACAAAGCAATACCACGAGTGACTAAGTATTTCATTGGCATTTAGTGAGCTGGGCCAAGCACAGTGCATGATGACCTTCATTGTTTAAACCTCTTCACAGTCTTCCAACAAGTTATGGTATTGGTGCCCAGAAACACACACACCAGCTTTCACACACAGGAGAACTCCCCTCTATCTAGGCAATTATTTGAGTCAAACAAAATGTTTAATCTCACGTCGTACTATTAACAGACAGCAGCTTTAAAAACTCACCTTGTTTGGAGAAGGGCTGCCAGAGCCGCTGCTGGCCTTTTTAGCCGGGGGTGCAGGTGGGGATCCACTCGCTGAGCGGCCTGGAGAGGGGGAGCCTGAAGCTGGCCGCTTCAGGGCTCCTGGTTTAGGGGAACCAGACGGTGACATTGATGACACTCTCCTCATCGGCTGGGGGCTCTGAGAGGCTCTGATAAGGAGAAACCGGAGAGAAAATGTGTGATTTCTGGAGCGTACACTGAATGTACAAAACATTAGGAACAACTGCGCTTTCCATGACAAACTGACCAGGTGAAAGCTATGATCCCTTTTTGATGTCACTTGTTAAATCCACTTAAAATAAATCAGTGTAGATGAAGGGGAGGAGACAAGTTAAAGCATTTTTAAGCCTCAAGACATTTGAGACATGAATTGTATGTGTGTGCCATTGATGGTAACTGAGCAAGACAAACTACCTAAGTGCCTTTGAACGGGGTATGGTGGGTGTGAGGTGCACCAGTTTTGAGTGTGTCAAGAACTTCAACGCTGCTGGGTTTTTCATGCTCAACAGTTTCACGTGTGTATCAAGAATGGTCCATGAACCAAAGGACATCCAGCCAACTTGACAACTATGGAAAAGCATTGGAGTCAACATGGGCCAGCATCCCTGTGGAACGCTTTCGACACCTTGTAGAGTCCATGCCCCAATGAATTGAGGCTGTTGAGGACAAAAGGGGGTGCAGCTCAATACCAGAAAGGTGTTCATAATGTTTTGTACACTCAGCGTACATCTAAAAATAGTGGTGGGAGTTGTTGTGCAGCAGAAGCTATTGCGTTAATAAGACCAATTAGAGGCTGCTTACCTCTGGTTCTTGCGGGGCTCTGGTGTCCGGGACACCCTGCGGATTGCCCTGTTGCCGTGTGAGGGGGACACCTGGCGCCTCTGGCCAGGTGGAGAGGTGTCAAAGCGCCCCTGAGGACTGGCTCGGCCACGGTTGGCAGGGGAAGGGGACAGGCGGTTACTGTGAGCAGGAGGGGGGGAGCGAGTGTCCCGGCCTGGTCGGTTGGATGGGAGCATGGGGCTTCTCCTGTGTCTGGGGGGAGAGGTGGATGAGGGAGGTGTGCGTCTCTTTTGGGGAGGGGGACTCCTGCGCTTAGGGGACCTTGAGGGACGGCGCTTGGGCACCGGGGATAGGCGTTTGGGAGAGGGAGACCCTGATAGCCTTCTTTTCTGTGGGCCCAGGGGAGTGGGGCTGTATCGGCGCTGGATGGGGGGAGAGTACCTTCTTGGGGAGGGCGAGCGTCTGCGAGGTGGTGGAGAGGGAGACCTGGGGAAACAGAGGACATGAGACAAGTTATTCTTTGAATCTCAGGTGTGGTGCACTGAATTCTGGAGAATTCTCAGTAATGAGGGAACCTAAAACAAGAAGGCGTTAAGTCTTTTACCTGCGCCTAGGAGGAGGAGAGGGAGATCTGCGACGTCTTGGGGGAGATCTGCGTCCTCCGGGGGAAGGAGAGCGCCTTTTTCTGTAGAGGGAAAACAAAGACTTACACGAGGAATGCATGTGGGACAGACAGTGTGTGTGTCTTGTTGGTATAGGAAAAACGTCCAAAATCTATAATCATGACTGCATGAGAGAACTGTCCGTAGCTGACCTGGGGGAGCCGTCCCGGTGTCGTCTCCTGGGGGAGGAGGGCGAGTGACTACGCCGCCTCCTGACATCCCCGTTCCTCGCCACTGGCCCCCCGCCCGGCCTCTTGGACCCCTCACCCTCTGATGATGATGATGATCCAGCCTCTGTTACCAATCCGAAAGAAAACAGCACACGTCATTTCCCAGTAGCAACATGTGGATGTTTCAAAGGGGGGGAAAAAGGGAACAGCTTCAAGACCCACAAGACGAGGGTGCAAGACGAGACGGACACAGTGGAAAAAAAAAAGAAAAAAGGGGAACACAAAATAAAAACGCTTGTAACCTGAAGACGTTTCCCGATTCTGCCTGCGATACTGACGTCGCTGCTGCACAGAATCGGCTGTAGCCCCCTCTGAAACGCAAAGCAGTGAGTCTCCATTCAGAGCTACAGAAAACCGCTAAAAACACAAACATCCACCCACGGTGCATCACACCAAACCGAGACACAGGCACTAGAAGGCAAACACACCTGACTCTGATGCCTCAGACTGCCTGGGTTTCGGAACAGGAGACGGTGAATCGTTCCTCGTTCCTGGTTTCTTCTTTGAACCTGAAAATCAAAACTGTTTTAGTTGCCAGAATCTTTCCAGCAAGAACACTCATTCACAAATACAAACGCTTGTATAACACTAGTAGTAGGAGTGACGCATCATGCTTGAAGAGGATGCTTGCTGCAGCCTGAAAAGAGGTTTATGATTCAGCAGTTTCCATTAGTCAAGGCCTGCCAGTAAGGCCTCAAACTGTCCCACTTCTATAACCAGGCCTGCCTAGAAATAAAGTTATCCAGGGATTTGAGATGAAGTAATGTAAACAGTTTCCAGGTCACTGATTGTATAGACATAAATCCTTCCGCTAAAAGAGCATCCAGGAATGGTTATGTGTATCACACTCCCACTAACTGATCATGTGACAAGACAGTCAATATGAGGTGAGGGAGTCCCATGTTTGAAAGGTGAGGAAGTTGTATAGGGCTGAGTTCATTACAGACCATCGTTGATACAGTCCCAAAATGTTTTTTGCATGTCTGCAGTCAAGATAGACTTAAAAAAAATTATATTTAAAAAAAGTGTCACCGGCCACATCATCATGTTAATGCAATGTCAATATCTTGAAAACTTGACTGCTGACATGCACAACACTGGGACTGTATCAACAGTGGACTAATGAAATAAAGACTAAGACAGTTTCTGGGTGGCTATTCTGTTTAAAGCTGCACTATGCAGAAATCGCACCGTCATTTCCTGGTTGCTAAAATTTGAATAGTTCGCCAAATTTCAGTTTGTGTGACAAAACAAGCACGTATAGTGTAGAGAATTATTGAACCATCTAAACTGCTGTAAAATATATTTTCCATAAACAAAAAAAAGCATTTTCAGCTGGTGTACAAAACTGAAAGTAAAGACTCAAACTTTACAGAGAAATGGCGCACATAGAACATGTGCGCCATTTAGACTTGCTTTCAATGAGAATGACATAGCTATAACCAGTGGAGTAATTTACTTAAGTCATTTTTGGGGGTATCTGTACTTTACATTTTTCACAACTAACTTCACCACATTCCAAAAGAAATGTACGTTTTACTACATACATTTCCCTGACACCCAAAAGTACTCATTACATATTGAATGCTTAGCAAGACAGGAAAATGGTCCAATTCACACACACTTATCAAGAGAACACGTGGTCATCCCTACTGCCTCTGATCTGGTGGACACAAACACAAATGCATCTTTTGTAAATAATGTCGTGTGTGAGTGTGCCCCTGGCAATCTGTACATTTTAAAAACGAGACAATTATTTATACTTTTGATACTTAAGTATATTTAAAACCAAAAACTTTTAGATTTACTCAAGTAGTATTTTACTGGGTTACTTTTACTTGAATCATTTTCTATTAAGGTATCTATATCTTTACTCAAGTATGACAAATAGGTACTTTTTCCCCCACTGGCTATAACTCACATTTCTATGTGAATTTGGTCTGGTCACCAAAAGTCACATATTGCAGATTTAATACACATTAGGGCCATGATCAAAGAGACGGAGGCATACGGTGCCTTTCTTAAGGTATTAAAAAAAAAACTTTACTTTTTCCAAATGCTGTGCTGCAGACAATTTAAAATTGATTAAAATGTAGACACTGATCTATGAACAACCCATTATGTCAAGTATTCAATCCCTTTGTTATGGCAAGCCTAATGTTCATGAGTAAAAATGTGCTTAACAAAACGCATAATAAGTTACATGGACTCATTACATGTTCAATAACCGGTTAACATTATTTTTGAATGACTACCCAATCTCTGTATCCTACACATCCCTCAATCAAGTAGTGAATTTCAAGCACAGACTCAAACAAAGACCTGGGAGGTTTTTCAATGCCTTGCAAAGGGCACCGAGTGGTAGATGTGTAAAAATAAAAAAGCAGAATATCCCGTTGAGCATGGTGAAGTTATTAATTAGGCTTTGGGTGGTGTAGCAACACACCTAGTCATTACAAATATATACAGCTGTCCTTCCTAACTCAGTTGCCGGAGAGGAAGGAAACTGCTCAGGGATTTCACCATTTTTAAACAGTTACAGTTTAATGGCTGTGATCTGAAGATGGATGAACAACATTGTAGTTACTCCACAATACTAACCTAAAATGACAAAGTGAAAAGGAGAAAGCCTGTACATAATAGAAATATTCCAAAACATGCATCCTGTTTGCAACAAGGCACTTAACCTGTTGGGGCTAGGGGGCAGTATTTACACGGCCGGATAAAAAACGTACCCGATTTAATCTGGTTACTAATCCCACACAGTAACTAGAATATGCATATACTTATTATATACGGATAGAAAACACCCTAAAGTTTCTAAAACTGTTTGAATGGTGTCTGTGTATAACAGAACTCATTTGGCAGGCAAAAACCTGAGAGATTCCTTTACAGGAAGTGGCCTGTCTGACCATTTATTTGCTTTATTTGACATCTCTTCCAAAAACGGAGGATCTCTGCTGTTACGTGACACTTCCCACGTCTCCAATGGGCTCTCAGAGCCCGGGAAAAACCTGAATGACGTAATTCAAAGCCCTGGCTGAAACACACGAGAGCTTTTGCTAAGTGGTCTATCAGCAGACAAAAGACTTAAGCGCGTGACCTGCCCGCCCCCACCTTTCTGTTTTTCCCTCTATTTACAGACAGGCAGATTCCCGGTCGGAATATTATCGCTTTTCTACGAGATAAATTGCATAAAAATTTATTTTAAACAGCGGTTGACATGCTTCGAAGTACGGTAATGGAATATTTAGAATTTTTTTGTCACGTTATGCGCCATGCGCACGACCATGATTTACCATTCGGATAGTGTCTAGAACGCACTAACAAAACGTCGCTGATGGAACATGACGACGGATTATTTGGGACCAAACCTACATTTGTTATTGAAGTAGAAGTCCTGGGAGTGCATTCTGACGAAGAACAGGAAAGGTAAGACCATTTTTCTTATAGGAAATATGATTTTGATGAAGGCTAAACTTGCCGGGTGTCTAAATAGCTAGCCCGTGATGGCTGGGCTATGTACTTAGAATATTGCAAAATGTGCTTCATCCGAAAAGCTATTTTAAAATCGGACATATCGAGTGCATAGAGGAGTTCTGTATCTATAATTCTTAAAATAATTGTTATGCTTTTTGTGAACGTTTATCGTGAGTAATTTAGTAAATTGTTAGTAAATTCCCCGGAAGTTTGCGGGGGGTATGCTTTTTCTGAACGTCACATGCTAATGTAAAAAGCTGTTTTTTGATATAAATATGAACTTGATTGAACAGACATGCATGTATTGTATAACATAATGTCCTAGGTGTGTCATCTGATGAAGATCATCAAAGGTTAGTGCTGCATGTAGCTGTGGTTTGGGTTTTTGTGACATATGTTAGCTTGAAAAATGGGTGTCTGATTATTTCTGGCTGGGTACTCTGCTGACATAATCTAATGTTTTGCTTTCGTTGTAAAGCCTTTTTGAAATCGGACAGTGTGGTTAGATTAACGAGATTCTTGTCTTTAAATAGCTGTAAAATAGTCATATGTTTGAAATGCTATTACTTCAATTTCTCAAAGGTTTTGAAAATCGCGCCACAGGATTCAACTGGCTGTTACGTAGCCCAGAGGTTAAGTAATACTGCAAAAAAATGTGGCGTTATGTTTGGGGCAAATCTAACACATCACTGAGTACCACTTCATATTTTCAAGCATGGTGGTGGCTGCATTATGTCAGGGTATGCTTATTAAATCAGCAATAACTATTTTTAAGGGTTTCAAAAACAGAACACAGCTATACGCAGAGGCAAAATCCTAGAATAGAAACAGTTTGTCTGCTTTCTAACAGACACTGCGAGACAAATTCACCTTTCAGCAGAACAATAACCTAAACCACATGCCCAAATCGACACTGGAGTTGATTATCAAGACATTGAAAGTTCCTGAGCGGCAAAGTTATAGTTCGGACTTAAAAAAAAAAAAAAAAAAAAAAAAAAAAAATCAGCTTGAAAATCTATGGCAAAGACTTGAAAACGGCTGTCTAGCAAAGATAATCAACTTGACAGAGCTTGAAAAATTTACAAAATGAATTAGAAAATATTGTACAATCCAGGTGTGCAAAGTTCTGAGACTTAGCCAAAAAGACTCTGCTTTAATCGCTGCCAAATGTGTTTATACAAAGTATGGACTCAGGGGTGTGATATCTGTATTATAATTTAATAATTTGCTAAAAACATGTTTTCACTTAGTCACTATGGGTTATTGTGTGTAGACGGGTGAAAAACATTTAAATCTATTTAGAATTCAGGCTATAACAAAATGTGGAATAAGTCATGGGGTATGAATACTTTCTGCAGGCACTGTAGCTACATTTACACTGAAAAAAAAAAAAACAGAACACGCAACAATTTCAAAGACTTGAAGTTAGTTCATAAGTAAATCTGTCTAAATAAACTCAGCAAAAAAAGACATGTCCCTTTTTCAGGACAGTCTTTCAAAGATAATTCGTAAAAATCCAAATAACTTCACAGATCTTCATTGTAAAGGGGTTAAACACCATTTCCCATGCTTGTTCAATGAACCATTAGCAATTAATGAACATTAATTTGTGGAACGGTCGTTAAGACGCTAACAGCTTACAGACGGTAGGCAAATAAGGGGACAGTTATGAAAACGTAGGACACTAAAGAGGCCTTTCTACTAACACTGAAAAACACCAAAAGAAAGACGCCCAGCGTCTGTGCTCAGCTGTGTGAATATGCCTTAGGCATGCTGCAAGGAGGCATGAGAACTGCAGATGTGGCCAGGGCAATAAATTGCAATGTCTGTACTGTGAGACGCCTAAGAAAGTGCTACAGGGAGACAGGACGGACAGCTGATCGTCCTCGCAGTGGCAGACCATGTGTAACACTTGCACAGGATCGGTACATCCGAACATCACACCTGCGGTACAGGATGGCAACAACTGCCTGAGTTACACCAGGAACGCACAATCCCTCCATCAGTGCTCAGACTGTCCGCAATAGGCTGAGAGAGGCTGGACTGAGGACTTGCAGGTCCTCACCAGACATCACCGGCAACAACGTCGCCTATGGTAACAAACCCACCGTCGCTGGACCAGATGGGACTGGCAAAAAGAGCTCTTCACTGACTAGTCGCGGTTTTGTCTCACCAGGGGTGATGGTCAGATTTGTGTTTATGGTCAAAGGAATGAGCGTTACACAGAGGCCTGTACTCTGGAGTGGGACCGTTTTGCAGGTGGAGGGTCTGTCGTGGTGTGTCACAGCATCATCGGACTGAGCTTGTTGTCATTGCAGGGAATCTCAACGCTGTGCGTTACAGGGAAGACATCCTCCTCCCTTATGTGGTACCCTTCCTTCCCGCAGGCTCATCCTGATATGACCCTCCAGCATGACAATGCCTCCAGCCATACTGCTCGTTTTGTTCGTGATTTCCTACAAGACAGGAATGTCAGTGTTCTGCCATGTCCAGCGAAGAGCCCAGATCTCAATCCCATTGAGCACATCTGGGACCTGTTGGATCGGAGGGTGAGGCTAGGGCCATTCCCCCCCAGAAATGTCCGGGAACTAGCAGGTGCCTTGGTGGAAGAGTGGGGTAACATCTCACAGCAATAACTGCCAAAGCTGGTGCAGTCCATGAGGAGGAGATGCACTGCAGTACTTAATGCAGCTGGTGGCCACACCAGATACTGACTGTTACTTTTGATTTTGACCCTCCTTTGTTCAGGGACACATTATTCCATTTCTGTTAGTCACATGTCTGTGGAACTTGTTCAGTTTATGTCTCAGTTGTTGAATCTTGTTATGGTCATACAAATATTTACACATGTTAAGTTTGCTGAAAATAAACACATTTGACAGTGAGAAGACCTTTCTTTTTTTGCTGGGTTTAAATTAATTAGGCCCTAATCTATGGATTTCACATGACTGAGAATTCAGATATGCATACCTTAAAAAGACCACCATTTGCTTTATGCAGTGCAACATCTCCTTCGCATAGAGTAGATCATGCTGTTAATTGTGTCCAGTTAAATGCTGTCCCACTGCTCTTCAATGGCTGTGCCAAGTTGCTGGATATTGGCGGAACTGGAACATGCTGTCGTACACGTCAATCCAGAGCATCCCAAACATGCTCAATGGGTGACATGTCTGGTGAGTATACAGGCCATGAAAGAACTGGGAGATGAATATAATAATGCCATTTAGCAGACGCTTTTATCCATAACACCTTACAGTCATGCATGCATACGTTTTACGTATGGGTGGTTCCAGGAATTGTGTACAGACACTTGCGACATGAGGCCGTGCATTATTTTGCTGAAACATGAGGTGATGGCGGTGGATGAATAGCACGATAATGGGCCTCAGGATCTCGTCACGGGTATCTCTGTGCATTCAAATTGCCATCGATAAAGAGCAACTGTTCTTTACCCGTAGCTTATGCCTGCCCATACCATAACCCCACCATGGGGCACTCTGTTGACAATGTTGACATTAGCAAACCACTAGCCTCGGCAAAGCCATACACGCTGTCTGCCATTTGTCCTTGTACAGGTGAAACCAGGATTCATCCATGAAGAGCACACTTCTCCAGCGTGCCAGTGGCCATCGAAGGTGAGCATTTGCCCACTGAAGTCAGTTACGACGCTGAACTGTAGTCAGTTCAAGACCCTGGTGAGGACGACAATTATGCAGATGAGCTTCCGTGAGACGTTTTGACAGTTTGTGCAGAAATTCTTTGGTTGTGCAAAGCCATAGTTTCATCAGCTGGTCTCAGACAATCCAGCATGTGAAGAAAGCGAATGTGGAGGTCCTAGGCTGGCGTGGTTACGTGGGCTGCAGTTGTGAGGACGTACTGCTAAATTCTCTAAAACAACATTGGAGGTGGCTTATGGTAGAGAAATTAACATTAAATTCTATAGCAACAACTCTGGTGGAGATTGTGTCAGTCAGCATGCCAATTGCAGGCTCCCTCTAAACTTGAGACATCTGTGGCATTGTGTAATGTGACAAACCTGCACATTGAAGTGTGGCCTTTTATTGTGTAATGACCATGCTGTTTAATCATCTTCCTGATATGCCACAGCTGTCAGGTGGATGGATTATCTTGGCAAAGGAGAAATGCTCACTAACAGGGATGTAAACTAATTTGTACACAACATTTTCAATAAGCTTTTTGTGCATATGGAAAAATTCTGGTATCTTTTATTCCAGCCCATGAAACATGGGACCAACAACTTCATATGTTGCAATTATAATTTAGTTCATTATGGAATGGAGAAAAGTAAGTAGAGCTAACATACCAGCTGATCTGGATGGGGAGGCTGAGGCCCGGCCCTTTCTGGCCCGCGGGGAGGCAGAGCGTTGTGTCTTCCCAGAGGGACTGCCATTGGGGGCTCTTCTCCTGGAGGGGCTGAGGGAGGGGTCAGCTGCATGGCCGCGGGGCTGTTTCCTGGGTGGTGTGGTTGACGTTCTCTTCATTGCCTTCTTATGAGGTGAATGAGACGTGGAGCTGCTCCCAGAGGATGATGGGGAGCGAGAGCGCCGTCTATGGGAGACAAACAGAACAAATCAACCACAACTGCTGTTTGGTAAGGTAATTTCGAAAGGCTGTTAATGACAGCTTCAGTGACAAGCACTTCTGCGGCCCTCCACTCGCCTGCGGACAGGGGAGCGACTGCGCCTGTGTCTGGGGCCTGGGGGGCCACGTCTGGGGGGGCTCCTACGACGAGGGGACAACCGTCTCCTGGGGCTCGGCCTCCGCCGGGGGGAGTAAGATCTGGAGCGTGATCTGGGTCGTCTGCGGGAGCGGGAATGGGAGCGAGAGCGGTGGTGGGGCCTTTCTCTCCTGCTGTCCTTCTCCCTTTCCCTGGGCTTGGGCCTCTCCTTTTTAGGAGCCTTATCTGGGGAGGGTTCTTTGACCTCTGTGACTGAGTCAGGTACCACAACCACAGTGTCCGGCTTCACCACATCACTGGAAAATTAGAACATACTACAAATTAGATTACATTTTGATGTCAAGAATGGAATCAACAATCCGGACAAATCCCATCCCTGCATATTTCCAGATACAGTCGGTGCCCAAACCTTTCCCTTACCTGGTGGAGGAGGCCTCCTGAATGACTGGCTCAGGTATGGTGCTCTCTGAGGTGTCTGGCTCAGGCTGGGGCTCCTCAGTGCTCTGGGGCAGGGTAACACTGACCAGGGTGACAGCTGGGGCTGGTGGTGGAGGGGAGCTGCTGGGACTAGGCTTACGCCTCGGGGAGCGGGAGTGACTGCGCTTCCTCTCCCTCTTCACTGGAGATCGTCGCCGTGGAGACTGTGACCTTGACTTCCTCCTGTACCACAACAACAGAAGAGCCAATGCCATATGAACTATCTTTTACATTTTGATTGAGGTTGACTTTCAAGTGCTTTTATTTAATGCGATTCTCACCTTCTGGGGCTCTCCCTTTCTCTGTTTTCTTTGTTTTCCTTTTCCTTCTTCTCATCATCAATCTTCTTCAGAGAGGCGAGCTTCTCTTGCTCAATCTGCAACAGACAACAGCATGCGAGGCCAAAGCAGTAAAACACTGTACAAATTAGGGCTGCACGATTAAATAGTATTCGATTCAAAATTGCAATATTGACATGTGCAACATTATCTCGCATGAAGCTGAGATTCTTTGATACAACAAAAACTAGACTATGGTGCCTCCTCCAATGAGATGCACTAGACTCCGTTTACGATTTACACGGAGAGGATGCTGACCAATCACAAGCGTCCCCTTAACCTGTTTGGTATAGGGGGCAGTATTGAGAATTTTGGAAAAAATATGTTCCCATTTTTAACTGCCTCCTACACCAACTCAGAAGCTAGAATATGCATATTATTGTTCAGGTTTGGATAGAAAACACTCTGAATTTTCTAAAACTGTTTGAATGGTGTCTGTGAGTATAACAGAACTCCTATGGCAGGCAAAAACCTGACAAGGCTTCAAGCAGGAAGTACCCTGTCTGACAAGGAGTCGTGCGTCTTACCTCTTTTTATTGAAAAGTAAGGATCTTAGCTGTAACGTGACAATTCCCAGGGCTCCAATAGGCTCTCAGAGCCCGCGAAATAACTGAAGGTTTACGAGGGAACCTCAGGTTGAAACATATTATCGCCTTTTGTAAGTGGATGCTCGGAGGACCTTTCAATGATGCGCGTGCATGAGTCGCTTCTGAGGATAAATTTTATTCGGCTGTTTAGGCTCAATGCATACTCCCGGTCGGAATATTATCACTTCTCTACGACATAAATGGCATAAAAATTGGTTTTAAACAGCGGTTGACATGCTTCGAAGTACGGTAATGGAATATTTAGACATTTTTGACAAGCCAACGCGCCATGCGCGGGACCGTGAGGAAGCATTCTGATAGTGTCTAGAACTCACGAACAAAACGTCGCTGTTTGGATATAACGATGGATTATTTGGGACCAAACCAACATTTGTTATTGAAGTAGAAGTCCTGGCAGTGTATTCTGATGAAGAACAAGCAAGGTAAGAACATTTTTCTTATAGGAAATGTGATTTTGGTGGAGGCTGAACTGGGTGGGTATCTAAATAGCTAGCCCTGTAATGCCGGGCTATGTACTTAGATTATTGCAAAATGTGCTTCATCCGAAAAGCTATTTTAAAATCGGACATATCGAGTGCATAGAGGGGTAATGTATCTATAATTCTTAAAATAATTGTTATGCTTTTTGTGAACGTTTATCGTGAGTAATTTAGCAAACTGTTAGTAAATTCACCGGAAGTTTGCGGTGGTTATGCTTTTTCTGAACGTCACATGCTAATGTAAAAAGCTGGTTTTTGATATAAATATGAACTTGATTGAACAGACATGCATGTATTGTATAACACAATGTCCTAGGTGTGTCATCTGATGAAGATTATAAAAGGTTAGTGCTGCATTTAGCTGTGGTTTGGGTTTATGTGACATGATATGCTAGCTTGAAAAATGGGTGTCAGATTTTTTCTGGCTGGGTACTCTGCTGACATAATCTAATGTTTTGCTTTTGTTGTAAAGCCTTTTTGAAATCGGACAGTGGGGTTAGATTAACGAGATTCTTGTCTTTAAATAGCTGTGAAATAGTCATATGTTTGAGAAATTGAAGTTATAGCATTTCTAACGATTCAAAAATCGCGCCACTGGATTGAAGTGGCTGTTACGTAGGTGGGACGAAATCGTCCCACCTACCCCAGAGAGATTAAAGCGCGCAGTTAGATGCTGGTGAGGAGAAAGGGCTTCTCTCCAAAGTGTGTTGGAAACATGAGTGCTGCTAGTGCTAACGAAAAGAAAACATCCCCGTAGACCAGGGTTTTTGTTAGGAAAATTTGGCGACCGGCAAGATTTTAACTTACCGGACAGCCATGTGCATTGCGTGTCTAAAGCATTAGGGCATCCACCCACGGTGCTTAAAAGCATATTTAGATTATTGTAATTCATGTTAACCGAATAGAAATTATCCTGTAAAGTGGTAATAAAATAAAGTAGAACGATGTCACCATAACAGGTTTTAATTGAAAAGCAAAACATAGCAGGGATGAAGACGCAACAGCTATCATTAATGAATATAAAAAATAATTTAGCCTAGAAGAACAAGTCACCTACAGTAAACACAAACTCAAAATATATTTATATAATATAATTTGCGAGTGACCTGTCCTATAGGCTATTTGTATGAAAATGTTATTAAATAAAACAGCTGTTTTCAAATACAATCTAGGCCTCTTAATTTAATTCAGCCTAGGTATGAATGTTTAAATTGGCCTAATAAAATAAAAACATGGCTGTCTACGAATATCAGGGCCGGCCGGTCATGGCTAGAAGAGATCCAACATTTGTCTAATTAACTTCAGACTTGACTTTTCGTAGCAGGTTAGCTGAATGTAGCAGGTTAGGAGAATTAGGTTACGGTTGGGTTTAGCTAAAATGCAAAAGAAATCTACCTTTTGCCATTATTTTGACAAAGATGGATCTCGTCTAGCCATGACCGGGCCGGCCCGCCTCACTACTGCTGCGATTCAGCTCCACAGCAGTGGAAAGAGGACACTCGAGGCAGCCACAAACTGAAGAAACTAGAAAACTGATGTTGGACAAGCAAATTCCATAACAAATGTTAATTTACATAAGGCTGAAACAAGGCCCACGCCATGCATTTATAAAAGTACTCATTTCGAAAGCTGAAATTTTCTCTCTTAGTTCTACTGGATGACGTTAACAAATGTTATGTTTATTGTAATTTGAACTATCGTGGGGGTCATGGCTCGTGTTGTGTGTGATATACGTGGCTTATTGACAACTCTGTTTCCGACTATAGGCAGTTGGCTGCCTAGTGATTGCAACTCCGATGTGAATAGTTGGCAACCATGTTTCATTTCCAAGTGCAACTGAATGATACATGATACACATCATTACTCTGTCAATCCATTACAAATCTTCATACTATACACGACAAAGGCAGCATGTGTTGATTTTGCCTAGGGCAGCAGCAGAACTTCTCGGACCAGGCCTGACAAACACTTACTTCTTGAGGACGTCTGTACTGTTTTGGAGAAAGAATCCCCTCTAGGCGGGCACACCGGAAACAGAGATAATCAACACAATCTTTGCCAATTTTTCAGGGTACACTTAGCTGAAGTCCCTCATGAAAACCTTGCGTCTTTTGCGTGAGTAATAATAGAAACACACAAATTTCCAAGCAGCTTGAGGATTTATTAGCCTCAAGTATATCTGCCTTTGAAGTTGGAGCACATCGACTGGCATTTCCATCAATAAAAAGCCTTATTTTGCAATGGATTTTTTCTTTCTCCCAGACAATTTGGCCAGAAACAATTTTTTATTTATTTATTATTTTAAATAGGCCATAGGCTGGCCTTAACCAGTTAACCTGTTAGGGTATAGGGGGCAGTATTGAGAATTTTTGAAAAAATATGTGCCCATTTTTAACTGCCTATTACACCAACTCAGAAGCTAGAATATGCATATTATTGTTCAGGTTTGGATAGAAAACACCCTAAAGTTTCAAAAACTGTTTGAATGGGGTCTTTGAGTATAACAGAACTCATTTGGCAGGCAAAACCCTGAGACAGATTCTGACAGGAAGTGGATACCTGATGTGTTGAATTGACTTTAAGCCTATACCATTGAAAAACAAAGGGAAGGAGGAATATTTTGGCACTTCCTATTGCTTCCACAAGATGTCCCCAGCCTTTACAAAGTGTTTTGAGTGTTCTACAGTGAGATCTGACTGAAGAAGAGCGTTGGAACGGCGATGGCCCATTAGACACCTGGCGCGCAATTTGATGGTGGGTACTCTCATTCCGAAACGTTTTAAAAGAGAACCCAATGGTCCGCCTTGAATTTTATTCATGTTCTGGTTAAAAAAGGCCCTAATGATTTATGCGATACAACGTTTGACATGTTTGAACGAACGAAAATATATTTTTTCCGTTCTTGAAGTGAAGTGAAGTCCGGCTGGCTTAGATCATGTGCTACAACACGGAGGTTTTTGGACATAAATGATGAGCTTTTTTGAACAAAACTACATTCGTTATGGACCTGGGATTCTTTGGAAGTGACATCTGATTAAGAGAATCAAAGGTAATGGATTATTTACATAGTATTTTCGATTTTAGATCTCTCCAACATGGCGGTTAGTCTGTATCGCAATGCGTATTTTTCTGGTGCAGTGCTCAGATTATTGCAAAGTGTGATTTCCCAGTAAGGTTAATTTTAAATCTGGCAAGTCCATTGCGTTCAAGAGATGTAAATCTATAATTCTTTGAATGACAATATAATATTTTACCAATGTTTTCTAATATTAATTAATTATTTTGTTGTCATGACTTGACTGCCGGTATTGGAGGGAAACGATTTCCTGAACATCAACGCCATAGTAAAACGCTGTTTTTAGATATAAATATGAACTTGATAGAACTAAAAATGCATGCATTGTCTAACATAATGTCCTAGGAGTGTCATCTGATGGAGATTGTAAAAGGTTAGTGCATAATTTTAGCTGATTTTATGGTTTTGGTGACGCCTGTCTTTGAATCGACAATACACTACACACAGCTATTGTCAATGTACTCTCCTAACATAACCTAACTTTATGCTTTCCCCGTAAATAACCTAACTTTATGCTTTCCCCGTAAAACCTTTTTGAAATCGGAAACGTGGTTAGATTAAGAAGATGTTTATCTTTCAAAGGCTGTAAGTTAGTTGTATGTTTGAGAAATTTGACATTTATTTGGTTTCAAATTTGCCGCTCTTGAAATGCACCTGCTGTTGATAGCGTGCCACCCGTGGCGCACCCTAACGTCCCACATAGCCCCAAGAAGTTAACGGAAACCATGCCGCAGCCACATATGTGATAGAAATCACTGAGGCTCTCAGACAAAGACATGATTCCGATTTACAGTCAGCAAAGACTGCTTCAAAATGACTAACAAGCTAGACAGGAGATACAAGATTCCATCTCGCACATATTTCTCCCAAGTCTCCATCCCAACACTGTATAACAAAATGAATAAGTTGAAACAGAGCGCACACATGATTATTATGTGACTACAGCAGACCTTTGGTAGTAGAACAACCGACCCCCTAGATTTGTTTGACAGTACACTTTATTGATGAGGAGTTTCAACTTAAAAGGTCTTTGCTTGAAAACATCAGGCTACATCCCATAGATCACACAGGACAAAACATTGCTCTGGGGTTGCGAGAAGCTTTAGCTGCCTGAATGAGGAGCAGCAAGTGTGCACAACGATAATGGTGCACACACATTGTCAAGGCCATCGCATTGAATGACAACCAGACTCCAATGTTTTGGACACAGCCAATTGCAATCGGTAGGCTATATGTTAAGGCACTTGGACTTATAATTTCAATTAAAATAATGATTAATCCTACTTATACATAATTACACAATCATAAGCTTCCTTACAATTCAATATGCAGCCTATGGCTGCCTGTATAAATAATTAACTTAGGTTATTTAAGTTCATTATTTATTTAACGGTAAAATAGGAACTCATGTTAATTAATTAATAAGTGTTGCGCTTATAGCACACTATTTTGAGGCTCATGTTAAAAATGTTAATATGTACACTACCGTTCAAAAGTTTGGGGTCACTTAGAAATTCTTGTTTTTGAAAGAAAAGCACATTTTTTGACCAATAAAATATCAAATTGATCAGAAATACAGTGTAGACATTGTTAATGTTCTAAATGACTATTGTAGCTGGAAACGGCAGACTTTTAATGGAATATCTACATAGGTGTACATTATCAGGAACCGCCACTCCTTATGATAATAGATAGGATCATTACACCTAAGTACAATGTTGGAAAATATTTGTCTCATTTAGTTTTGTGTTTAGTTAGCACAGTATGTATTCATTCATATGATCTCATTTTAGAAGTAATGTTCTCTACCCCGACACTTGTTTTAACCATGTTAACCATGAATGAAGTATCACAAGTGTTAGAAAATGCCAATATCTTGCAAAAAATGATCACGTGTCCAAATCGTTCAGCCCTAGTACAAATACACGTGCCTGACAAGGTTGTGATTGTGAGATTGTGTCTGGTTGCCTACCTGTCTCTGTTTGATCTCCTCTTTCTTCTGCTCTAGGAAGGCGGAGGGGATACCGGCGATGTTGTCCTGAGCGCTGAGCAGCAGAGGCCACAGGTCCCTCATGAACTCTCTGGCATTCTTCCCATTCAGGAAGCCCGTCAGGTTGATCTGCATCATCTTACTGTCCGGGTGCTGCAACACACACACCAAGGGGGAGAGAAAGACAACACACCAATTTAACATGGAGGGAGAACTCACAAGAGTGAAAGGAGGGGGGGGGGGGGGCTCGTTCAGGCGACTGCCCCCCCTTTGTTTCCTCACTAAGCTACACCTGCCTGCTAAATAATAGCAGCCATCTTCATAACAAAACAATAGCTACAGTATGAACCCTGTGCCCCAACACAGACTGCTTCATTGCAACAAACTTTGTTCTGTTGACTTGAGGCTGTGATAAAATTGTGCAATTCAAATCTTTATCGCCACCCCATTAGTTAGGTAATTGAAACCTGAAACTGAGAATAGCTGAGGGGAGACAAAACTAGATCATCCATGTATAAGCACCCCCACTGCATGCATTAAGGCAGAGTTACCCTTAAAATATTCTGAAAAATAAATCCCCCATCCATCACTAACATTTTCATCAATTATGATAGAAAATAACAGACCAGATATCTTTCCCTGCCAGTCTTCCCACTAGTTTCCCTGCCCTGTTGTTCTCGGTCTCCCCAGTCTACTCTGAGAGATGAACAGATATCCACAAAACAGAGTGCATCAAAACCCAACACTGCGAGTACAGTCCCGGTGTCCTCAGCGTGTCCCGCAGGATCAGTAGGTATGGAGCGCCCGAGTCTCCTGCAGAAAGAGACGCTCCCTTGGCTTGCTTCCGACTCCCTAGTGCTTGAGACTCAACCACCTTGAGTTTATTGTTATATCATTTATCTAAATTGCAAGAGACGAACAAGCAATAATGAGTGCACAAGACATTTGAAAGGGGTTTTATTTCAACATGTAGGTCAAGAATTAAAGTTAGATACCCCTTTAGCTCACTAACAATGACGATTAAGGACTTTTCTTATCATTACTGTGCTGTTAAAGCATTTAGCTTAAAAAGCCCACCCCCAAAAGATAACAGCACAGAAACGAAATCAAACCGGTAAGAGGTAGCTGAATGCATTTACCCTCCCAGTATTAGGCTAGGTTCACTAAAACAGAGAGTAAGAGAACTTACAGGATTCCAGCAACACCTTTGTATGAATATAAAGCATCCTAGGGTTGTTGGGAGTCATTTGTTCATTAAAAAAAACAGTTGTGGATTAACTAGAAGGCTATCAATACCCTTGAACATTTCCTTTTTCTATGTCTGGGGTTTCATCCAGTTAATTATATGTAATTTCCCCTTGAAGTCGTGTTTTATAGGCCAAATGCTAGTTAAGCAGGGGGAAAAAGGTGGTAGAATGCACAAGTATAATTTAACCATGCGATTAGATTTCCCAACTTGAGGGCAATTTCAAGGAGGGGCAATGAAATGTAACAAACTGGAAGGAAAACTTGGACATCTAGTGCACTGATTTATTTATGCAGAACAGGGTCCATGTGCATCGTAGTATTCAAAAATCACTTAGTGGGCTAGGTAATAATGTTTAAAGCACCGTTTTGCCACAGCCCAGATTGAAGATACTACGGATGTAATTTTAATATAGGCTATTGATTCTCAATTAGTTTAACAGTTCAACTGTATTCTCAGTAAAAAAAAAAAAAAAATCACCATCCAAAGACAGGCTAGAGGAGATAAAGAAAAACTAGCGGTGCGATTCAAAAGTATATGGAGAAAATGGCATGGCATTGTCCAAGTGTTTCTATCACTAGCATGTTGATCCCTGAACATAACTCACCTCAAACCACACACTGCATCAGGGAGAGTTGGGCTCAGTGACACTTTGGGCTCAGCAGAGAGCTAATAAGGTGTTGGTGCTATACTTCTGATGCAAGGTATAACATCCATATTGGTTCAGGCCTTTTGAATCATAAATCACATCATCATTAGAAAACTGTGGCACAAAGGCACTTTGTCACATATCACAGCAAAAACTTTGGGTCATTCAAATGATGTATATTGGACACCGGTGGTCGCTCTTTCCCCCATCTGCATTTATATTGTGTCTTATCAATACACTTTATTAAAATCAACCTATCTTTGCCTTGTATTAAGTTAATATAAATTACATCTGATGCACATACAAGAACAGGGAGGAATTGGAGTCAATAGTATTACCTTTTCTTCCAGCTGGTTAAATATAAATTCTATGACGACGTCATCCTCGAACCCCAGGATCTCCGTCACTCGCTGAGTGATCCAAGGTTTGACGACCTCCAGGTTCACCTTGGTCATATCCACCTAGGGGAGGAAGAATCAGGAAGAAGTTCAAACACATTCCAAACATCAACCCATTGCACACTTAAAGGGATATGTAGAGATTTTGGCAATGAGGCCCTTTATCTACTTCTCCGGAGTCAGATGAACTTGTGGATACCATTTTTGTGTCTCAGAGTCTAGTACGAAGTAAGTTTGAGGTAGTTTCATGAGCCAATGCTAACTAGCAATAGTGCAATGACTGGAAGTCTATGGATATCTGTTAGCATGGATACCCATAGACTTCCAGTCATTGCGCCAGCGCTATTTAGCAACTTCATTCAAACTGCACGCAGACTTAAAAATGGCATCCACCAGTTCATCTGAATCTGGGGAAGTAGGTAAACAGCATCCCTTTAAACCAAATTAAGCAATATAGAAGTTGTGGCTATTACCATTTTACTTGTGGGGGCATTTCAATTCAATTAAAAGATGTGCTTTGATGAGTGTTGTTTATACCTTCTTTTCCAGACATTCTGCAAATTTCAGTTGCTTTAGAAGTTTCTTCTGCTTGTTGCTGAAGCGATTGTCCTGTTCTGCACTTGTGCCCTGTAAGAAACAAGCACAAAACATCTGTATCAATCATTACAATAAATGTTTATTCTTGTCCATTCCGCAGACACTTAGCTGAGGAACGCTAAACTCTGTTTTCTTATATCGAGGCAGAGTAGAGTATTGATAACTGGTCGCGCGCTTTGCTAGCAACAACATTGCGCTACATGTACATGCACAGAAATAATTCTATATCAAACTGATTATGGCAGTAGGCAGATTATGCAAGTCACGTAAACATACTTTGCTCATCTTAAATTGGCGTACGGTCAAAATCGAAGTAAGCATACACCAATTTAAACTGGTTTTCTGAACACTCAAAATATTAGGACATGTAAAACACCATAAAATCAGCGCTCCAGCGGTGTATTTGATCTGTGCATGTGCCCAGCACCAGCTGCACAAGTTTAGGGAGCAGAAAAATGGATGACTCTTATAAAGTTTGTATGTGGAGACTATTTCTATGTCCAAACTCAATCATATATACTTCCCAAAAATAACCTGGTCGCTGTGGTATAACATTTATTTTGATTGGGAATTTTCTGCATTTAACAGTGTGTCATCAGGTAGCTTGATTTCAGAAGTGTCCATGTAAAGAGGATTGTTAGGGAATCCGTTCTTCTTGTAAAGTATGGTAACGTAAAAAAATATATATATTACATTAATCTGACTATCCACAATAATCGCATTATTGTGTGCATGTAACCGTACTCATTGAGTCACCATCGTCAACAGGCTTTCCTGTATCTGTTTGTCCTGTACAACTGTGGTCCATAAGCGGGGTTCTGAAATTCATAATTTTAATATAAACTTTTATTTAATACAACGGACTTTTTCCTAATTTGTGTTAAATTAGGGAAAAGTCGGTAATTGTATTTTAGAAACGTTTTATTAAAAGTATGACTTTCACCATCGCGCGGAAGGACAGCAGTTGCACTAGACAAACATTTACAGGTAAGCGTTTTCAGAATTGACATTCTTACAATTATCTACCGATGGTGACTCGATGTTTTTTGCAGTAACGTTAAATCGCGCCACCAGCAACACTCAATTCCGCCTCGATGTAAGAGAACGTCAGCTAATGTTAGCTACGTCACAACATAGTTAAACATAGCGTTAGATAGCCGACTTTAGAAACAATGTGACACATATACATGTAAATTATGTTGAAATTAAGTCCCTAATATGATCACTTATTATGGAGAATAAACGTCAGTTTGTTGCTAGCTAACGTTAGTGTTAATCTCGATGTGCCATAAGGCCCGAGTACGAGTACTGTAACATGCTCAGCCCGACTAACGTTACAGTAGTATGGCTAGAATTATACAAACCCATTTTGCAACCAAGTCTTATACTAGGTAACACATTATTCTAGTTATCACCCTTAACTACATCAGTAATGACAATCATTTGAAAATGGGAACACAACATACGCACAATTTATCAGCTAGCTTCAATCCAACATATCTATAGCTAAGCTAGTTAGCCAACAGTTAGCTGGATAACTTGCTAGCTAATGCAGCCGCCATCTTTACATTAGCTCCTCATTGCAGCGGAATGGCGCACGAGCTCGTCCGTCTACAATGGCACATACTTTGAAATACAAACGAATATATAATACATTTGGAACACCATTTAACGAGTAATATTACAACTTTAAATATCTTACGCGGAAGAACCCCGCGTCCATGTTATAAGTTGAGAAAGATGTAAAAGTGGGTGTTGTCGGAGTCTGGAGAAAGACGTGCTCACAGTGTTGTCCACGACCTGCTAACAAAACCCCAAGATACAGCGCGCGACAGGACTCCTCCTTCTCAACAGAACGGAAGCAGCGATGACGAGAACAACAGGTTCTTCTACACTTTTTCTGAAAGACGCTAGTCAGATTCTCATAACGATTAATGTGATAGAATCCCTTTCCAATGCATCTGGTCTGCATCACAGTGCTAGAGGCGTCACTACAGACCTGGGTTCGATCCCCGGCTATATCACAACCGGCCGTGATCGGGAGTCCCATAGGGTGGCGCACAATTTGCCCAACGTCGTCCGGGTTAGGGGAGGGTTTGGCCGGGATAGGCCGTCATTGTAAATAAGAATTTGTTCTGAACTGACTTGCCTTGTTAAATAAAGGTGAAATAAATAAATATTATGGTATTACAGTGAAAGAAGAACTTACATATTTAGGCATAACCATTATTAGGGACCAGAAGTCTAGAGGCTTACAAAATGTTAAGCCTCTTATTAAAAAACCCCAGAAGAAGCTTAATTAATCAATGGCTACAGAGGGACTTATCTTTAAAAGGAAGAGTCCTAATAACCAAGGCTGAGGGTATCTGTAGGCTAGCATATGCCGCTCTATCTTTATATCTTGACGGTAAAATAAGCAAAGAGATAGACCAGATGCTTTTCAACTTTCTGTGGAGAAACCGTACACATTACATTAGGAAAAGTGTTGTAATGAACACTTATGAGTATGGTAGGTAGAGTATGGTATGGTGAATTTTCTGGACTTTACTACATTATATAATACCTTTAAGATCAATTGGATAAAACAATTCGTAAGTAGACACTTTAATCCTCATCATGTCTTCTCTACTTTTGGTGGCCTTTACTTCATGTTGATTTGCAGTTATGATATTGACAAAGTTCCAGTGAAACTCTGTTTTTCATCGGAAGGTTTTCTTGTCATGGTCCTTCATTTCTAAGCATAATCTTTCTCCATAATCTTCTCTGTCAACAAAACAAAAGAGATGATCGTGGACTTCAGGAAACAGCAGAGGGAGCAGTCCCCTATCTACATTGACAGGACAGTAGTGGAGAGGTTGGAGAGTTTTAAGTTCCTCGGCATACACATCACGGACAAACTGAAATGGTCCACCCACACAGACAGCGTGGTGAAGAAGGCGCAGCAGCGCCTCTTCAACCTCAGGAGGCTGAAGAAATGTGGCTTGTCACCAAAAACACTCACAAACTTTTACAGATGCACAATCGAGAGCATCCTGTCGGGCTGTATCACCGCCTGGTATGGCAGCTGCTCCGCCCATAACCGGAAGGCTCTCCAGAGGGTAGTGAGGTCTGCACAACGCATCACCGGGTGCTAACTACCTGCCCTCCAGGACACCTACACCACCCGATGTCACAGGAAGGCCAAAAAGATAATCAAGGACAGCAACCCCACGAGCCACTGCCTGTTCACCCCCCTAACATCCAGAAGGCGAGGTCAGTACAGGTGCATCAAAGCTGGGACCGAGAGACTGAAAAACAGCTTCTATCTCAAGGCCATCAGACTGTTAAACAGCCATCACTAACATTGAGTGGCTGCTGCCAACATACTGACTCAACTCAAGCCACTTTAATAATGGGGAAATTGATGTAATCAATTTATCACTTGCCACTTTATATTATTTATATTAGATAATGTTTACATAACCTACATTATTCATCTCATATGTATATACTGTACGCCATACCATCTACTGCATCTTGCCATCTTGATGTAATTAGATGTATCACTAGCCACTTTAAACAATGCCACTTTATATAATGTTATCATAATCTACATTACTCATCTCATATGTATATACTGTACTCTATACCATCTACTGCATCTTGCCATCCTGATGTAATGTATCACAAGCCACCTTAAACAATGCTGCTTTATATGTTTTCATACCCTACATTACTCATCTCATATGTATATACTGTACTCCATACCATCTCTTACATCTTGCCTATGCCGTTCAGCCATCACTCATTTATATATTTTTATGTACATATTCGTATTCATTCCTTTACACTTGTGTGTATAAGGTAGTTGTTGTGGAATTGGTAGATTACTTGTTAGATATTACTGCATTGTCGGAACTAGAAGCATAAGCATTTCGCTACACTTGCATTAACACCAGCTAACCATGTGTATGTGACAAATAAATTTTATTTGATTTGATATATGGAATAATCGGGATATATTGTATAAAAATACTTCTTTGCTTTTAGAATATTGGTTCCGAAATAATATCCTATTGGTGAGCCAACTGGTAAATGCAGAGGGTCTTTTACTGAATTATAAGAAATACTTATCACTTTACGAGATCCCTGTAACATCTAAAGATTTTGCAATTGTTTTAGATGCCATTCCCTCAGGTATTTCTTTATTATTCAGGAACGTGTCAAGACCTGACCCTCAGGACCTGCCTACGATTAACCCTGTTGACTCATCAGTAGCAAAGATATTTTTTTTGTTGGTCCATTCAACAACAATAGAGCTATGAGCCTTGTTTCAACAGGATGTTGTATCTATACCTTATGTCATGCCTTACTGGAAGGTTTTTATTGATAATATCTGTTGAAAAAAAGTTTGGATGTTGCCACACACATACCTACTTATTAACAAAATTAAGGACATTTATTTTAAAATTATTCATAAATATTATCCTGTCAACCACTATATGAAGAAGTTTAAGAAAAACATCAATTCACACTGTACCTTTTGTAATGACCACCCAGAAACAGTGTTGAATATTTTTGGGCATTGTATTCATGTAAAGAAACTGTGGCAAGACATCAGTAGATTTATAATTGAACACGTTTATGAAGATTTTACACTATTATGGAGAGATGCACTGTTTGTATTCTTTACCTATAATAGAAATAAGTTGAAACAATTTTATGTAATTAATTTCATTCTTCTTTTGGCCAAATTTCATATTCACAAATGTAAATTTACAAACAAAACACCACGATTTATTACCTTACAAAAAAAATGGAACTATATTTTAAGACAATTAAATACTCTTACAACAGAAAAGCTGTTAGAATTATAAATGTTTGTATATGTCCCTTAAAGTCCTTGTGCAATGTAATATTGTACCCCCTAGCCCAATTGTCCTTTGTATATTCTTTATATATACTTGTGTTCCATGTACTTTGTGTATTGATTAGTTGTTAATTATAATAAGAATAATAAAAACAGGTTATTCTTCTTTGACGAGGTTTAACGGCTATTGACATCCAATAAATGTTGCATTACCGCCACCTACTAGACTGGAGTATAACTCCCTTATACATTGCTTGAAAAATAAATAAATAAACAAATTCCCTACCATCTAACTACACTCACAAAAAAAATATATAATAATAATAAAATAAAAAAAATAAACACTACCCTACTCCACTATTTGAATCTATTTAGTCCTACTTCAGGCCAACAGCCTGAAAGGATGGAACACCACCACTTAACACACCCTGCAACTCTTCTGACGCCAAATCTCGCACACCCAAATACCTCTCTGCAGCTGCCACCACAACCTCAATTTTCTGCGACTTACGTTCCATCCTTGCAGTACAGTTGATAACCATTGCTATAAATGCAAAAAATCTAATCTTACTGAAACATATCGCTTGTTGGCCTATCCCTCTGTACTGGTACAGACCAACTCACACCAATCCTCTCAGGATCCCTCCCCCTTAACCCATCTTCCTCTACTTTCTTCACTGCCTCAGCATATGACAACTTGTGCACTACTCTTACCCTGGAAACCTCAAACTGCCTCTCTCGCACAGGACATTTCTGATCCCCAGCCCCATGGGCATCCCTACAATTAACACATACTAATACCTTCCCCAATGCTGGTTGAAAGAATGCCAAGAGTGTGCAAAGCTGTCATCAAGGCAAAGGCTGGCTGCTTTGAAGAATCTCAAATATAATATAGATATTTTGATTTGTTTAGCACTTTTTTGGTTACTACATAATTCCATATGTGTTATTTCATAGTTTTGATGTCTTCACTATTATTCTACAATGTAGAAAATAGTAAAAAATAAAGAAAAAACCCTTGAATGAATAGGTGTGTCCACACTTTTGACTGGTACTGTATGTGTTGTAGGTAGCCTGATACTGTAAGCAACATTCTATCTCAATGTTACATTCTAACAATCAACTGTATGTTATGTATCAATCAAACCTAATGAAATGTGATATATTTTCCACCAACGTTCTCTTTGGATTGTAGCTCAAAATATTGCTGGAGTTATGAAACCCTATGATGAAATTGAAAATTATTGAATGATCAAATCAAATACACATATTCAGCAGATGTTATTGCAGATGTAGCGAAATGCTTGTAGGCCAAGGTCTGTTCATCAACACACAGTAGGCCTACCGATTAGTAGCCTAGAATACTACCATAATAAATCAGTCCCCCAACAGCAAATAACAAAACAGAATGAGGAAATTAAGAGATTTATTCAATTTCTGATCAAAAGTACACTGCAATTTTGTTCATTACCCACAAATATATTTCTAATAAGTCTTTAATTAAAAATAAGGCTTCAATTCAGAATTTATTTGGTACCCATTTGTACCCAAAATAACACTGTGCCTGTAAAGAAATATGAAGATATTTGAACATTTTCTGAAGTTGTGTTGTAAAGGCCTTTTTATAAACATTGTGGATTTTCTGTTTCTTCTGCATCCATTATGCCTGATAGGTTTCCCTATATCTCTCACTGCTCCTGTGTCATTTCACTGTGCCCTCTATACTACCCTAATGCCAAGAGGGAAATGAAAGCCAACCCCTTGAGATACTGTAAACTGATGGTAGGGGTACTCTACCTACATGTACATATTACCTCAATTACCTTGACTAACTGGTGCCCCCACACATTGACTCTGTACCGGTACCCCCTGTATATAGGCTCGCTATTGTTATTTTACTGCTGCTGTTTAATTATTTGTAACTTTTATTTTAAAAAAAAATGTACTGATCTATTTTTTACTTAACACTTATTTTTCTTAAAACTGCATTGTTGGTTAAGGGCCTGTAAGTAAGCATTTCACTGTACGGTTGTTGTATTCGGCGCATGTGACAAATATAATTTGATTTGATTTGACTTAACTATATGTAAAATAATTTGCCTGAAGCCTAATTCCCCCAGAGGTTTGAGGCTTATGTTAAACCTGCTATGATACTTAAATGATCTCTATCACAATTAAACAGAAACTGAAGAAAGTCGCATCAGAAGAGAATGATTGACAGTATGGTTCCCTGAAATGAGTAAGGCTCCTATTATGAGAGCGTGTGCTTGTTGCCTACTGTGTGTGTGTGTGTGTGTGTGTGTGTGTGTGTGTGTGTGTGTGTGTGTGTGTGTGTGTGTGTGTGTGTGTGTGTGTGTGTGTGTGTGTGTGTGTGTGTGTGTGTGTGTGTGTGGTTTCAGTGTCCACTGTCGTGGCAAGTTGAGTGGTTCTGGCTGAATATTCCTGGTTTGAAAATAGTCCCTGGTTTATTGGTAGAATATTCCTGACATACAAAAGGTTCCTGGTTTGGAAATGATGCTAAGGTTAAAGAGGGTCTGTTGTGATAGGCAGCCCCAGAATGAAGTGGACTTAAGGGAATAGTGATTGGTAGGTCAGTCTCTGTGAGTGGGGCCTGCTAGCTGACTGGCAGTCCGGCGTTGGTCTTCTTGTCACGGATGGAGCTTAGCATGTCTGAGACGAGCTCCTCAAGCCCATAGGTCGACTTCCAGCCCCAGTCTCTCTGTGCATTGGAGTCATCAAACCTCACTGGCCAGCTGTCTGCTACACACCAGGGAACAATCATGGTCAAGAGTTATTTTACACATCACAACTTTCATAAGACCCAATGATGACATCATTCATGACTGGGGACCGTGTGAAGCAAACCCAGAGCAAATAAAATAAACAAAAATTTGATTTGATTCGATTTGAAATAGCAATGATGTAGGAGGTCAAGGATGAGAGAAAGGCTGACATGTAAGGCTTACAATATTTAATACTACTACAAAAATACAATGTATATCTACTCTAGCCTATACACTATGAAGGAGAAAATGTTCCATATACTTCTGCTATGGCTTAATTCAAATCACACATCTTGAGGTTCAATAACAATTAGAAACACTCCACAGACAGTCACAACACACAACAATAAGGTGAACAATGAACACACCAATGGTCTGGCGGACAGAGTCAGGGTTATAGGTGACCTTGAGGTGGGGCAGTTGCTTGCGGATTTCCGTGGCAACTTCCTCAGGGGTGAAGCTCATGGCAGCGATGTTGTACGTGCGCAGCGACAGTTGGCATTCCGGGGCCTGCATGAACTCCACAGTCGCACGGTGGCAGTCACCAATGTGCATCATGGGCAGACGTGTGTCAGCTCGTAAATAGCACTCGTGGTGACCTGTGCTGAGTGCATCGTGAAAAATCTGGACAGCATAGTCTATGGGAAAGGAGAGCAAAAAAGTACACAGAATGTATTGGAATATATCCCTATGGCATTAATACTTATGGGTATGGGTAAATATGGGTTACCTGTTGTTCCCCCCCCAGGCTGTGTGTTAGCTGAAATGATGCCAGGATAGCGTAGGCAGCGGAAGTCCAGTCCATACCTGTGATGAAGATACTAACAGAGAGAGATTTAACACAATCAAAGCAAATAACCAGAAAAAGCATATTTCACTTAATCTGCACTATGTTAATTCATTGACTTACTCTCTCTGAAAAATATACATGTGAAAACTCTCTCGCTTTAAGAGAGGACCGGCAGGTTGTGTGTGCGCAAGAGTGTGCATTTGACAGCAATGTGGTCGCATTGTGACTGCATCTAGGACTGTTTGTGTGTTGATGTGTGTGTGTTTGTATGTGTGAACATAACAGGTCACACCTCCCCCATCAGTTCGCCGTGCACTTTGGACACCCCATAAATGGTGCGAGGCCTCTGGACACACAGGTCAGGTGCGGGGTCACGGGGAGAAGAAGGGCCAAAAGCTCCGATGGTGCTGGGGACAAAGAGACGTAAGCAGCTCTCCAGAGCCAGGTCCAGCACATTATGAAGGCCTTAGAAAGAACAGCAAGGAGTGAAGCTTTAGACAAAAACATACAAACCTTGCAAAAAGGGATACTGTGATACTGCCCTGGATACTGTGGTAGCGTGTGTGTGTGAATTTGGAGCTGACCTGTGATATTGATCTTGCGTGCCAGGGCCACATTGGCCTCTCCCACAGCACTGAGTAGAGCGCTGTAATGCACCAGCCAGGTGATGCGGTTATTCACCACCAACTCTCTGAGGTTCTTATAGTCCAACACGTCAGCATACACAAATGGGCCTGAGGGAGAGGAGAAGAGATTGACAAACTACAGATTGCCCCTTCAAGGCAGGGGACATGTTATTTTCTGCAGAAAAGAAGAGGATTTGAGAAGCGCAGTATGGAGATGTGCATGGACATTGAGATCAAGAGAGAATTGCTGATCGGTCCAACTAAGAAAACTTACCACTTCTGTACACTTCTGGTGGAGCCTTTTTAATATCCGATAGGATAACGTTTTCTGTTCCGTACTGTTTCCTACACATTGATATTCAATTAATATATGACATTTCAGTTAATTCCTGGAATTTACAGAATTGAATTGGATAGGAGCCCAACCCCAGAAAGTAAACTAGATGTTAAGTGAGAATTCTACAATCTGGGGAATATTCAGGCTATCACCATCGAATAAATCAGCATTGAAGAAAAGATTGCTCTTTAGTTTTTTTCTTACCTCAGGATTTCTGCAAGCCCCACACCTAACTGGCCAAGGCCACCTTAACCATGAAGAGAAAAATAATACAATGCAGAATTCATAAGCATTGATGAAACAACACCATCTCAATTGTTCATTTGTATTTGCTAAAAGGTCTCAGAGAATATATGGTGAAAATGTGTTTCTTATGTACAATTTCAGAAAAAAGTAGGGCTGGATGTTTTGTCATATTCCACTTCAACCAGGCTGCGACCTTTTTTGTTTTCACCAAAGCTTTATGTACAGACAAAAACTGGCCTCAGGCTATTATTCTGCCGGTGGTCACTTGCTGGGGCCTTTTTGTCCCCAGTCTACTCACAGCCTATTGTACTAAGGGAGGATTGTACTAAAAGAGGATTGCCACTTACTGAACAGTGAAAACAACTCGAAATGACAAAAACTAGAATGACAACATGCCTATGCTTATATAAACAGATTTTACTCAATTTCATAAACACATATACATCCTATGGGGCCTATCTATAGACTATGGGCCATAAAGTGTTATTTGCTACTTGAGATAATAAAAAATAGTTAACCTGTGATGAGAATTCGTGGGTTCTCCGCAGTAGGTAGGTCATTTGAATCCTGACTGTTCCACCAGCTGTTCTGTCGGAGCGACCAACTAAAGCCCTGGAATGACAAACTACGCGCCCGGCTGCGACAGCCATGGCACAACGATCCGAATACAGCTGCCGCGGAGGACATACAGCACCGCATACCCGGTAGCATGTGGAGCTGTTGCCCCTGTGGAAAAAGTTGGATCAAAGACAATAGGCTATGTTATCTATTTCATCCGGCAAATCAATCTCACTCAGTAGGAATGACACCATTTAGGCCATAGGCACGGTTCATTCTATGGATTAATTCAAAAATTACAATTTGAACAGTGCAATGGAAAAATCAAATCAAATTTTATTGGTCGAATACGCATATGTAACGTTAGCAGATGTTATTGCGGTTGTAGCGAAAGGCTTCTGTTCCTAGCTCCAACAGTGCAGTAATATCTAACAATACACAACAATACACACGAATCTAAAAGTAAAAGAATGGAATTAAGAAATATAGAAATATTAGGACGAGCAATGTAGGAGTCCAGAGTATATATATACTATATATATAAAATCAAACTGTATTTGTCACATGCGACGAATAGAACAAGTGTAGACTTTACCGCGAATTGCTTACTTACACGCCCTTAACCCAACAGTGCAGTTTAAGAAGAGTTAAGAAAATATTTACCAAGTAGACTAAAATAAAAATTAACGAGACTATATACAGGGGGAACCGGTACCGAGTCAGTGTGCGGGAGTACAGGTTAGTTGAGGTTATTTGTACAGATATAATATACAGCGAGTAGCATATAAATATATATATATATATATATATATATATATGTGTGTGTGTGTGTGTGTGTGTGTGTGTGTGTGTGTGTGTGTGTGTGTGTGTGTGTGTGTGTGTGTGTGTGTGTGTGTGTGTGATGGGTTGTATAGACACTATGGGCCGTGTGTGGATAGAATATGTAGTATATCTGAATAATACGTGGATAGAATAGTATATGTACAGCAATAGTTCAATAGGATGGCCTTGACTAGAATACAGTATATACATATGAAGTATGTAAAACCGTATGTAAACATTATTAAAGTGACGAGTTTTCCATGTCTATGTACATATGGCAGCAGCCTCGAAGGTGCAGGGGTGTAACCGGGTGGTATCCTGCTCGTAACAGCGACTAAGTTCAGGGCAGGGT
The DNA here is from genome assembly GCF_901001165.1 of Salmo trutta. NCBI lineage: Eukaryota > Metazoa > Chordata > Actinopteri > Salmoniformes > Salmonidae > Salmo > Salmo trutta. Next base: position 32,425,476 of record NC_042981.1, read on the forward strand.
ACTGGATGGAGGCCAGCTAGTGATGGCTATTTAACAGTCGGCCTTGAGATAATAGAAGCTGTTTTTCAGTTACACATACGTACAACAATGAAGAGGTTAGTTGACTGTGATAGGGTATAGGTAAGTTATGTAACATTGTTGTTTAGCCTATTTTAAAACATAAACTTTATACAGTTCATATTGACTGAAACACAACGCGTTATCTTTCAGAAGTAGAATGAATACAAAACAACATGTTACCTGTGTGCTGACAAAAACCTGCAGTCAGTCTCTGTTCGTGCCAACCACTTATTGCCCAAACTGAAGACTTTACAGATCACACAATCGCATTTCACGCTATGTTACAAAACGAATTTATGAAAATTGCGCTTGTAAAACGGTTTTCATGGTAGTTAACTCTTAGAATTAAAAGATTACCCTCCGATTGGTCATGGATTAAGCGCACCAAGCATCCATTGGGTAAAGCTAGATAAACGGCTGAAGAAAGTCATGCTGGGATATGTGGTTTTCCTTGTTGTGATGTAAGAGCGCAAGAGGGCGTGACTCAATTGTAAAGGACTACAATATCCAGCCTGCAAGGCAATACATGTGGGCAAACATGCTGACTAGCTGCTCACAGTGGATTTGTATTGTGTAGAAATGTTTAGCTGAGTTTGGTTTGAGCAGGACTGGAGCGTAGAGGCTTACTTCAGAGTCAGAGAAGAGATCAAAATACATTTGACAAGTGACAACAAGCATTATGCTACTTACTACAGTTTGATGTAATATATGTCACCTCAGGTTTAGCGTGTTGTGTATAAGTCAAATGCTGTGGAGAGGACTTCTGATTCCTGTCTTTAAAACCCCACAGAAACACACATCAACCAACCAAATCAGAATACAGAAACGATTTATTAACAAAAACAATAAGATACACTACCGGTCAAAAGTTTTAGAAAACCTACTCATTATTTTTAATATTTTCTACATTGTAGAATAATAGTGAAGACATCAAACCTATGAAATAACATATGGAATCATGTAGTAACCAAAAAAGTGTTAAACAAATCAAAATATATTTTGTATTTGAGATTCTTCAAATAGCCACCCTTTGCCTTGATGACAGCTTTGCACACTCTTGGCATTCTCTCAACCAGCTTCATGAGGTAGTCACCTCAAATGCATTTCAATTAACAGGTGTGCCTTCTTAAAAGTTAATTTGTGGAATTTCTTTCCTTCTTAATGCATTTGAGCCAATCAGTTGTTTTGTGACAAGGTAGGGGGGTTGTGCAGAAAATAGCCCTATTTGGTAAAAGACCAAGTCCATATTATGGCAAGAACAGCTCAGATAAGCAAAGAGAAATGACAGTCCATCATTACTTTAAGACATGAAGGTCAGTCTATACAGAACATTTCAAGAACTTTGATAGTTTCTTCAAGTGCAGTTGCAAGGTAGGTAGCCTGATACTGTAAGCAACATGAGTAAGTGTTCTAAAACTTTTGACCGGTAGTGTATATGTGTTTTTTCCTGAAATGCATCAAAGTACTAGGCTAAGGTTAAAAGGACATCACATTAGTCCTGCAAGAAATAAGCTATGAAATCGTTTGAATTCATCTTGTGAAATGTTTGTTAGTCAACAATAATACACATTACATTTTCCCTGATCTCTTAATTAATTCCCGTAGTATTAAACTTAAAACGAATCATCCAGCGATCATATACTGTTTACCAGGGGGCAGGGCTACCGACGTTAAGGCTAATCTGAAGATGGTGCTGGCTGAGGCTAAAACTGGCGAGTGTAGAGAGTATAGGGATATTGTTATCCACGTCGGCACCAACGATGTTAGGATGAAACAGTCAGAGGTCACCAAGCGCAACATAGCTTCAGCGTGTAAATCAGCTAGAAAGATGTGTCGGCATCGAGTAATTGTCTCTGGCCCCCTCCCAGTTACGGGGAGAGATGAGCTCTACAGCAGAGTCTCACAACTCAATCGCTGGTTGAAAACTGTTTTCTGCCCCTCCCAAAATATAGAATTTGTAGATAATTGGCCCTCTTTCAGGGACTCACCCACAAACAGCCTGGCCTGCTGAGGAGTGATGGACTCCATGCTAGCTGGAGGGGTGCTCTCATCTTATCTACGAACATAGACAGGGCTCTAACTCCCTTAGCTCCACAATGAAATAGGGTGCAGGCCAGGCAGCTGGCTGTTAGCCAGCCTGTCAGCTTAGTGGAGTCTGCCACTAGCACAGTCAGTGTAGTCAGCTCAGCTATCCCCATTGAGACCGTGTCTGTGCCTCGACCTAGGCATAGACTTAGCAATCTCACTAGAATAAAGACCTCCTCCATTCCTGCCATTATTGAAAGAGATCGTGATACCTCACATCTCAAAATAGGGCTGCTTAATGTTAGATCCCTCACTTCCAAGGCAGTATAGCCAATGAACCAATCACTGATCATAACCTTGATGTGATTGGCCTGACTGAAACATGGCTTAAGCCTGATGAATTTACTGTGTTAAATGAGGCCTCACCTCCTGGTTACACTAGTGACCATATCCGCCGCATCCCGCAAAGGCGGAGGTGTTGCTAACATTTACGATAGCAAATTTCAATTTACAAAAAAAAACCTGACGTTTTCGTCTTTTGAGCTTCTAGTCATGAAATCTATGCAGCCTACTCAATCACATTTTATAGCTACTGTTTACAGGCCTCCTGGGCCATATACATCGTTCCTCACTGAGTTCCCTGAATTCCTATCGGACCTTGTAGTCATAGCAGATAATATTCTCATTTTTGGTGACTTTAATATTCACATGGAAAAGTCCACAGACCCACTCCAAAAGGCTTTCGGTGCCATCATCGACTCAGTGGGTTTTGTCCAACATGTCTCCGGACCTACTCACTGCCACTGTCATACTTTGGACCTAGTTTTGTCCCATGGAAAAAATGTTGTGGATCTTAATATTTTTCCTCGTAATCCTGGACTATCAGACCACCATTTTATTACATTTGCAATCGCAACAAATAATCTGCTCAGACCCCAACCAAGGAGCATCAAAAGTTGTGCTATAAATTCTCAGACAACCCAAAGATTCCTTGATGCCCTTCCAGACTCCCTCTGCCTACCCAAGGACGTCAGAGGACAAAAATCAGTTAACCACCTAACTGAGGAACTCAATTTACACTTGCGCAATACCATAGATGTAGTTGCACCCCTAAAAACTAAAAACATTTGTCATAAGAAACTAGCTCCCTGGTATACAGAAAATACCCGAGCTCTGAAGCAAGCTTCCAGAAAATTGGAACGGAAATGGCGCCACACCAAACTGGAAGTCTTCCGACTAGCTTGGAAAGACAGTACCGTGCAGTATCGAAGAGCCCCCACTGCTGCTCGATCATCCTATTTTTCCAACCTAATTGAGGAAAATAAGAACAATCCAAAATTTCTTTTTGATACTGTCGCAAAGCTAACTAAAAAGCAGCATTCCCCAAGAGAGGATGGCTTTCACTTCAGCAGTAATAAATTCATGAACTTCTTTGAGGAAAAGATCATGATCATTAGAAAGCAAATTATGGACTCCTCTTTAAATCTGTGTATTCCTCCAAAGCTCAGTTGTCCTGAGTCTGCACAACTCTGCCAGGACCTAGGATCAAGGGAGACACTCAAGTGTTTTAGTACTATATCTCTTGACATAATGATGAAAATAATCATGGCCTCTAAACCCTCAAGCTGCATACTGGACCCTATTCCAACTAAACTACTGAAAGAGCTGCTTCCTGTGCTTGGCCCTCCTATGTTAAACATAATAAATGGCTCTCTATCCACTGGATGTGTACCAAACTCACTAAAAGTGGCAGTAATAAAGCCTCTCTTGAAAAAGCCAAACCCATTCCTCTCAAAAATTGTAGAAAAAGCTGTTGCGCAGCAACTCACTGCCTTCCTGAAGACAAACAATGTATACAAAATGCTTCAGTCTAGTTTTAGACCCCATCATAGCACCGAGACTGCACTTGTGAAGGTGGTAAATTACCTTTTAATGGCGTCAGACCGAGGCTCTGCATCTGTCCTCGTGCTCCTAGACCTTAGTGCTGCTTTTGATACCATCGATCACCACATTCTTTTGGAGAGATTGGAAACCCAAATTGGTCTACACGGACAAGTTCTGGCCTGGTTTAGATCCTATCTGTCGGAAAGATATCAGTTTATCTCTGTGAATGGTTTGTCCTCTGACAAATCAACTGTAAATTTCGGTGTTCCTCAAGGTTCCATTTTAGGACCACTATTGTTTTCACTATATATTTTACCTCTTGGGGATGTCATTCGAAAACATAATGTTAACTTTCACTGCTATGCGAATGACACACAGCTGTACATTTCAATGAAACATGGTGAAGCCCCAAAATTGCCCTCGCTGGAAGCCTGTGTTTCAGACATAAGGAAGTGGATGGCTGCAAACTTTCTACTTTTAAACTCAGACAAAACAGAGATTCTTGTTCTAGGTCCCAAGAAACAAAGAGATCTTCTGCTGAATCTGACAATTAATCTTGATGGTTGTACAGTCGTCTCAAATAAAACTGTGAAGGACCTCGGCGTTACTCTGGACCCTGATCTCTCTTTTGACGAACATATCAAGATTGTTTCAAGGACAGCTTTTTTTCCATCTGCGTAACATCGCAAATATCAGAAATTTTCTTTCCAAAATTGATGCAGAAAAATGAATCCATGCTTTTGTTACTTCTAGGTTAGACTACTGCAATGCTCTACTTTCCGGCTACCCGGATAAAGCACTAAATACACTTCAGTTAGTGCTAAATACAGCTGCTAGAATCCTGACTAGAACCCAAAAATTTGGTTATATTACTCCAGTGCTAGCCTCCCTACACTGGCTTCCTGTTAAGGCAAGGGCTGATTTCAAGGTTTTACTGCTAACCTACAAAGCATTACATGGGCTTGCTCCTACCTATCTTTCCGATTTGGTCCTGCCGTACATACCTACACGTACGCTACGGTCACAAAACGCAGGCCTCCTAATTGTCCCTAGAACTTCTAAGCAAACAGCTGGAGGCAGGGCTTTCTCCTAGAGAGATCAATTTTTATGGAATGGTCTGCCTACCCATGTGAGAGACGCAGACTCGGTCTCAACCTTTAAGTCTTTATTGAAGACTTATCTCTTCAGTAGGTCCTATGATTGAGTGTAGTTTGGCCCAGGAGTGTGAAGGTGAACGGAAAGGCACTGGAGCAACGAACCGCCCTTGCTGTCTCTGCCTAGCCGGTTCCCCTCTCTCCACTGGGATTCTCTGCCTCTAACCCTATTACAGGGGCCGAGTCACTGGCTTACTGGTGCTCTTCCATGCCGTCCATAGGAGGGGTGCGTCACTTGAGTGGGTTGAGTCACTGACGTGGTCTTCCTGTCTGGGTTGGCGCCCCCCCCCCCTTGGGTTGTGCCGTGGCGGAGATCTTTGTGGGCTATACTTGGCCTTGTCTCAGGATGGTAAGTTGGTGGTTGAAGATATCCCTCTAGTGGTGTGGGGGCTGTGCTTTGGCAAAGTGGGTGGGGTTATATCCTGCCTGTTTGGCCCTGTACGGGGGTATCATCGGATGGGGCCACAGTGTCTCCTGACCCCTCCTGTCTCAGCCTCCAGTATTTATGCTGCAGTAGTTTATGTGTCGGGGGGCTAGGGTCAGTCTGTTATATCTGGAGTATTTCTCCAGTGTCTTGTGTGAATTTAAGTATGCTCTCTCTAATTCTCTCTTTCTTTCTTTCTTTCTTTCTTTCTTTCTTTCTCTCTCTCGGAGGACCTGAGCCTTAGGACCATGCCTCAGGACTACCTGGCATGATGACTCCTTGCTGTCCCCAGTCCACCTGGCCGTGCTGCTACTCCAGTTTCAACTGTTCTGCCTGCGGCTATGGAACCCTGACCTGTTCACCGCATGTGCTACCTGTCCCAGACCTGCTGTTTTCAACTCTCTAGAGACAGCAGGAGCAGTAGAGATACTCTCAATGATCGGCTATGAAAAGCCAACTGACATTTACACCTGAGGTGCTGACCTGTTGCACCCTCGACAACTACTGTGATTATTATTATTTGACCATGCTGGTCATTTATGAACATTTGAACCTCTTGGCCATGTTCTGTTATAATCTCCACCCGGCACAGCCAGAAGAGGACTGGCCACCCCTCATAGCCTGGTTCCTCTCAAGGTTTCTTCCTAGGTTTTGGCCTTTCTGGGGAGTTTTTGCTGTTTGGGGTTTTAGGCTGGGTTTCTGTACAGCACTTTGAGATATCAGCCACTAGCGGTTCTGGGGGGAGGGGGGGGGGGGCAGGGCACTGGCCCCTGTGACAACAATTTTGGACCCCCTTGTGGCCCCCCGAAATGTGGAGTATGAAATCATTTTTACATAACACATTTTTGCTATCGTTCTTTTTTTACATCCGTTATTAGACAGTGGCAACACGGAACATGGTCTTTTGCCTGCTAATGCCTGCAATGCATTGAAGAAAACGATATGACAACAATAACGTCTAATGTAACTGGCACCTCTAACAGTACAACTGGCCCCAGCTTGGCCCCCCCAGTTGAAATGGTCTAGAACCGCCACTGATATCAGCTAATGTAAGAAGGGCTATATGAATAAATTTGATTTGATTTTGATTAATTCTAGAAAACAATATCTGGACTTGCATTGAAAACAGTATAAAAAAGGTAGTTACAGTAGATATGTGTCATCATGAGAGAAACATTTTTAACAATGAGGAACTTTCACAGTATGCGATGCAATTTGATGTCCATAGGAGCAGAAATCTCTTGCAATAAAAGTAGATTTGTTCTCTCCCTCAACAGTCAATCAACCAGGATGAGCCTCCAGTGTCTCTGTGTGTCACTGTATTGTTGTCCTCTCTTCATCAATGTTTTCAACTTTCCTCACGGCACTCAATGACAAGGTTCCGTATCTCCCCCGGTGTTCCCTCAGGTGAAGAGCATTTTGGGTCCACCGCAGGAGCAGACCTTAGACACATCCAGAAAGAGACATGTTCTTCGGGAATAATGCACTATTTTTAAGTGCGTATTACTCATTGATTAACTGTTTTAGTAAATACTCTTCATGTAATAGCTATTTCGATTCACCCATCCAACATTCAGTGTATGTCAGAGGGCTGCTGAAGGGGAGTGCAGCTCCAGATCTGCCTGTAGTACTGTAACTCACCTCTCCTGAGCTGCAGGGACTGTGGCTGGATGGAGGGCCAGATGACCAGCTCAGTGGGCTCATACAGGGGGTTAGAGTAACGCTCCCTCTCACAGGGCCTCAGGAGGGACTGGAACAGACAGTGGGTTCGCTCCTTCACCCCCGCAGCACACCTAACACTAGAGAGAGACAGATGAAGAGCAAGTGGAAAGGTACAGACAGATGCGGATTTAGTGTGGATACACTATATTCTTGGACAAGGACTGTGGGTACTGTGGACAACGGATGAATCCAGGTGTCACACGTCTCAACTCTCCTGGTCGCTGTTGCATAGTCTGAAGCGTAGACCTCATTGGCCAGCCGCAGCAGCAGAGGCTCAGAGAAGCCCGCGGCCAGGAGAAAGTGCCGGGCCAGCTGCCACACACGGGCAGCATCATCAACACTGGATGCTGCTGATCGTCCCATGGGCTCCATCACTTGATCTAAAGAAATGATGAATTACGGATGATGGGAAGCACATTTCTTTATTGATAATAATGTGGGGTAGAGATGTCTTCTTGATTGTTGCTGATCACCTGCAAACGAGAGTAGACATGAGAGTTTATGGTCGCATGCTGTCAATAGGTTTGTGCGCTCAAAAACCATTGTTGTGCGTTGCCCAGTATGTAACTCTATGTTCATGTATTTATGATCAGGAAGTACAACTGATGTATTCATGTTTGACTATTAAGTCATGAGGGTTAAGCTTAAGAAATGTAATTGAAGAGGGTTATCTGTTAATTTCCTGGTCTGAGAATTAATGGGCAAATGGGTTGTGTTTGAGCACATAGTTTCTTACTAGTATTGCCGTAGTAGCTTATCCCAGGGGGACATACAGTACATGTTTATAGCCCTGGTTGTATTTATGCTTAAAGTATTGTGTAGCATCTTTATTGAAGTGTGTGCACTATGGAAATACATTTATGTTTATAATATGAACAGGTGTATATTGTAATGGTTGCCCTTGATTCTGAGTATGCATCCTGGTAATCTGTCTGGACCTGCGGCCTTGCGAATGTTAACCTGTTTAAAGGTCTTACTCACATCGGCTATAGAAAGCGTGATCACATAGTCGTTCGTAACAGCTGGTGCTCTCATGCATGGTTCAGTGTTGTTTGCCTCGAAGTGAGCATATTTGGTATTTAGCTTGTCTGGTAGGCTCGCGTCACTGGGCAGCTCGTGGCTGGGTTTCCATTCGTAATCTGTGATATACTGAACAAAAATCTAAAAGCAACATGCAACAATTTCAAAGAGTAAATTGAAATAAATTCATTAGGGCCTAATCTATGGATTTCACATGGCTGGGCAAGGGCGCAGCCATGGGTGGGTCTGGGAGGGCATAGGTCTACCCACTTGGGATCCATGCCCACCCACTGGGGAGCCAGGCTCAGCCAATCAGAATGAGTTTTCCCCCACAAAAGGGCTTTATTACAGACATAAATACTCCTCAGTTTCATCAGCTGTCCGGGTGGCTGGTCTCAGATGATCCCGCAGGTGAAGAAGCTGGATGTGGAGGTCCTGGGCTGGCATGGTTACACGTGCTCTGTGGTTGTTAGGCCAGTTGGACCTACTGCCAAATTCTTCAACGAAGTTGGAGGCAGCTTAAGGTAGATAAATTAACATTCAATTCTCTGGCAACAGCTCTGGTGGACATTCCTGCAGTCAGCATACCAATTGCACGCTCCCTCAAAACTTGAGACATCTGTGGCATTGTGTTGTGTGACAAAACTGCACATTTTAGTGGCCTTTTATTGTCACCAGCACAAGGTGCACCTGTGTAATGATCATGCTGTTTAATCACCTTCTTGATGTGCCACACCTGGCAGGTGGATGGATTATCACAAATTTGTGCCATTTTTTTGTTGAGAAATAAGCTTTTTGTGCATACGGAACATTTCTGGGATCTTTTATTTCAGCTCATAAAATATGGCACCAACACTTTATATTTTGTTCAGTATAGTTTTCAAGCCCTGCCACGTCTGATGAGTGTCAGAGCCGGTGTAGTAGGATTCGATCTTAGTCGTGTATTGACACTCTGCTTGTTTGATCGCTGGGGCTGAGCTCCCTGCCATGCATGACCTCTATACCTGGCGGTGTCAGAGGAAGGCCCTAAAAATTGTCAAAGACTCCAGCCACCAAGTCATAGACTGTTCTCTCTGCTACCGCACGGAGAGCGGTACCGATGCATCAAGTCTGCCCCCAATCCATAAGACTGCTAAATAGTTTGGTTGAATAGTTAACCAAACAGCAACTTGGAATATCTGCATTTACCGTATTTGCACTAACTTTGACTCATCACTTATGCTGCTGTTACTGTTAACTATCTGTCACTTTACCCCTACCTATTTGTACATATCTAGCGTAATTACCTCTTACCCCTGCACATATACTCGGTACTGGTACCCCTTGTAGCCAAGTTATTGTTCCTCATTGTGTATTTACAGTATTATTGCTTTTATTATTCTGTTTTACTTTTCTATTATTTCTGCATTGTTGGGAAGGACCTGTAAGTAAGCATTTCACTGTTAACCAACACCTGTTGTTCACGAAGCATGTAACGAATACAATTTGATTTGATTGTGTGAAACGTATTCCCATTGGCGGCTGCATTGTGGGTATTCTTATAAGAACCCTGCTATTTCATTGTTTGAGAGAGGCAGGGAACAGGTCAGCATGCTGCCAGTTTTAAAGCCATACTTGACACCTGGGTTTTTCTTTGATAGAGTTCGACATATTTTGATTCAGATTGTCTTTGATCATCAACCACTGTCATTTTCTTTTGTAAATACAGTTTTCGCCAGTCTATTTTCTCCATCTACAAATAAAAAGGCTCACTCTGGGAAAGAGAAGTCAATATCTGCTATTGCCTCCTCACTGTTATAATCCAACCGCATGGCCAACCTTACACACACACACACACACACACACACACACACACACACACACACACACACACACACACACACACACACAGGAAGCCGGCCAGTGTGCGTGTATTTGGGTCCAGGATGAGCTGGGCCGAAGAGCTCACCAGAAGGGTGATGTCTGTGTCCTCTGAACCATGGACTAGAACAGTGTGGCCATCCCTGGACACAGCCACAGAGTACCATAGAGGGTTACATAACATACACTGAACAAAAATATAAACGCAACAATTTCTAATATTTTACTGAGTTACACTTCATATAAGGAAATCAGTCAATTGAAATAAATTAATCAGGCCCTAATCTATGGAATTCACATGACTGGGAATACAGAAAACCAGTCAGTATCTGGTGTGACCACCATTTGCCTCATGCAGCGCGACACATCTCCTTCTCATAGAGTTGATCAGGCTGTTGATTGTGGCCTGTGGAATGTTGTCCCACTCCTCTTCAATGGCTGTGGGAAGTTGCTGGATGTTGGTGGGAACTGGAACACGCTGTCGTACAGGTAATTTTCAGAGGATCCCAAACATGCTCAAGGGGTGAGTATGCAGGCCATGGAAGAACTGGGAGTTCTCCAGCTTGCTCAGTAAGCAGTCCACACTGTGGGAGTGATCCCCACAGGCCTCCACCAGCTTTATCAGACTCTCCTGGAGCACCTTTCTCTTGGGGATACACACATACAACTATTCAGTCAACAGGCATAGAGCTATTCAGCCAAACAAATGTGGCATTGTTTGGCATGACAAAAAAAAGGGGTTGGCTAAAGCAGAAACAGCCTGGCAACTACTACGTTAGACATACGTAGCCACAAACACATGAAAGAACTCACACACAACAGGCAAACACACAGACACCTTTCCAGTTGGCAATGCAGTCTCTTCCAACTGCTGTAGCTAGATCTGGACTCGAACCTGCCCTCTGTCATCCTGGTCTGCGGAGCATATTGCTTGGAACGGGTGTCAAAGATGTAACCCAGCCCAGAGCTGTCAATTACCGACTGGAGGAGGAGCGCATCCACCCTACAGCGCTTCCAATTGGCTCCCGTCAGGGTCCGGCTGCTGCACATGATGACCTGGGAAACACAATTTTGCTATCAAATAGATGCCATCTAAAGACAAAAAGTGCATCATAACAACATTAATTACATTGTAGTGACATGAACGTATCCGTGTGTGACTGCAACTCCATTTATGTGCGTGTGCATGTGTGGGCTCCCGAGTGGCGCAGCGGTCTAAGGCACTACATCTCAGTGCTAGAGGCGTCACTACAGACCCTGGTTCGATCCTGGGCTGTATCACAACTGGCCGTGATCGGGAGTTCCATAGAGCGACGCACAATTGGGTTAGGGGAGGGTTTGGCTGGTGTAGGCCGTCATTGAAAATAAGAATTTGTTCTTAACTGACTTGCCTAGTTAAATAAAGGTTAAATAATTTTTTTTTTATAATAATGTGTGGATGCATGCATATCTCACCATGCCATTTTTCCTGTAGTGTGACAACAGAGGACAGGGAAGTAGCCCCCGTCTGAACTTGGCCACCTTCACCAGAGTCTCATCGTCTATGGAGTGGGGGGACAATAACAGCAGGGGTTGGGAGGGACACACAGAGTAGTCTCTGTTCACATGACTCAGTCTCTACCTGTCCTGCTGCAGGGGGAGATGAGAGTCGGAAGACACAACAACACAGATACATATTGTTCATTGTTAAAAAATGAGGGTGATTTGTGGTTCTATATATACACAACCTTTTTGAGGGCCATATATGAAGCGAGCCATTGAACCCTTTTTGGTTTGAAATAATATGATTTATTCTAACAGTGCCTACACTGGGTCTATTAGGTTGTCTTGACATAGCGATCCCCAGGTTATCATATGTTTTAGAACTACAGTAGCCTAAATGTACCATGACAAGGGTTTCACAGGAAGCTGACTATATAGCTTAGCAGGGATTCATGTTGTTTCCCACATGTACTGTATACACTACACAGTCATAATGTAGTAAGTGAAACCACATGTACTAGGCTGCAGGGCTGGTATTGTGGTCTCAGCAGGATGAATTGATCTGAATCTTGACCCTTCCCTTGTGTCTGCCCAGTGACCCATAGGCATGTTGCTCCGTTCCCAACCCCCTCTGTGGACTTCCTGATCCCAGCGCTCTGTTTTCCTGTCACATGTGAAGAGCTGTATTATAGTCTGTGATGATTGTCTCTGATTTTAGAGTTAATGCAACAACGACAGGATATCTGTGTGTGTGTGTGTGTGTGTGTGTGTGTGTGTGTGTGTGTGTGTGTGTGTGTGTGTGTGTGTGTGTGTGTGTGTGTGTGTGTGTGTGGCACTTACTAGCTCCTCCATTTGAGCGTAGTCCTGTGCAGGCGATGAGAGACCCCACTGGTCCTGCAGACTGAGTTTAAGCGGTCTGTAGAAAAATTGATACATTTCGGACACACTTACCAGAGAAGAGAGAGACCACAGAGAGCGAGAGCAAGAGAGGGGGGGGGGGGGGGGGGGGGGGAGAGAGCGAGAGAGGGGGGGAGCGAGCGAGAGCGGAGGGGGATATGTATGAGTGACAAAAAGTCACTAACTAGTCAAAATAAAATGCTGGGTGTGTATGCAGAGCCTGTGTGTATTCTACCACCCTGCTACTGTACCTCAATGTCCAGCTAGAGAACACACAGTACCTTACACTTGAGGGTGATTGTTCCAGAGGACCCGGATGACCTTTATAGGAAACACAAACACCATTATAAGGGCCTGTCTCACCCTACACATTACACTCAACACTAAACCTCAGGGTTCTATGATCTGGGCTGAAAAATAAAGTCTTGCCTCCCCCCAAAAAACTGCATAAAAAAGCCAAGCTGCTGGTGGGAGTGGAGTTTCTCTAAGTGACAGCATGTGAGGCCCACATTTCCCCTCCATTACAACTCTTTGTCTGCAGTACACCTCCAAATGTACTGTCTGAACCAGATTCATTACCGCTGCAAATGAATGCTGAAAGTCCTCAATTCTTTGCAGTTCATGACAAAAAGCATGTGGAGGAAAACGATAAGAATCCTCTGTTCCTTTTGCACAGTGCTGCGGACATGGATAGCAGCATACTGCGAAACACAAAAAACACATACAGACTCACACACAAGGTATCTCACAATTATGTCAATCCTTTGTCTCTGGCCTGTACTAGAGAAGAGGCTGGAATAGCCCAACAGGTTTTCCATAATGGGCAGGGAGGGAGAGAGAGTTAGGAGGGGGCTTTGGTTAGTGAGACATCCTTATCAACAGCAAACTTAATAATAATAATAACAACAGTAATAATAATAACAATATATTCCGTTTAGCAGATGCTTTTATCCAAAGCGACTTACAGTCATGCATGCATACACAGAAACTCTGACCCAACATTCACTGAGTGATTGTAGGCAGGGCCAGATTACAGAACAGACAGGCAGGGCACGTGCCCTGGAGCCCCCAACCTCCAGGGGGCCGCCAACCCCCCAATTTATTTATTTTTGATAAATGTGAAGAATTGCGGGAAATTAGATTGGAAACTGCAAAATGTTCTCTCAGCCTCATGGCAAAATGTGTAGAATTGCAGGAAATTTGCTTTAAAATTGCAACATTTTCTCTACATGACTGAAAAAAGTATAGAAATAGCATTAAATAACTGCATATATTTCTCTCTGCACCATGGCAAAAATGTTTTCCCCAAAAAATCTATAATATTGTTTTCTTCTATTTTTTGAATAAAATGGCCCCAGAGTCAGTGTCTCAGGGCCCCAAATGCGGTAATCCAGCCCTGTGTATAGGATGGGAAAATGTTAACGTGTTAAACTTTATTAGTAACTATTAGTAGACCTATGCCCAATATGACAATTGGCTGTCAGCACGTTGAAATATGGGGTTAAAGCGATATGGCAGCAGTTCTGTATTCTAGGTTATATGGTCCATCAATCCATCTTTGAATGTTAGTGACATTGGTAGGCTATACTCAGTGGTGTAAAGTACTTAAGTAAAAAATACTACTTAAGTCGTTTTTTTGGGTATCTGTACTTTACTATTCATATTTTTGACAACTTTTACTTTTACTGCACTACATTCCTAAAGAAAATAATGTACTTTTTACTCCATACATTTTCCCTGACACCCAGAACTACTCGTTGCATTTTGACAGGAAAATGGTCCAATTCAAGAGAACATCACTGGTCATCCCTACTGCCTCTGATCTGGCGGACTCACTCAACACAAATGCTTTGTTTGTAAATTATGTCTGAGTGTTGGAGTGTGCCCCTGGCTATCCGTCAAGAAAAAAAAGAAAATGGTGCCGTCTGGTTTGCTTAATATAAGGAATTTGAAATGGTTTATACTTTTACTTTTGATAATTAAGTACATTTTAGCAATTACATTTACTTTTGATACTTAAATATATTTAAAACCAAATACTTTTTAGACTTTTACTCAAGTAGTATTTTACTGGGTGACTTTCACTTTTACTTGAGTCATTTTCTATTAAGGTATAATTACTTTTACTCAAGTATGACAAATGAGTACTTTTTCCACCACTGGCTATACTTTCATGAACAAGCAGGCACCTATTGGCCCCACCCCACTTACGCATAGCCATGGGAAGTAAGGGTTCAGAGGGTGCTGCAGCACCACCAGAAAATTCCAAATTAAAAACCCATTTTAATTTGTAAAAGTGCACTTGGCCTTTACTAGTCCTGTGCTACCGCTATAGCTGTCTGTAGCGTAGGCAGTTTCAGAATGCGTAACTAGCAATAGGCTGGTGCTAAATAGGCTGGTGCTAAATAGGCTGGTGCTAAATAGGCTGGTGCTAAATATCTCAAAAACTAAAAGTATAGTTCTTGGGACAAATCACTCACTCAACCCTAACCCTAAACTGCTGGGTGTAACCCTAGATAGCAAGCTGTCATGGTCAAAACATATAGACTCAATGTTTCTAAAATGGGAAGAGGACTGTCCATGATAAGCCATGGCTCCTCTTTCTCGACATCTAAATCAACCAGACAGGTCCTACTGGCTCTAGTTTGCTGTGTTAGAAAATGCAAAGAGTGTGGTTACTTTGAAGAATCTTTGTTTAACACTTTTTTGGTTACTACATGATTCCATATGGGTTATTTCATATTGTTGATGTCTTCACTATTATTCTACAATGTAGAAAATAGTAAAAATAAAGAAAAACCCTTGAATGAGTAGGTGTGTCCAAACTTTTAACTGGTACTGTATATATACTAAAACCTCCTGTGTTGTGTGCTTGTTCTTTTACCAGGTACTGTATGAATGTCTACCAATGGCATGCCTGGTGAGTGACTGGCGAGAAATTGAACCAGTCACTCAAAACATTTAGAAAGTACTTAGAAAGTATAAATAGCACTCACTTCAGATTAAGGACTGCAAAACAACTTTACTAATGATTTGTCATAGAACGATGCCAGGACTAGTTTATGTGGGTGAGGATAGATTTCCAGCGTTGTGCTTCATTTGACAGTGCAGTGCGCAAAGGTTATGTGCAACCTTCTGCCAAGAAGTGACAAGGCTTTCAGTGAATGAAATAAGCAGGAGATAGGCGGGACTTTCCAGTCTTCAGTGGCTGTGGCTATGTAATGTCATCCAACACCACAGTCACTCATTACTACAGCGTATAAACACAATTCCTGGGCTGAAGAGACTGATTCAGAAGCTTCTAAACATTTATAAAACAATTCAAATATACAGACAGTCTCCGAATTGACCTTTACTGTAATAAAATAAAATAAAATGTTATTTGTCACATGCACCAAATATCAACAGGTGTAGACCTTAATGTGAAATGCTTACTTACAATCCTTTAACCAACAATGCAGTTAAGAAAAATATGTTTATATAGCACTGTATAAATGTCTAGTAGACGGCTATTGCCTTATTGTTATAAAAGCCAAGTTAGCGACTTGTTAGGCTAAATTGAAAGTAGTAGCCTATTGTACAAATGTTCTCCCAAATCCCCCATTTCCCTAATGAGGTCAATGAGATGGTGTCGAATTTGGTCAACAAAAAATGTATGGCTTATTTGCTATGTGAGGTTTATTTGATCGAATAGAAGTTTTGGAATGGTTAAGTTGTCATGAGTGTACTGATATAAGTAGGATACGTGACATTGCAGCAACTTTGAGAAAAAACACTTTATATCGGAGTTGTCTCAAGATGGCTATGAATATTCATGGTATGAGGCTAGTAGCATAGCGTCTCTCTCCATTGAATACAGGCAGTTGACGTCAACCACCCTTATCGAATATTCAAAAAAGGATAACAATAATGAGATGTATCCACCAATCCAAAGAAAGGATAGGCGGGCACTAGACAGCCCGTCATGCCGCATTGTGGACAACGACTCCCATTGTTAGGGCGGAGCTATGCATTTTGTCAGCATATCCATAATCCTTGCTTTCAGAGAGATAGCTAATGAAACACTAGCTTCCTGAGCAGGCACATTGACGTTTACAGTATTAGCTGGCTAGGCTAGTCAACTGTAACATTGGCTAGCTTTCAATAAATTGTCTAAATGGTCAACAGAGTTACTTCTTCATATCATCAAGACCATTCATATTGCATGCTGGATATTTCAAGTGTACTCAATCAGATATTTATCTTATTTCAGTTTTTGGGAGCTAATGTTACACTGACAGCAGATGTGTTTACATCGTAGATAGAAGCAGGCCTTTGCCTCCCTTTATCACTAGGGGTATGTACGGGAGATCTGATTGGTTCCAAGTTTAGCAGTTCGCTAAACAAAATTGTGTTGAAATATACTTTTTCAAAGAAAATGTGCACACATTGAAGGTGCTAACAAATTTTACAGTAATCATAAGAATATGTAATTGTCATATACAAAAACATCAGCTCCTCCCTCAACGTAGATCGATCAGCTTCACTGTTTTCGCCGTCGCCCACCACCTAAAATCAGCAAAAAAAGAAACGTCCCTTTTTCAGGACCCTGTCTTTCAAAGATAATTTGTAAAAATTCAAATAACTTCACAGATCTTCATTGTAAAGGGTTTAAACACTGTTTCCCATGCTTGTTCAATGAACCATAAACAATTAATGAACATGCACCTGTGGAACGGTCAATAAGACACTAACAGCTTACAGACGGTAGGCAATTAAGGTCACAGATGTGATTACTTAGGACACTAAAGAGGCCTTTCTACTGACTCTGAAAAACACCAAAAGAAAGATGCCCAGGGTCCCTGCTCATCTGCGTGAACGTGCCTTAGGCATGCTGCAAGGAGGCATGAGGACTGCAGATGTGGCCTGGGCAATACATTGCAATGTCTGTACTGTGAGACGCCTAAGAGAGTGCTACAGGGAGACAGGACGGACAGCTGATCGTCCTCGCAGTGGCAGACCACGTGTAACAACACCTGCAAAGGATCGGTACATCCGAACACACAGACACACCTGCGGGACAGGTACAGGATGGCAACAACAACTGCCCGAGTTACACCAGGAACACACAATCCCTCCATCAGTGCTCCGACTGTCCGCAATAGGCTGAGAGAGGCTGGACTGAGGGCTCGTAAGGCCTGTTGTAAGGCAGGTCCTCACCAGACATCACCGGCAACAACGTCACCTATGGGCACAAACCCACCGTCGCTGGACCAGTCAGGACTGGCAACAAGTGCTCTTCACTGACGAGTCGCGGTTTTGTCTCACCAGGGGTGATGGTCGGATTCACATTTATCTAAAGAATGAGCGTTACACCGAGGCCTGTACTGTGGAGCGGGATCGATTTGGAGGTGGAGGGTCTGCCATGGTCTGGGGCAGTGTGTCACAGCACCAGACTGAGCTTGTTGTCATTGCAGGCAACGCTGTGCATTACAGAGAAGACATCCTCCTCCCTCGTGTGGTACCCTTCCTGCAGGCTCATCCTGATATGACCCTCCAGCATGACAATGCCTCCAGCCATACTGCTCGTTCTGTGCGTGATTTCTTGCAAGACAGGAATGTCAGTGTTCTGCCATGGCCAGCGAAGAGCCCGGATCTCAATCCCATCGAGAACGTCTGGGACCTGTTGGATCGGAGGGTGAGGGCTAGAGCCATTCCCCCCAAAAATGTCCGGGAACTTGCAGGTGCCTGGGTGGAAGAGTAGGGTAACATCTCACAGCAAGAACTGGCAAATCTGGTGCAGTCCATGAGGAGGAGATGCACTGCAGTACTTAATGCAGCTGATGGCCACACCAGATACTGACTGTTACTTTTGATTTTGACCCCCCCTTTGTTCAGGGACACATTATTCCATTTCTGTTAGACACATGTCTGTTGAACTTGTTCAGTTTATGTCTCAGTTGTTGAATCTTGTTATGTTCATACAAATATTTACACATGTTAAGTTTGCTGAAAATAAACGCAGTTGACAGTGAGAGGACGTTTCTTTTTTTGCTGAGTTTATATCTTTAGTGGACAACATTAAGTTTCCCCCTGCATCTCGATGGGTCATGGCTAGAAGGGTCCAGCCATGTCAATGATCGGCAGCGGAGCAATAGCTACATAAACAAAAATCCTGCACATGCGCAGAAATCTCCGTAACAATAGCCACGGCAAGTCAGGTTCCAGAACATCCGGAACCGCAGCCCTTCTGTTCTAAAGATAGACATGGTTTTAAAAAGTTAGTGGTAATATTTCATTCAGCACAGGAATTTGTAGGCCGCTCAACTTATCCCATACCCGGGGTAAGATGTGCTGAGACCACTTTTTTGGGACGAGCTATGTTTTCAAAACCACGTTTACATAAATTCTGATATTTTCCAAGGATACACGAAATCCTGAAATATATGTAGATCATTTTGTTAGAAATAATACTATATTTCCTTTGATGGAGTGAAGCTCAACTTACCACACTGTCGCCTACAGGATACATATGGTATACACCATCCAACGAAATGCTTACTGGCAGGTTCCTTCTCGAAAATGCAACAATAAGAAATAATAAAAGCTAAGAATAGGAACATAAAGTAAATAGCACAATAGAATAAACAAATTAATTTATAGTCCAATATTAACACGTGTTTTAGGGGGCAACTGTTTATATTGTGCAGCATTTAGCAATCATAATAAGAGCGTATATCAGTATGCGTGAGTGCATGTGTGCTGAGGTGCAGAGAGCCAATGCAGGTGGTCAGTCCAGTTCAAGTGTTCAGCAGTTTGATGGCTTGTAGATAGAAACTGCCTCTGAGCCTGTTGGCATCAGACCTCATACTCCCATACCGTGTGCCCGACGGTACAGGAGTGAACGGCTCGTGGTTGGGGCGTGTTTTGCGCTGTGCCTAAGAACAGCTCTTAGCCCCGGTATATTGGCCATGTACCACACCCCCTCGGGCCTTATTGCTTAATTCGACCATAGGAGTTGAGTATGTATAAAAATCATACTAGATTTTATGAGTGAAATCAGCTGTCTCTTTCAAGCTGTTGTTGAACCATCCCAGACTAGTTAGTTTACATTACTCATCTGGTAACTTCAGGTCACCAACCTAAAGCAAGCCACTGTATTGGTCAACATTTGTGATTACCATTCTCATTCCCTGTGTGTTGACCTAGTCTTTGATAGAAAATTCATCATCTGAAGGTCAAACAGTATGTGGCAGAGAGTAGATATTTACACTCACATATAGTGTAAAACATGCAGCAAGCTGCTTGCTATCCCATCTATCTTTCCATCCCATTATTGAGCAAGTCGAATTGATTCCCCGTGTGTGTTAAAACATCACCACTAGATGGAAGCATTGCCCTAAATGAAAACATTCCAATCCTATTTCTGGGGAGTTTACGTTTGCATTTTTGTCATTTAGCAGACAATTATCCAGAGCGACATACAAGCTAGGTAAAACAACCACATATCACAGTCCTAGTAAGTGAAACCTTTATACAGTTTGTCAGCTGTTCCAGTCAGGATCATGCATTGATACATCATTTGTATGAATAGCTACTGTACCTGTCCTAATAAAAATGAATTGGTAACACTAAAATAATTCAAATCTAATCAAATAAGAAATATTTTAATTACAAACATTCCATATAAATACAAAATATATCTATCTGTCATCTTAACTTCACAAGTTTCAGAGAAATGGATAAATCAATGTCACTTGTATCCGATTGCCATTTTCGAGTAGGATTTTTTAAAGCCTTTGAACCGTTGACATGTCAAATCAAATCCTTGCATTCAAATGTTAAAAGTTGCACCTGAGTGCTGCCATAAGTAGACACCGCTAACTCTTTCTTTCACCAACGTGTGGTCACATGGATACTTGAGGGAGGCTGCACACTTGTATGGCCTACACCTCTTCTCCCTCGCAGCCTCGCTCAATAAGGGGCGGTAACTTTTGTTTATCCTTATCACTCTATAAATACAGTAAGGATCACCAGTCCACTCCAATCCAGAACTGGCAAGCCCACTGACTGAACACTCAAGGGACATATCCTGCTCTGTGAATAACTAATTCAAAAGTTTTTGGAGCCTCTATGATGTCTTTTTACGCAGATCCATTTAAAACGTCTAGTGCCCTTGCAATGGACTTCAAGGAGCTGGGAGGCGAGGACAACTGCGAAGGAGATACAGAGGGAAACGCTGAGGATTTGAACAATGTGAAAGTACTTACCGAAAAACTAAAGTTACAAACCCGCAGACCGTCCTACTTTGAATGGCAGGAGCGCTTGCAGAGCCGACCGTGGAAGGAGAACCCAAATGGTTTAGATAATAGTCAAGAGACTGCAGAGAAATATGTGTTTTTGCCTGAAATTATGCGGGATGAGAACTCAGATCTAACCATCCGCAACATCTGTGGCTTCGATACCATTGATGATGCGTTGGATTTTCTTAGAAAAGAGCTGGTTAGTGCACTTATTTTAATACAGACATTGTCTCTTTTTGTCTCCAACTCTGACTCAGTTATTTTTACTTGGACATGTTAGAAATTAATAAGGCTGCAATATTTCTGCATAACGTGCTAGATATTTAGAATCAGATATACAATGAAAATATTCAAGTCGATTTGAATCGGACACAATGCGACTATTTGGCAAACATAATTACCAGGTAGGTAGTTTCAGTGGTTTGGTTTGGCTGGTTTGTGCGTCCTCATGACGCAGGTGTGCCATAGTGCAGAGTCTATGTGCCAGCCACCAGTGTCATGTGATGGAGACATCTATGGAAAATAAACCTGTTTTCAGGTTGAGCTCTGATTGAATGCCTGTCTGATTACAGCATGACTTTGTGCTATCTTTGCATCCAAAACAATGCAAACACACTAAAACAACCGGGACCTTGTGTTCATTTCGGAGATGAAAAATCCTAAAATAGAAATGCAATTTTTTTACACAGCTCATGTGTTGGTGTCTTTACATATCAATGCTGAAAACCTAGGGATTGAGCGCTTGAATTGATATTGATTGCTAATCTCTTCCCTCTCTCTTTCCCTTCCTCGTCATACTCAGAGGGAGATGCGGTTTCAGGACAACCGTCTGGCCCGGCAGCTGATCCGCCTGCGTGTGGAGATCCACCGGCTGAAGGTGGAGCAGGTGTGTCACCGCCACAAGGAGATGCTGGACGACGCCACCTACGAGCTGGAGGAGTGTGGCGAGGAGTCTGACCTGCTCTGTGACATCCCCATGAAGGCTGCCTTCGCCCTCTCCACCCCCCTCAAACACCTTGGCCTCACCAAGATGAACATCAACTCCCGACGCTTCTCCCTCTGTTAAAACATATACCACCCTGCGAGGCTTGACTTACTGTATTAACGCCTCTGTCTAATCTATGCAGGGTAATCAGGGGTTTTCCACTGCACAGGTTTCTGTTATGACATGAGAGGGAAGAAGAATGGCTGGCAGAGCAGGCAGACTGTAATTAGCCAAGTGGGAGGAAATGGAAATGACTCCTCTGATCCGTGCCCTAGCCCTGACATGAGAGAGACACAGGCCTCCATAGTAGAGCCCTGTAGGCGCACGGCATACACCCATAGCAAAGCTGCACCTTTCCAACGCACCTCAGGGAAGGTGCGGACTGGTAGGTCAGAGTAGATGGACAGGGAAGATAGTGATGAGGTGTGGCTCTGGAATGGATATGGTTTGAGTTTGGATTGTCATGGTGTCCGATCAATTGCACTGTATTCAGATAATTAGTTATGATGACCCACTGACATATAGAATAGGCCTGACTGCCATGGTGGTACCGTAACAGATGTCTCTTGAGCGTTGCACAGGGGAATTGTCTTTCTTCAGACAAATGAGTCACAGCGCTAACACTCATGGTCACAGACAAATGGTCACAGCGCTAACACTCATTAACACGAGTCCCATACTTTAATCACAACCCAGGAGGAAGTATGCATCTCTTCATACAGACACCTTAACATTAGTCACACCACCAGGGACATTTGACAGCCTAGTGGGAAGCATTTCTCTCCCCTCTGCATTGGCAGAGTCCCAGTCCACACTCCTCAGGAAGCTGTAGGTCACATTCCAGCATTCTGTCACCTCTTCTTCTGAGACCAGAAATAGCAAGGACCTCCATGGGGTCATGGCTTCAGTGATAGGACATTATTCCAGGCGATGCCTTATGTAGTACTCCATGCTTTTTATTTTCCTTTAGATGATCCAGATATTGTAGACAGACCACAGCCCAATGTGCTGTCATTGTGTTTTACAATAGATTATAGGCTTGGCCAACTGCAATGTTGTCCAAGTAAAAAACTGTATCAAAGTTTTAGATGTATTTAAAGATATTGTTCTCAGGAAGAAAGAGGAGAAACTGAAAGTATTTGGGGGGGGAAATTTGAGGGAGTGAATGTTGAACAGGATTTGGTGGGTGTTACTCGATGTTACAAAATGTTTGCTGAATATACACAAAGCAAAATGTAGATTTGTAAGTGCTTTTTAATGATTACGTACTGAGTTCTACTCTGCTAATGCAGGAATATCTCAAGGCCATCCATTTAATGTATGAGGGAAATGAATAGAGGCAGACTAGAGCAGTTTTCAAGATGCTTGTTTTTCAATGGATTTGTTTAAATGCACAAAAAATTGCAACAAACTTGAAAATACACTTGAGAAAAGAAAATTGTTGTCTGTCTGTCCATTAAGGTAGGCCGTCGTTGTAAATAAGAATTTGTTCTTAACTGACTTACCTAGTTAAAGGTAAAAAAAAGTTAGAACAGGGTAAATGACCTGAGTCATTACGTGAGACCTCACTGAGTGCTCAGTCAGCTATAACCTTTCACATCCTGAAATACCTTCAGTTTCCTCTTTCAACTACAGCAGGCATTTGTCTCTTAAAAATTATGTGGTGTAAGCTGATCAGAAAACCTCCTAAGGCAGGGTTCCCCAACTGGTTGTTTTGTTTGCGCCCCCAAGTTTTCTGAGCCATAAAAAAAATACCTTTTTTTCCATTGTTGCACATAAACTGTAAAAAAAACAGGAAATCAGCTCCAAGTGATTTTAATTTGGGAAATCTGTTCCCAAGTATTTCCACCTATAATAGAGAGACACGTGATCATATGCAAAGGTTTCAAATTATTACGTTTTAGTCAAATATTATATCTGTTTGTGCTTCTTGCGTTCAATTTGCAGGCTACAAATTATTTGTAATTGTGTTCCGGCCCCCCTACCTTCCTCTCAAGAAAAGATTGGCCCTCGGCTGAATCTAGTTCATGATCCCTGCCCTAAGGGGTACAGCATAAATTAATTAATTCATAAAGATGTCAAGATGTCATCAATTATTCTACAAAATGGGTAGACATGACATACTAGTTTACACTGAGACTACCTCATGAATGACGTGAGAGAGAGATAACTAGGCCAATTGGAAACAATGTAATTAATTATAGGATATACAGTGCATTTGCAAAGTATTCAGACCCCTTCCCTTTTTACACATTTTTGTTACATTACAGCCTTATTCTAAAATGGATTAAATAAAAAAAAATCCTCATCAATCTACACACAATACCCATAATGACAAAGCAAAAAGAGGTTTTTAGAATGTTTGCAAATGTATTAAAAATAAAAAACAGATACCTAATTTACACAAGTATTCAGGTGCATCCTGTTTCCATTGATCATCATTGAGGTGTTTTGAGAACTTGATTGGAGTCCACCTGGGATAAATTCAATTTATTGGACATGATTTGGAAAGGCACAAACCTGTCTATAGAATGTCACACAGTTGAAGGTGCTTGTCAGGGCAAAAACCAAGCCATGAGGTCGAAGAAATTGTCCGTAGAGCTCCGAGACTGGATTGTGTCGAGGCACAGATCTGGGGAAGTTTAGCAAAACATTTCTGAAGTATTGAAGGTCCCCAAGAACACAGTGGCCTCCATCATTCTTAAATGGAAGAAGTTTGGAACCACCAAGACTCTTCCCAGAGCTGGCTGCCAGCAAAACTGAGCAATCGGGGGAGAAGGGCCTTGATCATGGAGGTGACCAAGAACCCGATGGTCACTCTGACAGAGCTCCAGAGTTCCTCTGTGGAGATGGGAGAACCTTCCAGTAAGACAACCACCTTTGCAGCACT
Source organism: Salmo trutta (assembly GCF_901001165.1). Lineage (NCBI taxonomy): Eukaryota > Metazoa > Chordata > Actinopteri > Salmoniformes > Salmonidae > Salmo > Salmo trutta. The sequence continues at coordinate 32,450,161 of NC_042981.1, forward strand.
CCACCAATCAGGCCTTTATGGTAGAGTGGCCAGAAGGAAGCCACTCCTCAGTAAAAGGCACTTGACAGCCCGCTTGGAGTTAGCCAAAAGGCACCTAAAGGACTCTCAGACCATGAGAAACAAGATTCTCTGGTCTGATGAAATGAAGATGGAACTCTTTGGCCTGAATACCAAGCGTAACATCTGGAGAAAACCTGGCTATATGATCACACCGGTAATAGATCCGTTGTTGTATTACTTGTGAAGCACAGCTGAGTAAGCATACAAATAATTCCCTTTTTATTTTTATTTAGCACTGAGTGGAAATAGGAAGAACGCGCATTTCATGGCTTATTAAAATGTTGAATACAAAGTGTTGTGTCACGTCCTGACCAGTACAGGGGTCATTTGTCATTGTAGTATGGTCAGGGCGTGGCAGGGGGTGTTGTTTTTGTGTGTTTTTGGGTTGGTTTATTTAGAGGGGATTTGTTCTAGTTTTAATTTTCTATGTTTGTTTTCTATGTGTGGCCGAGTATGGTTTCCAATCAGAGGCAGGTGTCTTTCGTTGTCTCTGATTGGAAGCCATACTTAGGCAGCCCTTTTTTCCTTTGGGTTTGTGGGTGGTTGTTTTCTGTATAGCCGTGTGCCTTACGGCACTGTTTGGTTGTTTGTTTATTTTGTTTGAGTGTTCACTCTAAATAAAGAAAGAAGATGAGCACTATACCCGCTGCGCCTTGGTCTGTCCCTTACGACGTGTATGACATGTTGACAGTACTGAGTAAGAACTTTAAACATTAACTCACTCATAAAAACAGCATCTCTTTGTAGTATTTGTTGACAGTCTCTCTTGTCATGGTTTTAAACTAGGGCTGTCAAAGTTAATGCATTAATAACGCGTTTAATGCTTACATTTTTAATGCTGTAAAAAAAATCACGCCATTAACACATTTTCGTAGCTTGACCCCCTGAACCATCCATACAGTGGCGATTTTAGCATGCAAATCTTGGTGGGGCAAACTGCAAAAATGGTTTTAGATGCCTTCCAGCAAAGCCACTACACAACACAACATTAAACGATACATTAATTGCACTATAACGGTGACAAACGGTGCTCACAAACTGTAAGGGCCTTCTTTTTAGCCACTGCTACACCTGGTTATCATCAAAACAGTTCATTCAGCCTCATTTACTGCCTTTAAAAAAAACATAGCTGATATGGCTGACTTGCTTAAACAAATGTGGTTTCTACTGACAATTGAGATGTACAAACTATGGCATAAGGAGACGACGAGCGGATAAGAGGCAATCAGTCAGTTTGATAAAGACATTAATGAGCATGCTAGGACGGACGCAGTCAATTTAACTATTTGTTCAGCACTTTTGAAATGTACAGCGACAGAATTCAGAACATGGGCCATTCTTACAGTAATCTCCCTGTACACCAAGTCAGAACCGTCGGATAAATAAAGGGGGAATATAAGCAGACAATGAAAGCTCTTACAATATTTGATGACATTTCTCTTAAACAGGCTATAGGCTACATGTGCACCACCAAGTCAGAACATTAGGCTAAGTTAGGAGTGGGAAAGGCACCATATTATTAGGGTGAGGCACATGGGCTACTAACAGCTTACTACACAACATACACTTAGTATTACTTTCTTAGCTACAGTATACATATCTCCCTGGCATAATACATCATTTATGCAGAAGCATACAATAAATTTTTGGACTCAACTTGTTGTGCTGTGCTTACTTGAACAGGAAGGTGGTGCGGCTGTCCTTCGTGGGCAAATCTTGTCATCAAACTTTGTCATTAAAGTCTGGCATTCTCTGGATTTATGGTGCTTTCAAGACAACTGGGAACTCTGGGGAAAAAAACGGGGTTGAATCATGATGACAGTGATCTTCAGGATCAGACTCGACTTGGAATTCCGAGTTGGATGACCATTCAAAACGTATTTTCCCAGTTGTAGCTCGTTTTTTTTCAGAGTTCCCTAGTTGTCTTGAGCTCACTGAAGTCTAATATTTCCCAGTTCCGAGTTTCCAGTTGTTTTGAACACGCCAGAATGGCAAATGTCATCAACCTTTTCTGGCCCATTATGCTGAATGTTTATCCTTTAAGTCTGGAAAAGAGACCCTTAAACCCAGACTTTAGGATGGAAAAGGATTTGCCAGTAGATTGTCGTCTTGATTCATGATGAAGACCTTAAGATTTTGAAAGTATGACGTTAACATGATCAGTTCAATCAAAGCTACAGTAGATATAACGTGACTTGACGTCATTTTATCTGTGGCCAATGACCTTGAGCCTTCTTGGATGGGCACTTCTAATGTAACTCTATGGCAGCACCCAATGGACTACCTGTAGATTTTGCGTTGACGTAGTGTTCCCATGACAGAACACTGAGCCAATCATGGTGCAACTAGAGAACATTACCAACCCCTATTTTCCGCTGGCTGACCCACCACCACGGAAAGCACTGAGCTAGGCCGAAACACCTGCATTTTGGAGCTGCTTTACTTAAGAAAGCAAAAAAGAGACCATGTTTGTATTTGGCTTTATTAACTCAATTATATATTTTTTTACATTGTTTGCAAACTGATATGTGCAGGGTTGGGTATGTTACTTTCTAAATGTAATCCGTTATAGTTACTAGTTACCTGTCCAAATTTGTAATAAGTAACATAACTTTTGGATTACCCAAACTCAGTAACATAATCTGATTACACTAAGTTACTTTTAGATTACTTTCCCCTTATTAAGAGGCATTAGAAGACAACAATGTATGTTACCAATTGAACAACATCTATTACAGGATAAATCAATGTTAAAGTTGACTTCGCTGGCCATATATGGATGTTCAATTTTACTTTATGTGTTGGTTATGTCGGCTTCTTCTAACACATTGCTTTTTTAATTTTCTTTTTTATTTCACCTTTATTTAACCAGGTAGGCCAGTTGAGAACATTTACAACTGCGACCTGACCAAGATAAAGCAAAGCAGTGCAATAAAAACAACAACACAGAGTTACACATGGGATAAACAAACATACAGTCAATAACACAATAGAAAAATCTATATACCGTGTGTGCAAATGCTTTCTACTATATATAATACGATTAAATGATATCTTTACATTAAAAACCGAAGTCTATCAGAATTCCAGTCATTCCAATAAATGTTATACCCTTGATCTTCAAGAATAGGACTTTAAAATATGGAAGTATAGATTAGCCACAACCCCAAAACTAAGGACTTTGATGTCTTGATAATATGCAGCTGTTTAAATGGCAAATCCACAGATGAAACAATAACAAAACGGTCGCCCCGCCTCTGTTTTGGTAAAAAGCTGTGGGATGGTGTCACGTTCCTCGTATTCTCCCTCATCGGAAGATATGTCGAAATCACTCGATGACCAATACGCAGCGGGTTGACTGTTCCACATCATATTTATTATAGATGGAAACGACAAAACAAAATAAACACGCAAAGGAGAAAGGTGACAGTTTCACAGGTGAAACGAAAACACAGTGCAAAATACAATTACCCACAAACACACAGACAAACACACCCTACTAATATAGGACTCCCAATCAAAGGCAACGCAACACACCTGCCTTCAATTGAGAGTCCAGCACCCAACCTACACATAGAAAACCTAACCTAGAACCTAAACCAACACTCACAACCCCACTATACCATAACCAAACATAACTCTGCCACGTCCTGACCAAATATAATACAAAAATACCTAAGTATATGGTCAGGATGTGACATTATCCCCCCCTAAAGGTGCATACACTGAATGCACCAAACCAACAGAAAAAAAACAAAAAAACAACACACAATTAACCCCCTAACTAAAGGGAGGGAAGGGAGGGTGGCTGCCGTCAACGACGGCACAGTGCTACACCCCCCCTCCCCAACCCACCTATATTGGAGGTGGCTCCAGTTCTGGCCTACTGTCCTCCAGACCGTAGACAGACCTGTTGGGCTTAGGACAGTAGGCAGACTTCTTTGGTTCTGGGCCGTGGGCCGACTCCTTCGGTCCCAGGCTGTAAGCAGACTCCTTCGGTTCTGGGTTGTAGGCAGAATCATCACAGTCATAGTTAATCAACTTTACTTTAGAATTGTGACCAGACTCACCCGGTTCTGGGTCACAGGCAGCTCCCCTCAGTCCCAGGTCGCAAGCTGTTGTCGGATACTCTGGTCCGCAAACCGGTGTCGGATCCTCTGGGCCGCACCCCGGTGTCGGATCCTCTGGGCCGCACCCCGGTGTCGGATCCTCTGGGCCGCACCCCGGTGTCGGATCCTCTGGGCCGCACCCCGGTGTCGGATCCTCTGGGCCGCACCCCGGTGTCGGATCCTCTGGGTCGCACCCCGGTGTCGGATCCTCTGGGTCGCACCCCGGTGTCGGATCCTCTGGGCCGTACACCGGTGTCGGATCCTCTGGGCCGTACACCGGTGTCCCTGGCGGTTCCGGTGAGGCGGGCCACTCTGGCGGGTCCGGCGAGGCGGGCCACTCTGGCGGGTCCGGCGAAGCGGGCCACTCTGGCGGGTCCGGCGAAGCGGGCCACTCTGGCGGGTCCAGCGAGGCGGGCCACTCTGGCGGGTCCGGCGAGGCGGGCCACTCAGGCGTCGGATCCTCTGGGCTGTACACTGGTGTGGGATACTCTGGACGGGGCCCAGTCTCCGTACTCTCGAGGCTGGACTGACGCGCTGGAAGCTTGGTGCGTGTAGCTGGTACAGGTCGTGCCAGACTGGAGGCACGCACTTCCGGGTCAGCACGAGAGGCGGGAACTGGCAAGACTGGGCCATGGAGACGCACAGGTGGTCTTGATCGCACCGCCTGCACAACCCGTCCTGGCTGGATGGAACTAGTAGCCCTGTACGAGCGGGGTGCTGGTACAGGGCGAACTGGGCTGCGCAGGGGCTCGACAGTTACCGTGCGTAGAGCGGGCGTAGGGTAGCCTGGTCCTAGGAGGCGTACTGGCGGCCAGACACGCTGCGCAGGCATCCTCCTACCAGGCTGGATGCACAACCTAGCACGGCATCTGCGCGGGGCTGGAATAGCTCGCACGGGACTGTGCAAGCGTATGGGCGAGATCGTGCGAGCTATTCCAGCCCCGCGCAGAGGTAGTCACCTGGAATGCATTTCAATTAGCAGGTGTGCCTTGTTAAAAGTTCATTTGTGGAATTTCTTGCCTTAATGCTTTTGAGCCAATCAGTTGTATTGTGACATGGTAGGGGTGGTATACAGAAGATGGCCCTATTTGGTAAAAGACCAAGTTCATACTAAGCAAACGACAGTCCATCATTACTTTAAGACACAAAGGTCAGTCAATCTGGAACATTTCAAGAACTTTGAACGTTTCTTCAAGTGCCGTCGCAAAAAACATCAAGTGCTATGATGAAACTGGCTCTCGTGAGGACTGCCACAGGAAAGGAAGACCCAGAGTTACCTCTGCTACAGAGGATGAGTTCATTAGAGTTTCTAGCCTCAGAAATTGCAGTCCAAATAAATGCTTCACAGAGTTCAAGTAACAGACACATCTCAACATCAACTGTTCAGAGGAGACTGCATGAATCAGGCTTTAATGGTTGACCTACTGCAAAGAAACCACTACTTTGAGAGACGCAGAATTGGTGAACGGATGATCTTTGCATGTGTGGTTCCCACCATGAAGCATGAAGGAGGAGGTGTGATGGTGTGGGGCTGCTTTGTTGGTGACAATGTCAGTGATTTATTTAGAATTCAAGGCACACTTAACCAGCATGGTTACCACAGCATTCTGCAGCGATACGCCATCCCATCTGGTTTGCGCTTAGTGGGACTAACATTTGTTTTCAACAGGACAATGACCCAACACACCTCCAGGCTGTGTAAGGGCTATTTGACCAAGAAGGAGAGTGTTGGAGTGCTGCATCAGATGACCTGGCCTCCCCAATCACCCGACCTCAACCCAACTGAGATGGTTTGGGATGAGTTGGACCACAGAGTGAAGGAAAAACAGCCAACAAGTGCTCAGCATGTGGGAACTCCTTCAAGACTGTTGGAAAAGCATTGCAGGTGAAGCTGGTTGAGAGAATGCCAAGAGTGTGCAAAGCTGTCATCAAGGCAGAGTGGCTACTTTGAAGAATCTAAAATAGATTTTTATTTGTTTAATACTTTTTTGGTTACTACATTTTTCCTTATGTGTTATTTCATAGTTTTGATGTCTTCACTATTATTCTACAATGTAGAAAATAGTAAAAATAAAGAAAAATCTTTGAATGAGTAGGTGTGTCCAAACTTTTGACTGGTACTGAGTATATGATTTCGAAGTTCAAAAATGGATGTAGCAACTACAGAGTTCCCCTTTAAGTCTATCAAAAGTGTGCAAGTTTGAGCATGTGTCCATTAGGCCTATGGATTTTTCTTGTATCAGCATGAATAGATTGAGCAATAAAAGCCCCACTTTTATTCCATAGGCTTGGAACCGCACTGTGCAGCTTTTGCAAGAGCACATTTTTCACTGGCTGTCCACTGGTTTCAAAAACATTGATTGATAGGCAGCTTAAACTTCTTGAATTCAACCATTATTGGGATCAAATACACATTTAGATTTGTGAACAGCCATCCAGAACAACCACAATCCGTAAGGCGCAAAGCCACATCACTCGCACAAAAAGAATTCCACGGAAACCAACAACCAGAGATGCTCTGGCCCAACAGAATACTAACATCACCATGCCAACCACAGCTGATTTGGAGTAACTGTAGAAGTTGAAGGCACTACTTTACTTTACCTCTCTTAGTGTTATAATACGATTTGTTGTGTGAAAAAGTGTGTGTGTGTGTGAGAGAGGGAGCGAGCGAGAGAGTCTGTGTATAACAAGTTTCTCACAATTAACTGAAGTGATTTTGAATGATCTTTCACTGCAGGTACTTGCCTGAACTTCTGGGAGGAGAGAAGTACATTTCCTGCTCTGTGGTGTTGCCTGCTGTCTGCCATCTCCTTCAGGTGATGGAGAGCTCCGATGATGACCCTGTCTAAATGGTAAGATTCAAGCTGACATTCACAACAGACCTGGAGAAACGCAAGTGGAGGAAACACCAACCTCACATGGCTGAAGATCAACACAGCACTCGACCCAAGGTTTAAGGACCTGAAGTGCCTTCCCAGACCTGAGAGGGGTGAGGTGTGGGCTTTGGTCAGCAACTTGCTGAAGGAAGAGAGGCCTGCACAGCAACCTGATTAACATTTACATTTTAGTCATTTAGCAGACGCTCTTATCCAGAGCGACTTACAGTAGTGAATGCATACATTTCAATTCATTTGATACATTTTTTTTCTTTTTTTTTTTCATACTGGCCCCCCGTGGGAATCAAACCCACAACCCTGGTGTTGCAAACACCATGCTCTACCAACTGAGCCACAGGGAGCAACAGAGTCAGAGCAACCAAAGAAGAAAGCTGCCGAAAGCTACAGAATATTTTTTGTGTTTCAGTCCTTACATTCCTATAACTCAATAAACTGCTTTTTTTATGGAAATATCATTATTTAGCACCAAATTTGAGCAAATAAAAACTACAGAATTTAATGCGATTAATTATTTGAATCATTTGACAGCCCTATATTAAATGTTTTGAAATCTCACAGTATCAACTTTGCTGAAGCTTTCTTTTATGCCTGCTATAGTACATTCCTGCAGACACGGTCATTTGAGCCACCCAGTTGGCCAGCGGTAGGCCTATAGCCAACAGTGCACTTGATTTGCTCTCTGGACCGTCCGGGAAGGCGATCGACTAGGAATGCCTTGGAGATCGACCAGTCAATCACGATCAACTAGGAATGCCTTGGAGATCGACCAGTCAATCACGATCAACCGGTTGGTGAACACTGCTCTTGAAAGTTGAGTGAAGTTCAATCTCTGTTGGCTGATATTTCTGCGTCTCGGGGCTACTGTACGCATGTTACTTGTCTCCACATAAACCTGATTAAACATGTTTACACTGAATCAATGACTCCTACTCTTTTGAAAACTGCTACTCTTAACTGAAAATGGACATGATGTGTCTGTATGAGGGTCTTTCTATAAACGAGGGTACCAGTGAGGATTTCCTACACTGGACAACTTGTTCCAGCTGAGGATAAGTCATTGATAATAATCTGGCCATTTTTTTCATGTCATTACATGAAAATATTGGGGGTGATCATAGCTATATTCAATCAAGTTCACGAGTTGATTTAAAACCTGTTTAACCCTTTATCATGTCTTGAAGGATTTGTCCAAAAATCGTGTGACATACAACATTACTTGTCTGTTGTCACGGCTGTCGGGAGAGAGAGTAGACCAAGGCGCAGCGGAGTTAGTGTTCATCATGATTTTAATTTAATAAAGAACACTACACAAAACAAAACGAGAAAACTGACAGCCAAACAGTCCTGTCAGGTGCAAAACACTCAACAGAAACAATTACCCACAAAACCCAAAGGAAAAACATGCTCCTTATGTGTGACTCCCAATCAGCAACAACGAACTTCAGCTGTGCCTGATTGGGAGCCACACACGGCCCAAAACAAAGAAATACAAAAAACCTAGAAAACGAACATAGAACGCCCACCCAATGTAACACCCTGGCCTAACCAAAATAAAGAACAAAAAAAAACCTCTCTATGGCCAGGGCGTTACATCTGTCCTTGCAATTATGGCAGTGTAAGTTGTCGTTTATATTATATTTTAAGCAGTCAATCAGTTAAATTACATTGAACTTGAACCTTGTAAGAATCCTGGATCTAGCTGTTGAACTGTTTTTTTGTATAGAGATCTCAGAAATGTTTTCCCCTGGCTACAGGTGGCTATATCTCTCCTGCTTACACAGGACTAGTAAAGGCCCAGTGCACTACTTTTGTGATTATTTTATTAGATATAGATTTTTAAATATTCTCATTTTTTCAGGGGGTGCTGCAGCACCCTCAGCACCCCTACTTCCCGTGGCTAAGTATGCATAATACTTTTTGAATGCACATTTGGTATCCATCTGATTACTTAAGGTGTGATATTTTCACACATCATCTGATTGAGGAATGAATTTTCCAAATGACTGTGAAGTGATGAACAGCTGTTGTGACAGCCAAAGTGCTGTAAAAAAGATGCTCACGAGGAAATGTCAAGAATATTTTGGTGTCTCATTCATTACACTGGTGAAGACAGTTGTGCCTGGATCCAGGTTAGATCTAATATCCCTAGCAAATTGATGTTGATCATATGTTGTTGTCTGCTTGATTTAGAACAGGGCCTCGTTAGATTTAACAGAGAAAGCATTATTAAGGAAATCAGTTCATGTTTCTGTGCCTAGGACTGGACACCGAGTCTAGTGTGCACAATCGTGTAGGATAGACTGTTGCGCAACACCAAATTCTATTCCTATTAATTATTCTAGATATGACGACAACACATTAGGCTACTGGATTAGGCGTATCTTGAAAATCAAATCCTCAGTTTGGTGCTTGAGAAGTCCTTGTAATTATTGTAGACAATTTATAAGTCTCCTACTCCCTTATAATAACCGTGATTTAATTTGTGATATGTTTTTGTGAGAGATGCTTCAGTTGAAGGGTATTGCGCTACTCTGTTGCGGTAAAATCATGTGCGGCTATTATGAGGAAGAAGACAACATCTGTTGGCTTCAACATGGCTTTACATACAAATACTTCCATAAAAAAATGACCTGTTTTTTGATCACTTTCTCATTATAAAAACAGCGATGGTGAGATGATTGCTAGTGTGTCACTGCGTCTGCCACATAGGCAACAGAAAAATCGCCATGTATGCATCCAATATATTTAGTCAGGCAGTGTCCACATTATTCTCACATATATTAGAATGTACTAATAATTTTAATATCAATGCATTGACAAGGCCTACATTTTTTTTAATTATTCTTAATGTGTTAATGGCCTACTTTCTTGAAACTTTTTGCATGCTTTCTTTGGGGGGGAGGGTTCTATATTAGGCCCTATGTGTACAATTATATAAATAATACAATTGTATTACATTGAGATCCTTGAACATTACAATGAAGTGCTTTATGAAGCCCCTATCCTTGAATTTGACTTGCCAATGTCTTTAAGAACCCTGTTTAAAGGATGTATAGTCCTATGCCTGTTGTTGTTAAGGTGTTCCAATTTGCATACATTCCCTTTTATTCCTCTGAGCACAAATGTGGAGCTGCATGAAAATCGTTTTTATTTTTGTTTCAAAACCATTTTGAAATGTTGATCCCAATGTCACACATCTTTATAGAAAGACCCATGAGCAGAAATCTGCTTCTCTCTTTGATAAACCGGCACACAAAGAAGACGCCAGCCACATAGGTCACCTTAGAACTTAAAAGTAAAACTACAAAACGCTGTTTCCTTAATTTGAGTGGTTTAATGTGTGTATTAATCTCTCCTGTAGCAGTCACACTTGCACCTATTTCAGTGCACTTCCTGTACATGTTTGGGCTGACTTCCTGGCAGTACATGCTATAGTGTCTAGAGCTGCAGCCTGCCACCGCAACAAAGATCTATGTGGTCCGCAACACTCCCTGCAAGAGAGGGGGATGTGACTGGAGCTTCATATTCATCACATGCTTCTACACCTTTGTCATTTGACAGTGGAACAGGGCCGTGCTGTGGTCTTCTATGGCCCACAGTCGTGCACATCACAGAGATGGTGTGTAAATAATTATTTATGGGAGATCATCTGAGGGTTTGTGTAGGTGTGTGGATGTTTGTAAGCATATCAACCAAGAAATGAATGGTGAAAATCAAAGCCGTTTTCAAATTGTTTTGTGACCAAGTAAACCAATCAACAACTGACTGTGGGTCAGTGATAAACCACACCATTGACCAAAATAACATGAAATAACATCTGTCATCCCAGACCAGAGCACAGAAAATATGATGTGACTATAAAATAAACAAAATGGCCTCGAGTGTCATTGTTGATGTCCTGAGACTAAACAAACCAAACGATTGATGGGTTTAATAGATTTTGTGCTCTCAGAGGACATTTAGAATCAAGTAAAATGTATTCTAACTCCCAGGGAATCACTCTCCATTTGAAAATTAACATGACAGCACTTTTCTGCATAGTCAATTGTGGGGGGCAATGACTCATTTGGCAATTACAACTTAATGTCGATGACACAGGTTTCCCCGTAATCAGTCTCATTGCGATACACAGATACAAAGACCTGATTCAAAATGGAGTCTATCAGCTGCCTGAGACACTACTTCACCAATCCTACCCAATTGTGACTGATGGAACATTCACACGTATTCACAAACTAGGAGAGAGGTACTGTCCTGACCCATTTACAGAGGAGCCCAACGTTCCCTGTGAAACACACAGCTGCATGGGTAGCACCTGTCAGAGCCACTGCAGAACAACCCTCAACCTTTCAACGACAGGAAGCCCTTTGGGTGGCTTTCTCTCCACTGAGGTGTGTGTACGTGCGTGCATGCGTATGTGTGTGTGTGTGTGGTGTGCGTGTTTTGAAGGTACTGCATGAGTAAGTGATGAGATCTTCACATACAAAACTCCCGGCCCGAAAACCTCACTCAACATCCTATTGTTTCTTATTTTCTCTCCAAAAGTAACGTTATATTTGTAGTTGCTGTTTTTGATAAGATTCATATTTGATGAAGACTAGGTCTCTTAGTCATGGATAAAGCTGCTCTGGCTGCAGACCAGTGACATCGCTGACACCCTGTTGAAGAGCATTATATTGGGCTGAAAGTTTAATGAGGTAGGTCTTAAACTTTCTATATAATGCATCTATATTGACGTGGTCTCCCTTTGAGAGCGTAATTTGAATCAGGATGTACAACAATGTATACAATTGTGTTTTACAGTAAATGAGCAGTCACAAATGTTTAGGCTATAGTCAATATTGAGAAGATGTTTAATGTACTGCAAAAATTACATTTAGCTTAAAAGGCAATGCAAAATACAAGGGGGTAACAGGTAATTTAGGTATAAATTGATGAAAATTAACATCTGGTTTGGTAATTGTAATTCTTGTGGTTATTATGCTTTTATTACAGTTTGACGGACAATTGTTTAAGGTTTTTGTTTGTCAGGAAGGGATCTGGTGACCAAGAAGGTCCTTGTGATTTAGTATCCACCTGTATAGCACATAATTTAGTATGCATAATATGCATTTGGAAAATGTGATGATTTCATGAGAGCAGCAACGCTCAAGAGTGCTACTATTTTCAGAGCAGTTTGACAGATGGAAGGTCATCTTGTTGATGTATAGCATTAATACAAGTTAGTCAAACCACTAAAAGGTAGCCTAAAGAGCAGTGTTTAGTGTCTACCTCTGTGTAACCCTTCTTTAACCTTCATTATAATGACCTTCAGGGTGGATCACACCACACATAGCATTTCATGTGAAAGAAACATCAATGCCTCAACAAATGCAGCACAACATAATGATAATAAAGCCAACCAACCAAAGCCTACACACTGGGCCTTGAGAGGAGGGTAGCCCCTCAGCAGCTGAATATGATTAAGAGATTAAATCAAGAGGGCATCCATTCAATGGAAAATATTGACTTTGTTTAGATGACTTTCTCTGAGAGCCTGTCAGACAAAGGCAGGAGAGATGTCACCCAAAAGCGACCCCTCTCGTCCCCCTCCATTCCGTCCCAGTGCAGGGGTGGACTGTTGCTAACGGGGTCAGGCTTTTCCGGACCCGTCAGATTTTCTCACGGATTTGTGCCCTCGGGACATGCGGCGACTCCAACTAGCCCACTGACCCTGTTACGTGAGCCAACCAATGGGATTGGAGCAGGCCTGAGAACACAGGGTCTTACTGTACTGCTGAGAGGTAGAGCGCTCCATCCGCACTGAGAGCATGGTTTAACACTGGATTAGTTTTAGTTGAAATATAATCACATTTTCTAAAAAAAAATCTGGACTATGATTCATTCCCAAATGAAAACAAATAATTATAACATGAAATGTAGGTAACTTTGTGAAATGTCTAGCAATTTGGTTTCTCAACAAAAAAGGTCACATTGAACTATATCAAAAGCAATTCTCTTCACTGTATCTGTCACCGATTTAAGTCTGTCATATCCCAGCAAGCTGCACAGCCTATGGATCAGTCCTTAGTCCCATGCAGATCCTCATCCCACTACTATGAGACGAGGCGTACATGCCAATGTGTTGGAGTATTTTAATTTGCGGTGGGGGATGTTTGAAATCCTGCTAAACTCCGCTGGTTGTTGTGTATTGATGTGAAGCTACACAGAAACAATAATGTAGGTTTACATCCTGACACAATTTCATATTTTTGTCTGGCTAAGATTATTACTTTATTTTCTCACTTCAAAGATTTAGTCATATCAGGACATCCTGAGTTGTTTTTCCAGGGCTGGGGATTTAAGGGATATTAGATGTTTACAGGATGTTAACATAAAATACATGTTCTGGGCAAAAAGTTCTGCTTATTAATGTTAATTCATTTGTTTATGTACACTCTTAATTCGATTGAATTGAGTTTACATTTCCAAGTGATTTGAGGTTGAACAGCTTTTCACTTTTTTAAGAAGGTAATATAATAAGCTACAGCTATCTAGTTCACCAACTCTCTTGGGAGCCAAGTCTAAGTGTGGGGCACTACGCAACTATTTTGTTCCAACCAAGCACAATTCTTTTTAAATCATACTTTGTCAATCAATCTCTTCTATTATGTAGTGATGTAAACTGACGTAAACTCTTGCCTATGTTTCAGGTAAAATGGGATGCAACTGTAGTTCAGATTATGATGACGACTGGGTAGAGAACCTAGACGAAGTGTGTGACAACTGCAACTGCCCGATTCCCACCCAGTCGGCTAACCCGGTGAGTGTGTGTGTGTTTGTGTGTGTAGACAGCGGCATAGCGTCTGGACGTGGCTGGGGAAGTAGTGTGGAATGCGAGGAAGAGGGTGTGATATTTTAACGTGGTCTCACAAAAAAAAAAAAACACACACACAAACATCTCCGATATGCATTTAATTGACATATCAATGAATATAACCTAAGCAACCACGGTCTACCTAAAAGGGTGTTGTGCAAGTCAATGCTTGGGAATTGTTGCCTGATGACTCACACTGAATTATTTCACTGCTCAATCGTTCGTTACATACTTCAGTCTGAATCTGCCATCATTGAAAGTTGTTTGTGGTAACATCTTTGCGATGAAAACAAAGTAATCAGCAATTAGATTGTCTCTAACCAATCAGAGTATCAAAGCCAATTGCGTACTTCGAAAACACTGCTGGCTCTGGCCCAACCGTTTGTATTCTGGGACCAATCAGACAGACATTTCAGCTTTTCCTTTTTAATTCATTTGTACAAATTTCTAAAAACATAATTCACTTTGACATTGTGAGGTGTCGTGTGTAGATCAGTGACACAAAATCTCAATTTAATCAATTTGAAATGCAGGCTGTAACACAACAAAATGTAGAAAAAGTCAAGGGGTGTGAATAATTTCTGAAGGCACTGTAGTGAGCAATATGTTTGGAACATGAAAATCGCAATAAAATCGCAGTATCGGCACCTAAGTATCATGTTAATATCGTATTCTGAGGTCCCTGGAAAATTCCCAGCCCTACTGGAACCAAGCTGCCTCTATGGCGTGAGCTAGGTGCCCCGTTTTGGCTGACGGCGAAGTCGGCTTAAAACAAAAGTCATGTAGGTTAAGCATGTGGAGTAACAAGTAGGATTCTGTGTTTTCACATACAGAAGTGATTGATTTTGATAAAAAGGCTTTATCTGTCGACCCAATGAAAACTAGTTTGAGAATTTGAACATATATTTTATGGAAACGAGATGTTGTATGTTTCTGAACGATGCTGCCTTGTTGACAACATGACCGAGCGGTGCAGATTACTGTTCGATTTGAGAAGGGCACTCCTCCCTCACCGCTTTTGCCCGTTCACATCACAGGCCATAGCCCGCTGTACTTAATCAAACTCTCTCAATGATTCTGGGTAGCTAGCAATGGGAATTGGCAATTTACATAATTTGGGCGGAAGTTGGCTTTTGTGTGTGCAATTAATTGGGACTGTAACCATTCACTAAACGTTCTGTTTCACTTCCTCCCTCTGAATTACAGGAGATATACTAGTAGATTTGAAGTAGAGTATAGCACATGTGAATGCTATGTTGTTGTTGACCAGTATGTCAGCACAAAGTAAACATGAAGTAAAACCTAGGGTGTCTTTAAAAATCTTCTCTTAATATCGTTCCTCACTTTAAGGAATTTATGGTTTTTACCTTAAGTCAAATTTCTCATCACGATAGTGTAAACCCCCAGACTTTTATCTTTACTGTTTTCATGCAAGTCACAACTTGAACTTCCATAGTTTGTACTCGGAATGAGAATCTTTGAATTCAGAAGTGGAAACCCAGGTTATTTTACTGACCCATACCCTGCTTTGGTCTCATCAGTACACAGATCAACTGATCACCTACCCCTCTCATCTCACGCCTCCCTCTTCCCCTCTACCAGGTATGTTCTTATACATGAATATGTGGGTAATTATGTGCCTTCTTCTGGTAGATCAAATCTAATCATTATTGTTGATGTTTTCCTCACCCATGCTGGTTATGGTTGTACAGATAGCCTGGTGATTGCCATATACAGCTATGAACCCAACCACAGTGATGACCTGGGCTTTGAGAAGGGAGACAAGCTGAAAATCCTCAATAAGTAAGAATAGGGATAGGAGGGTTGTGTGATGCAATTTACTTTTTAGAGGATCTGATATATTTGTGTAGTTGTGCAAAAGTGTGTAGTTGTTTGATGGAGCATGACACATTGCCAGTGCTTGAAAAGTATGAGATAGTGAGTAAGTGTTGCTGTTGTCTGCTGTCCAGGGATGACCCGGAGTGGTTCATGGCAGAGTCTCTCATCACAGGCCAGAAGGGCTTCATCCCATACAACTTTGTTGCCCCCCTGAACTCAATGGAGATGGAGACGTAAGTCAATTCAGTTGAATTCAATTCAAACTCAAATAACTGTATTTAATTTCACTTTAAGTCATGCAGGAAGCACACACATACATTACCCAACATCGTCTCACTCAACCAACACCATCTCCCCATACTCAACAACCTTCAAGAGAAAGGGATGTGGTTATGTTTGAAGCTCTATGCCTGTTTTTTGTGCTTCAGATGGTTTTTCAAGAACCTCTCCAGAAACGATGCCATGAGGCTCCTGCTAGCTCCGGGGAATACACAGGGCTCCTTCATGGTCAGAGAGAGTGAGACAACTCAAGGCTCCTTCTCCTTATCTGTCAGGGACTTGGATCCCGACACTGGAGACACGGTCAAGCACTACAGAATCCGGAACTTGGATACTGGTGGTTTCTACATCACCGCAAAGATATCCTTCAACTCCCTGAAAGAGCTGGTCCAGCATCACTCACGTACGTGCTATGACTCACATCCTGTCTGAACTCCTGGAGCGATGCCTCCAGTCAGAACACAATACATCAGCCAAACAATACAGAAAGCATTGGTACCAAATACCATTATCCTACCATCCATAGTGCACATTCACCTTAGCACATCTTAGCACAGTCTTTCTCAAAATGTGAACTGTATTACTTGACGTTATTCAACCTTTGACCCTGCCTGTGTTGTGTGTGTCTGCAGGTGAGGCGGACGGTCTGTGCACCCGGCTGATGAAGCCGTGCCAGTCCCGCGTGCCCCAGAAACCCTGGTGGCAGGACGAATGGGAGATCCCCCGAGAGTCCCTCAAAATGGAGCGCAGGCTCGGGGCTGGGCAGTTTGGAGAAGTCTGGATGGGTGAGCGCCTTCAGAAAGTTTTCATACCCCTTGACTTATTCAACATTTTGTTGTGTTACAGCCTGAATTCCAAATTGATTAAATAGATTTGTTTTCTCACCCATCTACACACAATACCCCATAATGAAAAAAGTGAAAACATGTTTTTAGAAATGTTTGCTAATTTTATTGAAAATTTAATACAGCAATACATAAGTATTCACACACCTGAGTCAATACTTTGTAGAAGCACTTTTAGCGATTACAGCTGTGCACACCTGGATTGTACAACATTTTCCCTCTATTCTTTAAAAAAAATCTTCAAGGGCTGTCAACTTGATTGTTGATCATGGCTAGGCAGCCATTTTTTAAGTCTTGCCATAGATGTTCAAGCCGATTTAAATCCAAAAATGTAACTAGCCCATTCAGGAACATTCAATGTCGTCTTGGTAAGCAACTCCAGTGTAGATTTGGCCTTGTGTTTTAGGTTATTGTCTTGCTGACAATTTCAATAAATGGGCAAAAATGTCTAAAAACATGTTTTCACTTTGTCATTATGGGGTATTGTGTGTAGATGGGTGAGAGGACAAAAATAAATTTAAAGTCAGGCTGTAACACAACAAAATGTGTGAATACATTCTGAAGGCAGTGTACAACCACAGTGGTTGATATTTTCAGATTACCAACGCGTGTGTTGGTTTGCATTGATCCACTAGATATAAAGCAACCAGTTGCTCAATTGGTCCTGTCTCTCTCTGTCTGCCAGAACAGCTTTAGTTTAGGCTTTAGTTCTGCATTGTGTGTAATTTCCTAAATACTGCCATCACTGCAGTGCTTGTTTGAGCTGGTAGGGCCTGTTAGAGATTGATGTCAGGTATTAGCTGCATTACGCAAGAGAGCCAGTGAGCATGCTGGGCTGAGGTTCTAGCCACACCAGATGCTCTCTCTATATTAGTTAATATTACAATATTTGCTATCACCTCCCGCTGTGACCTTAAAATCAACCATTAAAAAATAAACTCCAGTGTTTTGATGGTGAGAATATCTGCTGATGTAATCTGATCCCTTCACACTAGTTTTCCAGTGGAGGGGGAGATTTCCCTATTGTCCAGCTCCATGTGTGTGAACACAAAGCGACATTCAAAACTATCCTGTATTTTCCAAATTCCTCCTTCATGCGATCTTGGCAACGTACAGTATTTGTTTCTCTCAGCGAATGAATACACCAACAACATAGGGGTGATTGTTGTTTGACAACAACAAAAAGTATCCATGCATGTCAGATTGGAAAAAACAAACCACCATTCCTTTTCCCGAAATGATTTCAGTTATAGATAAAAGTAGGGAAGAATGCATTCAATAACAAATATGGTGAGAATTGTGAGAAAGTTAATTGTAATGGTGAGAAAGTTCATTCTCACCATTACAGCATATGCTATAACTCGGCAAATTGTGACCTATTGCAAACTTGAGTGTCCTCAAATCACTCCATCTTACACATTGTATACTACACTACTGAGTAATATCACTGTGATATTACTGCAGTAAACTGTATATTTACTGTATCACCAATGGCTTTCCTCCATGCTGCAGGTCTGTACAACAACCACAGACGGGTTGCCATTAAGAACCTGAAAGTGGGCACCATGTCCGTGGCTGCCTTCCTGGCCGAGGCCAACCTGATGAAGGAGCTGCAGCACCCGCGCCTGGTCCGCCTCTTCGCCGTAGTTACCCAGGAGCCCATCTACATCATCACAGAGTTCATGGAGAACGGTGGGTGTCACTGTCTAGGATTACATTGTCATTAGGCTAATGGTCAATGCTCGTCTTTCAGGGTAAGACCAACTCCCTATACAAAAGGTCAATAACCCTGATCCTATTCTATTCAGTTGTTCTTCTATTCTACTGTACTCTATCCCATGACAGCTGCTCAGCAAGCCTATGTCTGTGCCTGTCAACGTAGATGACTCTCAATCCCGGCGCTGAAAGAGCGAACAGCTAAGACAGAGTCATCACGGGAGATTCTAGAGAAACACCTGGAGCAGACAAAAGAGTGTTTTCAGCCAGGATATCGTCATCGGCTTTCGTGATCAAACATGTTAAACTGTTATTGGGTTTGCATGTTGATAAGAGTGAGAGTAACAAAAGAGCGGCTTGGGTGTTTACCCGAATGCGTTTCATGAGTCAGAGTCTTTTCCCAGGCATACTGCAGTCCACTGACAATGTTAAATGATCCAAAAAAGCATTTTATTATAGATGCAAGATTAAAATGTAATGTTTTCTTATTCAATCATAAGATGAATACTCCTAGTTAGGGCTTAACGGTTATTTACTGAAACGCTCATTCTAAATGGAACATGTGATCTTCAGAAACAAATTTAACCTTGTTTTTCCATACATCTCTTTCTTTAGAGTGGATAATCTTCTTAGAGGCTATTTTCAGCCTACTTTGGTGACCCTGCTGCACTTTCCTCATCTTAAACAATCAAATCAGCAAACGTGAACTTTAACTCTCTTTTCCCGTACTGGCTGGTGCCTCTAATGTCAACACACCAAAGGGAAGTCCGTTCTGACTGGAAAGAAGAGACGTCAAATAGGGGAGTGGTGATTCACTGTCTCATTGTTCAGTGATGGGACCTGTGTCCACCCCCATGGGCACGTGGCTCCATTCCAGTGTCAGCACAGACAGACCGCAACACAGCCCCCCCCTTCAGCCCCCCTAGACTGCAACACAGCCCCCCCCCTTCAGCCCCCCTATTCCCCCAGTCAGACTAGGCTATTCAGCCACTGTCCAGTGACTACTCTCTTTCTCTCTTCACACAAGAAAGAGAGAGGCTGTCTATAAAAGGGTAGCAAAGCAAAGCCAGACCAATAAAAATGGCACCATGGTTACAGGTGCACTGCCCTGTACACAGACTAGCTGACATTGAAAACACAAATCTTAATACCAGTGGCGTAGCCAGAAATGTGTTGGTGGGTGGGCCTGTAAACATTTTGGTGGGCAACTAACTTCCTGCAATTCTACACATTTTGCCTTGGGGCAGAGAGGAAAATGTGCAGTTTTATAGCTCATCTAATTCTATTCTACACATTTTGCCATGAGGCTGAGAGACAATTGTACATTTTCTAAGCTAATTAAAGATAACATATAGGTGTGTTTACTGACAAAGGCAATGGATTGTGACCTGTCTTGTTTGCTAAATGAAGAAATTAAATAAGCAGTGGCATGGTGCATATTTTGTATTTAACCTTTATTTACCTAGCATATAGCTATAGAAGCACAGTGACATATCCTCAATGCGGTCACATTTGTGGCTTATTGGGGGTGTGGCTTTAAGTTAGTTATTTTTGGCAACCCATCCCATGATAGTGAATGTCATTACAGGTCATCGGTTCTGTTCAATAATTTATATAAAGATGAGATGACTGATATAGGGCACTGTGTTGAAGCCACCGTGCCTCCATCTTGGCACTCGCCCACTATTGTAAAATATATTTTGGAAGCTATAGAAATGCATTTATTAATGTCTACATTCGTTTGCCACATTTATTCTATTACAGACACGTTAATGCACTTCTTCGGGATCAGTGTCCCGTCCACGCGACGGTTGAGCTAATGTAGGCTAATGCGACTAGCATGAGGTTGTAAGTAACAAGAACATTTCCCAGGACGTAGACATATCTGATATTGGCAGAAAGCTTAAATTCTTGTTACTCTAACTGCACTGTCTAATTTACAGTAGCTATTACAGTGAAAGAATATCATGCTATTATTTGAGGAGAGTGCACAATTTTGAACATGAAAAGTTATTAATAAACAAATTAGGCACATTTGGGCAGTCTTGATACAACATTTTGAACAGAAATACAAAGGTTCACTGGATCAGTCTAAAACTTTTCACATACACTGCTGTCATCTAATGGTCAAAATCTAAATTGGACCTGGGCTGGAATAATACATTATGGACTTTCTCTTGCATTTCAAAGATGATGGTAGAAAATAAATACAAAAGAATGGTTAGTTTTTTCTTTGTATTATCTTTTACCAGATCTATTGTGTTATATTCTCCTACATTCCTTTCACATTTCCACAAACTTCAAAGTGTTTCCTTCAAATGGTACCAAGAATATGCATATCCTTGCTTCAGGACCTGAGCTACAGGCAGTTAGATTTGGGTATGTCATTTTAGGCAAAAATGGGGGGAAAAAGGGGTGTAAACATGTGAGGTAAACATAAAACAACTTTTTTTTTAAAGATATAAAACCTTTTCCTTAAAGTATAATTTGTAGAGATTACTGATGTTATTGTCCCAACTACAACAACAACAAATCATTAAAAACATGTAATTTTGACCATAAAACATTTAATTGAACTACTATAGAATTCCATTCATTCCTATGGAGGACTGCTCCTACTGGGGAGTGCCAATATGGCCGGTGGCTTCAAAGCCTCTCAATGGCCAATACATAGCATCAGCAATCCACATTGTCTTCCATCAGATAGCGTGTCGATTCTGCACGCAATGTTCTGTACCTTGCAAAGGCTAATGGGATAGATCAAAAGTATTCCAGCTACAATACGCTTCCATAACATTAGAAATATTACCTAGGTGACATCGTCTGCTGAACCCCATTCTGCCTCAAAATGGTCTGAATTAATCTAAGCTAAAACAATAAATATGTCAATAATGTTTATGTTTTGTTGGTAAGGAAGTCTTAGTCACCCCATTTTAAATCTAGCTAAGGATCATTGTGCTTCAATGAGCAGTATTTCTGAAGTTTGACTACGGGCACGAAAGCTATCATAAATGTGTCCAACATTAACGTTAGTTTGCTAGCTAGCTGAACCAGTCACTGAAATCATCTTTGACTGAAACGATGCTGCTAACCTACCAGCTACCTACTTCGTGCTCCACATACAATGTTTTTCTTCCAACAAAAGCTAGCTTGCAAGCTACTGTAGCTAGTAGTGCTAATGCTTACATTATTATGAGTTTTCATGAAGCAACTGTTCTTGCCACGAGTCATTGCAGTAGCCTCCCAAGTAAGCTGCTGTGTTCAGCAGACCCAACGATAAGATCGTGGAGAAACATGCTGATCTATCTACGGACTGACTTCTGATAACATTCAGTTCCTCTTAATTGTGGGGCTGCATTTCTACAACTTCAGGGCATTTTAAACAGGCTAAGCAAGCTTTGAATGTGAGTGAAGGAAGTAAGCTAGCTAGCTACAACAGTTAGCTACACAACTGATCAAGTCACTGCACAGACGACCAACGTCCTTGCACAGAATTTGTGCAGGCGAAAGCCACCGGTTTGTTTTTTATTTTATCACAATTGCAAATGATTAAATCACTGTCACAACATTTGTAATAATTTAACTAGCTAGTTATTATTCCTATTCGATGGCGAGTCATACGAGAGCGCAGTTAGGAATTAGGAACTATGTTTTCATTTTTAGAATGTTCAATATTCAAATTAGAAAATGAGTTCCACGTCCAACAATAAAGATCGGTTGAGGGACGAGCGTTGTGGATGAGTGACGCCATCTGACGTGAAACAATGCAGCAATCCAGGGTTTATATACATCATTGGTTCTGTTATAATTAATCAAATCTGACTAAACCAGTGCACTGCTTGCTATGAATTATATCTGATGGTGTTTGCATGCTTAGGCAAAAAGACAAATAATGTCCCGTTTGGAACATTTTTTTAATATATATATCGTTTTTTTTCGTGGCTCAATCTGAGTGTTTGGGCTTAGCTCCCCAGTGGGTGGGCCTGGTCCCACCCGTGCCTACGCCCCTGCTTAATACAACAACTTATTTTGATACCAGTATGCTCTCTCCAAAAGCCTTGGTCATAATCTCTGACTACAGTTACTATGTCACCTGCATGTTTTTTAATGTGATCCCACATTCCCTTCAAAGGTTGTTGTTGCCTTTTTGAAGACCTGACATTAAGAGGGACAGTAACAAAGCACATTGAAAAAGCTCTGTCACTGGTGCAACAACAGCTTCAGTATGTAAGTGCTCTGAGCCAGTGAATGGAGGGCCTTTGTATTGTCCTCTATGAGAGGCCTGTAGAGCACCAACAGTGCCTTAACGTGAACTGTTTCTTTGTTTGTGATTCACATGCACAGACACAATTGTTGCCTCTGTTGTCACTAGAAAGGAAGGTTTGATGTTCCCATCCTCTCAATTTGTCCCTCGTTTTTATCATTGAAGACAATACAACTGGAAAATAACAGGTGTGGCATGCTTAACTTTCCTCCCCACCTTGGCTTATACCGTTCCTTTGACGCACAGACATCAAAGGAGTCCTTCTTTACTAAAGCACAGGAGCCTGTTGCCCTTCTTTCCTGGAAGAGTCAAGCCTCTTTTCTTAAGGCATTTCCTGCCTCTTGCCTTGGCTGGCTGAGGTCCTGTGGTATTGTTCAGTTTTAATCAAACACAATGTAGAGACGGAGGAGCCATGGCCTGTCGAATAGAGGCCATGCATCCCATTGACTGACGGTGAACGTACTTCCTGAGAATGTTATTTTCCTCATTTAAACATCTATTCTGGGTCTAAGGCCAGCTATTTATGTCTGAGACATATCTAAATGTAGTTTTAACGGCAGTGTCATTAATCTTTCTCACAAAGCCTTTCACTGAACATAGAATTTTCTGACTTAAAAGTATTTGTATCTTAAAATAATTCCACCTCCATCAATATTGCATTAAGCACTGGTGACTGGTAACATCTGTTTATAATTAAACAAAAGAGATCTGATGTAACGGCGCTCAAAACATATGTCATTTGAATAACTTGATCACATTTTGTTACAGGCGCTCTGGTAGATTTTCTCAAGTCGTCTGAGGGATCCAACATACCCATCAACACCCTCATAGATATGGCCTCTCAGGCAAGTTCCCTGCTCTTTACGTCAATCCCAATAGCTCTCTACACTTTTAACGAGTGTCTGTCTCCAACATTCTCTCTCACTCTTTCCCCTCCATTCGCTCTTTCAGTTTCTATTCTCTGTATGTCCCTCCTCTACAGGAAACAGCTCTTGCTATTATGAGGCTAACTATAATCTCCCGGTGACAATGGAGACCACTGTGTGAGGTTTACTAACAACCATAAGTCTATACACCTTGTCACAAATCTAGCTGTGTCGACACCACTGAGGTGCTCACCCCTATCACAGTGCAATGCTATAGGTGTAACACAAATCGAAGTGATAGATATCCTGATACCTGAGAGACATAATGCATATTTCATAATAAAACAAACCTACAGCCTACTCTAAATCACACTTGCACCAAGCTTCATAAGATCAAGAAAGCAGTTGTATTGCTGTTTGAGCCTCTCGTCCTAGAAGAACAACTGACTTAGAAGTAGTTTACGGCCAAAGATGGGAGAACATCTAATTACACCAACATCTTATTTAATTGGGCTCCACTAACGTAATGTCATGGTTAAATGATATTACTCTCATTTACAGTAATGGACTTTGAGCCACATGGATGTGTAATGGGGTTACAGGGATTTCAACTAACAAAGCTGTCAAAGGCGCATGTGGCAAACGAACAGCCTACTCTATGGATGAACTGTGAACGTATTACGGCAAACGAATGTTCCTGAGTAATGGCTAGAACACTGAATGGCATTCAGCACCATACACTGCTGTAAGCATGTAGTTAGTAAGAACACTGAAACAACATGACCCCAGAGTGATGCGTAATGATGATATGAAGTTCATATCACATACCCTTCTCTTGGTTTTCTGCCAAGGGATTCGGGGCCACATGGCACGTATCTGTGAGATTCTTACATCTGAAATATGCACTAATGTCTGCCTAAACACACACACACACACGCACACACACACACACACACGCGCACACACACACACACACACACACATTGACACACACAAAAGAGATATAGATAGCACAGCTGGGGCATTAGGGTGGGCCGGAAAGAGAGCTGGTTGTTAGGGGTTCATAACCTGCCTGTGAAAACTGGGTGGAGCCCTGAGGTGAGAAGCAGAGATCTGACCTGGGGAAGTGGGAACCTCCTTGTCACAGGAATCTACCGCTGCCCTGTCTGTCTCTTATACACACACAAACACACACAGTATGTATCCTTCATAAATTGTGCCTTCCTGTATTATACTTATGCCAAAATGTGTATTCTATTCTACTGAGCCAGTTACTTTATGTTCCTATTCTTATCTTGTATTATTTCTTATTGTTGTTACATTGTCGAGAAGGAAGTAAGCATTTCATTGGACAGTGTATACCATGTGTACCCTATACGACTAATACAGCTGTACACAGCCCATCTGTAAATAGCCCATCCAATCTACCTACCTCATCCCCATATTGCTTTTATTTACTTTTTTGCTCTTTTGCACACCAGTATTTCTACTTGCACATCATCATCTGCACATCTATCACTCCAGTGTTCATTTGCTAAATTGTAATTACTTCGCTACTATAGCCTATTTATTGCCTTACCTCCTCACGCCATTTGCACACACTGTATATAGACTTTTTCTATTGTGTTATTAACTGTACGTTTGTTTATTCCATGTGTAACTCTGTGTTGTTGTTTGTGTCGCACTGCTTGGCTTTATCTTGGCCAGGTCGCAGTTGTAAATGAGAACTTGTTCTCAACTGGCCTACCTTGTTAAATAAAGGTGAAATAAAAAAATTAAAAAAATTGAAACAAGTATGATTAATTCTTTATGATGTACTGCCTCCTGCAGGTGGCTGAGGGAATGGCCTACATTGAAGAGAATAACTACATCCATCGGGACCTGCGAGCAGCAAACATCCTGGTGTCTGATGAGCTCATCTGTAAGATCGCTGACTTTGGACTCGCAAGACTCATTGAGGACAACGAGTACACAGCCAGAGAGGGTAGCACGACTTTCCTTTACACTAGAAAAAAATGCATGTGCTTGAATGTTCTAAGTGCTTTCTGCAAAGCCATGCACTCTATATACTATAGCTCCACCAAATGTTCATGTAGAATCCAATGGGTGCTTTTGAAATGAACATGAACCCAAAATTAAACCCATTTCACTTTTCCTTATCAGGTGCCAAATTCCCCATAAAATGGACAGCACCTGAAGCTATAAACTATGGAACCTTTTCCATCAAGTCAGATGTGTGGTCGTTTGGGATCCTCTTGACAGAGATAGTGACGTATGGCCGTATCCCATATCCAGGTATTTCACTGATGCACCTCCACAATAATCCAATATTATACATGTCTATTTCATATGCAATGCGTGTAGACTTCACATACACACATTCTCCACATAGCACCTGTATAATCCACAAACATCACATACTCTCTACAAGGGTGTTGCCCACAAAACCCCAACACATTGGCCACATTATTAACAAGTCTGCATCCCCATCTCTTGTCTCGTCCCACTGTCAGGAATGAGTAACCCAGAGGTGATCCAAAACCTGGAAAAAGGCTACCGGATGCCCCGACCTGAGAACTGCCCTGAGGACCTGTACAACATCATGAACCTGTGCTGGAAGGAGAGCCCAGAGAACCGGCCAACCTTTGAGTACCTGAGAAGCGTTCTGGAGGACTTCTTCACAGCCACAGAGGGGCAGTACCAGGAACAGCCATAAGACAGACAGACATGGTGAAAGGAGAGGTCATTAAGGACATTAGCTCCAACTGTTAAGACACAGAGAGATATGGTCCCAGCTTATATGCTTTTGATACTGTCTGTCTGAGAACCATACCTGATCTACTTTCAATACACACCTACACATTTGTAGGATGTAATTAAAGCATTTATAGTGTGACATTTTTTTAAGCTCAAGGAAGATACCACTGTACTTTTCTATACTTTGCATTCCTTTGTCATTTCATGTTTTTTGTTCGATTTGTACTGTTTAGATTTTTCTATATTCTATTTGTATATTTTTTCTATGCGTTTGAAGACTATAAATCCATGGATGATGATGCCCTTACAAAAAACACAAACGTTAGACCTACTCTGTTCATGTATCCGTTGATGCCATTGATACTTCTTCCTACCCGAAATGCATATGAGATGTCGATGATGATCATGCAATAAAAAGTGATGTAAAACATAGAAAAGACTGTAAACAAATAAGTGGTAAAAGTTTTAAAAAATCCCAACCTGGAATCCAAAACAGTGCTTATTGTGGCGGGATCCGTTTGCAACGCCCCTCGACATTGTAAACTACTTCTTGATTGGTTCAAGTGACGTTCTACAAATTATCCGATTGTATCCATCCGTTTTCCGAAATACAGCTGCCGCTTTTCGCTAATTGTAGTCGGTGCTGTAAAATAAGGTAAAATGGCGCTGAGTTCTCAAGGAACAAAGAAAAAAGTTTGCTACTATTATGATGGTAAGTACTGATTTGCCTATACATTGATTAATTGTACAATGTGCTTTGTTAGAGTGGTGCAAATGGTTCAATTTGTGGTCAGATTAGCCAGCTAACGTTAGCAAACGTCTTCTAGCTCCGCTGTGCAAACGTGCAGATTCCCTTTGTGCAAGAGCGAGGCATTTTCAAATTCTGTAAGTTAAATTGATTGTTCAGAAAATGTTCAACAATGCTACATTATCATCCAATGTGTAGTAACGTCAGGTTACTTGTCCACGTCGTCGATTAGCTTGCTACCTAGTTAGCTTGGACAAAGGGAGAACGCATTGGCAGGACCCATTAGCTAGCTATGCAAGCATTGGAATCCACAAACCACTACGATAGCTAGCAACGTTAGCTACTATAAGCTAACGTTAACCTATTTCACTTCCTGGACGTATTAAACTTGCTACCATCATAGCGAGTCTCTATAAAAAAATGCACCCAGTTCCGTTGTATTGGCCAGATTGTTTGCACGTTAGTGGCCGTCCATTCTCTGCGGCTGTGCATATGTTGTGGTCGGAATTGTTACTATTAATCAACGCAAAAGTTTTATTGCAATGTTGCCTTAAAAG
Source organism: Salmo trutta (assembly GCF_901001165.1). NCBI lineage: Eukaryota > Metazoa > Chordata > Actinopteri > Salmoniformes > Salmonidae > Salmo > Salmo trutta. The sequence goes on from NC_042981.1 coordinate 32,477,957, forward strand.
GGTTGCAATCTAACGTTAGCCAGACGAACAACAAGCTAGGATGATGCATTCATTGGATGTCTGCTGATGTTCACTATTTTCCCCTCTCTTCATTCAAAGGTGATGTTGGGAATTACTACTATGGCCAGGGCCACCCCATGAAGCCACACCGTATACGCATGACACACAACCTCTTGCTGAACTACGGTCTCTACAGAAAGATGGAGATATACGTATGTTGAAAACCTTGAAATGATTTGTAAGCGCAGCAGAAAGCCTGCAAGCTCAATAGTTCCCAATTGGAAATGTAGTGCCTGGTTTTTAATGTGTCAGTAATTGGTCTTCTCCATGTCTCTGTACAGCGACCTCACAAAGCCAATGGAGAGGAGATGACCAAGTACCACAGTGATGACTACATCAAGTTCCTGCGTTCCATTCGTCCAGACAACATGTCAGAGTACAGCAAACAGATGCAGAGATGTGAGTTTGGGGCAGAGATGTCATGTCTCAATATACCTATACGTTTTAGATGTAGCCCATGAAAAGTCACACATTATTTGGGAAAGGCGTCTAGTAAAGCTTTGTTGTTTTTGCTGCTGTCGTGGATTGTAATTAACACATTTTCTGCAATTCCCACACAGTTAACGTTGGAGAGGATTGCCCTGTGTTTGATGGCCTGTTTGAGTTCTGCCAGCTCTCAACAGGAGGCTCTGTTGGTAAGTTAATCTGTCATATTCACGTGTAGCGGGGTTTCTGTTAGCCGCAAGTACCGGCTTTTGGCCAACAAAAGAAATGAAATGCCGATTTTTAAATAATACTGCCTGCCAAAAAATATCCCATTGCAAAATAATGCTTTTAATCATTGATGGAAATGCATATGACCATTTGCTTATCGTTCTATAGGTTAATATGCGTACTTAAGTGCAATTAAATTGGCGGGTGTATTTTTGTTAGTCATCATGTGTCTTTTATTTCTCTATCACAGGTGCACAGCATTCAGAGCCTTTCTGCTGCAGCTCCTCAGCCACTTACTGCTGGACTTAAACATGCTTTTTATAAACTCATTCATTGCGCAACAATTATAAATGCAATCGCATGTTAACAGTTTGTGCATGATTTAAAAGGGCTATTTATTTTATTTCTCACCTGGTAATTGAAGCAGGCCTCCCATTCAAGTGCAGGCAACAGGATATCACCAGGTCACCCACCACTTTACAATGTGAGCTGGAGGCAGTATGCGTTTTAAAAACATACTTAATTGTTTGAAACCTAAATGTTTTATTTCATATTATGAGGCATGTCATACCTTGTTTCAAAGTAGCCAGAATCTGACCATGACAACACGGAGGCAATTATTTTCTAAACGCGTCATAGATGGTGTGGGTTTCAAGTCAGGGGAAGCTTCCAGTTTATCCTACGAACCCGTACCGATCTGTGTCTGTGCCTGTTATGATTTTCATATGCACATTTTCGTGGAACTCATTTCAATAACGAATTTTGTTTCTCAAAAGCATTGTCACGTGGTTAATCAGGAAAGTCAGAATTAAAATGCTAAAATTTGACAAGTATCAATTAAACTAATGCGAGATCACCAGCATCTGCCATATGGACACATTGATACACTGTGATCCATTGGTGGCTAAAGAAAGGAGCGTGTTGAACTAGTGATGCACCGATATGACATTTTCCTTGCCAAAAAACCTGATACTGATAACCAGTATTTACAATTTTAGAGGCCTTTTAAGCATTCTAGTACAGTTAAATAGTTAACACACACGGGCGCAGCGGTTTACGGTACTGCATCTCAGTGCAAGAGCCGTCACTACAGTCCCTGGTTCGAATCCAGGCAGTATCACATCCGGCCGTGATTGGGAGTCGCATAGGGCAGCACACAATTGGCCCAGCGTCGTCCGGGGTAGGCCGTCATTGTAAATAAGAATTTGTTCTTAACTGACTTGCCAAGTTAAAGGTTACACATGCACCACACTGACCAAAAATATATTTTGTTGGCATTTACGTGTGTCCCCATTACCTGTAAAACATAATCAAAACCTATTTCTTTCACTTACTTGCTGTGTTTCTTTCTCAACCAGGATTTCTATGGAACACAGCTTGGGTCTTTGCGTGTCAAAAAAGATAGCATTTGGCCAATCAGGACCTGAATAGGACGTCACATTTTACGCATTCAATTTTTTTTTACGTAGCTATTACACATTGATTACTATCACTTGTATTACATATGTCACAACGATTCATCGATACGTATGCTATGATGTTGGTTAAGTTGTCTCGCGCACCTACAGTGCTGGTCATAAAAGCTAGCTAGCTCATGGACGCAAACACTGTTTCACTAGCTATAGTCAGCTAGCTAACATTATAGCTAGGTGTCATCTAAAATAACCCTAATTTATAAGACAGTTCTTATTTGATTGATGGTGGTCTGACCCATCTATGTGAAGCTAGCCACAATAGTGGACTTTGCGGTTAGCCTTCAAAATAAAAGTATGGCCTAATTCTATTTGTATTCATTTGCATCACTGTCAATGACACTTTTTTTTTAAGGCAAACCGCAAATTCCGCTATTGTGGCTATTTTCACAACACAACCTGGTCCGGTCGAGCCTCACTAGCCAGATGAACCTAGCTGGCTGCTTATAACGTTAGCTTTGGGCAACAGGGTTAAGTAGCTGGCTAGCTATTTATTTTCATGAACTGAAGTTCAATTTCAATAGGCCAACAACAATACTTACTCACAAGGATTCATAAGTCATTGCTAAGAATAATGAAAATGACTGCAGTTTCTACTGGTCATTGTTTTCAGGCTGGTTGTATTGGTGCTAGCTAGGTCAGAAGTTGAGGTCGAACAAAATATGCTTTATTACGTATGCGGTTTTGTAAACGCATCGTTCGTGGCCGGTGTTTGCAGACTTGCACAGCTTTGACAGTGCTACTGTATCTTTTTTTGACACGCAAAGATCCAAATGGCATTCCATAGTATGTACAGTGGGGAGAACAAGTATTTGATACACTGCTGATTTTGAAGGTTTTCCTACTTACAAAGCATGTAGAGGTCTGTCATTTTTACCATAGGTACACTTCAACTGTGAGACGGAATCTAAAACAAAAATCCAGAAAATCACATTTGTATGATTTTTAAGCAATTAATTTGCATTTTATTGCGTGACATAAGTATTTGATCACCTACCAACCAGTAAGAATTCCGGCTCTCACAGACCTGTTAGTTTTTCTATAAGAAGCCCTCCTGTTCTCCACACCTGTATTAACGGCACCTGTTTGAACTCGTTACCTGTATAAAAGACCTGTCCACACACTCAATCAAACAGACTCCAACCTCTCCACAATGACCAAGACCATAGAGCTGTGTAAGGACATCAGGGATAAAATTGTAGACCTGCCCAAGGCTGGGATGGGCTACAGGACAATAGGCAAGCAGCTTGGTGAGAAGGCAACAACTGTTGGCGCAATTATTAGAAAATGGAAGAAGTTCAAGATGACGGTCAATCACCCTCGGTCTGGGGCTCCATGCAAGATCTCACCTCGTGGGGCATCAATGATCATGAGGGATCAGAACTTCACGGCAGGACCTGGTCAATGACCTGAAGAGAGCTGGGACCACAGTCTCAAAGAAAACCATTAGTAACACACTACGCCGTCATGGATTAAAATTCTGCAGCGCACGCAAGGTCCCCCTGCTCAAGCCAGCGCATGTCCAGGCCCGTCTGAAGTTTGCCAATGACCATCTGGATGATCCAGAGGAGAAATGGGAGAAGGTCATGTGGTCTGATGAGACGACAAATAGAGCTTTTTGGTCTAAACTCCACTCGCCGTGTTTGGAGGAAGAAGGATGAGTACAACCCCAAGCACACCATCCCAACCGTGAAGCATGGAGGTGGAAACATCATTCTTTGGGGATGCTTTTCTGCAAAGGGGACAGGACGACTGCACCGTATTGAGGGGAGGATGGATGGGGCCATGTATCGCGAGATCTTGGCCAACAACCTCCTTCCCTCAGTAAGAGCATTGAAGATGGGTCGTGGCTGGGTCTTCCAGCATGACAACGACCCGAAACACACAGCCAGGGAAACTAAGGAGTGGCTCCGTAAGAAGCGTGGCCTAGCCAGTCTCCAGACCTGAACCCAATAGAATATATTTGGCGGGAACTGAAAGTCCGTATTGCCCAGCGACAGCCCCGAAACCTGAAGGATCTGGAGGTCTCTATGGAGAAATCCCTGCTGCAGTGTGTGCAAACCTGGTCAAGAACTACAGGAAACGTATGATCTCTGTAATTGCAAACAAAGGTTTCTGTACCAAATATTAAGTTCTGCTTTTCTGATGTATCAATTACTTATGTCATGCAATAAAATGCAAATTATTTACTTAAAAATCATACAATGTGATTTTCTGGATTTTTGTTTTAGATTGTCTCTCACACCTATGATAAAAAAAATTACAGACCTCTACATGCTTTGTAAGTAGGACAACCTGCAAAATCGGCAGTGTATCAAATACTTGTTCTCCCCACTGTATGTCGTGAAGCTCATAGCAGTGACGCTATTACTGTATAACTCCAGTAGGGCAACATCGGAAAAATAGCTCACTTGGTAGTGTTAACCAGTGCTCGACCAGTCGGCGAAAGCCAACATCGCCCACGACAGAGAACGGTTGATTGTCAAGGGCAATGAATTCCTTTATCTTGGCTTTAATTGATTTTGCCTTTGAATTGTCTCGCTGATATTTTGTTACTGTCAAATGACTGCTTGACTTGTTGACTGCTCGATCCACACAGCAGACGGCCGATACCAATGTTTTTAGCAAATATCGGCCAATTCCTATGTTCACCGATATATCGTGCATCCCTACGTTGAACTCCTAGCCTATAGGCCATTGAGGCGGTAGGCCTGTAACTTCCATTGCTTTTTCACCCTGAGGCTTAGTGATTATTGAGGGGGAGGTTGTTGGAAAGATTAAGTAACCTACTGTGAGGAACTTTTATTTAAAGAAAAAAAATGTCCTCACTGTCAACTGCGTTTTATTTTCAGCAAACTTAACGTGTAAATGTTTGTATGAACATAAGATTCAACAACTGAGACACAAACTGAACAAGTTTTACAGAAGTGGAATGTGTCGCTGAACAGAGGGGGGGGGGGTCAAAAGTAACAGTCAGCATCTGGTGTGGCCATCAGCTGCATTAAGTACTGCATTGCATCTCTTCCTCATGGACTGCACCAGATTTGGCTGTTCTTGCTGTGGGATATTACCCTACTTTTCCACCAAGACACCTGCAAGTTCCCAGACATTTCTGGGGGGAATGGCCCTAGCCCTCACCCTCCAATCCAACAGGTCCCAGACGGGCTCAATGGGATTGAGATCCGGGCTCTTCGCTGGCCATGGTAGAACACTGACATTCCTGTCTTGCAGGAAATCACGCACAGAACGAGCAGTATGGCTGGAGGGTCATGTCAGGATGAGCCTGCAGGAAGGGTACCACATGAGGGAGGAGGATGTCTTCCCTGTAACGCACAGCGTTGATTGCCTGCAATGACAACAAGCTCAGTCTGATGGTGCTGTGACACACTGCACCAGACCATGACGGACCCTCAACCTCCAAATCGATCCTGCTCCAGTACAGGCCTCGGTGTAACGCTTATTCTTTAGATGATAAACTTGAATCTGACCATCACCCCTGGTGAGACAAAACCACGACTCGTCAGTGAAGAACACTTTTTTTCCAGTCCTGACTGGTCCAGCGACGGTGGGTTTGCCTTACAACAGGCCTACAAGCCCTCAGTCCAGCCTCTCTCAGCCTATTGCGGACAGTCTGAGCACTGATGGAGGCATTGTGCGTTCCTGGTGTAACTTGGGCAGGTGTTGTTGCCATCCTGTACCTGTCCCACAGGTGTGATGTACCAATCCTGTGCAGGTGTTACACGTGGTCTACCACTGCGTGGATGATCAGCTATCCGTCCTGTCTCCCTGTAATGCTGTCTTAGGCGTCTCACAGTACGGACATTGCAATTTATTGCCCTGGCCACATCTGCAGTCCTCATTTCTCCTTGCAGCATGCCTATGGTATGTTCACGCAGATGAGCGGGGACCCTGGGCATCTTTCTTTTGGTGTTTTTCAGAGTCAGTAGAAAGGCCTCTTTAGTGTCCTAAAGCTTTCATAACTGCGACCTTAATTACCGTCTGTAAGCGGTTGGTGTCTTATTGACAGTTCCTGAAATGCATGTTCATTAATTGTTTATGGTTCATTGAACAAGCATGGGAAACAGTGTTTAAGCCCTTTACAATGAAGATCTGTGAAGTTATTAGAATTTTTACAAATTATCTTTGAAAGACAGGGTTCTGAAAGTTTTTTTCATATATATATCACACACACATTGTGAGGAAGAAAATGACTTAGAAGCTTCACTTATTAGTGGTGGATGTAGTAGTGAGTTAAAATAGACATCCCCAAATGGGCACTTTCCTACATTTCTGCGCAGCAGGCCAGGTACTTCTATGCGTACTCAACATTATCAAGACAGAAACCAGACACATACTCACTGCGCACATGGAGCACTCTAAACAAAAGACAATGAAAACATTGTCTTGTATAGATGATGGTTATGAAATGAACCAAAACTTGTTTCTCACTAGTTTTAATACAATGCAGTAACATAAATTAATGTCTCAACTTACTCAAGACACATTATCTTCACACATATTGTAGATGCTTTTCACCGACAGCCGCAACTCAAGAATCAGCTTGGCCTATTGCCACACTTGCCTATTCCTTCCTGATGCTGTCTGGTGAAGTATTTTAAATGATTTTATTTCTGTGTAGACAGGAGTAATTATGATTTTGCTAAGTTTATTTCAATGAACTTCCCTATTGGACCCACCGCTATGCCATTTCTCTCCTGTTCTATTGGTTTTCGTATCAACTGTCTTTCGTTGTCCAAATACCAAAGGCAGGGTTCTAGTCATTAGCAACCCATCCTAGCTGACGCATCTTTAGATTCACCCTCTTTCTAATTTTACGTATGGAGCTGCTCTCAGGTGAGGTGTTTTCCTGCCAATTGTATTTTGGCAAATGATTCAAAATGACATTTTTCTTGGCTGCTTCATTACAGGAGTTGCATCTTCTGTTAAGATGAATTACCATAATCTAATATGATTTGTCATTTTGAGCGCTGTGAGTGGACACCCTAATTGGTTACATATGGGTCTGATTTAAATTTCTCAAATGGCCGATTTAAAAAAAATATATATATTTTCCGGACACATTTTCCCAGTGGAAACCCTGATGTCTAGGCTACCCTGTTGGATGACACATTTTGCCTGGATAGTTGGAATATTTTTCTGGCTTACTTGTCCTCTTCCTGTAATTTACAATACACAGAATATAGCTGTAGTTTCATGTGCTCTAATTCTCCGATTGGCTTCTCTTCCCTGTGTTTTTAGCTGGAGCTGTGAAGCTAAACAAACAGCAGACAGACATTGCCATTAACTGGGCCGGAGGCCTCCATCACGCCAAGAAGTCTGAGGCGTCAGGTTTCTGCTATGTGAATGACATTGTGCTCGCCATTCTGGAGTTACTGAAGTGAGTCAAACAGGCCCACAGAACTTAATTAAGTTTACGTAGGAAATATTGTAGCCTACTGAATTAAATAGTAACTTGGGACCCCACAGGTACACCACATTTAGAAGTATCATTCATTCTGTTGACGCTGAATCTTCTCTCCCCCAGATACCACCAGAGAGTCCTGTACATAGACATTGATATCCACCATGGAGATGGAGTGGAGGAGGCGTTTTACACCACAGACAGGGTCATGACCGTGTCCTTCCACAAGTATGGAGAGTACTTCCCTGGCACCGGAGACCTGAGGGTGAGTTTGATATTTGATTTTTATTTTAATTTTTTTTAGTCCCCATTTGGCCTAATCTTCCAAGAGTCCTTAAACATTAAAATAAAATGTATAATACGAACACATTTTCACATATAACACACTATTAAACATGCATAATATACTAACATAATGACCCAATACTCAATATAATTTTTTTTTATTATAGTCCCACAACATTTATTTGTATTATATTTAAATGGCTTGTTTAGATTTATATATTGAAAGTTTTCTGGTTTGCTCAGTTAATTTATTCAATTTCTTTATTGCTCTATATTGAAATGTTATTTTGCCTTTTTCTCTTTTCTGTCTGGATAACGCATAATGGTGGACAATCTATTCCTAGTATTTACGGAATGTCTGTCTCTTAACTGAATACCGTTGTGAATAGAACTTGGCCGTTTTTAAATGATGTATTTTATGAAATAAAATAAGCATGTTTTTTCCTATTATTTTGTCGATTGATGACCAACCAAGAACATTGCATGACCGCAACAGAAGAACCATATCTCCACCTTAAAACAATCCTTGCTGCTTTGTTCTGTGCAATCTGCAGCCTCCTAACTTCACATGATGCTTTTCCCCAGACCACAGAACAGTAGTTTACCTGACTCTCAATTAATGCTTGTGTTATTTGTTTAAGAATTTTTCCAGGTAAATGTTTAGCTATCCTTCTGATTATGCATGCTGTCTTAATACATTTTTTACATAGATTAGTTATTTGAGACGACAATGATAAGCAGTTGTCAAGCTGCACTCCCAATAGTTTGGTTTCTGCCACTTCTTCAATTTGTACTCCTCCCATACTTAATGCTGTTTTGGCCTTTTCCTAGTGGAACAGAGCAACACAACTTTGGTTCTTTTGGTGTTTAAAACAAGTTTGTTCTGGCAAACCCACTCCCTGATATTCTCCTTGTAAAGCTTGCTGTACCTGTTGAACCGATTGTCTTTCTACATAAATAGTAGTATTATCTGCAAATATAGTTGCTTGAGTTTCAGCTAAGGCATAGGGAAGGTCGTTGGTATATATTAAATAAAGTGTCCCAAGGCAGCTGCCCTGCGGTATTCCACAGTTTAACACATGAGGGGTAGAAAATGAGCCATTGATATTGGTGGGCTGTTTCCTGTCAGTTAGATATGACTGTACCCAATTCAATGCTACCTCCTTAAAACCATAATGCATTCATTTTGTCAATTATTTCATGATCCACTAAATCAAATGCTGCACTGAAGTCTAAAAATAGTACACCCACAGACTTGCCATTATCCATAGCATTGAGCCACTGGTCAGTCATTTCAACCAATGCAGTGGTAGTGGAATGGTTTTTGCGATAAGCATGCTGATTGGCTGTAATCGGATCATTCTTTTCCATTTACTCCCATATTTGTCTACTCACAATACCCTCCAATATCTTACTGAGTGTAGGGAGTAGAATAATTGGTTGACTATTGGCAGGAGTAATGGGTTCTTTGCTGTCTTTCGGAATAGAACACAGTTCGCATACTTCCATACATTTGCAAACACCCTTTTCCAGTGACCAATTATATATGTATCTCAGTGGAACTGCAATCTGGGGAGCAGTATAGCGAAGGAAAAAAATTGTCCGTAAGACCATAACCTGTAGATTTACCATTGGGTAATGACTTCAATAGGTTTAACACATCCCCCACTGACACTGTTTGCAGACTAAAAGAGCAGATCTTGTTGCTGATATGATCATCAATCCATTGGACAATGGCTTGTTTGGAAGAATGTGTATGTTTACTTAGTTGCTCAGTAAATTAATTTTCTTTTGTAAAAAAAAATAATAATAATAATAAAAAAAATCTGCAAAATGATTGGCAATATCAACTGGTTTTATTATTATTCTCCCATCAACCTCCATACTAGATGGGTATGAGAGATGTACCAAGTAAGCCCTTAACTGTGTTCCGTACCTCTTTTTAGAGTAATTTTTACAATCAATATAAGCGTTGTTGTAAAGTTTTTTTTTTTTTCGATTCAACTGCATAATTACATAATGTAAATCAATTTCAAATTTTGACTTGGCTGCTAAGACTTTTGCCATATTTCTTTGAGAAAAAGCCTCACCCAGTTCATCAATCCATGGCGATGGACGAGCACCAACTGTACTCTTTCTTATAGGGGCATGATGGTCCATTACCTTAGTGAGCAAATCAGTAAAACATTCTGTAGCGTGATTTAGTTCATCCTCTAGATAAATCAGCTCCCAGGGTACAGCAGCCAAATCATTTAGAAATAGCTCATGATTAAATGTTTTAACATTTCTCTTTACCACAATCCTAGGGGGTTTCTTTGGAACCTTGGTGTTCATGATTATGGTCACACTATTATGGTCTGTCCAGCCCACTGGCATTGATCTGGCTTTTAAGCATTGCAATAGTATATTACAGATATTGGCAGGCATTGTTTATTAAATGACATCCAAAGGTTAAGTTGAATTCCAACTTCATGGCCTGTTGCTTGTAGTTTCCTATTTGCTTTATTGGTCGACTTTGGTCTCCTCCCCCCTGTAACCGCAGGTTGTTGCTGTAAAATATGATCTCATTCATCTGGGTCAATTAACAACTGTCCACATTTGTAGTTGACTGTTATTTCTCCTCAAGGATATTGGTGCCGGGAAGGGAAAGTACTATGCTGTGAATTACCCTCTGAGAGATGGTATAGACGACGAGTCTTACGAAGCCATATTCAAACCTGTAAGTCTTACATTTTTTTTTTGTCTTTAATGTTTCATCTTTCCTCCCTGTAACTCAAATAGACCGATGTGTAGATAGACCCTGTTTCCATTTAGCCAACCATATCTTGTAATTTTATATCTGTGTGTAGATCATGGCTAAGGTGATGGAGATGTACCAGCCTAGTGCAGTGGTTCTACAGTGTGGAGCCGACTCCCTCTCAGGAGACAGGCTTGGCTGCTTTAACCTCACCATCAAAGGCCATGCTAAGTGTGTGGAGTACATGAAGAGCTTCAACCTGCCCCTGCTGATGCTGGGTGGTGGAGGCTACACCATCCGCAACGTGGCCCGCTGCTGGACCTACGAGACAGCCGTGGCCCTGGACAGCTCCATACCCAATGGTTAGCTCTCCTGCTGCACCATTTTATTTGTGTACTTTTACTTTCTAGTGTTACTATCTCTTAGTTGTTTATGATGGGTCAGAGGGGCATGAGTGTTTTAGGGATAGGTTCCACTAACGCAGACATGTCACTGCCCACCGTGTTGATAACACATTCGTGTTTCTCCACAGAGCTTCCATACAATGATTACTTTGAGTACTTTGGGCCGGACTTCAAACTGCACATCAGCCCCTCTAACATGACCAACCAGAACACCAACGACTACCTGGAGAAGATCAAGTGAGTCCTTGACCAGACCATTTACTGTCCTCTTTAGTCCTACTGTACATAATTAGATTTTTTTTCCCTGTCATACTGTATTAGTCATGATGAAGTAATGTCTCTAGATTTGGTTCATAGTATAGATAGATATAAGCTACACTACATGGCCAATCTCGACAAACCATTTCTTTGTAGACCTCGCTTTGTGCACAGGGGCATTGTCGTGCTGAAACGGGAAAGGGCCTTCCTCAAACTGTTGCCACAAAGTTGGAAGCATAGAATCGTCTAGAATGTCATTGTATGCTTTAGTGTTAAGATTTCCCTTCACTGGAACTAAGGGGCCTAGCCCAAACCATGAAAAACAGTCCCAGACCATTATTCCTCCTCCACCAAACTTTACAGTTGGCACTATGAATTGGGGCAGGTAGTGTTCTCCTGGCATCTGCCAAACACAGATTCGTCCTTCGGATTGCCAGATGAAGCGGGATTCATCACTCCAGAGAACGTGTTTCCACTGCTCCAGAGTCCAATGGCAGTGAGCTTTACACCACTCCAGATGACGCTTGGCATTGTGCATGGTGATCTTAAGTTTGGGTGTAGCTGCTCGGCCATGGAAACCCATTTCATGAAGCTCGCAACGAACTGTTCTTGTGCTGATGATGCTTCCAGAGACAGTTTGGACCTCGGTAGTGAGTGTTGCATTTGAGGACAGATTTTTACACGCTTCAGGACTCTGGTCCGGTTCTGTGAGCTTGTGTGGCCTACCACTTCGACTGAGCCGTTGTTGTTCCAAGACATTTCCACTTCACAATAACGACACTTACAGTTGCCCCGGGCAGCACTAGCGGGGCAGAAATTTAACAAACTGACTCGTTGGGGACGTGGCATCCTATGATGGTGCCACGTTGAATGTCACTGAGCTTTTCAGGAAGGCCATTCTACTGTCAATGTTTGTCTATGAAGATTGCATGGCTGTGTTCTTGATTTTATACACCTGTCAGCAAGGGGTGTGGCTGAAATAGCCGAATCCACTAATTTGAAGAGATGTCCACATACTTTTGGTCGTGTAGTTATTTATGTTAATCAGGTAATTTCGCTTAACAAAGGTCATATTACTGCACATGTTATACATGTGATCCTTGATGTGTCATATGAGTGCATTTTTGGCACTATTATAATTGTTGTCAGTTTAGTTTAATGTCACCTGTATGTGTGTCCCTTCAGGCAGCGTCTGTTTGAGAACCTGCGCATGCTGCCCCATGCCCCGGGCGTTCAGATGCAGGCCATCCCAGAAGACGCTGTGCAGGAGGACAGTGGAGACGAGGAGGAGGAAGACCCTAACAAACGCATCTCCAGTAAGTTATTTGTATTGAGATATGATTCATAGCTAACACATCTTGACTAAGTACTTTGCCCAGTTTGCAAATACACCAAACAAAAATGTAAACGCAAGTAACAATTTCAAAGATTTTACTGAGTTACAGTTGAAAGAAGGAAATCCATCAATTGAAATAAATGCATTAGGCTCTAATTTATGGATTTCACATGACTGGGAATATGGATTTGCATCTGGTCACAGATATCCTGTTTCTTAAAAAGGTAGAGGCGTGGATCAGAGAACCAGTCAGTATCTGGTGTGCACTTTCTTCTATGGTTAGATGTGCAATATAAGATTTTACAAATGTGCAATATAGTTATTTGTCATGTATCATTCCGGTGCTAACCTGCCGAAGGTGTTATTTTCTTTTTAAAACCAATATGATTGAGTTATCACCAAGCATGGTTGTCATGTGCAAAGGGTTGTTTTCCCAACACTCTGCATTAGCTATAATTTAATTGCACTATAGACAGGTTAAGCAAAGCTTCTATTTAATTGAGATATTTCAAGTGTCTTCAAGCATTTCTAAATCAAGCCTGTGTTTTATGAACTGATTCTGGAGTTTCAGGGATGTGAACATTGTTTACTGATTCTGGAGTTTCAGGGATGTGAATGCGGTGTGAAAAATCTCCTTCACATAGAGTTGATCAGGCTGTTGATTGTGGCCTATGGAATGTTGTCCCATGCCAGTGAAATAGCAGGGCGCCAAATTCAAAACAACATATCATTCAAATTTCTCAAACATACAACTATTATATCCCATTTTTAAAGATAAGATTCTCGTTAATCCAACAACATTGTTCGATTTCAAAAAGGCTTTACGGGAAAGCATAGCATTAGATTATGTTAGGACATCACCTTGACAAGAAAAACCACACAGCCATTTTCCAAGCAAGGAGAGGCGTCACAAAAACCAGAAATACAGCTAAAATTAATCACTAACCTTTGATCTTCATCAGATGGCACTCATAGGACTTCATGTTACACAACACGTATGTTTTGCTCGATAAAGTTCATATTTATATCCAAAAAACCCATTTTACATTGGCGTGTAATGTTCAGAAATGTTTTGCCTCCCAAAACTTCCGGTGAATGAGCACATCAATTTACAGAAATACTCATCATAAACGTTGATAAAATATGAAACTGTTATTCAAAGAATTTTAGATACACCTCTCCTTAATGCAACCGCTGTGTCAGATTTTTAACAAACTTTACAGTGAAAGCACACTTTGCAATCTGAGTAAAGCGTTCAGACACGAAACCAAACCCGCCATTTTGTGGAGTCAATAAAACTCAGAAATAATATTATAAATATTCACTTACCTTTGATCATCAGAATGCACTCCCAGGAATTCCCAGGTCCACAAATGTTTGTTTTGTTCGATAACCTCTTGAGCGTCTCGTCCCGTAAGCGGGATCAACATCCAGCGAAAAACTCCTAGCGACATTAGCATAACGAAATTTAATATATATATTTTTTCAAATATAGGACTGTCTCATATCGTTATATAGATACACCTCTCCTGAATCGACCCACGTCGTCCGATTTCAAAAAGGTTTTACAGGAAAAGCAAAACATTAGATTATGTTAGAGGAGTACATGGTAAAAGTAGCAACAGCCATTTTTCGACCAACCACATGATTCACAAATAACCAAAAAACAGCTAAATGCAGCACTAACCTTTTACAAACTTCATCAGATGACACACCTAGGACATCATGTTACACAATGCATGCATTCTTTTGTTCAATAAAGTTCATATTTATATATAAAAACAGCATTTTACATCGGCACCTGACGTTGACTATTTTCCCTCAAATGCATCCCGGGAAACAGTGCTACAATTTACTCAATTACTATTCGAAAACATTTTTAAAATGTAATATTGTCATTCTAAGATTTATAGATGAATATCTCTTGAAAGCACCTGTCATACCAGATTTAAAAATAACTTTACTGGGTAATCACACTTTGCGATAAAAGGGGATGCGATACTCAGAAAATTAGCTAGTAAACCCAGCTCGGCGCCATCTTGGAACAATCGCATATCACATCTAATCTTGTATACTATTGTCAACAATCCCTTACCTTTAGTTGTCTTCATCAGAAAGCACTTCCAGTAATCCCAGGTCCACAACAAATGTATTTTCGGTCGAAAAGTCCATCCTTTATGTTCCATTAGCTTGCTGTTGTTAGCGCGTCTGAAGGCTGTATCCAAATGCTCCGTCGGGCGCGGGACAGCGGTTTCGAAAAATAACATTTTTTTTTCCCCCATTTAGGTTCGTTGAAACATGTCAAACGTTGTATAACAAATCTTCAGGGCCTGTTTCAACAAGAGAGCCAATAAGATTCGAGGGGGACGATTGTATTGTGTTTCAAAAGGTTTCGAAAGGAGGGGGTAGACGGGGCCGCCGACGTCATAATGGTGTTGGCCCTCCTGTGACCAATTTCCACAGCGTCTCATTCATTCAGTTTCGACAGTAGAAGGCTCAAAACACTTTGTAAAGACTGGGGACATCTAGTGGAAGCAATAGAAAGTGCTCAATGAACAATAGCTCACGGTGTGATTAATAGGCAAAGATGTGAAGTTGAGTCCACAATTCAGAATTCCACTTCCTGTTTCAATCGGTCTCGGGGTTTTGACTGCCATATGAGTTCTGTTATACTCAGACACCATTCAAAAAGTTTTAGAAACTTTAGGGTGTTTTCTATCCACAGGTATTAATTATATGCATATCCTAGCTTCTGAGTTTGATTAGTAGGCCGTTGAAAATGGGCACAATTGTTTTTCAAAATGCGCTGTGGCGCCCCCTATCCTTAGGTAACGTCAAGAGGATAAAGTCCATCATTTATGTCCAAATACCACCTCTTTGTTCGCGCGTTCAGTCCACTACTCCAAATGCAGGAAGCGTGCAAAAATGTCACGATGAAAAGTCAAAGTTCTATTTACGTTTGTAGAAATGCCAAATGATGTATAGCGTCAATCTTTAGGATGTTTTTAACAAATCTTCAGTAATATTCCAACCGGACAATTCCAATGTCTTCAGAAAGGGAACACAGCTCACACTCACGTGAGCACGCACCTCTGAGCTCGTGTCATTTCCTCACTCATCTGACTCCAGGCCCCCTCGTTCGCTCAATATTCACAGTAAAAGCCTGAAACAATGTTCTAAAGACTGTTGACATCTAGTGGAAGCCTTAGGAAGTGCAAAATGAACCCTAAGTCACTGTATAGGCAATCACTTGAAAAAACTACAACCCTCAGATTTCCCACTTCCTGGTTGGATTTTTCTCAGGTTTTTGCCTGCCATATGAGTTCTGTTATACTCAGACATCATTCAAACAGTTTTAGAAACTTCTGAGTTTTCTATCCAAATCTACATGCCGACATCGGCAAACCGCTCGCCCACATGACACCATACCGCTCACCCACACGTCTGGGGGGGGGGGGGGGGTCCTGGGCTGACATGATTACATGTGGTGAGGCCAGTTGGACGTACTACCAAATTCTCTAAAAACGACGTTAGAGGCGGCTTAGTAGAGAAATGAACATTCCATTCTCTGGCAAAGTCTTGTGGACATTCCTGCCATCAGCATGCCTGTTGCATGCACCCTCAACTTGACATCTGTGTCATTGTTGACTCAATTGCTCGTTTTAGTGGGGCCTTGTCCCCAGCACAAGGTGCACCTGTGTGAGGATCATGCTGTTTAATCAGCTTGACATGCCACATGTGTCAGGTGGAGGCATTATCTTGGCAAAGGAGAAATGCTCACTAACAGGGAAGGGAGAAATGCATTTGTGCACAATCTATGAGAAATACGCTTTTTGTGCGTATGGAAAATGTGATTATTTTATTTCATCATGAAACATGGGACAAACACATTCCATGTTATGTTTATATTTTTTGGTGAGTATCATATGTGATCTGCCCGGCGTATGCAGGTGGTGTGTGAGTTAATGTCACACACACAGAGATGCTTATACTCCTGTCTTCTGCTCTTGTTCAGTCCGTGCCCACGATAAGAGGATAGCATGCGACGAGGAGTTCTCTGACTCTGAGGACGAGGCTGAGGGTCAAGGGGGCGGACGCAGAAATGCAGCCAGCTTCAAGAAGGCCAAGAGAACCAAGACTGAGGAAGACAAAGAGGGTGAGGAGAAGAAAGCAGGTGATGAAAAGAAAGCTGATGAGAAGAAAGGTATCACAATCATTACTTCGTTCTATATCAGACATACCACGTCCCATTGAACGTGTGAGGATGATTATTTGTTGCGTCTTTGTTATTATAGACGTAAAAGAAGAAAAGGTGCCAGATGAGGAGAAAATGGACACCTCCACAAAGGGGTGAGAAAACATTTTAAACTTGTCGTATCAGATAGTCATCATTAAATAAGTTTGTAAAAAGTCTAAAGTCATTTTCCCTGTTTATCCAACAGGCCAAAAGAGGAGTCCAAGACACCGTGAGGAGCTCCTAGCTCTCTTTAAAGCGATCGTACCGGTTCTGTTTTTCAGAGCAGTTACCTTTACTGGCTGCTACAAAGAATATCCCTGAAGGACTATACATTTTAATGACACATCCTGCTCCTTCAAGTTGGAATGGGCTAAATGTCTTTTCTAGAACATATAAATGTTTCTGGTCAAGGACTGAAATTCAAATGGAGTGATTTTATTTGTAAGTACTGTTTTCTGTATGCTTAGGCCCATTTTGTTTAGAATCTTTTTATCCTATGAAAACGGCTTCTCCTTACTCAAAAATGTCTGTAGTCTATATTAAAGGCCTAGCACGAAGTATTATGCTTTTATATCTTTTGGATTTAATTTATTTAATCCACTCGTGTATTTAGTCCCACTGTCATGTGCCTTCGGAAATGTAGTTGAAACATGACAATTAGGTCCCCTTCTCGAAGATGTATTAATTCTGTATTACCCAGATTAACAATATAGAATACTGCTCCTACAGTGTGTGATAAAACAAAACAATTGTGAAGGACTTCCATCCATGTATTGTAGTTTGGTATTTTCAGAGGTTATTGTTTAGTACCAATGACTGTTTATGACCCATATCATCCCTGCATTTCAATGAAAACAGCGTTCCTAGGTTTTTCACTTGGAACGGGATGTTGAAAGGTATTTTGGTAATGCCACAACACTTTAGTAAAGTTAGCTAGGCAAAAAATGACAAATGAAAATGTGTGGATACGTGATTTTATTCTGCAAAAATGAAATGGATCCCCCCTGCGGCTTGCGAACTTCATACAAATATGAAGGACCACACAATCTTTGACTACTTTTAGAAACCAATAAAAACAATGCTATGAAAATGTACTAGTCTTATTCATCTACAGACATACTTTAATGTCATATTGTTAATTCAAAAACATCTTCAGGTGCAGTTTGCTAGTTATCAGCATGGCTGTTGCTCATTTTACATGGCAGAGAAGTTTAAGTTAGCATACTCTATATGGACAGTGCTTTTGGAAAGTATTCAGGCCCGTTCACTTTTTGATACATTTAAAGCCTTATTCTAAAATAAATTAAATAGTTTTCCTCAAACACAATACCGCATAATGACAACTGATTTTCAGAATTTCATTTAATTATATTTACATAAGTATTCAGACCCTTTGCTATGAGACTTGAAATTGAGCTCAGGTGAGCTCCCTGTTTCCATTGATCATCCTTGAGATGTTTCTACAGCGTGATTGGAGTCCACCTGTGGTAAATTCAATTGATTGGACATGATTTGGAAAGGCACACACCTGTCTATTGTGGATTGTGTCGAGGCACAGATCTGGGGGAAGGGTACCAAAAAATGTCTGCAGCATTTAAGGTCCCCAAGACCAGTGGCCTCCATTCTTAAATGGAAGGTTGGAACCACCAAGACACCTAGAGCTGGCCAAACTGAGCAATCGGGGGAGAAGGGCCTTGGTCAGAGAGATGAACAATTAACCCGGTGGTCATTCTGACAGAGCTCTAGAGTTCCTCTGTGGAGATGGGAGAACCTTCCAGAAGGACAACCACCTCTGCAGCACTCCACCAATTAGGCCTTCATGGTAGAGTGACCAGAAGGAAGGCACTCCTCAATAAAAGGCACATGACAGCCAGCTTGGAGTTTGGCTAAAGGACTCTCGGACCATGAGAGGAAAGATTCTCTGGCCTGATGAAACCAAGGGTGAACTCTTTGGCCTGAATGCCAAGAGTCACATCTGGAGGAAACCAGGCACCGCTCATCACCTGGCCAATACCATCTTTACGGTGAAGCGTGGTGGTGGCAGCATCATGCTGTGGGGATGTTTTTCAGGGACTGGGTGACTAGAAAGGTTTGAGGGGGAAGATGAACGGAGCAAAGTAAAATACCCTTGATGAAAACCTGCTCAGGACCTCCGACTGGGGGCAAAGGTTCACTTTCCAACAGGACAAGGACCCTAAGCACACAGTAAAGACAACACAGGAGTGGCTTCGGGACAAGTCTCTGAATGTCCTTGTGGCCCAGCCAGAGCCCGGACTTGAACCCGATCAAACATCTCTGGAGAGACCTGAAAATAGCTGTGGAGCTACGTTCCCCATCAAACTACAGAGAAGAATGGGAGAAACTCCCCAAATACAGGTGAGCCAAACCTGTAGCGCCATACCCAAGAAGACTCGAAGCTGTAATCACTGCCAAAGATGTTTCAAAAAAGAACTGCGTAAAGGGTCTGAAAATGTGATGTCAGTTTTATTTTTAAATGTGTAAAACTTTTTAACCTGTTTTTGCTTTGTCATTATGGGATATTGTGTGTAGACTGAGGGGGGGGAATAAAAAATAAAACATTTATGATAAGGCTAATGTAACAATGTGGAAAAAGTGAAGGGGTCTGAACACTTTCCGAATGCACTGTGGACACCTTCAAATTAGTGGATTCGTTTATTTCAGCCACACCCGTGAAGAACACAGCCATGCAATGTCCATAGACAAACATTGTCAGTAGAATGGCCTTACTGAAGAGCCCTGACTTTCAACGTGGCACCGTCATAGGATGCCACCTTTCCAACAAGTCAGTTTGTCAAATTTCTGCCCTGCTAGAGCTTCCCTGGTCAACTAAGTGCTGTTAATGTGAAGTGGAAATGTCTAGGACAGTGGTTCCATCCTTTTTTCGGTTACTCTACCACCAACTTAATTTTGCCCTGCCTGGAGTACCCCTAAAGTACCCACTCATTTAACCAGCAGACCTATGGTGTAATGAGTCTTCTCAAGTACCCCCTGTGGAATTACCAAGTACCCCTTGGGGTCGTGGTACCCCTTGTTGGAAACCACTGGTCTAGGACCAACAACGGCTCGGCCGTGAAGTGGTAGGCCATATCAGTTAACAGAACAGGACCGCCGAGTGCTGAAATGCGTAAAAGTCGTCTGTCCCGGTTGCAACACTCACTACCGAGGTCCAAACTGCCCCTGGAAGCAACGTCGGCACCAGAACTGTTCATCTGGAGCTTCATGAAATGGGTTTCCATGGCCGAGCAGTTGCACGCTAGCCTAAGATCACCATGCGCAATGCCAAGCGTTGGCTGAAGTGGCTTAATGTCCAAATACTTTTGGTCATGTAGTGTAACTTGTTTCTTCAACCTAACATTTGTGATCAATATTGGCAGATTGTTCACTTGAAAATGAATAAATGCAGTGACAAGTAGTACTACATTTCATGAGGTCAGTCTGGAAAGTATCCCTTTCAGAAAAGGGAGATCGTGTGATGATGTAACCGACAAGCCACAGGAGACTGCTGAGGGGAGAACAGCTCATAATAATGGCAGGAACGGATGAAATGGAATGGCATCAAACACCTGAAACCATGTATTTGATACGGTTCAGCTCCAGTCATTACCACGAGACCGTTCTCCCCAATTAAAGTGCCACCAACCTCCTGTGGGACAAACCCCACATTTAATTGAAAGCAAGTGATCTACAAGACAACTGACTCCAGCTAAAATTTGACAAGTTATCGGATATCCGATTTAGCATTGTAGAATACACACAACTTCCTCCTTTCAACATATATAAGCCACCTTTCCTGTGGCGTTAGAGTTCAAAGTTCACAATGGGTTGCTAGCAGTCAGTGCAGGTGGTGGATTAGTCCCTATAGTTCAGGCATAGCTGGTTCAGACCCTTTCACTGGAATGTATTTATTAGTCAGATAATGTTGCAAAACGTTTTGCAACAGAAATCGTTTTACTCCAAATGCTGTTGAGTTCCATTTTGTTCTTAAACGGAAGTTGTAGTTAAGTCGTGTGTCTCTTAAAAAAAAGAGACAAGAAGAAGTTGGAAGGAACTATGTGGACTTAACTTCACTTTAGAGCATGGAAGAACCGATCAGTTGTAGATGTATAGCTTGTGCCAAACTATCGGATTGGAATGGCAACACGTGGAAACCATAAAATTAAAATGAATGGAATCCGACTAATGAATACACCCCTGATCAGCAGTGTCAGTGAAACGTTTAGCATTGCAGTTTGTAAGTGAAGGCAGGACTTTGTGACCATGACCGACCTGGATACAAACCAGTCATACACACGCCTCAAGGCTGCATTAGCCCACACCAGAGACTCACACCTAGGCTTCAGCTCTCTAGTTCTGTGAGCTATTACAAGTCTTCAGGTCTCAGGCCAGATAACTCCTCATACATGCGAGGGTAGTTAGTCAATGCCAGGAGGGTTGGCCATCTTCCTGTGTCTCCTGCACGTGTAGAGGCGGAGGAAGGGGGTGCAGATAATGAAACAGCTGGCCTGAGAGAGCCACTTCCACCACAGACATAAGGACGAGAGGCACCTGCAGAATAATAGTAGTTCCCTAGTGAGGAACAAAGGTGTGAGTGTGGGATTTTAGTCGAATAGTGTCAAAACAGTTTGCGCATATATTATGACGTTTTGGTGTTCGCCAGGGTTTTCTTTTGGCTGTTCATGCACACAATTTTTTTATTCAGGCAAGTCAAAGTTCGGTAGCCAAGGACTTTGTGACCATGACCGACCTGGATACAAACCAGTCATACACACGCCATTCATCGGTGATTTGTCAACAGTACTACTCCTAGTAGGAGTGGGAACTATGGACGGGATTCTTCAATTAATTGTCATTCAACGAGAGATGAGTCGTTTTCATGCACATTTTTTTTTCTTGAGAAATACTGCACCAAACATCTTCGTTAGATGTCAAATTGCGCGCACAGCGTATGCGAGCGCAGACGTTCACTTATTTTGCAGAGACAAGTTTTTCTAGGTGCAAACTGAACCTATGTATGCGGACACCTTTTTAGTCTCCTGCGTGTAAACAAATAACCTCACTACTTACAGGATCTTTATCTTGTTCAATCAATTGAACTCTTCCATTTTTGTAACTTCAATGAATTCACACAAGTGTACCTCGTCTACTAGATTTTTATTAAAGTACTTACATATATCCTTGTGGGATCAAAGGGGCACTTGTTGGTAATGCTAGAGTAGCCAATGGCATCAGGGACCTTGTAATGCTTCAGCAGGACCTGACCTCTACTCATAATGGCCTTAACCATGGAAATGGTTAACCCCGCAGTGGAGGTGGTTGCCAAAAGACCTGACACAAAACTGCCCACCAACAGCACCCACATCAGCAAGAGGGCAGGGGTCAATTAACAAAAAAGCTATTGTGACGGGTAGGCAAGCATGTACCAGGTGTACTGTATTTAAGCAATAAGGCCCGAAGGGGTGTGGTATATGGCCAATATACCATGGCAAAGGGCTGTTCTTAGTCACGACGCAATACGGAGTGCCTGGATACAGCCCTTTAGCTGTGGTATATTGGCCATATACCACAAGGTGCCTTATTGCTATTAAACTGGTTACCAATGTAATTAGAGCAGCAAAAAAAATGTTTTTGTCATCCCTGTGGTATATGGTCTGATATACCACGGCTGTCAGCATTCAGGGTTCGAACCACCCAGTTTCTAAATCCTATTTACCAAGATTTTATGTAC
Organism: Salmo trutta; assembly: GCF_901001165.1. Lineage (NCBI taxonomy): Eukaryota > Metazoa > Chordata > Actinopteri > Salmoniformes > Salmonidae > Salmo > Salmo trutta. The sequence goes on from NC_042981.1 coordinate 32,500,568, forward strand.
TGAACAAAAATATAAATGCAACCTGAAACAATTTAAAAGATTTTATTGAGTTACAGTTCATATAAGGATATCAGTCAATAGAAATACATTTATTCGACCCTAATCTATGGATTTCACATGACTGGGAATACGGATCTGCATCTGTTGGTCACCTTTAAAAAATGTAGGAGCGTGGATCAGAATATCAGTCAGTATCTGTTGTGACCACCATTTAGCTCAGATCTCCTTCGCATAGAGTTGATCAGGCTGTTGATTGTGGCCTGTGGAATGTTGTCCCACTCTTCAATGGCTGTGCGAAGTTGCTGGATGTTGGTAGGAACTGGAACACGCTGTCATACACATCGATCCAGAGCATCCCAAACATGCTCAATGGGTGACATGTCTGGTGAGTATGCAGGCCATGGAAGAACTGGGACATTTTCAGTTTCCAGGAATTGTGTACAGATCTTTGCAACATGGGGCTGTGCAGTGGTGGAAAAAGTACCCAAGTTTCATACTTGAGTAAAAGTAGACACCTAAAATACTACTTGAGTAAAAGTCTAAAATTATTTGGTTTTAAATGTACTTAAGCATCAAAGGTAAAAGTATGAATCATTTTAAAATGTCTTTAATTTAGCAAACCAGACGACACAATTTTCTTGTTTTTTTTAAATTTATGGATAGCCAGGGTCACCGTTCAACACTCCGACATAATTTACAAACGAAGCACTTATATTCAGTGAGTCTGCCAGATCGGAGGCAGTAGGGATGACCAGGGATGTTCTGTTGATAAGTGCATGAATTAGACAATTTTCCTGTCCTGCTAAGCATTCAAAATGTAACAAGTACTTTTGGGTGTCAAGGAAAATGTAAGGAGTAAAAAGTACATCATTTTCTTTAAGAATGTAGTGGAGTAAAAGTTGTCAAAATGTAAATAGTAAAGTACAGATACCCCCAAAAAACTACTTTAGTAGTACTTTATTTTTACTTAAGTACTTGACACCACTGGGGCTGTACATTATCATGCTAAATCATGAGGTGATGGCGGCAGATAAAAAGCACGACAATGGGCTTCAGGATCTCGTTGCAGTATCTCTTTGCATTCAAATTGCCAATGATAAAATGCAATTATTTTCGTTGTCCGTAGCTTATGCCTGCCCATACCATAACCCCAACGCCACCATGGAGCACTCTGTTCACAATGTTGACAAGAGCAAACCACTCGCCCACACTACGCCAAACATGAAGTCTGTGGTTGTGGGCCTGTTGGACTTACTGCCGAACTCTCTAAAATGACGTTGGAGACAGCTTATGATAGAGAAATGAACATTAAATTCTCTGGCAACAGCTCTGGTGGACATGCGTTTATTTTTTTGTTCAGTGTAGGTAGCTACACGTGCAGTTTAGCACAATTTTTATTTAAAAAAATATATATATATATACACTGCTCAAAAAAATAAAGGGAACACTTAAACAACACAATGTAACTCCAAGTCAATCACACTTCTGTGAAATCAAACTGTCCACTTAGGAAGCAACACTGATTGACAATAAATATCACATGCTGTTGTGCAAATGGAATAGACAACAGGTGGAAATTATAGGCAATTAGCAAGACACCCCCAATAAAGGAGTGGTTCTGCAGGTGGGGACCACAGACCACTTCTCAGTTCCTATGCTTCCTGGCTGGTGTTTTGGTCACTTTTGAATGCTGGCGGTGCTTTCACTCTAGTGGTAGCATGAGACGGAGTCTACAATCCACACAAGTGGCTCAGGTAGTGCAGCTCATCCAGGATGGCACATCAATGCGAGCTGTGGCAAGAAGGTTTGCTGTGTCTGTCAGCGTAGTGTCCAGAGCATGGAGGCGCTACCAGGAGACAGGCCAGTACATCAGGAGACGTGGAGGAGGCCGTAGGAGGGCAACAACCCAGCAGCAGGACCGCTACCTCCGCCTTTGTGCAAGGAGGAGCAGGAGAAGCACTGCCAGAGCCCTGCAAAATGACCTCCAGCAGGCCACAAATGTGCATATGTCTGCTCAAACGGTCAGAAACAGACTCCATGAGGGTGGTATGAGGGCCCGACGTCCACAGGTGGGGGTTGTGCTTACAGCCCAACACCGTGCAGGACGTTTGGCATTTGCCAGAGAACACCAAGATTGGCAAATTCGCCACTGGCGCCTTGTGCTCTTCACAGATGAAAGCAGGTTCACACTGAGCACGTGACAGACGTGACAGAGTCTGGAGACGCCGTGGAGAACGTTCTGCTGCCTGCAACATCCTCCAGCATGACCGGTTTGGCGTTGGGTCAGTCATGGTGTGGGGTGGCATTTCTTTGGGGGGCCGCACAGCCCTCCATGTGCTCGCCAGAGGTAGCCTGACTGCCATTAGGTACCGAGATGAGATCCTCAGACCCCTTGTGAGACCATATGCTGGTGCGGTTGGCCCTGGGTTCCTCCTAATGCAAGACAATGCTAGACCTCATGTGGCTGGAGTGTGTCAGCAGTTCCTGCAAGAGGAAGGCATTGATGCTATGGACTGGCCCGCCCGTTCCCCAGACCTGAATCCAATTGAGCACATCTGGGACATCATGTCTCGCTCCATCCACCAACGCCACGTTGCACCACAGACTGTCCAGGAGTTGGCGGATGCTTTAGTCCAGGTCTGGGAGGAGATCCCTCAGGAGACCATCCGCCACCTCATCAGGAGCATGCCCAGGCGTTGTAGGGAGGTCATACAGGCACGTGGAGGCCACACACACTACTGAGCCTCATTTTGACTTGTTTTAAGGACATTACATCAAAGTTGGATCAGCCTGTAGTGTGGTTTTCCACTTTCATTTTGAGTGTGACTCCAAATCCAGACCTCCATGGGTTGATAAATTGGATTTCCATTGATTATTTTTGTGTGATTTTGTTGTCAGCACATTCAACTATGTAAAGAAAAAAGTATTAAATAAGATTATTTCTTTCATTCAGATCTAGGATGTGTTGTTTAGGTGTTCCCTTAATTTTTTTGAGCAGTGTATATATACATACATACACACACACACACACACATAGTACCAGTCAAAAGTTTGGACACACCTACTCATTCAAGGATTTTAATTTATTTTTACTATTTTCAACATTGTAGAATAATCGTGAAGACAACACAACTATGAAATAACACATATGGAATCATGTAGTAACCAAAAAAGTGTTCAACAAATCAAAATATATTTGAGATTCTTCAAAGTAGCCACCCTTTGCTTTGATGACAGCTTTGCACACTCTTGGCATTCTCTCAACCAGCTTCATGAGGTAGTTGCCTGGAATGCATTCAATTAACAGGTGTGCCTTGTTAAACGTTAATTTAATACATTTGAGCCAATCAGTTGTGTTGTGACAAGGTAGAGGTGATATGCAGAAGATGGCCCTATTTGGTAAAAGTCCATGTCCATACTATGTCATTTAACAGCTCAAATAAGCAAAGAGAAACGACAGCCCATCATTACTTTAAGACATGAAGGTCAGTCAGTCAAGGAAAATGTAGAGAACTTTAAACGTTTCTTCAAGTGCAGTCGCAAAAACCATCAAGCACTATGATGAAACTGGCTCTCATGAGGACCGCCATAGGAAAGGAAAACCCAGTGTTACTTCTGCTGCAGAGGATAAGTTCATTAGTTACCAGCCTCAGAAATTGCAGCCTAAATAAATACTTCACAGAGTTCAAGTGACAGACATATCTCAACATCAACTGTTCAGAGGAGACTGTGTGAATCAGGCCTTCATGGGCGAATTGCTGCAAAGAAACCACTACTAAAGGACACCAATAATAAGAAGAGACTTGCTTGGGCCAAGAAACATGAGCAATGGACATTAGACCTGGGGAAATCTGTCCTTTGGTCTGATGAGTCCAAATGTGAGATATTTGGTTGCAACCACAGTGTCTTTGTGAGACGCAGAGTAGGTGAACGGATGATATCTGCTTGCGTGGTTCTCACCGTGAAGCATGGAGGAGGAGGTGTGATGGTGCTTTGTTGCTGACACGGTCTGTGATTTATTTAGAATTCTAGGCACAATTAACCAGCCTGGCTACCACAGCATTCTGTAGCGATACGCCATCCCATCTGGTTTTGGCTTAGTGGGACTATCATCTGTTTTTCAACAGGACAATGACCTAACAAACCTCCAGGCTATGTAAGGGTTATTTGACCAAGAAGGAGAGTGATGGAGTGATGCATCAGATGAACTAGCCTCCACAATCACCCGACCTCACCCCAATTGAGATGGTTTGTGATGAATTGGACTGCAGAAGGAAGGAAAAGCAGCCAAAAAATGCTCAGCATATGTGGGAACTCCTTCAAGACTGCTGGAAAAGCATTCCAGGTGAAGCTGGTTGAGAGAATGCCAATAGTGTGCAAAGCTGTCAGGCAAAGGGTGGCTACTTTTGAAGGAGGCCGAAAACCGATGTGTTTTTTTGGTTTGGTTTTTTAAAAACGTATTTTGTACATAATGTTGTCGCTACCGTCTCTTATGACCAAAAATAACTTCTGGACATCAGGACTGTGATTACTCACCACGGACTGGCAGAATACTTTTTTCCTTTAACGAGTTTGACGAGCCCGACGCGAACGATATACTGCTTTCTCGGGAACAGGCCCAGGTCCCCGTGATTTGCATGAAGAAGAGGTGGAGAAAAATGGGCCAAAGGGCAGGCTGTCTTCTGAGAATTCGTAGGCGATCGAATAAACCCCCACTTCCTTCCATTCTGGTAGCAAACGTGCAATCTTTGGAGAACAAAATAGATGACCTACACGCAAGATTAAACTACCAACGGGACATTCAAAACTGTAATATATTTTGCTTCACGGAGTCGTGGCTGAACGACGACACTATCAACATACAGCTGGCTGGTTATACGCTGTACCGGTAGGATAGAACCGCAGCGTTTGGTAAGACAAGGGGCGGCGGGCTATGTATTTTTGTAAATAACAGCTGGTGCATGATATCTAAGGAAATCTCGAGCTATTGCTCGCCTGAGGTAGAGTATCTCATGATAAGCTGTAGACCACACTATGTACAGTTGAAGTCAGAAGTTTACATACACCTTAGCCAAATACTTTTAAACCCAGTTTTTCACAATTCCTGACATTTAATCCTAGTAAGAATTCCCTGTCTTAGGTCAGTTAGGATCACCACTTTATTTTAAGAATGTGAAATGTCAGAACAATAGTACAGAGAATGATTTATTTCAGCTTTTATTTTTTCATCACATTCCCAGTGGGTCAGAAGTTTACATACACTCAATTAGTATTTGGTAGCATTGCCTTTTAAATTGTTTAACTTGGGTCAAACGTTTCAGGTAGCCTTCCACAAGCTTCCCACAATAAGTTGGGTGAATTTTGGCCCATTCCTCCCCCGTTTTCCTCCAAACATAACGATGATCATTATGGCCAAGCAGTTCTATTTTTGTTTCATCAGACCAGAGGACATTTCTCCAAAAAGTACGATCTTTGTCCCCATGTGCAGTTGCAAACTGTAGTCTGGCTTTTTTTATAGCAGTTTTGAAGCAGTGGCTTCTTCCTTGCTGAGCGGCCTTTCAGGTTATGTCGATATAGGATTCGTTTTACTGTGGATATAGATACTTTTGTACCTGTTTCCTCCAGCATCTTCATAAGGTCCTTTGCTGTTGTTCTGTTATTGATTTGCACCAAAGTACGTTCATCTCTAGGAGACAGAACGCTTCTCCTTCCTGAGCGATATGACGGCTGCGTGGTCCCATGGTGTTTATACTTGCGTACTATTGTTTGTACAGATGAACGTGGTACCTTCAGGTGTTTGGAAATTGCTCCCAAGGATGAACCAGACTTGTGGAGGTCTAAAAAAAAAATCTGAGGTCTTTGATGATTTCTTTTGATTTTACCCATGATGTTAAGCAAAGAGGCACTGAGTTTGAAGGTAGGCCTTGAAATACATCCACAGGTACACCTCCAATTGACTCAAATGATGTCAATTAGCCTATCAGAAGCTTCTAAAGCCATGACATCATTTTCTGAAATTTTCCACGCTGTTTAAAGGCATAGTCAACATAGTGTATGTAAACTTCTGACCCACTGGAATTGTGATACAGTGAATTATAAGTGAAATAATCTGTCTGTAAACAATTTTTGGAAAAATTCCTTGTGTCATGCACAAGGTAGATGTCCTAACCGACTTGCCAAAACTATAGTTTGTTAACAAGGAATTTGTGGAGTGGTTGAAAAACGAGTTTGAATGACTCCAACTTAAGTGTATGTAAACATCCGACTTCAACTGTCCCTAGAGTTTTCATCTGTATTTTTTGTCGCTGTTTAAATACCACCACAGTCAGAGAATGGCACTAAGACAGCATTGAATGAGCTGTATTCCGCCATAAGCTCCTAGTAGCCGGGGACATTAATGCAAGGAAACTGTAATCCGTTTGACCAAATTTCTATCAGCATGTTAAATGTGCGACCAGAAGAAAAAAAACTCTGGATCACCTTTACTCCACACACAGAGACGCATACAAAACTCTCCCTTGCCCTCCATTTGGGAAATCTGACCATAATTCTATCCTCCTGATTCCTGCTTACAAGCAAAAACTAAAGCAGGAAGCACCAGTGACTAGATCAATAAAAAAGTGGTCAGATGAAGCAGATGCTAAGCTACAGGAGTGTTTTGCTAGCACAGACTGGAATATATTTCCCCCCCCCCCCCCAAAAGAAAGATTTCATTTGATTCCTCTGATGGCATTGAGGAGTACACCACATCAGTCATTGGCTTCATCAATAAGTGCATCAATGATGTCGTCCCCACAGTGACCGTACGTACATACCCCAACCAGAAGCCATGGATTACAGGCAACATTCGCACTGAGCTAAAGGGTAGAGATGCCGCTTTCAAGGAGCGGGACTCTAACCCTGAAGCATATAAGAAATCCCGCTATGCCCGTTTGATGTCAATACAGGACGAAGATTGAATCGTACTACACCTGCTCTGATGCTAGTCGGATGTGGCAGGGCTTGCAAACCATTACAGACTACAAAGGGAAGCACAGCTGAGAGCTGCCCAGTGACACGAGCCTACCAGACGAGCTAAACTACTTCTATGCTCGCTACGAGGCAAATGGCACTGAAACATGTATGAGAGCATCAGCTGTTCCGGACGACTGTGTGATCACGCTCTCCGCAGCCGATGTGATTAAGACCTTGAAACAGGTCAACATTCACAAGGCCGCAGGGCCAGACGGATTACCAGAACGTGTACTGCGAGCATGCACTGACCAACTGTCAAGTGTCTTCACTGACATTTTCAACCTCTCCATGTCCGAGTCTGTAATACCAACATGTTTTAAGTAGACCATCATAGTGCCTGTGCCCAATAACACTAATAACTCACGTCGGTAGCCATGAAGTGCTTTAAAAGGCTGGTCATGGCTCACATCAACACCATTATCCCAGAAACACTAGACCCACTCCAATTTGCATACCGTCCCAACAGATCCACAGATGATGCAATCTCTATTGCACTCCACACTGCCCTTTCCCACCTGGACAAAAGGAACACCTATGTTAGAATGCTATTCATTGACTACAGCTCAGCATTCAACACCATAGTGCCCTCAAAGCTCATCAATAAGCTAAGGAACCTGGGACTAAACACATCCCTCTGCAACTGGACCCTGGACTTCCTGACGGGCCGCCCCCAGGTGGTAAGGGTAGGTAAAAACAAAGCCACCACGTTGATCCTCAACACAGGGGCCCCTCAGGGGTGCGTGCTCAGCCCCCTCCTGTACTCACTGTTCACTCTTGGCTGCATGGCCAGGCACAACTCCAACACCATCATTAAGTTTGCCGATGACACATCAGTGGTAGGCCTGATCACCGACAATGACGAGATAGCCTATAGGAAGGAGATCAGAGACCTGGCTGTGTGGTTCCAGGACAACAACCTCTCCCTCAACGTGATCAAGACAAAGGAGATGACTGTGGACTACAGGAAAAAGAGGACCGAGCACGCCCCCATTCTCATCGACGAGGCTGCAGTGTCCACATCACCAACAAACTAACATGGTCCAAGCACACCAAGACAGTTGTGAAAAGGGCATGACAAAACCTATTCCCCCTCAGGAGACTGAAAAGATTTGGCATGGGTCCTCAGATCCTCAAAAGGTTCTACGGCTGCACTACCGAGAGCATGCTGACTGGTTGCATCACTGCCTGGTATGGCAACTGCTCGGCCACCGACTGCAAGGCACTACAGAAGGTAGTGCGAACGGCCCAGTACATCACTGGGGCCAAGCTTCCTGCCATCCAGGACCTCTATACCAGGCGGTGTCAGATGAAGGCCCTAAAAATTGTCAAAGACTCCAGCCACCCTAGTCATAGACTGTTCTCTCAGCTACTGCACGGCAAGAGGTGCCGGAGCGCCAAGCCATAAGACTCCTGTACACCTAATCAAATGGCTTCTCAGACTATTTGCATTGCACCCCCCCAGCCCCCTCTTTTACACCGCTGCTACTCTCTGTTATCATCTATGCATAGTCACTTTAATAACTCTACCCACATGTACATATTACCTCAACTAACCGTTGCCGCCGCACATTGACTCTGTACTGGTGCCCCCCTGTATATAGTCTCGCTATTGTTATTTTACTGCTGCTCATTCATTACTTGTTACTTTTATTTGTTATTCTTTTTCGTATTTTTTTTGTTTTTTAAAACTGCTTTGTTGGTTAGGGGCTCGTAAGTAAGCATTTCACTGTAAGGTCTACGCCTGTTGTTTCGGCTTATGTGACTAAAAACATTTACATTTACATTTACATTTAAGTCATTTAGCAGACGCTCTTATCCAGAGCGACTTACAAATTGGTGCATTCACCTTATGATATCCAGTGGAACAACCACTTTACAATAGTGCATCTAAATCTTTTAAGGGGGGGTTAGAAGGATTACTTTATCCTATCCTAGGTATTCCTTAAAGAGGTGGTGTTTCAGGTGTCTCCGGAAGGTGGTGATTGACTCCGCTGTCCTGGCGTCGTGAGGGAGTTTGTTCCACCATTGGGGTGCCAGAGCAGCGAACAGTTTTGACTGGGCTGAGAGGGAACTGTACTTCCTCAGAGTTAGGGAGGCGAGCAGGCCAGAGGTGGATGAACGCAGTGCCCTTGTTTGGGTGTAGGGCCTGATCAGAGCCTGAAGGTACGGAGGTGCCGTTCCCCTCACAGCTCCGTAGGCAAGCACCATGGTCTTGTAGCGGATGCGAGCTTCAACTGGAAGCCAGTGGAGAGAGCGGAGGAGCGGGGTGACGTGAGAGAACTTGGGAAGGTTGAACACCAGACGGGCTGCGGCGTTCTGGATGAGTTGTAGGGGTTTAATGGCACAGGCAGGGAGCCCAGCCAACAGCGAGCAGAGACAGCAGCAGAGACAGAAGAGGAAAATGTAGAGAGGAGGGAGTGAAAGGATGCCAGGTCCGCAGGGAGGCGAGTTTTCCTCCATTTCCGCTCGGCTGCCCGGAGCTCTGTTCTGTGAGCTCGCAATGAGTCGTCGAGTCACGGAGCAGGAGGGGAGGACCGAGCCGGCCTGGAGGATAGGGGACATAGAGAGTCAAAGGATGCAGAAAGGGAGGAGAGGAGGGTTGAGGAGGCAGAATCAGGAGATAGGTTGGAGAAGGTTTGAGCAGAGGGAAGAGATGATAGGATGGAAGAGGAGAGAGTAGCGGGGGAGAGAGAGCGAAGGTTGGGACGGCGCGATACCATCCGAGTAGGGGCAGAGTGGGAAGTGTTGGATGAGAGCGAGAGGGAAAAGGATACAAGGTAGTGGTCGGAGACTTGGAGGGGAGTTGCAATGAGATTAGTGGAAGAACAGCATCTAGTAAAGATGAGGTCAAGTGTATTGCCTGCCTTGTAAGTAGGGGGGGATGGTGAGAGGGTGAGGTCAAAAGAGGAGAGGAGTGGAAAGAAGGAGGCAGAGAGGAATGAGTCAAAGGTAGACGTGGGGAGGTTAAAGTCACCCAGAACTGTGAGAGGTGAGCCATCCTCAGGAAAGGATTTACATGATTCCATATGTGTTATTTAATAGTTTTTTTCTATTATTCTACAGTGTAGAAAACAGTAAAAATAAAAACCCTGAACTTTTGACTGGTACTGTATGTTATAACATTCCGTTAGTCGATGACACAGTTCAATGATGTGGCACTCAACCATTGGTTGATGCATGCAACATCTGAGCAGGGGAACGCGACTTTGGCAAGTGAGGAGTTTTTGTATGGGGGGCAATGAGAGTGTATCAAATTTGGTAAAGATAAAAATGATTTTCTATTTTGATATGTGAGGCTTATTTGAGTGAATAGAAGCTTAATAATGCTTAGATTGTTACAAGCGTATTGATTTGTTTTCTACAGAAGGTCATTGGTTACAATGTTCCCACCTGATCTCGCTTCCACCCGCCTGCCTTTCGCCTTTGGGGACATGTATTTCCATTGTTAAGAGCGATCAGTAGACCATCTTGTCAATATTATAGACAATTGTTGCCTGTGCATCAGCATGAGGACGCTACACTCCGCCTAGCTACAGTTTGTGACACAATATATGTGATAACTCTGTTTCCATACTCGACGTTACAGCTTAGTTTATACAAAACGTTCCAATAGGGTTAAATCTCAACGCACGCTGTGACTCTTCTGAAGTCAAATCTCGTACCCCCAAGTACTTCTCAGCAGCTGCCACAATATCTATTTTCTTCTATTTCCATACGTTCCATTATGGCGTTTCGTATGAGCTGTAACCTCATCAAGTATGGATCATTCATAGTTGGGTCATTCCAAGTTTGCGGTTGTGCCTTTTCTGTCCCCAGGAAATATACATTTTTATGTGGTGTAAAATATGGATTCCAAAAAAGCTTTAAATATAAGGTGTCCTTTACCTTAAAAACAAAAAAATATGGACCTTGAATGGGAATTTTATGCATTTTTTACACTTTTTTTTCTTCCAGTGGATGTAGGTGCTTTTGCTACGTCCCTGGGTGTTATCAACTTCCAGGAGAAATAAGCCATAAAATATTCAATCTTTCATAGTCCTAGTTAAATTCTCTCATCAATAACGTTTTTTTCACGATTTGTATTTTTTATTTTTTTTATTTAAGATTTTCTGTGCGGCCCTGATATCACTTTCCACCTTGTTAGTTTGCTGTAATTCTTAATTTAAGAAAATAACCCCTTCCTACAATGACACCACATTCAGGAAGTGTCATAATTTATTTGGTGGGAAAACAATGGTGCAAAACTAAATAAATATAAACACTCAGTTTTATCTATTTTTACATGTTTCATGTTGTTAGTCTGTATGTACAAATAATACATTTTCACCGTTAGGCAAAATTATAGAGAAAATTAACATTTCTATATCTGTTTGATAGAGAAGTTAAAATGTTGTTAAAGCGTTCACCATTACGCTAGCTCAATATTGCTCACTCACAGAGCGATGGTCAAATGTCCACCCTGTTAGGATTATGCACCTAACAGGTTGGAAAATGCACCTAAATAAAGTCAGTGCCTGAGCTTGACCAATATGTTTTTCTGAAAGTCAAACGTGTCCTTTTTCTGATAGAATACACATTTAAGAAATATACTTTTCCCCAAAATGTTATGAGGTCCAAGAGACACTGTATGGTTGGAATGACCCAGTTTTCACATATCTTTGTCTGGCCTTCCCTGTAGCTCAGTTGGTAGAGCATGGTGTTTGCAATGCCAGGGTTGTGGGTTTGATTCCCATGGGGGGCCAGCACAGGAAAAAAAAAATGTATGAAATGTATGCATTCACTACTGTAAGTCGCTCTGGATAAGAGCGTCTGCTAAATGACCAAAATGTAAATGTAACAAACTGTAACTACGCCCCACCTCTATTACCTGTGAAATAGTGGTCTGTCAAAACGGAGCAGAAGGGAATTTCAATTGTACTTCCAATGATGTATGGCCTAGGCCTACCTACACATACATACATACATACATACATGTTAAGGTAAAGTCATGTAACAGACCACACAATCAGACTAGTTATTACAATTGAGTGTAACCAACCAGCCAGTAAGCAATTAATTTGCAAGTATCATCTCTCATTGATTTTATAGGTTCCAAACTTAAAATGCTGTGCACATGCGTGCACTTACTGATTGCACATTGATTAACGATTATCAACACCTGTGCTTTGCCAACCTGACGCAACAAATAGAGCCATCAGAGAGTCCTTTATTAACAGGGCCTTTACCAGTGCTACAGGTCAGATTGGAGAGCGGAGTAGCGTGGTTGTGGTATGCCTGTGGTTTACCATAGGGATTTGTCTAGCTGTAGAAGACAAGGCAGTGATTTTCCCGTCTGGTGTTCAACCTTCCCAAGTTCTGTTATTGTAACTCCACTTTTTCAATTTAAATGTTTAACTTTGGCCAAAATATTCTCTCTTGTCCTTAAAACGAAGGCGTTTTTTGGCCCGTTCACACTAGCGTGCCCCTGCTATAATGACCACGTAGTCACACCCAGATGTCGCTGTAGGGATCTGTGGTGGGTAGTTGTGACCGTACACCCGCCGCTCTCCCTTTTACACCTCATGCACAGGTTTTTTTCTATTCCAAGTTTGACCCTGTCTATTTCCTCTGCGCACTGCACTGTCTATAAAGTGACCATGCTTTTCCCACGCAGTCTCTTTCCCCGGCCACAAAACAACCGTGAGTGTCTAACTCACCGTTCTTTTAACAACTTTAAAAAACCAAAAAAATATAAAAAATACAAAATATAAAATCTTAAAAATAAATAGGCCTTCCGTAATATACAAAATAAAAATACGTCGCTAAATTGTGTTAACAGGAGGCCTCGGGCTTAACCCGACGTTTAAGACAATTATATTTATCAGGAGAAGACGCCGCAATTCCATTTTGTTTTTAGCTGTCACTTTTCCTTGTCATCGAGTCTTGAAACTTAGATCGGAACACAAGTCGCATTCTGAGTGTTTTTACTCACAGATTCGGCCCCGGGGAACAATTCTTATCAACAATTCCCGTGATTATAGCGCGAAGGAAGAATTCATACATTTTGTGCACTCCAAGAAATGAACACAGAGACTACAGGGAGTTATCCAATGGCTTCTCTCTATGTTGGCGATCTGCACCCTGATATCACGGAGGCTATGCTGTATGAGAAATTCAGCCCAGCAGGACCGGTGTTGTCTATTCGAGTATGTCGTGATATGATCACCCGACGCTCTCTGGGTTATGCCTATGTGAATTTCTCGCAACCCACCGACGGTAAGCAATAAAGCATGCCTCCAAAATAATGGCGCAAATAGTTGATTGGATGTTGGATTTATTAGAGCATGTCAACAGTTCAGTGCATTCGATTTAAAGAGAATACAATGTAAAGCACATCTTGATTTTATTGAGTTTAAATCAGTTGTGATGTGATTTCCTGTTAAAGGTATCTACAGCATTCACACCTGTCTAGAACTCAGTGGTAACCTCCAGACGACATAATAGAGGCATACCGATACACAGGCAATCTAAGAGGTGTAGGCTAAGCCCCAACTCTGCAAGTAACAGAATGAATGAAAAACTATAGTGGGAGAGAATGTTTTCCATACAACTTGCACTGAACCATGCGTGGCACAGTGAATCAGACAACTAATACATGCAGTATGGACTCTCAATGCTTTTTGCCCTTCATGGACTAACTCTGGTGAGTGGAGAAGTACAACATTTGGAATATCTCTTGACCCATATAGCGATGGTGGCCCACTTCAAAGTGTCATTGTTTGAGGAATGGCCAGGATATGCTCCAGGACTGCTGCTTTGCCATGTACAAGACTCCTGCGTTGGATATGTTGTAGCCAGCCTACTGTCTGTGTTGTGCCTCTACCTTTGAATGGGTGGCTGCAGCTTTGCTCCAGAGTACTGCTCCACAGTGCCTAACCCAAAGTGGCCCATTTCTGCTCCTATTTAAAGGGCCATAAGGGAACTGTTCTGTAGTGAAATGAATTCCCAATACCTTCCCTGCTGCCTTACACACACAGAGGAAGAAACGGCCCAGCTGAACAGTAAGGCCACGTTCCCAATGATTAGAGGTGCATGCACCAACCAATGGTTGCGTACCACTTTATTGACTGTGCAGTCGGGCACCAGAGTGCTAAAACATGTGGTTTTCTGATACCTAAAATACCTATCCAGGCGTTGTAAGATCTGGCATGCGTCAGAAATGTCTAAGCAGGAGAACACGACCTAACTCTTCCATTCCCCTGCTTGCTGGGGATCATGTGACGTCATCTGATCTGAGGAGAATATGTCTGAATAGATTGCTTCTGCGAATACAATTCTGCTGAAACTTTTCTTGTGGATTCAACACCTTTTTCTGGTTGGATTTGTTGAATAATTGTTGAAGGGAGTGTCATTCTCAACACCTCCATGTTCTCTCCTCTGCATGTTGATCTGTGATGTTTTGCTCAGGTTGTAGTGGCTTACAATGTGCGCGCTTGCAGGGTACACTGGAGGAATTTCCAACATTTCTATCCCTGCTCCTATTGTAAGAGATCTGAACGTTTAACATATACTTGCAGTCTTTGGTTTACCACTCGATTCAACAATCACTCTTCTTTTAATTGTCCAAAGTAGAGTTATGTGCAGTAGAATCCCGTATTTGTTAGGGGGTGTGACCTGACGGGATTTAGCTGTAGCATATGGGGGTGTGTTCTACGACAGTGTGTCTGCCACACTGATTAAACAGTGTGGACCTATGGGGCTGTTTTCATTTCACACCTGCCACCAGATATCTGACTCAGTGTAACTAGAGAACTCTGTGGTCACAATATAACCTGAAGGTTGTACTTTTATGACAATACACAATCAATATAACGGGTCAGGAAGTAAAAGTGTAGTACAACTACCATAGATGTAGGCCTACAACCACATATTTGAGGAGAGTACTATAACTTCATGTGACTAAACCAGCTTTGGCTGACCGTCTCCACTTGGGTTTCAGCATGTCACAGCTGCATTTGTAAATAGTTGCAAGACCTGGGGTTGCTCATCTGAACATTCTTGTTGAATGTGTCTCCATCAATGGAAGAGAATGAATAAACGCTCACTCCACACCAGCACATACCTCTCAGGACCCCTATCTAAATATAGTCGCTCTCTCAGGCAGTCCAAATGTTGCCTGCCTATAATATCTAAAAAGTTTTAGTCTTCATACAAGGGTAATGTTTGACAATTAATTAGGGTGGCTACCAGCCTCGCCTAGAATAAACTATCCAGTTTTCAGTTGTATGACAAAATACATTTACAGTATAATATCTTCACACTGACCTGTGAAGTTCACCTGTTTTGTGTGTCACATTTACTTTACCTCTTATTTGATTTCATAATGTGTTTCTCTTATTTGATTTCGTCATGCTTATCTCTGCTATTCATCTATTGCGAAATCTCAGCTCCACATGGTGCTCATGTTCTTTCATCAAGCATGGCCATGGGAACCTTCCAGAACTAGACAGACAGGGTGACCGTCACACACCTTCTCTGAGCTGGTTTGTGTGAAGTACAATTGCACAGCAAACTGCTGATGCCAGCAGAGGCAAGGGAGCTCCGTTTTGTTTAACAGACATTTTTAGCTCTAAAGCCCGGGTGTGTGTTGCTGTGGAGTGACAGGAACAAAGGGAGCTCTCTGGTTGGCATGTGTCCCCAGATGGACATGAGAGAGAGAGAGAGAGAGAGAGAGAGAGGGCAGGAAAATGAGAACTGGCACAACAGAAATCATGATAGGCAGATCTGGAAAGGTAAATCAAAGTTACACACACTGGCATAGGTAGAATGGACCATGAAAAATAATACAATGGCTGGTGTTTATTAGAGAACCTATAAGAGAATGTAAAGTTTAAGAGCCATTTGCGTCACTGAATTATATCTGTACATGCACTATATGTCTGCCATTGTATCTATTCATTATGAGAGGGTGAATCAACTATTATGACTTGTGTCTTGTGGCACTTCTGGTCCCACTTGTCTGTGTGTTAGCGCCATGTGCTCCTGCCTAGCCAACTGCCCCCCCCCAACAGCTGCTCAGTGTGGTGGCAGGCGGAGGTCAGACTCCATAGCCACGTGGTGTAGTAGTTCGGACAATCCAATAGTAGCATGGTTTCTTAGTTAAAAGTGTGCCATAAACTAGGGCCAGTAGTTTTTCCTGACCACATGACTTGACCAGGAGTAACTCCTGGTCCTATCCATCACGACACAATGTGGTAGTGTGAATGATTTGGGAGATGTACGTATGGTGTAGCATGCAGCATGGTGCGGTGTGTATGATTTGAAGTGAGCACTATATAGCATAAACAACATGGTGTTTGGTGGTGTACACAGTGGCTATGTTTTTGGCTCCATGATGTAAGTTAACACTCTGACCTCTCCCCTCTAGCCGAGAGAGCCCTGGACACCATGAACTTTGACGTGGTGAAAGGGAAGCCAATCAGAATCATGTGGTCACAGAGAGACCCCTCCCTCAGGAAGTCTGGGGTGGGCAACGTGTTCATCAAGAACCTGGACAAGACCATCGACAACAAGGCACTCTATGACACCTTCTCTGCCTTTGGGAACATTCTATCTTGCAAAGTAAGATGGCAGTGTTTCTGACCACAGACATCTGTATGACCATAGACTTGTGTACTTTTTTTTAAAAACAGCATCAACTTGTCTCTCAAACAGGTTGTGTGTGATGAGAATGGATCCAAAGGATATGCGTTTGTGCACTTTGAGACGCAGGACGCAGCCGACCGCGCCATTGAAAAGATGAACGGCATGCTTCTGAACGACCGCAAGGTGTGAGTGTCTGATCAACTAAGAGAGGGTGGGGAGGTGTGGGGAAGGGGCTGAACTGGAGTTAAATCATTGTGTAGAACTGTTGACAGTTTAGATCAATCAAGGGCAGCTAGGATATTGAAGGGGATTGTACATGGTTGGAGTCTGAAGTAGTTCATCTGTTGGCCTATACTCTGACACGGCAAAAGGTGAGGTTAGCAGAGGAACAGTAACCTGTAGATCAGGGATGGGCAACTGACGGCCCACAGGCCCGCATATCCATCTTATTTTGTTGCCCCCTCCCCCATCAAGGTTGCCCATCCCTGCTGTAGATGCATATAACGAGCCTCTTTCTCACACTCAGTCCCCATACACCCTGTTTTTCTGTGTGGTTTGCGTGAATTACACAACTAACAGTGAATGTTTTTTGCAGTGCTTACTGGGAAATGTGCCTTTTAAACCTATACAACAACACATTTCAACTCTGTGGTCACCTCACTCCATGTGTCAGCTGAGCATCCTTCTGTCTGTACGTTTGTCCACCCGTCCACCTGCCTGTCGTGTGTGTGTGTGTGTGTGTAACCAAGCTTGTGTGTTTTAGTGATGGAGCGAATGCAGGAATGCAATACTGGAGCCAGATTGGGAGAGGTCTGCATAACAAGGTACAGTCTGAGTAGAGGAATATGATCTATCAACCTCGTTTGGTCCTCAGCTTTCCTCTTTATGGACCTCTGTCCCTCCATGCCTCAAGTCTTGGACCAGGAAACGTCATTGTCTGGTGTGTTCTGGGTGTATAGCATGAATGCTCAGTTTGCCTGATTGTGGTGCCATAAACAGTGCAAGAAGAAGTTTGTTCAATGTTGTTCCTGAGAGGTCCTTGACTGACTCACTGTGCTGCTGTCCTATACAAAGTGCTTCCTTCCATTTAATAGTCTGGGACTCCTCAATGTCCGTGCTGTGAAAACAACATGAATCTCAGATGAAAAACATAAGAGATGGGTCACAGTCCCTTTCTCCCTCCTGCTCAGGACCGTTTTACAAAAGTTGTGTCATTGCCCTCTCGTGGTGTTTAGGTTCGTTGGACGTTTCAAGTCTCGGAAGGAGAGGGAGGCAGAACTCGGGGCCAAAGCAAAGGAGTTCACCAACGTCTACATCAAGAACTTTGGAGACGACATGAACGATGACAAGCTAAAGGAAATGTTTGACCAATACGGTAAGCTGTGACTGAAACATACCGCTTGAGTTTGCTCATTAGTGGAGCTGTTTTTGTTTATAACATATTTGTCTTGCAATCTTTTCAAGGAAACAAGACATGCACTTGCATTTCTCAAAACGCATATAGCTGAGTCCCATTTGTTCTTGTTTCCTCCCTCCAGGTAGAATTCTCAGTGTGAAGGTTATGACCGACCCCAGTGGCAAATCTCGAGGCTTTGGCTTTGTGAGTTACGAGAAACACGAGGATGCTAACAAGGTACTATTATACCCTCATAACAACAGTCATGTCAATACAAGTCAGCAGGCTTTCGTGGTTGGTGTAAAAAGACTAAGTGAGACAATCGTACTAATAATCACATTGTGTTAACTAATGGGTTTACGGCATATAGACTGGCTCTAACAAATAGATCTCTACTCAGGCATGTGAGGAGATGAACGGCCAAGAGTTCAATGGGAAGACGGTGTTTGTGGGACGCGCTCAAAAGAAGATTGAACGGCAGGGGGAGCTGAAGAGGAAGTTTGAGATGCTGAAACAGGAGAGGATCAGCCGTTACCAGGTCAACTAGCATGTCACTATCCTCTGGCACCACTATGTCTAATAGAACACTGATTACAACCAAATGCCATTAATCAACCTGACATCTTGTTTCATGGTACCCATCCATTAAGGAAACAAGCCGGGCTGAGTATGTATGTTTTGTGGTCATGACAGTGTTTTTCTGGTTTCAGGGCGTTAACCTTTACATTAAAAACTTGGACGACACCATTGACGATGAGAAACTGCGCAAGGAATTCACCCCATTCGGGTCCATCACCAGTGCCAAAGTGAGAGAGTGCAGCAGAAGCCTAAACAGTGCACCACAATTACTCTTTTCAGTTGTGTATTTGGAGTGTGTTATCCAGATATAACACGGCTTCTCTTGCTGCAGGTGATGCTGGAGGAGGGGCGGTCCAAGGGCTTTGGGTTTGTCTGCTTCTCCTCTCCTGAGGAGGCCACCAAGGCTGTGACTGAGATGAACGGGCGCATTGTGGGCTCCAAGCCCCTCTACGTGGCCTTGGCTCAGCGCAAAGAAGAGCGCAAGGCCCACCTCACTAACCAGTACATGCAGCGCATCACTGGCATGAGGGCCATGCCTGCCAACGCCATCATCAACCAGTTCCAGCCCGCCAGCGGATACTTCATGCCTGCAGTACCTCAGGTTAGTGAGGGAGAGAGGGTTAAAATGGGTTTGAGAGAAAGTTATGTGAGCTTTACTGGAAATGCCCTTCCCAAAAGCCATGTCAAGGTTCTGACAGTTGATATGATAAATACTGCTGTGCAAATGCCAGTAAGATGATTGGCACTGTAACAAGTGAGTCAGTTGTTGTTTACATAGAGCAAGATGTAGAACTTTAATGTTGTGCAACATTATTGCATACATGGTTACACTTCTGTCATTAACTCTGTGTGTGTGTGTGTCTCCCAGGGACAAAACAGGACCACCTACTATGCACCCAATCAGCTGACCCAAATGAGGCCCAACCCCCGCTGGCAGCAGCAGGGTGGCAGAGGCCAAGGTGAGGGTTAGAGATGACATCATACATAATAACTAAATTTATCATGGGCTATATTTCCAGGCTATATATCCAGGTTATGCTTATTAAAGTACTATATGTCCTAGTGACATATTATGGTGACTTGAACTGCTGTCCAATAGTAGCCCTGCCCCTCCCCTCTCTCCTCCTCTCTAGGTGGGTTCCAGGGGATGCCCAACTCCCTGCGCCAGCCTGGTCCACGTGCCAACCTGAGACACCTGGCTCCCAACGCCAGCGCCCAGGGCCCACGAGGCATGGGGCCTGCTGGAGCTCAGAGAGTTGGTAAGACTGGATTCCCTCAGTATATCTGATAGCAACTGATTATAATTTACATGGTGGAAATATTACCTCATCAAACTTGATATACTTGGCTCATCATACGTCCTTATGTGTCATCCATTCCATTAGGAGGTGCTGGCCAGGCCATGGGTCCTCGTCCTTCCATGGGAGTTCCTGCCCCTCGTGCCATGCCACCCTACAAGTACGCCACCAGCATACGCAACACTAACCCCCAAGTGGTGCAGCCCATCGCCTTACAGCAGGTAAATCTCACCAACCTCCAGCTGTCTCCTTCCTCCCTCGTCTCTCCTCGTCCCTCAAATGTCTATTTTCCCTTCCACTATTTTTCTGTTCCATCACTCCCTTGTTTTAAACCCTTTGTTGCCTGTCTTCCTCCTCTCAGGCTCAGCCAGCTGTACATGTGCAGGGTCAGGAGCCTCTCACATCCTCCATGCTGGCTTCTGCACCCCCTCAGGAGCAGAAGCAGATGCTGGGTGAGTGCTGGAACTAATTGGTGGTGTGTCATATTGGTCCTTGGAAGTTCAATGCCAAATTGTACAGTCTAGACCCTTTGGAGGGATTTTGAACATCATTGCAATAAGGTGCAATTATACAGTAACATTTGAAACCGAGAGAGCCATTCTTAACCCTCCTTGTCTCTCGTCTCTCTCTCAGGGGAGCGCCTGTTCCCCCTGATCCAGGCCATGCACCCCAGCTTGGCAGGGAAGATCACTGGAATGCTGCTTGAGATCGACAACTCTGAGCTGCTGCACATGCTGGAGTCCCACGAATCCCTGCGCTCCAAGGTACCAGCAACAGGATAATATCAGGATAAGATCATAAAAAGGGATCTAGGGTCATATAGTGTTGGCTAAGGCTCTAATTGTTTCTCCTATTTCTCTGTGTGTTTGTGCAGGTGGAGGAGGCTGTTGCTGTTCTGCAGGCCCACCAGGCAAAGAAGGATGCCACACAGAAAGTGGGAGTCATCCCTACAACCACTGCTGCCTCTACTTCCTGATGGGTAAGAGCGCTTACTAAATGTTTGTTAGATTAGTATTGTTAATAGATGAGAAAATGTGAGCTATGATATCCCCGAAGCATTAGCTTTTGCCCCAGCACTGATAATGGTGTCTACTCCAACTTTTTGGCAACATACATTAATGGTGTATAGATTTGCAAACTTAATCCATTGCTTTTGATTAGTTCAATTGTAGTGGGTTCATATTTCTTATCCAATGCTTTTTGTGTTTTTTTCCCCCCTAGGACACAAACAACTGAGAAAAAGATGGGGAGAGATCACTACATTGGTTTCAAATGCCTGGGTCATCTCTACAAAATCCTATGCAAAAATAAATAAAAACAAGGTTGAAAAAATAGAAAAAATCTTTTAAAAACATAAATATTATAAAAAAGATTACAGTACTTCATTTGTCTAGTTCTGTAATAATTTTTAACTTTACCAAAAGCAAAACTTCCAACTAAATAAGGCCCTTTATTTTGTGGCCAGGACTGACCCCTTTTCTCTGATGAAAATTTGCTTTGCTCTTATTCTTTGTTTGAATGTTTTGTTTTATGATTTGATTTGGACAATTGGATTCCTCCGTCCCATCATGTTATCATGGGTGGTGTGGTATATGGTATTCTCAATAAAGGGATGAATATATCAAATTTACAATGTTTGTTTTTCTTTTCCACAATAGTTTTCATACTGCCATAGCCCCATAGTAGGTGTGTTCACACTGCACATTACCCCAGACCCCAACAAATGCTTGTTTGAACCGGATAAGCTAGTCCAGGGCGTCTGAACCCGGAGCTAAGAACAATCCAGTGTGAAAATGCCTAGTGTGTACACATTTCATTGCTCAAGTGAAATATTGAATTTTTTATTTATTTATTTATTTCACCTTTATTTAACCAGGTAGGCAAGTTGAGAACAAGTTCTCATTTACAATTGCGACCTGGCCAAGATAAAGCGAAGCAGTTTGACAACATACAACAACACAGAGTTACACATGGAGTAAAACAACATACAATCAAGGATGCAGTAGAAAAAAATAAGACTATATACAATGTGAGCAAATGATGTGAGATAAGGGAGGTAAAGGCAAAAAATGCCATGGTGGCAAAGTAAATAAAGTACAGCAAGAAAAACACTGGAATGGTAGATTTGCAGTTTGAAGAAAGTTCAAAGTTAAAATATAAATAATATGGTGCAAAGGAGCAAAATAAATAAAATAAATAAATACAGTAGGGGAAGAGGTAGTAGTTTGGGCTAAATTATAGATGGGCTATGTACAGGTGCAGTGATCTGTGAGCTGCTCTGACAGCTGGTGCTTAAAGCTAGTGAGGGAGATAAGTGTTTCCAGTTTCAGAGATTTTTGTAGTTCGAATAAAGATTAGATTATTGGTTATTGATCAAATTATTAATTTCACAACCAAAAAGCTAATTAATAATGTTACATGAATAACACTAGCTACCTTTGCAGAAACTGAGGGCCATAAAGAAATAAAGGTTTGGGGAATTGAGAAGTAAGACCACTATTATACCAACTAGCCAGCAACAGTGATTTAAAAAAAGTACAATACTGTATTTTGAGTTTAGCTGTAAGAGTTCAGCTTTTGGAGAGTCCCACTGGTTAAGATTGAGCGATCATTTTTAAACGGAAAAGACAGGTGGCGCCGGAGCTCAAAAGTGAATCACCAGAGAGGTGGGCTTTGGTTGTAATGCACCAATCACGAGTCTTGTTGGGTTCAAGGGTTAAAGGTTACAAGATGGCGGCGACCAAACGAGTGCTGTATGTTGGTGAGTTGGCTACTCTGCAACAGTTTTTCCTACGTAGTTACTGTGTAGTTGAAATAAACATATCTTCGTAATCTCCTGGCAATTAAGCTACACATTATTTACGTGTAAAGTGGACCAGTCTGTGAATAAGCTGGCTAGATAAAGTTAGCTAGTTGCAGGCAGCAAGTGTGTGTAACGTTAGCAATTTAACGTCTATCAAGCTATTGGTTGTTGTAAAGCCCCATTCGTGTTGTTATATGAACACCTTTAGTTATAAAAGCTTGAAAGACCGTTTATCTGAGTTGAATCAACTCATAGTTAACTAACATGATTGTGTGTGCCTGTTGTGTTGACAGGTGGTCTCACAGAGGAGGTGGACGAGAAAGTGCTGCACGCGGCATTCATTCCGTTCGGGGATGTCACAGACATTCAGATTCCAATAGACTATGAAACAGGTCCGAATAAATAGCTTTACCATTCACATTTGGCATAAACGATCAGCTGAATCAGTAAAAAGAAACGAATCTATCCGTCCTGTCTACTTAGCCGGAGCAAACTGCTACTGTCCGTAGATGAAACCCTGAAGTTTAGAGCTGACGTTAAATGTCTCATGTTATTGTTTACTTTGCAGAAAAGCACAGAGGCTTCGCCTTCATTGAATTTGAATTGGCAGAGGTAAGTTTAATCAAAACCTCAATGCAAGTAATGATGTTGGAGATGCTAGCTAGTTACCAATGTGAGGTCATTCCACCGGTTCAGGTTCAGCATGGATCGCGGTATGCTTTTACAATGATTTTACATACATTTAGGGTCATTTCACGTAAATATCATATCGTACAGTATTGTGATTTTTAGACATGGTTAACAACGTCCACATTCATGTTTTCAGATTTATGATGTATTTTGATGACCACATTATTGACGTTTAGTGAGAATTGATTTGATCACTGATGTGTTTTGTAGAAATCTAGCATTGCGCCCATTGTTTGTCGTGTCACCTAACATCCTTATCTAGGGGTTATGGTGGATGGTCATTAGTCATCATGGTGATTGTGTTGTACTGGTTTGCTGTGATTGTCTTTCATCCCCCTCTTCATCTTCCACAGGATGCTGCAGCTGCTATTGATAATATGGTGAGTGTTTGCTTCCCACTAAAGTCAAATTGGTTTAACTAACAGTGATTTGCATTATCCCTTGTTTTGGTAGTCTGTACTCTGAGACAGTGACTCACATGTTTAAAAGCTGTGGTAGTGCATCTCATTGATGCATGTTTTCCCACTGTTTTATTGACAGAATGAGTCCGAGTTGTTTGGAAGAACCATCCGGGTCAACATTGCCAAACCTATGAGGATCAAAGAGGGCTCTTCTCGTCCAGGTGAAGGATATGTGTTACTCTCTATAAAGATTTTAAACTGTCCCATGGCTTTTAGATGTGGTAAAACCGCTAACTGTATACCATTTCCTCAGTTTGGTCGGATGATGATTGGCTGAAGAAGTTCTCGGGAACGACTGTCGAAGACGCTGAGGTTACGGAGTCCACTGGAGAATCAGCCAAATCAACAACAGCAGATGTAAGTTGACTGTGTTCCTGCCTGTCTCTCTGTGAGTGTAGTACATTGCATAGTATCATGATCTAAAAGCCTGACACAATAATATTTTCATTGATTGCAGGGCGAGCCCCCAGCCAAGAAGGGCAGAACGAACCCCCAGGTTTACATGGACATCAAGATTGGCAACAAGCCAGCAGGGAGACTGCGCTTCCTGCTCCGAGCAGACATTGTTCCTATGACAGCAGGTATCCATGCTCCTCCTTGTTATAAAGTACCAGGAACATTTCTGAAAATAGAACACTTAATCATTAGACTTTAGGGATTCTTTAGGGATATTCAAATAAATTTGTATTTGTCACTCTGTATGCAATAATAGTTAACATGATTTTTGAATTACCAACTCATCTCTGTAGCCCACACATACAATTATCTGTAAGGTCCCTCAGTAGAGCAGTGAATTTCAAACACAGATTAACTACAAAGACCAGGGAGATTTTCCAATGCCTCGCAAAGAAGGCCACCTATTGGTAGATGGGTAAAAATAAAATGCAGACATTGAATATCCCTTTGAGCATGGTAAAGTTATTAATTACACATTGATGGTGTATCAATACACCCACTCACTACAAAGATACAGGTGTCCTTCCTAACTCTGTTGCCGGAGAGGAAGGAAACCGCTCAGGGATTTCACCATGAGTAATGGTAACTTTAAAACAGTTACAGTTTAATGAGGATGGATCAACGTTGTAGTTACTCCACAATACTAACTTAATTGACAGAGGGAAAAGATGGAAGCCTGTACGGAATACAAATATTCTTTAACATGCATCCTGTTCGCATCAGTGCACTAAAGTAATGTGGCAAAGCAAGTCACTTTTTGTCCTGAATAGAAAATGTTATGTTTGGGGCAAATCTATTACAACATAATATACCTCTCCATATTTGCAAGCATAGTGCTGGCTGCATCATGTTATGGGTATGCTTGTAATCGTTAAGGACTGGGGAGTTTTTCAGGATAAAAAAAATATACGGAATGGAACTAAATCAAATTTTATTTGTCGCATGCGCCGAATACAACCTTACCGTGAAACGCTTACTTACAAGCCCTTAACCAACAATGCTGTTTTAAGAAAAATGAGAGTTAAGAAAATATTTACTAAATAAAGTAAAGTTTAAAAAAAATGATATACAAAAAAATACAGTAAAAGAATAAGTCTATATACGGGGTACCGGTACCGACCACGGCAAAATCCTAAAGGAAAGCCTTGTTTAGTCTCCTTTCCACCAGACACTGAGATTAATTCACCTTTCAGCAGGACAATAACCTAAAACAAAAGGCCAAATCTACACTGGAGTTGCTTACCAAGAAGACAGAGTGGCTGAGTTACAGTTTTGACTTAAATCTATGCTAAGACCTGAAAATGGTTGTCTAGCAATTGTCAACAACCAATTTGAATAGAATGGGAAAATGTTGCACAATCCAGGTGTGGAAAGCTCTTAGACTATCAAAGGTGCCTTTACAAAGTATTGACTCAGGGGTGTGAATACTTATGTGAATTAGATATTTCTGTGTTTCAAAAATTCTGAAAACACATTTTGATTTTGTCATTATGAGGTATTGTGTGAAGATGGGTGAGCAAAAAAATAAATGTGAAACATTTTGAATGCAGGCTGTAACAACATTGTGGAATAGGTCAAGGGGTATGAATACATTCTGAAGGCACTGTACATGAAGGCAGGGTGGCGTGACTAGGTATCAGGATGTATCAAAGCAGAGCTCATATAAAGCAGGAAACATGCAGCTAGTCTGAAGTATTGTATGCTTGTTAAATAGAAGCAGCATCCCCTAAAATCTCCAACCCTCTCGCCGTGATATCTCCTATAGAAAACTTCCGCTGCTTGTGCACACATGAGAAGGGCTTTGGCTTCAAAGGCAGCAGTTTCCACCGCGTCATCCCTCAGTTCATGTGTCAGGGAGGAGACTTCACCAACCACAACGGTACTGGGGGCAAGTCCATCTACGGGCGCAAGTTTGATGATGAGAACTTTGTCCTCAAACACACTGCTGCAGGTGAGACACGCCCAGGTCTAATGGCAGTCTGTCTGTGACTTAATGTGTAGAGTGGTGAGGAAGTGCATGAGAGGCATTGCCATACGCAGATTTGGTTGAGTATGGTTTCTGATCACAATGCTCCCCTCTTGTGTGTAAAGGTCAGCTCTCAATGGCTAACTCTGGAGCAAACAGCAACGGCTCTCAGTTCTTCATCACCTGCGATAAAACGGATTGGCTGGATAACAAACATGTGGTGTTTGGAGAGTTGATGGAGGGTATGGAGGTGGTCAAAGCCATGGAGGTAAGCGGAGGGGAGGGACATGCATGGAGGTGGTGAAGGGAAAGAATGGTCCTATAGGTGGTTACAGACTGTGAAGAAGTTGTGTACTAAGACTCATGTCATGTTGTTTTCCCTGTCCCCACAGGCACAAGGAACAAAAGAAGGCAAGCCCAAGCAAAAAGTGATCATTTCAGACTGTGGAGAGTATGTTTGAGTTGAAGTACAGAAGAGTGACTGTTGTATGTTTGTGTAGCTCTGTGTGTGACTGAATGTTTAAGAGAAATTAGCAGTGTCAGACTGCAGAATTGTTAAACGGGCAAATGTTGTATCATGTACTGCAGATGCCCATGACTCATCTGCTGTACATGGATTGTTCCTGTTGGTTCCACCTTCTCTGTGATGTAAATATTGCAAACACTTTTTTATAATGAACATGAACAGCTTTTGTGTCAATTTCATGTTTTCCAGATGTAAAATGAAATGTTTTTGTTGTATTTCACAATACTGTACCAACATCTACTCCCTATAAAATTGACCTGCTTTAGATTAGAATGTTTTTGGTCATGTATTATTTTCTCCGCTATTTTTTTAATAACATGTCTGAAATGAAAGCCTATGATCAGCAGCACCAGTCCAAATTATACTGAACAAAAATAAACCCAACATGTAAATTGTTTCATTAGCTGAAATAAAAGATCCCCGAAATTTTCCATTTGCACAAAAAGCTTATTTTTCTCATTTGGGGAACAAATTTGTTTACATCCATGTTAGTGAGCATTTCTTTGCCAAGATAATCCATCCACCTGACAAGTGAGATATCAACAAGCTGATTAAACAGCATGATCATTACACAGGTGCACCTTGTGCTGGGGACAATAAAAGGCCACTGTAAATTGTGTAGTTTAGTCACAACACAATGCCACATGTCAAGTTGAGGGAGCATGCAATTGGCATGCTGACTGCATGAATGTCCACCAGAACTGTTAACAGAGAATTGAATGTTAATTTCTTTACCATAAGCCGCCTCCAGCGTCGTTTTAGAGAATTTGGGAGTCCGTCAGACCGGCCTCACAACTGCAGACCATGTGTAACTCTGCCAGCCCAGGACCTCCACATCCGGCTTCTTCACCTGCAGGATCATCTAAGACCAGCCACCCAGACAGCTGATAAATCTCTGGGTTTGCACAACTGAATATGTTTTGCACAAACTATCAAAAACTGTCTCGGGGAAGCTCATCTGCATGCTCGCAGTCCTCACCAAGGTCTTTACCTGACTGCGGTTCGGTGTCGTAGCTGACTTCAGTGTGCAAATACTCACCTTCGATGGCCACTGGCACGCTGGAGAAGTGTGCTCTTCACGGATGAATCCCGGTTTCAACTGTACCTGGCAGATGGCAAACCACGTGTGGTGTGGGCGAGCGATTTGCTGATGTCAACATTGCGAACAGAGTGCCCCATGGTGGCTGGGGGGTTATGGTATGGGCAGGCATAAACGACAGACAACGAACACAATTGCATTTTATCGATGGCAATTTGAATGCACAGAGATACCATGACAAGATCCTGAGGCCCATTGTCGTGCCATTCATCTGCCACCATCACCTTATCTTTCAGCATGAGGCAAATGGTGCAAACGCTGCATGAGGCAAATGGTTGTCACACCAGATACTGACTTGTTTTCTGATCCACGCCCCTACTTTTTCCTAATGTCCACTATACCAAAGTATGTGGTAACCCGTTAAAATTTGTGGATTCGGCTATTTCGGCCACACCCGTTGCTGACAGATGTATCGAGCACACCGCCATGCAATCTCCATAGAAACATTGGCAGTAGAATGTCTCAGTGACTTTCAATGTGGCACTGTCATAGCATGCCACCTTTCCAACAAGTCAGTAAGTCAAATTTTTGCCCTGCTAGAGCTGCCACAGGGAAAACTGTACGTGCTGTTATTGTGAAGTGGAAAAGTCTAGGAGCAACAACACTCAGCCGCAAAGTGGTAGGCCACACAAGCTCACAAAATGGGACCACTGAGTGCTGAAGCGTGTAGCGCATAAAAATGCAACATTCACTACTGAGTTCCAAACTGCCTCTGGAACTGCTTCTGGAAGCAATGTCAGCACAAGAACTGTTCGTTGCGAGCTTCATGAAATGGGTTTCCATGGCCGAGCAGCTGCACACAAGCCCAAGATCACCATGTGCAATGCCAAGTGTCGGCTGGAGTGGCGTAACGCTCGCCGTCATTGGACTCAGGAGCAGTGGAAACGTTCTCTGGAAATAAGCTTCACAATCTGGCAGTCTGACAGACGAATCTGGGTTTGGCGGATGCCAGGGGAATGCTACCTGCCCCAATGCATAGTGCCAACTGTAAAGTTTGGTGGAGGAGGAATAATGGTCTGGGGCTGTTTTTCATGGTTCGGACTAGGCCCCTTAGTTCCAGTGAAGGGAAATCTTAACGCTACAACTTACAATGACATTTTAGACCCCTCAAACTCAAGTCTGGACCTCTAAGACAGTTCCACTGCATTTTTCATTGTTCCCCTCTAATCAGGGACTGACTTACACCAGGGACACCAGGTGTGTGCAATTAACTATCAGGTAGAACAGAAAACCAGCAGGTTCTGGACCTCATAGGGTAAGGGGTGAGTACCCCTGTTCTAGACGATTCTGTGCTTTTAACTTTGTGGCAACACTTTGGGGAATCCCTTTCCTGTTTAAGCAGGACAATGCCCCCCTGCATAAAGTAAAGTCCATACAGAAATGGTTTGTTGAGCCAGGCCTAATCGCCCGACCTCGCTAATGTTGTTGTGGCTGAATGGAAGCAATTCCCTGCAGCAATTTTTCAACATCTAGTGGAAAGCTTTCCCAGAAGAGTGGAGGCTGTTATAGCAGCAAAGGGGGACAAACTCCATATTAATACCAGGGGCGGAAATCCCGGGGGGGACACGACCCCCCCATCCTGGGAAAAAAGATTTTTCCCCCCCAATATATCACTGAAACATAACTATGTAATTTAAATAATATTAATAATACGCAATGAAAGCAATTGTGCTGATTATAGACACTTAATAGCGTGTTTTTAAGTTTCAAAAGATTGCGACCCCCCCCACCCTTTGCCTCACAATGGTTTGATCCACTACCAGTTCCTTAGTTGGCAAGGTAACAGAGGGGTCGTGTCTACTGTCTGAAAGGCACTCAATGAATGTAACTGACGTGAGGTTAATCTAGTCAATCGCGCACACACTAGCTGAATATGCAGAGCTAGCGCGCAAATATTAACTATTAAGCTAGCTAGTACCTATTCCATTTATGTGGCGTCGTCAAAGATGGAATCTTTGCTATCGTCAATTTATTCCAAGGTCAGCATGCAGATGAAGTTAGTGCTTCAAAGTTCCTGTGATAAGGTTAGCAATAAACTGAAGTCCAAACTGAACAGAACTACACTCTCTTCTACTATTGTCTTAAATATATTTAATGGTCTCGTTGCAGAAGCTAAATTGTTGCAAGGGAACTTTCATTTATTTATTTTATTTCACCTTTATTTAACCCGGGTGGCAAAGATTATAGCAAACACCACTGAAACGGAATTGGTGCTCGCTAGCTTTGCAAATTCAGCTATTGTTGGAAGCCAGACAATATGAAACAAACTATTAAAATTACAAAAGGTTGCAGCATATGTTGTGTAAATGGTGAACTCATACAGCTGTCAACTCTTGTCATTTTAATCCGTTTCACATTTGCTAGCTACCTTTTAGATCGAAGCCCAAATAGAATGATAGAAGATGATAGAAGCCCATCTCCTACTGTAAATAACCTACACACTGTGTGTGTGTGTGTGTAGCCAGCCAGCCAGCCAGGTAGAAAAATGGCAGAAAAATAAAAGACGGACATCAGAGTATTTTTCAATACACCAAAATGCATAGTAAGAACCCTAGTAGCCTAATATCTCAAAGACTAGTTGATAAAATGTTCATAAGAAATAAATGAAATTCTAATGGAAATGTTTCACAATGATGTCATTAGGCAGAGCAAGCAACAGATGGCACACAGACAGCAGAGTTGGGGACAGATATGCAGGGACAGACTGGCAGAGACAGACTGGCAGAGACAGGGAGTCTCAGGTAAGTTTGTTGAGTCTTTGTTTGGCAACGTTATGAAAGGTTCTAAACTTGTAAAATAGGAACATAATTGGAAAATGCCATGGATACCCCCACTCTCAACTTAAACTGGTGACTGAACTAAGATTTGTTAAAGGCAATGGTATTGCTGTTGTGATTAGTTGTGTAGTTTTGGGTACCGGTAGTTTGGAGTACGGCAAACACCTTATTTCTTTGGTTCCTCAATATACATTTACCATATTACAATGTAGGCTATGTGTTACAGCACTACTTTTGGTGTCCCCCTCAGGAATTGCTCTTGAGAAAATTTCATGTAATTGTCCTCTCCAAAGTTGATATCAGATTTTCGCCCCTGATTAATACCCACGATTTTGGAATGAGATGTTCGATGTTCAGGTGTCCACATACACTACCTGACCAAAAGTATCTGTGACCAACAGATGCATATCTTTATTCCCAGTAATGTGAAATCCATAGATATGGTTCTAAGGCATTTATTTCAATTGACTGATGTCCTTAAATGAACTGATATCTCAGTAAAATATTTAAAATTAATGCATGTTTATAATGTAGTTCTGTACATTAAAATGGCCCGTGAAACCGCTCATCTGCATGGTTCACGAGTCCCACCCGCCACACCTGAACAAGTTCATTGTTGCACGACAACATCGCTATGTGTGACTGCTCCACCCACACTCCTGCGTTGAGAAACCGATTTTCATCGGTGGGGTCGCTTTCAAAGCGTGTTTCTCCGTTCCTATATGGACTGCAACTTCCCCGACTGAGTTTATGGTCCTTTTGTAATTGACATTTTGAAGTGTAAGTACATGATTTGTTTTCATTTCCATCCGTGTATCAATACTAGTCGTGTAAAGTTATTAGATTACGATAGAGAATGTCTGGGTTATTTCGTTGGTTGAAGAGACTGCATTTGGGAAATGTTTTCTCTAATCTCTATTATTCAGCGCACTCACTAGAATAAACAATTGGGGAATAAAGTACTGTAGTTGCTGCATAGCCTGTCCGTGTTAAGACCTACTCTGAACATTTAACTTGCTATTTTGCAATAGTTAACTTCCTACTAAATAGGAATCTTGTCATGTGCTTTTAGGACATGGGGGCTTTTACATTTACATTTTACATTTTAGTCATTTAGCAGACGCTCTTATCCAGAGCGACTTACAGTAGTGAATGCATACATTTCATACATTTTTTCTCCGTACCGTACTTTTGCCATCATTGATACATCCCCATATTATTCATCATTCAATCTAATTTTGAAAAAGACGGTAAGTGTGAAAATAGCTCCCAGTTAGGCCTATTTATTGAGAATTTTACACAGTGGAAAACCAATTATGTGTGAATAAAAAATGGGAATACTGTACCTAGTCAGTTGTCCAACAATGTATTATTATTATATATAACAATGTATTCTGCACATTTCAGTTTCAACCACTCTGAATCTGCCTTTATCGACATCCATGTCTTCGGTGCCCAGGAGTTAAATATATACAGGGCCAGTCAAAAGTTTGGACACACCTACTCATTCCAGGGTTTTTATTTATTTTTACTATTTTCTACATTGTAGAATAATAGTGAAGACGTCAACACTATGAAATAACACATGGAATCATGTAGTAATCAAACCATCTCAATTGGGTTTAGGTCGGGTTATTGTGGAGGCCAGGTCATCTGATGCAACACTCCATCACTCTCCTTCTTGGTCAAATAGCCCTTACACAGCCTGGAGGTGTGTTGGGGAATTGTCCTGTTGAAAAACAAATGATAGTCCCACTAAACGCAAACCAAATGGGATGGCGTATTGCTGCAGTAGCCATGCTGGTTAAATGTGCCTTGAATTCTAAATAAATCACTGACCGTGTCCCCAGCACAGCACCACCACACCATCACACCTCTTCCTCCATGCTTCACGGTGGGAACCACACATGCGGAGATCATCCGTTCACCTACTCTGTGTTTCACAAATACACGGCAGTTGCAACCAAAAATCAGACCCAAGGACAGATTTCCACCGTTCTAATGTCCATTGCTTGTGTTTCTTGGCCCAAGCAAGTCTCTTCTTATTATTGGTGTCCTTTAATAGTGGTTTCTTTGCAGCAATTCGACCATGAAGGCCCGATTCATGTAGTCTTCTCTAAACAGTTTATTTTGAAATGTGTCTGTTGCTTGAATTTGTAAAGCATTGATTTGGGCTGCAATTTCTGAGGCTGGTAACTCTAATGAATTTATCCTCTGAAGGAGAGGTAACTCTGGGTCTTCCTTTCCTATGGTGGTCCTCATGAGAGACAGTTTCATCATAGTGTTTGATGGTTTTTGCGACTGCACTTGAAAAAACTTTCAAAGTCCTTGACATTTTCCGCGTTGACTGACCTTCATGTCTTAAAGTAATGATGGACTGTCAATTCCATTTGCTTATTTGAACTGTTCTTGCCATAATATGGACTTGGTCTTTTACCAAATAGGACTATCTTCTGTATACCACCCCTACCTTGTCATAACACAACTGATTGGCACAAACGCATTAAGGAAAGAAAGAAATTCCACGAATTAACTTCCACAAAGGCACATCTGTTAATTGAATGCATTCCAGGTGACTACCTCATGAAGCTGATTGAGAGAATGCCAAGAGTGTGCAAAGCTGTCATCAATGCAAATGGTGGCTACTTTGAAGAATCTCAAATATATTTTGATTTATTTAACCATTTTTTGGTTACTGCATGATTCCATGTGTTATTTCATAGTGTTGATGTCTTCACTATTATTCTAAAATGTAGAAAATAGTAAAAATAAAGAAAAACCCTTGAATGAGTAGGTGTGTCCAAACTTTTGACTGGTACTGTAAATCATTGGGGAAAAACAAAAACATCAGTTATGTTTTTGTTCACTCATACTCAAAGGCCATCTCTTCCCCCTACTCCCTCTCTCTTTTTCTATAGATGGCTGGAAGTAAGGAACACTCCAGAATTTGACTTGAGATATCAACCAACAGTTTTCAACCGAAAAGGGTTTCTCACACCATCCTCCATCTTAACTTCCGTCAGAGAGGTAGATTGTGAGTCAGCTTCCCAATGAACTGGGCATTCCTCCAGGGCCTCCTCAGTGGGGTGAACAAGTACTCCACAGCGTTCGGCCGTGTCTGGCTGTCCGTTGTCTTCCTCTTCAGGGTCATGGTGTTTGTCGTGGCGGCAGAGAAGGTGTGGGGGGACGAGCAGAAGGACTTCCAGTGCAACACGGCCCAGCCTGGCTGCCATAACGTCTGTTATGACCACTTCTTCCCTGTGTCCCACATCCGCCTATGGGCCCTGCAGCTCATCTTTGTCACCTGTCCCTCCTTCATGGTGGTGATGCACGTGGCCTACAGAGATGAACGTGAGCGCAAACACACGCTCAAATATGGCGAGGGCTGTCGGAAACTTTACAAGAACACCGGCAAGAAGCGCGGGGGGCTGTGGTGGACCTACGTCCTGACCTTGATCTTCAAGATAGCCGTGGACGGCACATTTGTGTATTTAATCTATCATATCTACGAGGGCTATGACTTCCCCTCCCTCATCAAGTGTGAGCAGAAGCCCTGTCCCAACAAGGTGGACTGCTTCATCTCTCGCCCCACAGAGAAGCGTATCTTCACCATCTTCATGGTGGTCACCAGCCTGGCCTGTATCCTGCTATCTTTCTTCGAGATCCTGTACCTGGTGGGGAAACGATGTAAAGAGTGTTTCACCCAGATGCACCAATCACGCAACGCCGCCATCCAGTCACGCCAGGTGGCCATGGCTACCTCTCTAGTGATCGGTGGCAAGAATCAAATGGAGCCCAACTCTCTAAAGTTGCCCAGCAAGGATGCCTCAGCCCCATCTTATAGTCAGGGTTGGGGAGTAACTGGTTACATGTAATCAGTCACATGTAACCTGATTACAAAAAAAAGGTAATCAATTACGTTACCAACAAAATATTGTAATCAGATTACAGATACTTTAGATTACTTTTACATTTAGAAAATATTTTTTGGCAAAAAAAAAATACATGAACACCTTTCTGTTTTCTCAATGACATTCAATTCAGCATTGAAAAAGGTTTCAAGTTTAAGTTTGTTCCACCTGAGTGAGTCTGACCACAAGTGAAAGACCACTATGATGACACACCAAAAAGAGATGTAAAGAAGTCGAATAACGTGTCTGGAGGCAATGAGAAATATCTTCCATTTCTCTTCTGGATAGGCAAAACATGGCCAGAGTTCTTCATTGTTCCTCTGTAGGCATTGTTTACTTGCCTTTGTGCTGATGACCAGTGTTCCCCCGCTCCCGCACACTGACTCGGTACCGGTACACCCTGTATATAGCCTCTTTATTGTGTTACTTTTTTTAAACTTTAGTTCATTTAGTAAATATTTTCTCAACTCTATTTCTTGAACTGCATTGTTGGTTAAGGGCTTGTAAGTAAGCATTTCACGGTAAGGTCTACCCCTGTTTTATTCGGCGCATGTGACCAATTTAATTTGATTATAAAATAATACAATTAATTGAGTCACTTTTAATAAAACATCCATCATTAGCAGAGTTGGGCAATGTGATATATTCAAGTTATTTGTTTGCTGTCTACCACACCTCACAACTTTACCATTGCTATTTTTAGGAAAGGACTCAACCCTTGCCACACTGTGCCCACACCATTGCTGTTCTTATGCCCTGGGAAGTGTTACCTGTCTCATCCTCCATTACGAATAGCAGAGACGGCTTCAGGCTTTGTTGTGAAAAGATGGCGCATTTTTTTTAATCCTTCTGTTTGTCAGTAGGTTATGCACAACTATGGCTTGAATACTGACGATTCATTTCTGTGTTCATGTGTATGATAGATGATAAAATACATGCACTCTGCACAAAGCCAGTAAAGCGTGTTGATTTGAATGTGTTTCAGTAAACATAGTTGTTGATGATATGTCCCAGAATGTATATTACATGGATGCAAACAGTGTAGTCCATATATAGGTATATTTACATATTTTTATCTAAGTGCAGTTTATCTATTTCACTTTTTTGTTTGTATATTTATACAATGCAATTTATGTATTTTTCAAATAATTTTGATAAATACAATGACTGAAGTGCACATGTAACAGACAGTATTCAAATGAAGGGTTTTTTTGTTCAAAGATTCTTAAATAAGGATCAAGACCATGAATAAAGTCCCTGAGTATGGTAGGAAATATACTTTATTTCAGATGAATCCTAATTTCTGAATTATACAGTATCAGTCCCATTTTACTCTCTTGTGACAGCCTTGGATGGTTTGGTTCTGGGTGCTGATATTAGTCCCATATCATCACCAGTGCATTAGTCACAACAGTTATTCATGAAGCTCATTCTATATTGCGACCAGAACATATGAACCACACTCTCATTGTACACTGCTCAAAAAAATAAAGGGAACACTAAAATAACACATCCTAGATCTGAATGAAAGAAATAATCTTATTAAATACTTTTTTCTTTACATAGTTGAATGTGCTGACAACAAAATCACACAGAAATAATCAATGGAAATCCAATTTATCAACCCATGGAGGTCTGGATTTGGAGTCACACTCAAAATTAAAGTGGAAAACCACACTACAGGCTGATCCAACTTTGATGTAATGTCCTTAAAACAAGTCAAAATGAGGCTCAGTAGTGTGTGTGGCCTCCACGTGCCTGTATGACCTCCCTACAATGCCTGGGCATGCTCCTGATGA
The DNA here is from genome assembly GCF_901001165.1 of Salmo trutta. Classification (NCBI taxonomy): domain Eukaryota; kingdom Metazoa; phylum Chordata; class Actinopteri; order Salmoniformes; family Salmonidae; genus Salmo; species Salmo trutta. The sequence goes on from NC_042981.1 coordinate 32,536,967, forward strand.
GGTGGCGGATGGACTCCTGAGGGATCTCCTCCCAGACCTGGACTAAAGCATCCGCCAACTCCTGGACAGTCTGTGGTGTAACGTGGCATTGGTGGATGGAGCGAGACATGATATGCTCAATTGGATTCAGGTCTTGGGAACGGGCGGGCCAGTCCATAGCATCAATGCCTTCCTCTTGCAGGAACTGCTGACACACTCCAGCCACATGAGGTCTAGCATTGTCTTGTATTAGGAGGAACCCAGGGCCAACCGCACCAGCATATGGTCTCACAAGGGGTCTGAGGATCTCATCTCGGTACCTAATGGCAGTCAGGCTACCTCTGGCGAGCACATGGAGGGCTGTGCGGCCCCCCAAAGAAATGCCACCCCACACCATGACTAACCCACCGCCAAACCGGTCATGCTGGAGGATGTTGCAGGCAGCAGAACGTTCTCCACGGCGTCTCCAGACTCTGTCACGTCTGTCACATGTGCTCAGTGTGAACCTGCTTTCATCTGTGAAGAGCACAGGGCGCCAGTGGCGAATTTGCCAATCTTGGTGTTCTCTGGCAAATGCCAAACGTCCTGCACGGTGTTGGGCTGTAAGCACAACCCCCACCTGTGGACGTCGGGCCCTCATACCACACTCATGGAGTCTGTTTCTGACCGTTTGAGCAGACACATGCACATTTGTGGCCTGCTGGAGGTCATTTTGCAGTGCTCTGGCAGTGTTCCTCCTGCTCCTCCTTGCACAAAGGCGGAGGTAGCGGTCCTGCTGCTGGGTTGTTGCCCTCCTACGGCCTCCTCCACGTCTCCTGATGTACTGGCCTGTCTCCTGGTAGCGCCTCCATGCTCTGGACACTATGCTGACAGACACAGCAAACCTTCTTGCCACAGCTCGCATTGATGTGCCATCCTGGATGAGCTGCACTACCTGAGCCACTTGTGTGGGTTGTAGACTCCGTCTCATGCTACCACTAGAGTGAAAGCACCGCCAGCATTCAAAAGTTACCAAAACATCAGCCAGGAAGCATAGCAACTGAGAAGTGGTCTGTGTTCTCCACCTGCAGAACCACTCCTTTATTGGGGGTGTCTTGCTAATTGCCTATAATTTCCACCTGTTGTCTATTCCATTTGCACAACAGCATGTGAAATTTATTGTCAATCAGTGTTGCTTCCTAAGTGGACAGTTTGATTTCACAGAAGTGTGATTGACTTGGAGTTACATTGTGTTGTTTAAGTGTTCCCTTTATTTTTTTGAGCAGTATATAAGAGGACCTGTCCATTTGTCAGTGGTGTAAAAATACTTTAAAGTAATACTTAAGTAGTTTTTTGGGGTATCTATACATTAGTATTTATGTTTTGACTACTTGTACTTTTACCTCACTACATTCCTAAAGAAAATAATGTACTTTTTACTCCATCAATTTTCCATGACACCCAAAACTACTCGTTACATGTTGAATGATTTAGCAGGACAGAAAAATGGTCCAATTCACACACTTATCAAAAGAACATCCCTGGTCATCTCTACTACCTCTGATCTGGCGGACTCACTAAACACACGTTTCGTTTGTAAATTATGTCTGAGTGTTGGAGTGTGCAGCTGGGTATCCGTAAATAAAATAAAAGAAAATCGTGCTGTCTGGTTTCCTTAATATAAGGAATTAGAAATTATTTCTACTTTTACTTTTGATAAGTATATTTTAGCAATTACATTTACTTTTGATATTTAAGTATATTTAAAACCAAATACCTTTAGATTTTTACTCCCAAGTAGTATTTTACTGGGTGATTCACTTTTGCGTGAATCCTTTTCTATTTAGGTATCTTTACTTTTACTCAAGTATGACAACTGTGTACTTTTTCCACCACTGCCATTTGTATGGACAGAGGTTGGGTCCCCAGTTTAACACGTCAGCCAGAACTGTAGATCCACCCGGTGGAGGAATTTGACCATCTCTGGGACAGGTTCTGGGTTGGTGACTCCTCTGTTTACATGGAAATGAGAGAAAAGAAAAGGGATGATATGTGTAATAAAGGTGAACACAGGGCTGTGAGGTGAAATCAAACAAGTTACTCTCACTTGGTATTCCAGAAAGAGGCATTTAAGTTGTTCAATGATGTGTATGTTTTTGTCTTCTGGAATAGTCAACTAGGAATCAAGGACGGACCTTGTCTGTTGACACAGTTAATGTAATCTGCTTGTATCCTTTCTCTCTACTCAGCCTCTTGAATCAGGACTTGTGGGTCTACTGCGTAGACAAAGAAAACAACACACCTTTGCAGCAGCAAGACTGTACAGGATTCTCTGTTAGTTCTGCCCCAGCTCCTCCTCTTCTCTGTTAGTACTTGTCTTATAGGGCGGTGTACAGACACAGAACATTGTAGTAGTTTTCCTGTTCTATTCTCTCAGCGTGTGGAGACATGCGCTGCACAGCGGTTGAGTCATGGGCTGCATTCCATTAGGTGTGCCCGTCCAACTGCCTGGATCAGTTCTCATTAAACTGGAGCCAAAAAGGAACTTTCCACACCATCCCTGTCTCCTAGACCTAGTACATAAATTACAGTAAGTGTTGCCAGGGAAGATGTTGACGTGTCTTTTAAGAGGCCTATGACCATTGTAAAGATTCCTGAAGTGTGATATCTGGGAGGATCTTCTCTTACAATACCTGATGATGATTTTTAGCCTAGTGGTGAACAATTACCATCATGCCTCATTCTCAAAAGCTAGACAGAAGTCACATCCTTTGTCTATGTAGTTACATTGAGCCTAACTGGCATTGGCTGCATTTACACAGCCCAATTCTGATATTTGATTCCTTAATTGGTAATAAGCTCTTTTGACAATCATTTTGGCAGAATATCAGAATTGGTGTAAAACGCAGCCCTTGATTGAGCAACTAAAGGATTGCATTGATCTATTGGATGAGTCATTGGGAATAGCCTGTGGAATGTGAATAGAGGTAGAATACTTCTCCTTGGTGGATGAGAACACAAGACAGAGAAATGGAAAACAGCTCAAGGGCAGGAATGTATGTGGGGGAGATTGCCCGTTCACTGAGCTGAGACCTCTGATGCGCGGGCAAAGTGGATGAACAGTAAACACTAGTTGAGAGAGGTTTTATATGAAATGAAGAAAGTGTTTGATGTCATTGAAAGTTCACATCCCATGGACACATACCTGTGATCCCAGTGTGTTACAATCCCGCAGCATTGGTACGTATCAGCCTGTATGAAATATAAAATATGTCAATAGGTGTGTTTGTGTGTCTGTTTGAGAACATGCATGCTCAAATACATACTAGTCACACACGATAACGTGGAACTGTACGTTCATATTACATAAGCCTTCTTGCCTTTGTTATTGTGTCATGCGGTGGGGACATACAGTAACGTGATCGCGTTGAATAGAGGCAATCGTCCTCATAGAGCTGATATGTTCTGACATGTTTGGGGAATTATCACAAGTAGATATTTGATGTTCTTTTCCATACACCACACATCTGGGAGTTTTTCTTTGTTGCCCACAAATATTCTCCCAACAAAGATGTTCTTATGGCCATCTGAAAAGATACTGATACTCTTTGTCCTGGGAACATCAACACAGCCATCCAGTAAAAGACTCTGTGAACATCTTCTATGAAAGCTTATCTCCAAAGTTTGCTCATAAAAGTGGGTGGTTGCTGGTCGTATCAAGGAGAAATGAGCCTCAGTCCATTTCCTTGGAGATTTAGATTTGGGATGATCTCCAGAGTAAGCAAAGACCTAGTTCAGTCCATCCCTGGCCTCTCAATAACCATGAAGGATAAGAATAAGGGAATAAAGAGACAACAAAGGAAGGTCTCTGCATGTCAGTGCAACAAACAAAAGTAAAAAGAACATTTGTTCAATGAAAAGAGGGTAGAGAAACACAATGAAAAGTCAGGTAACTTAAAAAAACAGGTAATATAATAAGGAATTGCTGTGCCTTTATTAAAAAAGTTGAAAGGATGAATTCTCTTGCTGATTTGAAAGTGCCCCCCTCCCTCTCACCCAGTGCCTCCCCTTCCACTGGCCCACCTCTCCATTCAATAATAGAGAGTTGCCTTGCACCAGGTAAGCCTTTGATGCTTTCCACCAATCAGGTGTGAGGAACAGCAGCCAAACAAAAACTCGCATTCACCTCTGGGTGTGGTGGCCTCTTATGTTAGTGGAGGGCTGGAAGCATTCCGGAACAAGTTTCAACTGGAAGAAAGGAATGTGCATAGAAACACGAGCTGGAAATCAAGATCAACACACAAACGAAACATGCTCAATCTGCAGTTTCCTTATATCCATTTGTCCTGAGTTTAGTTAATGGAGAGATGGCCTACCAATAATATGATAACACCAATTTATTGTGTATGTAACTTAACATGTGTAGGTAGTATATATATATATATATATATATACACTACATAACCAAAAGTATGTGGACGCCTGCTAGTCCAACATCTTATTCCAAAATAATCAGGGGCATTAATATGGAGTTGGTCCTCCCTTTGTTGCTATAACAGCCTCCACTCTTCTGGGAAGGCTTTCCACTAGATGTTGTAACATTTCTGCAGGGACTTGTTTCCATTCAGCCACATCAGCATAAGTGAGGTCGGCATTGATGTTGGGTGATTAGGCCTGGCTCGCAGTCGGCGTTCCAATTCATCACAAAGGTGTTCGATGGGGTTGAGGTCAGGGCTCTGTGCAGGCCAGTCAAGGTCTTCCACACCGATCTCGACAAACCATTTCTGTATGGACCTCGCTTTGTGCATGAGGGCATTGTCATGCTGGAACAGGAAAGGGCCTTCCTCAAACTTTTGCCACAAAGTTGGAAGCACAGAATCGTCTAGAATGTCATTGTATGCTGTAGAGTTAAGATTTACCTTCACTGGAACTAAGGGGCCTAGTCCGAACCATGAAAAACAGCCCCAGACCATTATTCCTCCTCCACCAAACTTTACAGTTGACACTATGCATTGGGGCAGGTAGCGTTCTCTTGGCATCCGCCAAACCAAGATTAGTCCGTCAGACTGCCAGATGGTGAAGCGTGATTCATTACTCCAGAGAACACGTTTCCACTGCTCCAGAGTCCAAAGGTGGCGAGCATTACACCACTCCAGCCGACGCTTGGCATTGCGCACGGTGATCTTTTGTGCGGCTGCTCGGCCATGGAAACCCATTTCATGAAGCTCACGACGAACAGTTCTTGTGCTGACATTGCTTCCAGAGGTAGTTTAGAAATCGGTAGTGAGTGTTGCAACCGAGGTCAGACGATTTTTACTGCTTCGGCACTCGGCGGGCCCGTTCTGTGTGCTTGTGTGGCCTACCACTTTGCGGCTGAGCCGTTGTTGCTCCTAGACATTTCCACTTCACAATAACAGCACTTACAGTTGACGGGGGCAGCTCTAGCAGGGCATAAATCTGACAAACTGACTTGTTGAAAAGGTGACATCCTATGACGGTGCCACATTGAAAGTCACTGAAAATCACATCACATTTTATTTGTCACATGCGCTGAATACAACAGGTGTAGACCTTACAGTGAAATGCTTACTTACAAGCCCTTAACCAACAATGCAGATTTAAGAAAAAAAAGTGTTAAGAAAGTATTTACTAAAATAAACGGAAGTAAAAAAAAAATAAACGTAAAAAAAAAAATACATGCCGAAAAACATAATACGAAAATGTTTAAAATAACACATTATTAAGGAGCAACAATAAAATAACAGTAGCGAGGCTATATGCAGCGGGTACCAGTACAGAGTCAATGTGGTAATTGAGGTAAAATATACAGTAGGTAGAGATAAAGTGACTATGCAAGGATAATAAACCGAGAGTAGCAGCAACGTAAAAATGGGGTTGGGGTGGGGACAATGCAAATAGTCCGGGTAGCCATTTGATTAGCTGTTCAGGAGTCTTATGGCTTGGGGGTAGAAGCTGTTAAGAAGCCTTTTGGACCTAGACTTGGCGCTCCGGTACCGTTTTCCGTGCGGTAGCAGAGAGAACAGGCTATGTGTCACGTGTGCTCCCTCTTCGGCCTCTAGGTCACTTGGCTGCTCGTTATGGCGCACACCTGTCACCATCGTTACGCACACCTGCGCATCATCAGACTCACCTGGACTCCATCACTTTCCTGATTACCTTCCCTATATATGTCACTCCCTTTGGTTCCTTCCCCAGGCATCATTTTTTCTGTTTCAGTTTCATGTTTGTGCGTTGTTTGTGTTTCTTGTTTTGTATTATGTTTTAATTTATTTATTCAATGATTCACTCCCTGAACTTGCTTCCCGACTTACAGAATTACGCCTCACCAAAGAGAAGCATCAGGGATTTTTTTTTGGTTTTCGTGTTGGAGGGGATGTCGGGTCCGGGTGTCAGAACCGGAGCTACTGGGGAGGCCTAGGCCAGTTTGTCAGATTCCCATGACTCAGCGGGTTCGACGGGTTCCCCTGCCTTAGCTGGCTCGACGGATTTCTATACCTCAGTGGGATCGATAGGCTCCCATGTCTCAGCGGGCTCGACAGGCTGCCATGTCTCAGCGGGCTCGACAGGCTGCCATGCCTCAGCAGGCTCGACAGGCTCCCATGCCTCAGCTGGGTTCGGAAGGCTGCCAAGCCTCAGCTGGCTCAACAGGCTGCCATGCCTCAGCGGGCTCGACAGGCTGCCATGCCTCAGCTGGGTGAACAGGTTCCCGTGCCTCGACCGAGGTAACCGGGGAGGTCTCAGCCGACTCATCAGGCTCTCACGCCTCAGCCGGTTTGTCAGGTTCCCGCGCAACAGCAGGGGTGACCGGTCCACTCCTGATCCCCAGGATCGTCCCATTAAATCGTTCACTCCCTGAACTTGCTTCCCGACTCCCAGTCAGGATGCTCTCGATGGTGCAGCTGAGCAACGTTTTGAGGATCTGAGGACCCATGTCAAATCTTTTCAGTCTCCAGAGGGGGAATAGGTGTTGTTGTGCCCTCTTCACAACTCCCTATAGGCTGTCTCACCTTTGACAGTGATCAGGCCGACCACTGTTGTGTCGTCGGCAAACTTAATGATGGTGTTGGAGTCGTGCTTGGCCATGCAGTCATGGGTGAACAGGGAGTACAAGAGGGGACTGAGCACGCACCCTTGAGGGGCCCCCGTGTTAAGGATCAGCGTGGCAGGTGTGTTGTTACCTAGCCTTACCCTTGAATGTTAACCTATTTAACCTGTCTGGCGCATGTGGGACGAATTCGTCCCACCTACGTAACAGCCACTTCAATCCAGTGGCGCGATTTTTGAATCGTTTGAAATACTATTACTTCAATTTCTCAAACATATGACTATTTTACAGCTATTTAAAGACAAGAATCTCGTTAATCTAACCACACTGTCCGATTTCAAAAAGGCTTTACAACGAAAGCAAAACATTAGATTATGTCAGGAGAGTGCCCAGCCAGAAATAATCAGACACCCATTCTTCAAGCTAGCATATCATGTCACATAAACCCAAACCACAGCTAAATGCAGCACTAACCTTTTATGATCTTCATCAGATGACACACCTAGGACATTATGTTATACAATACATGCATGTCTGTTCAATCAAGTTCATATTTATATCAAAAAACAGCTTTTTACATTAGCATGTGACGTTCAGAAAAAGCATACCCCCCCGCAAACTTCCGGGGAATTTACTAACAGTTTGCTAAATTACTCACGATAAACGTTCACAAAAAGCATAACAATTATTTTAAGAATTATAGATACATTACTCCTCTATGCACTCGATATGTCCGATTTTAAAATAGCTTTTCGGATGAAGCACATTTTGCAATATTCTAAGTACATAGCCCGGCATCACGGGCTAGCTATTTAGACACCCGGCAAGATTAGCCTTCATCAAAATCACATTTCCTATAAGAAAAATGTTATTACCTTTCTTGTTCTTCGTCAGAATGCACTCCCAGGACTTCTACTTCAATAACAAATGTAGGTTTGGTCCCAAATAATCCATCGTTATGTTCCAACAGCGGCGTTTTGTTCGTGAGTTCTAGACACTATCAGAATACTAAATCACGGACACGAGCATGGCGCATGGCGTGACAAAAAATGTCTAAATATTCCATTACCGTACTTCGAAGCATGTCAACCGCTGTTTAAAACCAATTTTTATGCCATTTATCTCGTAGAAAAGCGATAATATTCCGACCGGGAATCTGCAATGAGCCTAAACAGCCGACTGAAATTTCTCCACGGGGGCGAATCGCGCACACGCCTCATTGCATTGACACCTAATGGGACACTTGGAAAAGGCGATAATGTGTTTCAGCCAGAGGCCGCCTCGTCATCATTCAGGTTTTTCCCGGGTTCTGAGAGCCTATTGGAGCCCTAGGAATTGTCACGTTACAGCTAAGATCCTTACTCTTCAATAAACAGATGCAAGACGCACGACTCCTTGTCAGACAGGCCACTTCCTGCATGAAACCTTGTCAGGTTTTTGCCTGCCATAGGAGTTCTGTTATACTCACAGACACCATTCAAACAGTTTTAGAAACTTTAGGGTGTTTTCTATCCAAACCTGAACAATAATATGCATATTCTAGCTTCTGAGTTGGTGTAGGAGGCAGTTAAAAATGGGAACATATTTTTTCCAAAATTCTCAATGCTGCCCCCTAGCCCCAACAGGTTAAAGGTGTTACTCACATCGGCTACGGAGAGCGTGATCACGCAGTCGTCCAGAACAGCTGATGCTCTCATGCATGCTTCAGTGTTGCTTGCCTCGATGCGAACATAAAGTTATTTAGCTCGCCTGGAAGGCTCATGTCACTGGGCAGCTCGTGGCTGTGCTTGCCTTTGTAGTCCGTAATAGTTTGCAAGCCCTGCCACATCCGAGCATTGAAGCCGGTGTAGAACGCTTCAATCTCAGTCCTGTATTGACACTTTTCCTGTTTGATGTTTCGTCGGCGGCCATAGCGGGATTTCTTATAAGCGTCCTGGTTAGAGTCCTGCTCCTTAAAAGCGGCAGCTCTACCATTTAGCTCAGTGCGGATGTTGCCTGTAATCCATGGCTTCTGGTTGGGGGTATGTAAGTATGGTCACTATGGGGACGACGTCGTCGATGCACTTAGTGATGAAACCAGTGACTGATGTGGTGTACTCCTCAATGCCATCGGAAGAATCTCGGAACATATTCCAGTCTGTGCGTGCAAAACAGTCCTGTAGCTTAGCATCTGCTTCATCTGACCACTTCCATATTGAGCGAGTCACTGGTACTTCTTGCTTTAGTTTTTGCTTGTAAGCAGGAATCAGGAGGATAGAATTATGGTCAGATTTGCCAAATGAAGGGCGAGGGAGAGCTTTGTACGCGTCTTTGTGTGTGGAGTAAAGGTGGTCCAGAGTTTTTTTTCCCCCTCTGGTTGCACATTTAACATGCTGGTAGAAATGAGGTAAAATGGATTTCAGTTTTCCTGCATTAAAGTCCCCGGCCACCAGGAGTGCCACCTCTGGATGAGCATTTTCTTGTTTGCTTATGGCCTTATACAGCTCATTGAGTGCCGTCTTAGTGCCAGCATCGGTTTGTGGTGATAAATAGACTAAGGGTGAATTTGTGTGTGTGAGAGATATATTATGTATAACCTAGCTAAAAGCAAGAGATCACTATGTACACAGGTAAGATCAGGGATATTGCCTCTGTGTATTGAAACAGGTAAGATCAGGGATATTGCCTCTGCGTATTGAAACAGGTCAGATCAGGGATATTGCCTCTGCGTATTGAAACAGGTCAGATCAGGGATATTGCCTCTGCGTATTGAAACAGGTCAGATCAGGAATATTGCCTCTGCGTATTGAAACAGGTCAGATCAGGGATATTGGGATATTGTCTCTGTGTATTGAAACAGGTCAGATCAGGAATATTGCCTCTGCGTATTGAAACAGGTCAGATCAGGGATATTGCCTCTGCGTATTGAAACAGGTCAGATCAGGTATATTGCCTCTGCGTATTGAAACAGGTCAGATCAGGGATATTGCCTCTGTGTATTGAAACAGGTCAGATCAGGGATATTGCCTCTGCGTATTGAAACAGGTCAGATCAGGGATATTGCCTCTGCGTATTGAAACAGGTCAGATCAGGGATATTGCCTCTGCGTATTGAAACAGGTCAGATCAGGGATATTGCCTCTGCATATTGAAACAGGTCAGATCAGGGATATTGCCTCTGCGTATTGAAACAGGTCAGATCAGGGATATTGCCTCTGCGTATTGAAACAGGTCAGATCAGGGATATTGCCTCTGCGTATTGAAACAGGTCAGATCAGGGATATTGTCTCTACGTATTGAAACAGGTCAGTATTGTGGTGAAAAAGACTATGTAACGATTGTGACCTCGAAGAAATAGAGAATGAAACTCATTTTATCCTCTATTGCCTTTTCTACCACGATATACGCTTGCTCTTATTCCAGAAAGCACACCAGATATACCCTGGCAATATGTGGCTGAGTGATGAGGAGAAATTAAAATGTGTTTTTTGTCCATTGTGTATTTCCGTTTGCGGAATATTTAGATAAAGCCTGGGATAAAAGAAAAAGGGCGACCTATAATTCAATTGTAAAAATATTTAGCTTCTATGTGGTAAATGGTATGTGTGTGTATGCTGTTACGAACCGGCTCAGAGTTCGCAACAAAAGGGAGACAACGTGGAGACAAGGAGTGTCAAAATATATATTTATTAAATAAAGTAACTAAATAATTAACCATGGTGTGTGTAATCAGTAATCAGTAGTGTAAGTGAGTGTTTTGCATACCTGAATGTAATAATGCAGAGTGTTGAAGGGTGCCAAAGCAAACAACCAAAAAGCCACAACTAGCACAACCAAAAACAACAAGATGTCTGCATGGAGAGAGTCTCCCCAATGACTGTGGAAGAGGTCTGTTTATCCTGGGACACAGCCGGGCCCAGGTGCTTCCCATTTAGCTGACGACCCTTCCAACTCCGCCCACCGGCATCCTAATAAGGAACAAGAGCAAAGAAAGAAAATACGGCAGACAGAGTGGGAGGGTCGTCACAATGCATATTATTTTACTGCTCTAGGGATGTGATTATTGTTTGGATAACCTTATTTACTATTATTTATTGATTTTTACCTTACTTTTTTTTTTTTTACTCTTTATGCGATGCGCAATGCAGAGAACACCGGAAGAAGAATTATAAATTAATTACCATAGTGAATTATTGGAATGTTTGTTTGTGTCAATTAATCCCATAAGGGATGGGTTGCCAATTGGCGATTTGACACAAACAATAAAATGTTATTTAATTTCATAAAAAATAAAAAAATTCAAATAGCTATGAAAAATATAAATAAACTCACTTGGTAAATAGTGTGGTCTACAGCTTATCATGAGATACTCTACCTCAGGCGAGCAAAACCTTAATATTAGATTTCGTGTACCAGCTGTCATTGAAAAGTAGACACAGACCGCCACCCCTTGTCTTGCTGGAGGCAGCTGTTCTATCTTACCGATACACGTAAATCCCAGCCAGCTGTTTGTTATCCACGTCGTCATTCAACCACGACTCGGTGAAACATAAGATATTACAGTTTTTAATGTCCTGTTGTTAGGATAGTCTTGATCGGAGCTCATCCATTTTGTTACCCAATGATTGCACGTTGGCTAATAGGACTGATGGTAGAGGGGAATTACTCACTCGCAGTCGGAACATTACAAGGCACCCTGACCTACGTCCTCTATCTCGTCTCTTCTTCATGCGAATTACAGGGATTTGCGCCTTGTCGGTGTCTGAAGTAAATAATTTGCGTCCGACTCGTTAAAGAAAAAAATCTTCGTCCAGTATGAGGTGAGTAATCACTGTCCTGATATCAAGAAGCTCTTTTCGGTCATTTTGTACAAAATAAGTTACAAATAACGTGAAAAAACACACACAATAGCACAATTGGTTAGGAGCTGTGTGCTCGACTTTAAATCTGTCGTTCTGCCCCTGAACAAGGCAGTTAACCCACGTTTACTTCATTTGTAAATGATGTCTCAATGTTGGAGTGTGCCCCTGGCTTTCCGTAAATTTAAAAAACAAGAAAATGGTGTCATCTGGTTTCTTTAATATATGGAATTTGAAATTATTATGTATATTTTACCAATTACATTTACTTTCGATACTTAAGTATATTTTAAACCAAATACTTTTAGACTTTCACTCAAGTAGTATTTTACTGGGTGACTTTTACTTTTACTTGAGTCATTTCCTATTAAGGTATCTTTACTTACTCAAGTATGACAGTTGGTTACTTTTTCCACCACTGCCTAGCACCAGGTGAGCCTTTGATGCTTTCCACCAATCAGGTGTAAGAAACAGCAGCTGAACAAAAACTCATATTCATCTCTGGGTGTGGCGGTCTCTTATGTTAGTGGAGGGTTGGAAGCATTCTGGAACAAGTTTCAACTGGAAGAAAGAACTGTGCATAGAAACAAGAGATAGAAATTAACATCAACACAAACAAAACATGCTCAAACAATCTGCTGTTTCCTTATCTCCGTTTGTCCTGAGTTTAGTTAATGGAGAAGAGATGGCCTTTCAATAATATGCTAAGACCTACTTATTGTGTATGTAACTTAACATGTGTGAGTAGTGTATATAAACTCAGCAACAACAAAAAAACGTCCCTTTTTCAGGACCCTGTCTTTCGAAGATAATTTGAAAAAAATCCAAATAACTTCACAGATCTTCATTGTAAAGGGTTTAAACACTGGCTTGTTCAACCAACGATAAACAATTAATGAACATGCACCTGTGGAACAGTCGTTAAGACACTAACAGCTTACAGACGGCAGGCAATTAAGGTCACATTATGAAAACTTAGGACACTAAAGAGGCCTTTCTACTGACTCTGAAAAACACCAAAAGAAAGATGCCCAGGGTCCCTGCTCATCTGTGTGAACATGCCTTAGGCATGCTGCAAGGAGGCATGAGGACTGCTGATGTGGCCAGGGCAATAAATTGCAATGTCCGTACTGTGAGACGCCTACGACAGCGCTACAGGGAGACAGGACGGACAGCTGATCGTCCTCGCTGTGGCAGACCACGTGTAACAACACCTGCACAGGATTGGTACATCCGAACATCACACCTGCGGGACAGGTACAGGATGGCAACAACACCTGCCCGAGTTACACCAGGAATGCACAATCCCTCCACCAGTGCTCAGACTGTCCGCAATAGGCTGAGAGAGGCTGGACTGAGGACTTGTAGACCTGCTGTAAGGCAGGTCCTCACCAGACATCACAAGCAACAACGATGCCTATTGGCACAAACCCACCGTCGCTGGACTAGACAGGACTGGCAAAAAGTGCTCTTCTCTGACGAGTCGCGGTTTTGTCTCACCAGGGGTGATGGTCGTATTCACGTTTATCGTCTAAGGAATGAGCGTTACACCGAGGCCTGTACTCTGGAGCGGCGATTGATTTGGAGGTGGAGGGTCTGTCATGGTCTGGGGCGGTGTGTCACAGCATCATCGGACTGAGCTTGTTGTCATTGCAGGCAATCTCAACGCTGTGCGTTACAGGGAAGACATCCTCCTCCCTCATGTGGTACCCTTCCTGAAGGCTCATCCTGACATCCCTCCAGCATGACAATGCCACCAGCCATACTGCTCGTGATTTCCTGCAAGACAGGAATGTCAGTGTTCTGCCATGGCCAGCGAAGAGCCCGGATCTCAATCCCATTGAGCACGTCTGGGACCTGTTGGATCGGAGGGTGAGGGCTAGGGCCATTCCCCGCAGAAAGGTCCAGGAACTTGCAGGTGCCTTGGTGGAAGAGTGGGGTAACATCTCACAGCAAGAACTGGCAAATCTGGTGCAGTCCATGAGGAGGAGATGCACTGCAGTACTTAATGCAGCTGGTGGCCACACCAGATACCAGAGGTGTGGACTCGAGTCACATGACTTGGACTCGAGTCAGACTCGAGTCACAAATATGATGACTTGCAACTCGACTTTGATACCAATGACTCGTGACTTGACTTGATGATACTATTGATGCTGTTTAATCTTGGGTAACGCTGCTTTGAGGGTGGCTGTTGTCGATGTGTTCCTGGTTCAAGCCCAGGTAGGAGCGAGGAGAGGGACGGAAGCTATACTGTTACACTGGCAATACTAATGTGCCTATAAGAACATCCAATAGTCAAAGGTATATGAAATACAAATCGTATAGAGAGAAATAGTCCTATAATTCCTATAATAACTACAACCTAAAACTTCTTACCTGGGAATATTGAAGACTCATGTTAAAAGGAACCACCAGCTTTCATATGTTCTCATGTTCTGAGCAAGGAACTTAAACGTTAGCTTTCTTACATGGCACATGTTGCACTTTTACTTTCTTCTCCAACACTTTGTTTTTGCATTATTTAAACCAAATTGAACATGTTTCATTATTTATTTGAGGCTAAATAGATTTTATTGATGTATTATATTAAGTTAAAATAAGTGTTCATTCACTATTGTTGTAATTGTCATTATTACAAATACATTTTTAAAAAATCGGACGATTAATCAGTATCGACTTTTTTTGGTCCTCCAATAATCGGTATCAGTATCGGCGTTGAAAAATCATAATCGGTCGACCTCTAAAGATGATACCCAAAATTATTATTTTCGGTATCAACAAAAAACGGATTGCAACTTGCAAAACATGCGGGAAGAAAATTACAGATGGAGGCGCAACAATTTCCAACTTTGTTCGACATTTGATGCTGCACAAAGAACGGTAAGTTGTGGCTAATATAGCCGACAGCTATGTATTTTATTACTTTACTGGTGTATCATGTAGGCTAATGTAACGTTAAATCAATGAGCTTCCACACAGTCAGTCAGTGCGAAACGTGATCATTGCTCCCAAGATTGAGCTACAACTGGCTAGGCAGCTGGTAGCCTAAATCCTGCCTGATGTTACTGCTGTTCCTAAAACCATTGACGTTTATTTGGAAAGTAATACATATATAGATATTTTTAAAAGCATTCATGATTTTCGTAAATGTAATATACTATTACTCTTGTTAATAATATGAAATGGTATTACATTTGGTGAAGAGCACATGACTTGTTTAGGACTCGTAACTCAAAGTTTAGGACTTGAGACTTGACTTGATACTTGACGGTCTTGACTTGAGACTTGACTCGGACTTGCCTGTCTTGACTTGGGACTAGACTTGGGACTTGAGTGCTAAGACTTGAAACTTACTTGTGACTTGTAAAACAATGACTTGGTCCCACATCTGCCAGATACTGACTGTTAGTTTTGATTTTGTCCCCCCCTTTGTGCAGGGACACATTATTCCATTTCTGTTAGTCACATGTCTGTGGAACTTGTTCAGTTTATGTCTCTGTTGTTGAATCTTGTTATGTTCATACAAATATTTACACATGTTAAGTTTGCTGAAAATAAACACAGTTGACAGTGAGAGGACGTTTCTTTTTTTCTTTTTTATATATATATATATTCAGTAGGTGTATTTATTTGTGTTTTACATTTGAATTAAAAGTGTGATAGTGTTGATAATGAATTAATGAATTAGCTAATTTGTTGTTTTACATATACAGTATATGAAGGAGAAAATCACATTTCATCGTGTCACTGTGGGTTAGTCCAAGTTGAACCAAAGTTACCAAACCACATCAGTCCCAGTACTAGACAGTCCCAGTACTAGACAGTCCCAGTACTAGACAGTCCCAGTACTAGACAGTCCCAGTACTAGACAGTCCCAGCACTACGGGATGCCTAAACTGTGCAGGAAGTGTGGCCAATGTCATCTGGCTGCAGACTGCACAGCCATCTTCTGCAGAATCTGTAAAGGAGACCATCCCACCTCGGACTGGACTTCCACACAACCCTGAAACCTGTGCAGGAAAGGGGGCCACTTCTTTGAAAACCTTCCCCAATTCCTACGCCGGCAGGGCAAGTGCCAACACCAACAACACCGACCCCACCAAAAACACCAATCCCACCAACCCCCTACCAATCCCACCAAAACCTTTCCCCATACTACTCCCTACCTACCCTCCACTCTTTACTAACCGTGATCCCACACAGCCAAGCAGCCAGCCTCAGTCCCCCATGACCCTCCGAATCACCTTCAGCCCTTCTATCACCCTTTATCCCATCATCCAGTCAGTACAGGGGGCCACCAGGCAGCCAGTGGGGAGGCATGTCAAGACCCATTGACAGCCAAGAACCACCCAACAACACCAATGACCCGCTAGAGGCCCTCATGCACATCTACAACGAAATGATCAACCGCAGACCCGGACCCCCCTTTTTTCATTTATATATATTTTTTATGTTGATCTTGATGATATTTGATTTGCCTTTTTGATTTGATTTGCCTAATTTTGCTTTGATTTATTTACTTATTGATTTAATTGTTTATTATTATATATATATATATTTTTTTTTTGTTTAGTTTATATTGAGTTACAGTACGTACAACCTAATAAAATGACCTTTAATGGTTGAGTGGCTAGCCATATGCTTTTGATCTGTTTAGTCACGGTGAGTCTAGAAGCCTTTGTTAAGGCTAAAGTGCAAGTGATATAACACCAAAAATCCTTTGTTAGGCTGTAATACATATATATATATAATTACACTTAACAAAAACATGCAACATACAACAATTTCAAAGAATTTACTGAGTTACAGTTCATATAAGGAAATCAGTCAATTGAAATTAATTCATTAGGCCCCCCCATTTATGGATTTCACATGACCGGGAATATGGATATACATCTGTTGGTCACAGATACCTTAAAAAAAGGTGTGCCTTAGATCAGAAAAACAGTCAGTATCTTGTGACTCATGACTCATTTGTGACTCATTTGCCTCATGCAGCGCGACACATCTCCTTCGCATAGAGTAGATCAGGCTGTTGATTGTGGCCTGTGGAATGTTGTCCAATACCTCTTCAATGGCTGTGCGAAGTTGCTGGATATTGGGAGGAGTTGGAACATGCTGTCGTACATGTCGAGCCATCCCAAATATGTTCAGTGGGTGATGTCTGGTGAGTATGCAGGCCATGGAAAAACTGGGACAATTTCAGGTTCCAGGAATTGTGTACAGATCCTTGCTGTGCATTATCATGCTGAAACATGAGGTGAAGGTGGCGGATGAATGGCAAGACAATGGGCCTCAGGATCTCACCACGGTATCTCTGTGCATTCAAATTGCCATAGATAAAATGCAATTGTGTTTGTTGTCCGTAGCTTATGCCTGCCCATACCATAACCCCACTGCCACCATGGGGCACTCATCGCAACATTGACGTAAGCAAACCGCTCGCCAACGCAACGCCATACACGCTGTCTGCCAACTGCACAGTATAGATGAAACCAGGATTCATCCGTGAAGAGCACACTTCTCCAGCGTGCCAGTGGCCATCGAAGGTGAGCATTTTCCCACTGAAGTCGGATACGATGTCGAAATGCAGTCAGGTCAAGACACTGGTGAGGACGACAAGCACGCAGATGAGCTTCCCTGAGATGGTTTCTGACAGTTTGTGCAGAAATTCTTCGGTTGTGCAAAGCCATAGTGTCATGAGCTGTCTGGGTGGTTGGTATAAGATGATCCTGCAGATGAAGAAGCTGGATGTCGAGGTCCTGTGCCGTCGTGGTCTGTGAGGCCGGTTGGAAGTACTGCCAAATTCTCTAAAACGTTGTTGGAGGCGGCTTATGATAGAGAAATTAACAAATGAACATTCAATTATCTGGTAACTATTCTGGTGGACATTCCTGCAGTCAGCATGCCAAATGCATGCTCCCTCAAAACTTGAGACATCTGTGGCATTGTGTTGTGTGACAAAACTGCACATTTTAGAGTAGCCTTTTATTGTCCCCAGCACAAGGTGCACCTGTGTAATGATCATGCTGTTTAATCAGCTTCTTGATATTCCACACCTGTCAGGTGAATGGATTATGTTAGCAAAGTAGAAATGCTCACTAACATGGATGTAAACAAATCTGTGCACAAAATTGGAGAGAAATCAGCTTTTTGTGTGAATGGAAAATGTATAGGGTATTTTATTTCAGCTCATGAAACATGGGACCAACACTTTACATGTTGTGATTATATTTTTGTTTAGTATACATATTCACTATTAGCAATTGCTGAATATTTGTTTCTGTATATTTAATGCAGCATACTGTAAATTATGGTGCATCGTGGAAAAATATTCTGTAAGGGAAAATAATCACTGGCTCATTAACATATTTTGAGGTGTGTCTTCTAAGAGCCTATAGTTGTTGCACCCGTTAGTGAGGAATCCTGTACTGATTTAAGTTATATGTGGTACTACTTCCCCTACCAAATAGATGTATATAAGGGACAGATCAGAGTGGAAGCTGATGTTAAACCTGTAATGGTTGACTATTTAACCAAATCTGTTATGCCCTGTAATTATAGCCAGTTAGGAAGCCTTTGTTTAGGCCTCTAGAAGTGCAAGTGATATAAAACACCAAGTATTCATTAATATGCTATAATATACAAATGCCTATCAGCCAACTTGCTTGCGCCAGTCCCTCGTAATTACAGTAAAGTACTGTAAAAATTACTTTCTTACCGTTTCTTTGTCACTTTTACAGTATTGTACTGTCTTTCATTGCTTTGACATTATAGTAATCTACAGGAAGCAGTCATCCAATTACCGTGAATATTTCAGTAATGTATTAGCATTATCCAGAGATAGTCAGAAATATACCATAAGATATCTTGTTGTAATTACAATTATTTTGAATACCAGTATATCCTTAACTACAACAAGATTTTCAGTAACGATTATACAGAAAAGTTTTACTTGCTATGACTAGGATGTTTTTTTTTAGTATCAATCTTTGTTGAATGCACCAACTGTAAATTGTTAAGGACAAGAGTGCCCGTTAAATGACCAAAATGTAAATGAAACTATAAAAATTAAAACTTGCAAAAAACACGGTAATATGTCACTGGGTAATTTCAGTAATATGCTGTAATTGTAATTGGTCTGTAAATTAGATTACAGTAACTGACGTGGTACTGTAAATTAGATTACATGAACATTTTTAGTACCATAAAATGTATTACAGTAGCTGTACTGTAAAATCAATTACAGTAACTTACTGGCCAATTGCTTGCCAGTGAGTTACTGTACATTTTACAGGAAATGTTTTACAGTGTGGTGTAGGCCCATTCCAGGAAAAAAACATCTGGGCCTCAATTGGTAGGCTACAAGTTTCTTTTTTAAACCCCACCCACAGACAAACACCAAAGACACATCAAGCATGACAACAGCATTCTATCTGTTGAGCGGGGCTAATCTATGGGTAAAACGAATTAACTACAGAAAACAGAAGAAAACTGATTATGAACTGAAGCACAAACAATGGATTGACATTTGTTAAGTAAGTGAAAAGAAGGCTATCTATTTTTATGAACGTATCTGTTCCTTACTTTGAGGATGAGTTGAAGTGAGCATGGTGTAAAAAGGTATTTGATTGTCTTACTCCGCTGATGTTGAATTGCAGCCTAAAGTTTTTGCGTAACCAGATAGCCCATTTCATTTACTCTGTTACGACAAAAGTCTGAGATTTACTCTGTTCCGACATATCATAAAGTTTATAGGTTACTCAGCCACCTGAATATGCACAATAAGAAGAGCAGGTAAAAAGTATTCTACTTTCAACTGTATCCATTCCTTTCTTAGGGATAATTTTTGAACAGTTCACATTGGCTTTATACCAAAATGTAAAATGTATGAGCAGACATAAACAACGAGGGAACAAAGAACAGTTAAAAATGATGGACATTGATTTCCTTCCCTGTACAGCCACACAGTAAAACTCTGATTTAATTGGAAAATTATGTTTATCCAATATATCACAGACAACCCAACTTATAGCCTAGTCAGTGTGTGGTAAAGTGAGTCATTTCAAGGCCTACTATAGTAGCATATGCCTTCATTTGTATGCCCACCTGGCCCTAACCCACTGTTCCCCGGGCGCCGAAGACATGGATGTAGATTAAGGCAGCCCCCCCCACGCCCCCGCACCTCTAATTCAGAGGGGTTGGGTTAAATAGTGCGGAAGACACATTTCAGTTGAAGGCATTCAGTTGTACAACTGACTAAGTATCCCTCTTTCCCTTTCCCCAATTCTCATCTACTGTCATCAGTTTTTAAAATGCATTAATTGCCACATTTACTTTATATGAAGGTTGTGTAAACCTTAGATATTAAGAGTAAATATTCAATATTACAAGGAGAAATAAACTATTCTAAAGCGATATTTGTTGACAAAGTTGACTATATGAATATGTGGGATATGTGGAAGTAAACTGATGAAAAAATTGATTGTAAAAGGGAAACAAAATGGCAGTCAATGTAGAACACCTAAGTTCTCAAATAAGAAATAATGTACTTCTGGTTGCTATAAAATGCTGTAGATTGAGGTCTACACATAAAGGTAGGCCAACACCCAAAAAGCTGAAAAGCTCCTCTTGTTTGCGTGGATTGTATCATACCATTTTGAACACTTCCAAGGAAGGGCATTGTGCAATTAATTCATACCAGGATCCAAGTTACATTGATGCCTTCTCTCAACCATCTTCTCTTTTATCTACTCAGGTTGCTCCAGTGATCCATAGTAATCGAACCAAAGGGGGCAAGTTCTGAAAAAGAGACTGTCAACATCCAGCCTCAACCATGGATTGGAAGACCTTCCAAGCCCTCCTGAGTGGGGTGAATAAGTACTCCACGGCATTTGGTCGTATCTGGCTCTCTGTGGTGTTTGTGTTCAGGGTGATGGTGTACGTGGTGGCGGCGGAGCGTGTGTGGAGCGATGATCAGAAGGACTTTGACTGCAACACCAAGCAACCCGGCTGTGCCAATGTCTGCTACGACCACTACTTCCCCATCTCCCACATTCGCCTGTGGGCCCTGCAGCTCATCTTTGTCACTTGTCCTTCCTTCATGGTGATGATGCATGTGGCGTATCGCGATGAACGCGAACGGAAGAATGCCAAGCACGGCAACAAGGACAAGCTGTACGAGAACACAGGGAAAAGGCACGGCGGCCTCTGGTGGACCTACCTGCTTAGTCTCTTCGTCAAGACGGGCATCGAGATCTCCTTCCTCTACATCCTCCACAAAATCTACGACAGCTTCTACCTGCCCCGGCTGGTCAAGTGTGAGGTCAGCCCCTGCCCCAATCAGGTGGACTGCTACATCGGCCACCCCACAGAGAAGAAAGTTTTCACCTACTTCATGGTGGGCGCCTCGGCCCTCTGCATTGTGCTCAACGTCTGTGAGATCATATACCTTGTCTCCAAGCGGATCGCTCACATAACACAAAATACGAGGAGAAAACAGAGGAACATGGCCCTGAATGAACGGTACAGCAAGAAGAATTCCTGCAGCGACTGCACTCTGCCCATGTTTCAGCTGGAGAAACAACCCTTCGGATCCCAGTTCCCAGGCCACCTTCAAGCCCCTTTACCGGCTCACATGTGTTTGTCTGCCCCTAACCTGTCCTCTGCAGCATAGGATGCCTGAACTATCCCAAGATTCAACCTATGGATGCCTATGGAGCCAGGTCTCACCTTATTGATCAAGCCTGCTCATGCTTGTCCTCCTTTAAGACTCTGTATGAGAGACAGGTTTTTCTCTAAGACTCTACTGTCCGATTACTGCCCTATACTGCCATGGAGCAAGGCTTTGTTCTGATGTTCCATGATCCTGGGGCTAGACAACCCTGATCTTCAGCCACACCCCATTTTATACAACTCAACTCCCACTGCCAGACTGAATTAAAAAAATGTATAATTGTCTACTGTAACATCTTACAAATCTTTTCCAGTTAGTCTCACTTTGTTTTCACATTACTTTGGGGTTTCTTGCCATGGGTAAAGGTGCCCGCATACTAGATTTGGTTTGTTCATAGCAGAACTCGACTAGGCGAAGCGAACGTCTGTGTTCGCATACTCTCTAAAGACCTTCGCTTGAAAAACAAGAAAAAAGCAGCAATATTACTGTTGTTTGTCCCTCGTCAGCCACCGTAGCAACAACATAGCCAGTAACACATCCTCAAAATAGTCCAAATTAATCTAAGATAAATCAAGAAATCTGTAATACATTTTTTACCGAGGATGTCTGTCGTGCAATTTTATCTAGCTAAGATGTTTGGTGCAAGTGAAAAAGTTAAAAAAATTGCTTGAAAACTAGTAGTGAATTAGCTGTTAAAATACCCTGTTTTATGACCTCAATATGAGGACAACAGTATGATAACAAATCTCTTTGCTTTGAACTTGATAGTAGTACTGCAAGATAAGTCTAAAATGGACAGTGGCTTCCCACTACTTGACGCTCTAATAATTTATTTTGTTTTATTTACTGCATTTATTCTAATAGAAGCTCCTCTATCATTATTACGGATGTTTTTTTATTTTTTACTTACTCTATTGCAAGACTACATTAGCATAGTTCCACTTAGATTTATGTTGCAAAGCTACAACAGATTGCCTGTGTTTTAACATGCTTGTAAACCAACCTTCCTCATCCAAGGTTTATGTTGATTCAAATGAGGGACAAGGAACGCTGCTATTTAATTGATCAAGTCCACTTATGCAAGTAAACCCTGGCATCTTGGATAGCTGGAGCACATGAAAGCAAAGAAGAACAGGGTTGACATAAAGTAGATAAAATCTCAGCCTTAGTGTTCCTCATGGAACATTGGTGTGGATACCTGATAGCCTCACATTGTCAGGAGCAGAACCCTCACAATCAGCATCAAACTTCCATTTTGTACATTATTATTTTGATAAATAAAATGTTTACATTTCATTTACTTCAGTCTCATTCATGTTACAGTAGTTATTTGGCATTCCTGTTGACTTATTTTTTCTGGATTCTAGACAAGTACTTGACTTTTGGCCCCATTCAGGTGACCCTGACTGACTAGATCAGAACATCTCTAGTCAGGACATTAAAACAGACCCATGTGACATACAGGACCACAGACAGCAGTCCAGCGCAAAGACATCCTCTTATAACCATGTAATACAGTATGTCGTATTGATGTAGGCCTACACACGTACAGTCAGTGAAAGGATGTATCTAACACTAAATATTGCTTTAGTGTTCATTTTCAATTAGATGTTGGAATTTCTCTGTTTATGTTCAAGTCATCAACTCATTGGCCCATATCTGCCAGCTAAGGACAACATCTACTTTACCGTTTCCTGTTCTGCATTCTCCCAATCAATGATGACAATTACAAAAATGGACCAATAAACATTCAAATGACTGAGTCAGATCAAGATGATAATTGTTTTACCATCTGCCTATTTCCTCATTGTGGCGCAGAAACATTTGTTGAGATTCTCTGGGAATCTGTGTTAGCAAGCTAAAGGAATCTGCATAGCAGGTCCAGCTTGTCATTCAGGTTTCTCTTTGCATTAGGACAAGGAGTGTTTGTTTCTGCGCCACAATGAGGAAATAGGCAGATGGTAAAACAATAATCGTCTAGATCTGACTCAGTCATTTGACTGGAACATGTTCTGGGATTCTTCCGATGGCATTGAGGAGTACACCACATCAGTCACTGGCTTTATCAATAAGTGCATCGAGGACGTTGTCCCTACAGTGACTGTACGTACATACCCCAACCAGAAGCCATGGATTACAGGCAACGTTCGCAGTGAGCTAAAGGGTAGAGCTGCCGCTTTCAAGGTGCGGGACTCTAACCCGGAAGCTTACAAGAAATCCTGCTATGCCCTGCAACGAACCATCAAACAGGCAAAGCGTCAATAAAGGGCTAAGATTGAATCATACTACACCGGCTCCAACGCTTGTCTTATGTGGCAGGGCTTGCAAACTATTACAGACTACAAAGGGAAGCACAGCTGAGAGCTGCCCAGTGACACGAGCCTACCAGACGAGCTAAATCACTTCTATGCTCGCTTCGAGGCAAGCAACACTGAGGCATGCATGAGAGCATCAACTGTTCCGGACGACTGTGTGATCACGCTCTCCGTAGCCAACTTGAGTAAGACCTTGAAACAGGTCAACATTACCAGGACGTGTGCTCCGGGCATGTGCTGACCAACTGGCAGGTGTCTTCACTGACATTTTCAACATGTCCCTGATTGAGTCTGTAATACCAACATGTTTCAAGCAGACCACCATAGTCCCTGTGCCCAAGAACACAAAGGCAACCTGCCTAAATGACTACAGACCCGTAGCACTCACGTCCGTAGCCATGAAATGCTTTGAAAGGTTGGTAATGGCTCACATCAACACCATTATCCCAGAAACCCTAGACCCACTCCAATTTGCATACCGCCCAAACAGATCCACAGATGATGCAATCTTTATTGCACTCCACACTGCCCTTTCCCACCTGGACAGAAGGAACACTTATGTGAGAATGCTATTCATTGACTACAGCTCAGCGTTCAACACCATAGTACCCTCAAAGCTCATCACTAAGCTAAGGATCCTGGGACTAAACACCTCCCTCTGCAACTGGATCCTGGACTTCCTGACGGGCTGCCCCCAGGTGGTGAGGGTAAGTAGCAACACATCTGCCACGCTGATCCTCAACACTGGAGCTCCACAGGGGTGCGTGCTCAGTCCCCTCCTGTACTCCCTGTTCACCCACGACTGCATGGCCAGGCACGACTCCAACACCATCATTAAGTTTGCAGACGACACAACAGTGGTAGGCCTGATCACAGACAATGACGAGACAGCCTATAGGGAGGAGGTCAGAGACCTGGCTGTGTGGTGCCAGAGTAACAACCTATCCCTTAACGTAGCCAAGACTAAGGAGATGATTGTGGACTACAGGAAAAGGAGGACCAAGCACGCCCCCATTCTCATCGACGGGGCTGTAGTGGAGCAGGTTGAGAGCTTCAAGTTCCTCGGTGTCCACATCAACAACAAACTAGAATGGTGCAAACACACCAAGACAGTCGTGAAGAGGGCACGACAAAGCCTATTTCCCCTCAGGAAACTAAAAAGATTTGGCATGGGTCCTGAGATCCTCAAAAGGTTCTACAGCTGCAACATTGAGAGCATCCTGACTGGTTAAATCACTGCCTGGTATGGCAATTGCTCGGCCTCTGTCCGCAAGGCACTACAAAGAGTAGTGCGTACGGCCCAGTACATCACTGGGGCTAATCTGCCTGCCATCCAGGACCTCTACACCAGGCGGTGTCAGAGGAAGGCCCTAAAAATCTCTACTACCGCATGGCAAGTGGTACCGGAGTGCCAATTCTAGGACAAAAAGGCTTCTCAACAGTTTTTACCCCCAAGCCATAAAACTCCTGAACAGGTAATCAAATGGCTACCCAGACTATTTGCATTGTGTGCCCCCCCCAACCCTCTTTTTACGCTGCTGCTTCTCTCTGTTTATCATATATGCATAGTCACTTTAACTATACATTCATGTATATACTACCTCAATTGGCCCGACCACCCAGTGCTCCCGCACATTGGCTAACCGGGCTATCTGCATTGTGTCCCGCCACCCGCCAACCCCTCTTTTACGCTACTGCTACTCTCTGTTCATCATATATGCATAGTCACTTTAACCATATCTACATATACATACTACCTCAATCAGCCTGACTAACCGGTGTCTGTATGTAGCCTCGCTACTTTTATAGCCTCGCTACTGTATATAGCCTGTCTTTTTACTGTTGTTTTATTTCTTTACTTACCTATTGTTCACCTAACACCTTTTTTGCACTATTGGTTAGCGCCTGTAAGTAAGCATTTCACTGTATTTGGCACACGTGACAAATAAACTTTGATTTGATTTGCATCACTTGCTTTCAAGTAAAATTGCAAAATCACAACCTCTCAGACTATATCTCAACCATTAGGGACATACACAAATCCAATGGTTTACAAATATCTCAATGTTACCACCTTTGGTTTTGTAGTGCCTATGAATGAATGTCAAATCCTCAACTAGTCTACTGTTATATAATCACCAGATCCCTAGGTGTCATTTCTTCATCCTAGTGTGATGGGGAGTGTTGTGCTGGTAGACATTTTGGCTACACTGTAGTTGTGTCACAGACACTGGCTGTGTAAATGCACTAGGTTATGTAACCTGTTTTATTAAATATGCATAACACATTCATTAAACATTTTAGTATTTATTTTTTGAAAATACAGCAAAAAAATTTGCTTCCTTATATGAGAGAAACTTTTCAAATTGCTTTAATTCAGAAGTGTAACCTTTTACAATAAATATTTACATTCAATGAGACACCAAAACCAAGAATTAAACAGAAAAATAAAAACAGTTCCACTCAAACTGCAGGAATGGCAGACTTTAATTGTCCTAATATGGTTGGCTTGCAAATCCTAAGTGGTTTTCAAGTAAGGATAGTTGGAAGTTTGCTTAAATGGAAATAAACATGACAACAGAATGACTAAATCCTGTGACTTCCTGTCCCATAATAGAAAACAAGATGGTCAATTTGTTGATTCTTATCAATACATGTATTTTCTATTCCACTCTACAAACATCAAGATCTGTTTAGGATACCTACTGCAATACACTGGCAGGACCCATCCCTTTGCCACTGTTACGACAACTGGCTAAACATCAGGATCGACAAATAAGGACAAGGCTGCTTGTACACCAAGCAATTGAAGTACAAGTCAGGCAATCCCTTCATTTAACTTTGTTGTTCATTTAACTTTAAACTATATTAAAACAGCATACTTTATTCTGAATAACGTTTCCATCCATGACTAGTGTATTTGCAATAATCATGTAACACACAAAGGTAGCGGGCAAGGCACCAGGTTTATGTAGGACATGATGAGAATGATAAGGCACCATTTGAGCAAGGCTTTCCAACTATTTCGATTTCTTCATTTATAAGTGAGGTAATTGACTTATATCAAATAATGGAACACACACAGTTCTTACAACCGTTCTTATCTACAGCTAAATCAAAGTATATTACACCATGGTGGCACAGGTGTGTGTTGCCTTAGTAATGCCTTTTAGCCTTGTCTGTAGGCATCCCTCGTGACATCCCTCTTCTAGGCCTTTGTGGAGCCAGGTTCAGAGTTTGCAGGTGGCCTGGGCCAGGTTCAGAGTTTGCAGGTGGCCTGGGCCACTTTCGAGCTGGTCTTTTTGTTCAGGGAACGACAGATAAAAGCTCCAGCATCCATCAGCTTTGGCAGGTCCACTCCCTGAGACAGAGGGAGAGGAAGGACAGAGTCACACACAAACAGGGAACTCATTGTGTGCATTGACCAGTTTAAAAAAAGATAACTGGTTCTCCTACAGATCAAAACCCTTTGTGTCGAAGTAAACCCTGATGACAATGATGCTTTCGATACAGTTAGAGTAGAACACTATCTCGTAACAGTTTGCCAGATTCCATTGAACTGAGAGAGGAAGTGGGAGACCGGTAAAAAGAGAGGGAAGAGGTGAATTCTCACCGTCTGAATGCCAAGTCCGTGCAGCATGTACACCACATCTTCTGTGGCCACATTCCCAGAAGCCCCTTGTGCATATGGACACCCGCCAAGGCCAGCCACTGACGAGTCCACAACACTGATGCCCATCTGCAAAAAGCATCTTCATCAAATGCATGCCAGTAGAATTCCAGTACTATTCATACAGCAATCAGAGGAGTCCTCTATATTGCACTCAGCTTCAGGTCTATGGTCAGAGTCGATATTCACGTCATAACAAGGAATTCCCCACGACCACACCCAGAAATTGTGGAAAACATACCCCCATTGTAAAAGAGCCAACTTCATTGCAGATTTTTTTGTTATTTGTTGTTCAATGTACAGTGCATGTAACCAGGAAAGAAAATCCAGACCTACGGTTTGCAATGCTCCCAAATAGGGAAATAGAGCCAGCGAGAAGAGCCCTGTGGCTTCAGGCTATATTCGGGTTGGGAGAGTAGGAAATGTAGGGACCCGGTGTCCAAGTAGGCTACACGTACACTACTGGTTAAAAGTTTTAAAACACCTACTCATTCAAGGGTTTTTATTTATTTTTACTATTTTCTACATTGTAGAATAATAGTGAAGACATCAAAACTCTGAAATAACACATATGGAATAATGTAGTAACCAAAAAATTGTTAAACAAATCAAAATATATTTTATATTTGAGATTCTTCAAAGTAGCCACCCTTTGCCTTGATGACAGCTTTGCACACTCTTGGCATTCTCTCAACCAGCTTCATGAGGAAGTCACCTGGAATTCAATTAACAGGTGTGCCTTCAAATTTGTGGAATTTCTTTCCTTCTTAATGCATTTGAGCCAATCAGTTGTGTTCTGACAAGGTAGGGGTTGTATACAGAAGATAGCCCTATTTAGTAAAATACCAAGTCCATATTATGTCAAGGACAGATCAAATAAGCAAAGAGAAATGACAGTCCATTATTTCATAAAGACATGAAGGTCAGTCTATATGGAACATTTCAAGAACTTTGAAAGTTTCTTCAAGTGCTGTTATAAAAACCATCAAGCGCTCTGACGAAACTGGCTCTCATGAGGACCGCCACGGGAATGCCAGACCCAGAGTTACCTCTGCTGCAGAGGATAAGTTCATTAGAGTTACCAGTCTCAGAAATTGCAGCCCAAATAAATGCTTCAGTTAAAGTAACACACATCAACATCAACTGTTCATAGGAGACTGTGTGAATCAGGCCTTCATGGTCAAATTGCTGCAAATAAACCACTACAAAAGGACACCAATAAGAAGAGACTTGCTTGGGCCAAGAAACACGAGCAATGGACATTAGACCGGTGGAAATCTGTCCTTTGGTCTGGAGTCCAAATTGGAGATTTTAGATTCCAACCTCTGTGTCTTTGTGAGACGCGGTGTGGGTGAACGGATGCTCTCCGCATGTGTATTTCCCACCATAAAGCATGGAGAAGGTGGTGTTATGGTGGGGTGCTTTACTGGTGACACTGTCTGTGATTTATTTAGTATTCAAAGCAAATCAAATCAATCAAATCAAATTTGTTTATATAGCCCGTACTTACATCAGCTGATATCTCAAAGTGCTGTACAGAAACCCAGCCTAAAACCCCAAACAGCAAGCAATGCATGTGAAAGAAGCACGGTGGCTAGGAAAAACTCCCTAGGAAAAACTCCCTAGAAAGGCCAAAAACCTAGGAAGAAACCTAAAGAGGAACCAGGCTATGAGGGGTGGCCTCATAAAACCCTTGAATGAGTAGGTGTTCTAAAACTCTTGACAGGTAGTGTAGTTATGTGTGTGGAAAACATTTCATCACAGGTAAGACATTTAACTTAAGTATAGTCTGTAACTCTACTCACTCTTGTCTATTTGTTTGTGTTGTTGGGCTTGGCTAGCTTAATGTTCTTGTTGGTAGCAAGCTAGCACCTGCGTGGCTGCTACGCCATCATTAAAAGGGGCATAAGAGAAGCCCTACAACATTACGTTTTTCTAAGACGTGAGAACGCTCTAGAGCAGGCAATGTTGAAAAGTAATCTTTAGACATGTCGTACCTTTCTTAAATGTAGTTTTGCAATTGACTAAAACAAGCAGAAAACAAGAAAATTACCTTTGAAAAAAGTCACATTTTTTTGCTGTGAGCCAATGGGGTAAACACGGGTTGGTATCCCCCAAGGCGAGCGGGGCCACGATGTTCTATCTAATGCCAACTGGAACTATACAGTACCTGCAGGGCAATGAGAATGTTGGCCAGGGCCTGACCGTAGGTGTCATGGCAGTGGACTGCCAGAGCGTTGACGGGCACCTCCCTGCTCACCGCCTGCAGCATCTCAGTCATGCCACCTGGTGTGCCCACGCCTATGGTGTCACCCAGAGATATCTCATAGCAACCCATGGAGTACAGACGCTTGGCTACCTGCATTAAAGATTTAGTTACAAGTGAAATCCTCAAGCAGGTTTAAAGTTCTATAACAATGTTCAATTAAATCTATTTGGAGGATAATGACATTTATAAAGGGAAGATGAGATATTTCTCAGTGAAAAGGGAAAGAATGCTGGGCTTGGTCTGAGTCAGAGGAACTCACCTGAGCCACTTTGTCTGGTGACACCTTGCCCTCATATGGGCATCCCAGCACACATGACACATACCTGAGGGAACAGAGCAAGGACATGAGACTGATACCCTGAAGTCAAACAACCTGACGTCTTAAGAGGAATGTGGCCAACCCTACAGAACTACAGAATGTGACCAACCCTACAGAACTACAGAATGTGACCAACCCTACAGATTTTCTCCATTGACAATCATTGCTCCTAATTTTCTACCTCAGCTTCTTCGTCCGTCTGTCAGTCCGTCTTACCCTCTGACTGGCACGCCGGCCTCTTTGGCTGCTTTGGTGACCTCCTCAAAGCGCTGCAGGCTCTCATCCACAGAGCAGTTTATGTTCTTCTTACTGAACAGCTCTGAGGCTGCACCAAATATGGCCACCTCTGCTGCTCCTGCCTTCACCTGGGAAAACAAACAGCAACACACTTGCTCAATACCTACAGTATAAAATAGGACACTGATTTTACAACAGTGTATGATGACACTTAATGGAATTCATTAGTTATTCTAACTTCTTGCTTTTTAAGTAATTTGTGTATAGATATGATATTGAGGTGACATAAGCAGAGTGGCATGGAGCCCAGGTAGGAACTTACAGCTGCCAGGAAGCCCTTGAGGTTGGGGGTCAGAACAGGGTAGGATACACCTGGCCTTCTGTGGATCCCCATCATCACCTCCACCTGGTCTGCCATCTGCCAATCAGGGGGGAAAAGACACCAAAGATGATGGATAAATGAAGATGTCCCACTCAGGCCATTTACCATCTAAAACAAATTGTAAGTTCTGTCTGCTTAACGGGGTAGCTCTCCCATAGACACCAATGCATCGGCAGCTGGGTCTGGTCTGCTTAGTTCATTGACTGTATATGAACTCGAAGAAATGATGGAGTGTGATGTCTCGCTTCCTCTTCCGTCTCTGAGGACACATCACAAACGATGCAATGGAGACGTCGCTAAGCCCCGTCACCCTTGGTTATTGTTACAACCTTGGACAACATTTTTCCGGGAAGTCAAATACATCCACTGGCAAAATCCCCTCACAATGATCTCAAACTGTGTTTCTAATACACAATTAAACACACTATTTGGTATTTATTAAGGATCCCCACTCTTCCTGGGGTCCAGCAACATTAAGGCAGTTATTTACAATTTGAAATATTACATGACATTACATTTCATAACACTTTACCCAATACATTTAGTGTGTTCCCTCAGGCCACTTGCTAATCAGGAAACTCTTAGAGTATGTTGTGGAGGACTGTCATTACAATTGCTTCACGGGAACCTGGTAAAATGATGTTTGTAGTGTAGCAAACCACTGAATGGCTCTGAATTCACTGTCATCATGTAGTCAAAGCTACAACCACTTTTGGAACTAACAGCAGATGGGAGTTGTATTCATTACAACTTGGCTAAACATACATTTTGAGAAAATAAGTTATAAAGTGGCTAGCTAGTGTTAGCAACATTTGGTGCTCAATGAGACTGAGAGCTAGCTAAGCAGCTGAGCTAGCAAACAAAGTAACAAATGTATAATTTAGGTTTAGAAAAATACTCCAACAGGCTGTGCATTTCAGGAATCACATTAGCAAGTACTCCTGGTGCACTGCTCAATTACTTAACCATTTACACATTAATTTAAAAAGAAAAATCTCAGTTTACATGCAATTTAAACGTGAGCTTGGCTCAGGTTAGCTAGCTAAGTTATATTCATAATATAGCCAACTCATCTGCTGTCGACATCAGGATATGAACTGAGTGCACTAGTTACAGTGCCTTCAGAATGTATTCATACCCCTTGACCTTTTCCACAATGTTGTGTTGTAGCCTGAATTCAAAATTGATAAAATAGTTTTCTACACACAATACTCCATAATGACAAAGTAAAAACATGTTTTTCAAAATGTTTGCAAATGTACTGAAAATAAAATACAGAAATATATAATTTACATTAGTATTCACACCCGAGTCAATACATTGTAGAAGCACCTTTGGCAGCGATTACAGCTTTAAGTCGTCTTGGGTATGTCTGTATCACCTTTGCACATCGGGATTTAGGATTTATTTTTTATTTTCTCCCGTTCTTCCTGGCAGATTTTTTCAAGCTCTGTTAAGTTAGATGGGAAGCAGCGGTGAACAACAACATTCAAGTCTTTCCATGTGATTCAAGTCTGGGCTTTAGCTGGGCCACTCAAGGACTTTCACATTGTTGTTCTGAAGCCATTCCAGCATTGCTTTGGGTGTATGCTTGGGGTCATTGTCCCCATTCTAATGTCATTTGGACTCTGAAGCAGGTTCTCATTGAGGATTTGCCTGTATTTGGACCATTCATTGTTCTGTCTATTCATGCAAGTCTCCTAGTACCTGCCACTGAAAAGCATCCCCATAGCATACTGCCACCACCATGCTTCACGGCAGGGGTGGTGTTAGACAGGTGATGAGCTGTGCCTGGTTCTCCAGACATAGTGCTTTGCATTCAGGCCAAAAGAGTAAAACTTTTGTCTCATCAGACCAGAATATTTCACCTTATTCTCGCAGTCTTTCACATTCCATTTTGCAAACTTCAGGCATGCTGTCATGTGCCTTTTTCTCAGGAGTGGCTTCTATCTGCCCACTCTCCCATAAAGCCTAGATTGGTGAAGTGAGGTAGAGACTTGTCCCTCTGGCAGTTTCTCCAATCTCAGCCAAGGAACCCTGTAGTTCTGTCAAGTGGTCATTGGGTTCTTGGTCACCTCCCTGACCAAGGTCCTTCTTGCCCAGTTTGTTCAGACGGCAATCTCTAGGCAAAGTCAGAGTAGTTGCATATTTATTCAATTTCCTAATGGTGGAGACCACTGTGCTCTTGGACATCTTCAACACTATAAACTTCCCCAGATATGTGCCTCAACACAATTCTATCGCAGAGATCTACAGACAGTTCCTTGGACTTCATGGTATAGCTTCTGCTCTGACATGCACTGTGAACAATTTATTTCTAAATCATGTCCAAACAATTGAAATGGCCACAGGTGGACTCCAAGTTGTAGTGACCTCTCAAGGATGATCAAAAGAAATTGGATGCACCTGAACTCAATTTGGAGTGTCATAGTAAAAGGGGTGTGAAAATTACCACCAGGGATACACGAAGTCAATATTAAATGAATCATTCTTTATTATCTGCAAGCTGGGGAGGTTCCAAAAATGTAACGCATCAAGTAGTACACGTCTGTCAGGACCTCCCTCGGGGCAGTCTCGTTAGTTCTTCTTGTGTAAATATTTTCTGTCTGGATTTTAATGATTTGCCAATCTGCTTACAATATGCATGATTTATATTATTCATTATTAACTTTTGGTTCATGCATGTGACCAACAAATACCACATGAGGCTTCTTTTCCAAGCTGAGACCTTGAAACTGAGATACCCCTTTACGCTCTCAAAACAATATTCTGGGCGTACTGCCAAATTGCTTATACTGATAGTGAGGATTCCTCCCAAGCACAATCAATCAGTCACTTGCATGAATCCAGTCGAATTGGTTATTAGAAAAGCACAAACATAACACTTTCCTTCACAACGTAAATGAGTTATTTCTGTATTTCATTTTCAATAAATTTGAAAAGATGTTTTCACTGTCATTATGGGATATTGTGTGTAGATAGGTGAGGGAAAAAATATATTTAAAACATTTTTAATTCAGGCTATAACAACAAAATGTGGAATAAGTCAAGGGGTATGAATACTTTCTAAAGGCACTGTAGCTCGAAAAGTGGTTAGTAGCTTTGACTGCGTGCTGACAGTGCATTTAGACCCATCCAGTGGTTAGGCACACTTCAAACTTCCTTTTACCAGGTTCCTGTGAAGCAATTGTAATGACAGTCTACCACAACACACGTGAGAGTCTCCTGAACCGCAAGAGTTTAATAATGTTTCATCTGTATGTTCTATAAAGGAAAAATGGGTGTCAAATGAAGCTTTACCGTTTGCTCTGTAATATAAGCAGTATTTTGATTTCAATAATTTTCTTACAAATAATCAATATTGAAATATATAAACATGAATATTGAAAATATAAAAATTTGATTTGTCTAATTTCTCAATATGTTGAACATAATTTACTGTACAGGCATATCAAAGTTCTAGAGTAGGATATCTGCTAGTTTGAGTTATGTTCCAATTTGAAGCATTACCAACAGAGTGAATGTGAAAATGGATTAAAATTGGTCACCCTCTGCTGGTGATTTGCAGGATGGGCAATGATTACAATCCAACAGAATACCACCCTGCATCCCACTGCTGGATTATCTCTGAAGCTAAGTAGGGTTGGTCCTGCTGAGACCAGATTCTAAGACCAGATTCTCCTGGAAGTGGTGTTGGAGGGCCAGTAGGAGACACTCTTTCCTCTGGTCTAAAATAAAATATCCCAATGCCCCAGGGTAGTGATTGGGGACATTGCCTTGTGTAGGGTGCCGTCTTTCAGATGGGACATTAAACTGGGGTCCTGACTCTCTGTGCTCACGAAAGATCCCATGGCACTTACTGTAAGAGCAGGGGTGTTAACACTGGTGTCCTGGCTAAATTTCCAATCTGGCCCTCATACCATCATGGCCACCTAATCATTCCCAGCTTACAATTGGCTCATTCATCCCCCCTCCTCTCCCCTGTAACTATTCCCCAGGTCGTTGCTGTAAATGAGCAACTTACCTGGTAAAATAAGATAGAGATTTATATATATATATATATATATATATATATATATATATATATATATATATATATATATATATATATATTTTTTTTAAATACAAGTAAAAGAGGGGCTGTGGTTGCCTACTATACCAATTTCTCTGTAGAAAAATGGCCAATAACTCTAAAACTACCCGAGATCCCACTCTGGAACTTTGATATGCCCGTAGAGTATATTATGTTCAACAATATATCGCTATACACTGCTCAAAAAAATAAAGGGAACACTTAAACAACACAATGTAACTCCAAGTCAATCACACTTCTGTGAAATCAAACTGTCCAATTAGGAAGCAACACTGATTGCCAATACATTTCACATGCTGTTGTGCAAATGGAATAGACAACAGGTGGAAATTATAGGCAATTAGCAAGACACCCCCAATAAAGGAGTGGTTCTGCAGGTGGGGACCACAGACCACATCTCAGTTCCTATGCTTCCTGGCTGATGTTTTGGTCACTTTTGAATGCTGCCGGTGCTTTCACTCTAGTGGTAGCATGAGACGGAGTCTACAACCCACACAAGTGGCTCAGGTAGTGCAGCTCATCCAGGATGGCACATCAATGCGAGCTGTGGCAAGAAGGTTTGCTGTGTCTGTCAGCATAGTGTCCAGAGCATGGAGGCGCTACCAGGAGACAGGCCAGTACATCAGGAGACGTGGAGGAGGCCGTAAGAGGGCAACAACCCAGCAGCAGGACCGCTACCTCCGCCTTTGTGCAAGGAGGAGCAGGAGGAACACTGCCAGAGCCCTGCAAAATGACCTCCAGCAGGCCACAAATGTGCATGTGTCTGCTCAAACGGTCAGAAACAGACTCCATGAGGGTGGTATGAGGGCCCGACGTCCACAGGTGGGGGTTGTGCTTACAGCCCAACACCGTGCAGGACGTTTGGCATTTGCCAGAGAACACCAAGATTGGCAAATTCGCCACTGGCGCCCTGTGCTCTTCACAGATGAAAGCAGGTTCACACTGAGCACGTGACAGATGTGACAGAGTCTGGAGACGCCGTGGAGAACGTTCTGCTGCCTGCAACATCCTCCAGCATGACCGATTTGGCAGTGGGTCAGTCATGGTGTGGGGTGGCATTTCTTTAGGGGGCCGCACAGCCCTCCATGTGCTCGCCAGAGGTAGCCTGACTGCCATTAGGTATCGAGATGAGATCCTCAGACCTCTTGTGAGACCATATGCTGGCGCGGTTGGCCCTGGGTTCCTCCTAATGCAAGACAATGCTAGACCTCATGTGGCTGGAGTGTGTCAGCAGTTCCTGCAAGAGGAAGGCATTGATGCTATGGACTGGCCCGCCCATTCCCCAGACCTGAATCCAATTGAGCACATCTGGGACATCATGTCTCGCTCCACCCACCAACGCCACGTTGCACCACAGACTGTCCAGGAGTTGGCGGATGCTTTAGTCCAGGTCTGGGAGGAGATCCCTCAGGAGACCATCCGCCACCTCATCAGGAGCATGCCCAGGCGTTGTAGGGAGGTCATACAGGCACGTGGAGGCCACACACACACACACACTACTGAGCCTCATTTTGACTTGTTTTAAGGACATTACATCAAAGTTGGATCAGCCTGTAGTGTGGTTTTCCACTTTAATTTTGAGTGTGACTCCAAATCCAGACCTCCATGGGTTGATAAATTGGATTTCCATTGATTATTTCTGTGTGATTTTGTTGTCAGCACATTCAACTATGTAAAGAAAAAAGTATTTAATAAGATTATTTCATTCATTCAGATCTAGGATATGTTATTTTAGTGTTCCCTTTATTTTTTTGAGCAGTGTATAACAATAGACATGTTTTATATTTTCTATAATTATGTTTATATTTTCAATATTCATATATGAACGTAATAAAATTGTTATTGAAATCAAAATAGTACCCATAATACAGAGCAAGTAGTAAAGCTTCATATCAAACACATTTTCCCTCTGTAGCACATACAGATGAAACATTATGGAGTCTTAAAGGAGGCCTGGGTAAGGCCAAAATGTAAAATGGTTTAACTTCAATTAATTATTTCTCTATTCAAGATACGAATGTCAAATATATGTCCACAATCCTTCCAAAGGACCCTTCTATGGCATTCAATTTCATTCAAATTCCCCAAATCATGGTCCCAAATCACTCTAGTAAACTCACCTGTGGAACCCATTTCGGGGAGACAAAGCTTGTGGCTTCGATGACAGAAAGACCCGCCTCTGAGAGCATGTCAATCAGGTGAATCTTAACTTCAGAAGGAACGACAGTCTGACAGGGCCAACAGGAGAGAGATTTGAGTTATGACAATAACATCTGCAACCGGTGGCTTTTGACCCAGTTCCCCATAACTGGAAGGACTAACTTTTTCCTAATGAGTTTGAGTGACACGCCCACCCACTCAATCCAATGGACCACCAAAAATATGTAATTCACTGGTGGACTGATTTAAAAGTATCACATCTTAATAAAGTGGAATATTACCTTCTCATTTTGCAGGCCATCCCTGGGTCCCACCTCCACTATCTTTACCCTCTCTGGGAGAGTTTTCCCTGCAGATGCGCCATCCTGAACCTGTCAACAGAGCGTTGTGAGACAGTGCACGTAGTTACAAGCAAACACACACACACACACACACACACACACACACACACACACACACACACACAAGAACCACACACGCTCCGATTAAGGCAAACCATATCGCATTATGGCTATGACATTGACGGTTATACCAAAATATAGTATCACACACATTTTACAAGCGGCCTTCAGCATCAATTCTAATAAAAATAGCTAGCTAACCTAGTATCAATGATACTGGTACTGTTGTCGCTAACTAGCAAACGTAGGCTAACAACAGGCGCTTCTGTTTAAAGGGCACTCATTTGCAATCAAATGTAGTCAAAAAAGCAAGCCACTACATTGAGGAGACATTGAAAAAGAAAAACATATGGACTTACCAATTTTGCCACTGCTGCTGGACGACTCAAGGATAAACATTGGTGACCCATTCTAGAACCAAAACAGCTTCTGTTGACAAATCTCATGACAGCCGCCATTTTTGTCCAACATTAGCGTTCACGTCAATTTCTTCTTCTTCTTCTCTGGTATCATGGCGTTCGCACATTTTGTTTGTGCAAGCTGCCACCTACTGTGCGGTAGCGTGAGTTCAATCACGTTACATTTGTGATACAAAAATATAAAGGAAGGGGGAGAAAATACAAAATTGCACAACCAACCAACCCTACACCTATATACCACAATATAATAAAAATCTAAGTCTCAAAATATCTTAGAACTCTTCTGCAGTCAAATCTCATACACCCAGGTACTTCTCTGCAGCTGCCACCTACACTCATTAAAAACCCACTGCCCCATTCCACTACTTTGACCCTATCTTCTCCTGAACCATGCCAACGGCCTGGGAGGACGGGACACCACTACTCAACACAACACACCCTGTAACTCTTCTGAAGTCAAATTTCGTATACCCAAATACTTCTCTGCAGCTGCCACCACATCTATTTTCTGTGATTTACAGTGCGTTCCATTTCTGCAGCACAGAAGATAACCATTACTATGAACGCTAAGAAGCCAACCTTACTGAAGCATATATCACTCGTTGGCTTATCCCTCTGTACTCGCACCAATCTACTCTCACGATCCCTCACCCTTGACCCCATCCTCCTCTACTTTCTTCACTGCCTCAGCATATGACACCTTCTGCACTACTCTGACTCTGGGCACTTCAATCTACCTCTCTCACACCGGACACTTCCAATCCCCAACAACATGGGCACCCCTACCGTTGACGCACACAACTTTATCCACTGAAACTACACAATCATCTGTCCCATGCCTATGGGGAGTGATTCAGGACAGAATTCAGCCTAGTGAAGCTACTGATACCTCTCACCAAGTCCCCTAACATCTTCCTAGCGCAATAAGATACTGCCACCAATTAACATAGATTGTCAATGGAGAAGTTTTTTTTTCTATGGCGTCAAACCGCT
Organism: Salmo trutta; assembly: GCF_901001165.1. NCBI lineage: Eukaryota > Metazoa > Chordata > Actinopteri > Salmoniformes > Salmonidae > Salmo > Salmo trutta. The sequence goes on from NC_042981.1 coordinate 32,575,765, forward strand.
GACACGTTCATGTCATGTTCATGTCACGTGACACATCATATAGACGTTTCTTATGAAAGATCTTGCCTTGAACGCCTTAAAAACGTCTACATGACATCTACGTGTACATCATGCTTTCACGTTGTGTACATGCGATACTTATGTGTCACATATTAGTTTATGTGTAAGTTTCGTTTTTATTAAAGATCCACCAAATATGCATATCACCTCTATATAAAAGAATATATATGGCTAGTTGATTTGCAGCCAGCTCTCCTTCTCCGTGGCTGACGTGAGTAAGACATTTAAACGTGTTAACTCTAGCAAGGCTGCCGGCCTAAACGGCATCCCTAGCCGTGTACTCAGAGCATGCGCAGACCAGCTGGCTGGTGTGTTTACGGACATATTCAATCTCTCCCTATCCCAGTCTGCTGTCCCCACATGCTTCATGATGGCCACCATTGTTCCTCTACCCAAGAAGGCATAGGTAACTGAACTGAATGACTATATCCACGTAGGACTCACTTCTGTCATCATGAAGTGCTTTGAGAGAATAGTCTAGAAACATATCACCTCATATCACTTCCACCTCCACCTGCCACCCTAGACCCACTGCAATTAGCATACCGCCCCAATAGGTCCACAGACGATGCAATCGCCGTCACACTGCACACTGCTCTATTCCATCTTGACAAGAGGAATACCTATGTAAGAATACTGTTCTTTGATTACAGCTGAGCATTCGACACCATAGTACCCTCCAAGCTCATCATTAAGCTTGAGAGCCTGGATCTCAACACCGCCCTGTGCGATTGGGTACTGGACTTCCTGACGGGCCGCCCCCAGGTGGTGAAGGTAGGAAACAGCATCTCCGCTTCGCTGATCCTCAACACTGGGGCCCCACAACGGTGCATGATCAGCCCCCTCCTGTACTCCCTGTTCACCCATGACTGTGTGGCCATGCTGCCTCCAACTCAATCATCAAGTTTGCAAACGACACAACAGTAGTAGGCTTGATCACCACCAACAACGAGACAGTCTATACACCGCGCTACCATCCAGAAGGCGAGGTCAGTACAGGTGCATCATAGCTGGGACCGAGAGACTGAAAAATAGTTTCTATCTCAAGGCCATCAGACTGTTCAACAGCCATCACTAACACAGAGAGGCTGCTGCCAACATACAGACTTTTAATAATTGGCCACTCTAACAAATGGATCACTAGTCACTTTATTAATGCCACTTTAATAATAATGTTTACATATCTTGCATTACTCATCCCATATGTATACTGTATGTTATACCATCTATTGCATCTTGCTTATGCCGCTCGGTCATATCTCATCCAGATATCTATATGTACTGTATATCTTCTTATTCCATCCCTTCAGATTTGTGTGTACTAGGTAGTTGTTGTGGAATTGTTAGATTAATTGTTGATTTTGCTGCACTGTCGGAATAAGAAGCACAAGCATTTCGCTACACTCGCAATAACATCTGCTAATCATGTGACCAATAAAATTTGATTTGATTTGATTACTGTGTAGGTATGCCTATTTCTCAAATCAATATGGGCAAGAGGGCTTCTTTGTTGGAGGGAGCCCTATTCAGAAAGAAGATGTAGCCTATGTCTCTAGCACAGAGTTCAAACAACTGGGAACTCGGAACTCTGCAATCTCTGAATTCCGACTTCGGTGCATTCAAGACAACTGGGAACTCGGAACTCTGCAATCTCTGAATTCAGACTTCAGTGCGTTCAAGACAACTGGGAACTAAAAACAAATATAAACGTTTGAACGGTCATCCAAACTCGGGCATCTTTCTGACGTCATTTCCCCCCCAGAGTTCCCAGTTTACCACAAGTTTACCTGTTTAACAGACACAATCACTGTCACCATGCAATCCTTAGGTTAGCAATTTCTGTGGAGATGTCTTATGGTTAAAAGCAGGGCAGGGCAAAAAGCATAGGCTACCCCTTGTTAGCTTAGTCTTAGAAAAAACAACAGTCCAGATTATATAAAGCGATCTAGGCTATAACAATGATTAACTCCATGATTATTTATGCATAGTTTACTAGACTATTGAAGGTCTTGCCCAGCCTCAACAAGGGTTCTTGGTAGGCATATGGGCTTATGAAAACATTTACTTTGAAATGTAATGCAAGTGTCATTATCCCAAGATAAATATGGTCATTTTAAATGCTCAGCAATTTAGAATATTAGTGGTAGGCTATGTCTATAACAAAAGACCAAAAAGATAGAAGCAGTATAGAAGCAGTATTGTTCTATTCATAAAGCAAAGAGCTTAACAGATAAACACATTTGTATCTCTCAGGAGAATCGCATTGAATCAGGCTATTCATTTCAGTGCAGATGCGTTTTTACGCATTACCTTAGCTTAAACTGAACCGAAAACACGCCAGCCTATTGATTTAGCCCACTATCGCCTACAGATTAGATACAGACGAAGGCCTATATTTAATCCGGACAAACAATAGCCTTTGACTTCTTGCCATATGTGTTCCAATTAGGCTAAATGTAGTCCTATTCATAAGGCTGGAATGTTTTCAGATTAATTTGCATAGGTTAACCATTGTGATTAATCCGTTCACCCACTTTGCATCTCACAAAGACATGGAGGTTGAAACCAAAAATCTCACATTTTGACTCATCAGACCAAAGGACAGATTTCCACCGGTCTAATGTCCATTGCTTGTTGTTTCTTGGCCCAATAAAGTCTCTCCTTCTTATTGGTGTCCTTTAGTAGTGTTTTTTTGCAGCAATTCGACCAGGATTTATTTAGAATTCACCACCAGTAAATGTTCACCGTTAATTCCCATATTTTATCATCTTCAATGTTGATTTACGGCAATTTCTGTACATGCAATTCGAAATGCTACACAAAACAACAAGTTTTGTTTTATTTCATAACATTGACGAATTCTGTCAATTTCTTCATTGTTTTGTCAGTTTCTTCATGGTCTTTTGTTTGCGTGTGAGCGTGTCTGTTTTGTAGAAGTAAGCTACTTTGCCTGCTCGCAAATGTGTGCTAAAAGTGGGGATGTTTCATCGCATTTCTGATTATCTTAACTCACCACCAGAAAACCATGGAACCATCAATACAATATAGGCCTACACTCTTAGGAAAAAAAGGTGCTATCTAGAACCTAAAAGGATTCTTCCACTGTCCCTATAGGAGAACCCTTTGAAGAACCCTTTTTGGTTCCAGGTAGAATCCTTTTGGGTTCCATTCCACAGAGGGTTCTACATGGAACCCAAAAGGGTTCTTACTGGAACCAAAAATACTTCTACCTGGAACCAAAAAGGGTTCTCCTTTGATGAGAGCCAAAGAACCCTGTTGGAACCTCTTTTTCAAGAGTGTACACAACAAGTTCCACCTGTACTCAACAAACATCTGCCTGGTATTCCAGATAACACGCAACATAGCACGTCAACCTCTGCTCAGACTTAAATAGCAGTTCCAAGAACTTCCACCAGGGTTGACTGTAGCACCCTCAAATGGACAAAAAGGACACACAAGAGGGCACCCCACATTCATTTTAGATCCCAAGGTGTCTTTATTTTCATATGCTCTCACTCACATCACTTTGCCATCTTCCATGTATGGCATTTCAACACTGACACAGAGGGGCACATCACACTCATGTATTTTCTTGGAAGTCCATCCATAACTACACACACGCACACACACACACACACACACACACACACACACACACACACACACACACACACACACACACACACACACACACACACACACACACACACCTGTAGCATCTTGTTTACATTTCTCACATTTTAGGCGTCCAACTGAGGCCTTGGTTGAATCGTGTTGCACTGAGATAGGCACAGAGGTATGTACAGCCCTTTTCTGTGTGGCTGCAAATGAGTTGAACAGGAGAAGAAGAGGTGGTTGCTTGTAGAGGGAGAGTGGTGGGTGGCTCATGACATCATCTTGAATAAAAGAAAGACTGATTTAGAAATTAGTTCGACATTGTCATAGTTCAACAGCTGAATAGACTTCATTAACATGGTCCCAGAGAAAGCAAGATATTCCGTTTTCACTGAATGAAGTAGCTACCCTACCCATCCCGCATATACAATTTCATTCTTCAAATAAATTTATTATACTATAGTACATTCAATGACTCTATTATGTAGACTATAGGCTACTCCTGTATCTACCTTGTACAATGCTGTAATCATTGAATGAAGTAGCGTACCCATCCACATTTACAACTGAATTGATCAATTAGATAAATAATGCTAACACATACAGTTACATTATTGTTGAATAGGCTACTCCTGTATCCACACTATAATAGGATACCGTTATGATACTGCCGTGATTTTAGGTCTTCAATCGAAGTGGTATGTTGTATCTCGTTTCCGTCCTTCATGTAAAAGTAGTTAGGCATCCCCCATTCAATTAAGTCCAGGTGTGAATGTCCCATAGCTCCAGCACACAATGGCATGTAGGGGTAGTGTATTACAATGTAAAATGTGTGCATGTCCTATAGCACCCCGTTTGTATATTTTAATTTACAATTGAATGAATCCATTAAATAAATAATACCATACATCAAATTACGTTATCATTGTATACTAGCCTACTCCTCTATCGACACAGTAAATAATATTGCCTACGTGCCTTCGATTATACGTTGTCAACTCAGCAAAAAGTAATTATTTTCAAATAAACCATATTTGCCTTACCAACACATTAGGCCTAAATATTTAACAACAATATCAGAACTTAAATATACTCACTCCTCAATAGGATCAAGGACATCTTGTGAAAATCGCGCCTTTCTCTTGTTGTATATGGTGTACCATTTCCTTGCCATAGCTTTTCCTGTTAAAAAAACAAACCAATTAATGTCTGTGTTGCTAGCGAGCTCTCAAATACCGTGTCCGTTTTTGGTTTTAGAAGTGTGTGTGTGTGTGGGGGGGAGGTGGTCATAACCTTGCAGGGGGTCTTGCGGGGGTCTGGGCATCTAAAGCTAATTTCCTGCATTTCTACAAAATCTAATATGGAGATTCTATGGCTGTGTGCTCAATTTCATACACCTGTCAGCAACGGGTGTGGCTGAAATAGCCGAATCCACTATTTTGAATAGGTGTCTACATACTTTTGTATATATATATATATATATATATATATATATATTGTATATCCCCTGATTTGGGAATGTTTTCAATACAGACTCCCTTTGTCGTACAGTATTCCACATAAAGCATCTAGACCTTATGAAAGTTGCACAGTATACTCTACATTTTGTAATAACTCAAATCTAGTGATACATAGCTTGACATTTCTGCCATCCATTGTGACATTGTGGGAGGATATCCAACCTTCCAATGAATGGCAATGCATTCCTTAGCTGCTATGAATGCTAGGTTACACAGTTTCTTCTGATAACAGTCTCCAGTATCAACATTTCCAAGCAAACAAAAACGGAGAAGGTAGAGTCTGTAGACATGCTGAGATAAAATAACATACTCTTCGCCAAAATTCAGCCAGCCTTGACAATAGCATAACATATGCAAATATGTCCCCTTTTGTGTTTTACACCTCCAGCAGAGGAATTGCATTTCTGAGTGCATGATATTCAGTTTCACTGGCATATACTATGTTCAATGGATGGTCTTAAACTGCAGTAATTTATGTCTGAGATGATATGAACATGACTTTAAACATATGTGTATCCATTCATCATCATCAATAGCTTATATCAGGTCTTCCTCACATTTTTGTTTTATATATTTTGTGTCATCAGGAAAAGCCTCTATCAACCCTTGATACAGTTAGGAAATCAACTTTAGAGGTTTGTCAGACTGCATTAAAATAGTTTCAATCTGTGCAGCTTCTGGCTTGTCCAGTGTTTGCGGCACAGAGAGAATGTGTTACATCTGCAAAAGTTCACTTTTAGCGCCGTCACGCACTGGTCTTCCCTGGTTGCCTGACCTTGCTGTGACCCCTTTCACCATCTGATCCTGCTCAGATGAGGCAAGACACATAATTACCTTGGTGTACATTTATACATTATATTACTTATTATTACTTACATTAGGATTACTTTATCCTATCCCAGGTATTCCTTAAAGAGGTGGGGTTTCAGGTGTCTCCGGAAGGTGGTGATTGACTCCGCTGTCCTGGCATCGTGAGGGAGCTTGTTCCACCATTGGGATGCCAGAGCAGTGAACAGTTTTGACTGGGCTGAGCGGGAACTGTGGTTCCGCAGAGGTAGGGGGGCCAGCCGGCCAGAGGTGGATGAACGCAGTGCCCTTGTTTGGGTGTAGGGACTGATCAGAGCCTGAAGGTACGGAGGTGCCGTTCCCCTCACAGCTCCGTAGGCAAGCACCATGGTCTTGTAGCAGATGCGAGCTTCAACTGGAAGCCAGTGGAGTGTGCGGAGGAGCGGGGTGACGTGAGAGAACTTGGGAAGGTTGAACACCAGACGGGCTGCGGCGTTCTGGATGAGTTGTAGGGGTTTAATGGCACAGGCAGGGAGCCCCGCCAACAGCGAGTAGGGAAACTGACAGATCAAAAACGTTACATATACTGACTCAAATAAAAACTCACATTGCGCTCTCAAAAAACGTCAGAATATCAGTCTTCAATCGTTTGGTCGCTGGTTTCATCATTTGATTCAGGTCTAGTGTGATTGAGGCAAAAGTAATAGCTAATGTTAGACAACTTTTGGCTAGCTCTAATGGTACATTAACTGGCGAAAACGAGACAAGTTAATTTACTTCTATTGAGACGGGACAAAACAAAGGCTACAAAACATTTCCATACATACAACAGCTGTTATATATTGCTACCTGACAGATAGCTAGAGGCTAGAGCTGAACAGGCTGTGGTAGCTACTAAATTCAGACAAAACTTCAGTTGAGAAGCGATGAAACATTAGCTAACGTTACACGTCACTTACACTACTAGCTCAGCACTGGGAATAAATGCTTTTTTTCTATTAAGTCAAACAGCAGTTACTTTGCCAGCTACATCAGTCAAATAAAGAGTAGCCAGTTTCTTCTCTGCTTGCTGTTACAACTCGGAGAAAAAGCACAACACACACAGACAACAGCTGCCTCTGTTCACACGCTCTGTGGTGTTCACGTGGTCCTAAATCCAGCCGTCTTAAACCACCAAACAGTCCACCTGACCGCTCTGAGGGGTCCGCATGGTCCTAAACCACACCAATACCGCTTTTTGTATCACAGTGCAATGATAAAACTGGGGGGGGACAAAAATGCAATTCCAGAGTGTGTGGGGGTCATGTCCTCCCATCCCCAGTGACACTAAACTTAACCACTTTGCATTTTTACTTGATTGAGGTAGGGACATATTAGGATCCTGGATAGCACGGACCCTCTGGGAAATCCTATGAACTGGTCTAGTCAACTGAAAGTCATGGACACAAACCCTATTGGTTGTCTGACGTAGTGGGAACTGGTAACAACACAGTCTGTGATTGGCTAACAATGTTTAGATCTGTATACAGCGAGATAAGATAACGTACTATTCCATGAGGTGTTGAGGAAAAGCCAGATTAGGAATGTCTCATCCTATGTTCAAGAATGGCCTTTTTCCCTTTATTCAGATTACACCTGCTCACTTTCAGTTGTTTGAAAAGGAAATAATCTCCAAAATATCGTTATTTTTTAAACACGCCTTAGAAAGTTGGTTGCAATTTCAGTTTAATCCACCTGAAAAGACTGAACAAATAATACAACAAATATTGTGGTTAAACTCAAATATACTAATTGATTAAAAAAAAACTATTTTTCGAAGAAATTAAAAAAAAAAAAAAGGTATAACTTTTGTGAATGATATCATAAATAGGACTGGTGGCGTTATGTCACACATGCAGCATGGGGAAAACGGTACGAATATAAACTATGCACTTTAGGATGTTTATTAATACGCAGGCGTCACACAGACGTTAGGAAGGCATTGGTATCACCTCATGTCAGCCGGACATTCAATAGTAGACGACAGCCACATGGTGGTATTGTTGCCTTGGCTTACTTTTGGCCTGAATCACTCCCCATACCCTATAGCCTGCTTACACGTGCCCGGTCTCTGCCAATGCTCTACCACGACAAAGGTATCGATATTCTACGGTGACCTGGTTCGCCCGGTTCCCGATATGCTCTATTCGCCCCCATCTCCTTCATCATTGCCATTTAAAATATATATATATTGGGCAATTTACTTTCTTTTACTTGTTTGGGTTACACATTCACTTCCTGCTCAGCCCTAAAGACCGAAACCATTTTGTTAGACGATAAAAAAAAGGCAGTGCTGAGCGCCCGAAGACCAAGGAGGCACTTACAGTACAAGTGCCCCCTTTTAGAGACTATACTCACCTTTTTTAGGGCTTGACATTTGGAAGTATTGAAATAATAACATTCGTAAGATTAGGCCAACCTGATCCTCCTAATTTTTGTCAAAAAAACTAAAACAATTTGAACTAATTGTTCCAAAAACATAGCCTTCCCACATTTATATTGTAGTACTGTAGCTACTACTCATAGTTATATGGTTAACTCAAACAATCAAGCACCACAGCATCTCTTACCAGGGTCAATGAAAAATGATTGATGTGACGAATGAAATCAAAACACAAAATATTTTCTTTGTTTAGAAAATTTATTTATTTATTTCCCCATTTTTATGGCTATTGACTCAACTATTATATCATTAGAGAAAATGTCTACGACAATACATACAAATGACAAGACATGGTATTTTTCACCTAAGCATTAGAGAAGTACCTGTATGGAATCAACAACATAATATTAAATCATTATGAAAAATAAATCATTCAATTTGTCTTGAGGTCTCTTCATGTGCGAATGCGAAAGAAAAATGAGGCACTTTATGATTTGCTTTGGCCCAGTAACATAGGAAGAAGTGAAGAAGATGAGCATTGAGTGACATCATATTGAGAACGGGCTGTTTTTAGTGAATCCGGTGGGGTTTTTGGACTGCCAGCGCCACAGGTCCTCACCTTTTGGAGACAACCAGAGGCATGACATTATGAGAATAAACATTTGCTCTTTATAATCAAGATTGTGCATTGAACTGAGGCCTGGAGCTGTCGTGTTGACAAATGATGTACAGACTCAGAGTAACAATGAAAGTAAAAGGGTAGTAGTAGTTCAATAAAGGTGTACTTACACATTCTCTCCAGGTCAAAGTCAGCTTTCCAGCCCAGCTCTTTCTCAGCCAGAAGGGGGTCAGCATAGCAGGATGCTACATCTCCTCCTCGCCGAGGGGCGATCAGGTACATGATCTGTGGCAAAGAAAATCATTACAGTACAACCACCCTCACGTGAAATGGTTTGGTCTGAAATTAGCCGTCAGACAGGTATTACTTGAAGTAGCTGCTTTCTACACATGTAGTTCTAAAAAATTATACCATTCCCTATAATCAAGAGGAAATAAATCTAGGAATACTGATGGATGAAGGCTCTGAAGTTTTTAAAAGAGTCTCAAGTCACTCACTTCCTTCCCTGAGGCCTTCTCCATAGCCTTCACCATCTGGAGCACAGAGTAACCTGTTCCTGTTCCTAAATTATACACCTAGAGAGTGAGATACAGGGAGGGAGAGAGAGGGGGGAAATGTCACATTTCTATATGAAAATGGCCAAGACCTGAGAAATTGTGAATGAATGAGGAAAGACAGGGAAAAAAAAAATCACTCAGGTAATAGTGTGTTCAGGTAATTCAGGCAGCTGGTAAACTGTACCTTGCACCCACAATTGTCCTTCAGTTTCTTGAGGGCAGCTATGTGTCCTTTGGCCAAATCCACAACATGGATGTAATCTCGCACTCCTAAAGAGAGAAAGAGGAGAAGGATTATTCAGAATTGGATGCATTTCACCCAAAAAATGATGATTTGACATTTACCATCAGACGGTTATGATTTTGATTTAATTCTATTCAGTGTTGTTTTCAATCAATGTCAATCAACCCACTTTTGTTTAAGCATAAAGTCAGTCATCATTACCTGTTCCATCAATAGTATCGTAGTCATTCCCAAACACATTGAGGTGTTTTCTTCTCCCAATGGCCACCTGGGTTAGCGACGAGAGAGCCACAGCACATAAAGTGAAGTCAATTACAATACTACATCCCGGTGACAAGAACAGAGATTAGAAAAGGAATAACTCAAAGTGGTATATTGCGTCATTCAAGGTGGATAAACATTGTTTGTGGTTACCTGGGCGACATAGGGCAGCAGGTTGTTGGGGATGCCCTGAGGGTCTTCTCCGATGAGCCCAGAGGAGTGAGCCCCGATGGGGTTAAAATAGCGCAGCAGCACCACATTCCAGTCCTGTGAATACATACAGTAGTATCGTTGTACACATTGGTACACACTGTTTTTCAGGACATCTATCATGCATGGGACGTATGTGACAGATGGTCAGGGTGTGTGTGATGTTGAATAGAGGACCTGGGGTAGGTAGGTACAGTACCTTCTCTGCCTTACACTGGTCCATAATCATCTCCTCTATGAAGTACTTGGTCTTGCCGTAGGGGTTGGTGCACCCCCCAACAGGGTGCTGTTCATCTATGGGAAGCCGCTGGGGGTCTCCATACACCGTGGCTGAGCTGCTGAAGACCAGATTGCGCACGCCATGAGTCTGCATCACCTGGGAGGCATGCAGATGCACACACACACACACACACACACACACACACACACACACGAACAGACAGCAGCCCTTGAGACAGCAATCTAAGGCACACACACGCTTAAGCATACAGACTAACATCAGGAAGCGGGTTGAGATTATTGCAAGCAACACAAACTAGTAGCGGGTCAAAAGTAAAAGACAAGTACAGTGCTACAAAGTCATAAAATCAACCCACAAGCACTCATGCACTTTGGTAGCAGTTCTAGGCAAGCAGCAGTGAATGCCATTACATAATAGGTCACTTCAAATAATGCAAGGCAAGTTAAGATTGAGGTGTTCTCGCTTACCTCAAGCAAGTTCATGGTTGCAGTGAGGTTGACCCGATAGTACCTCAATGGCTGCTCAACTGACTCACCCACTGCTTTTAGACCAGCAAAGTGCATTACAGCACTGAATGAATGCTGTTAGGACATGAAGACAGAGACAAACGTAAAGTAAAAACCAAAACAAAGACAAAGGTCTTGAGCAAGAATGCTAATGACTCCATGACCTGAAGAGGAAAACCTCTGGGGTCTAGTTAAAGCCCGTGAACACTGTTCAGCAGGGATACATGTGTAGTTTTAAACCTGTTTGAAGAGCTTCTCCAGGCCTGTGCGGTCCAGCAGGTCCAGCTCATAGAACTCAATGCTGGTGTCCAGAATTTTCTCTATCCTCTGCAGGCTCTCAGGGACATCCCTTTCTCCTCCAAAAAAACAAAAAGGATGTGGAACAATGATCAACACACATACACAAACACACCTTTACTGTAACTGTTATCAGCATCACACACAAAACAAACAGTAACCGTCAAACAGATAGAGTGTCATAGGCTGTATTAGCCTACTCGCTAAGCGACACTGGGCAAACTAAGGACATTTACCTTGGACAGCATTGCTGAAGTTATCTATGACCACAGGGCAGAATCCTGCCTCAATCAGTTCCACCACACAGTGGCTGCCGATGTAGCCTCCTCCCCCAGTCACCAGGACCTTCTGTGCCATCGTGACCGCCTGCCTTACAAAGACAAAACACATCACACACCAGCAACACACTACACACAACAATCATTAGTGCACACAGCAACATTCTAGAGAAGTGCTCGGTCTCAGATCTACCTTAGATCAATGCCTGGCTTTAATGAGACTGTCACACTATTTCAGGACAGCCCAGGTTACCTTTTGTCTTAGAGATAACAACCCATAAAACCTGGAGTGCTTGTAAAGCTAGAAAATAAAATGGCAAGAGGTATGTAGTTCAACTATTCAATTTCAGTGCCCCAGCCCACCCACAGTCCAACGTCACCACTTAGTGCACCTGTACGACCAGGAAACAGATGATGAAAAGGTAACATACAGTGCCTTCAGAAAGTATTCAAACCCCTTGACCTTTTCCACATGTTGTTGTGTTACAGCCTGAATTTAAAATTGATTACATTTAGATTTTGTGTCACTGATCTACACATAATACCCCATAATGTCAAATTGGAATTTTGTTGGTAGAACATTTTCTAAATTAATAAAATATTAAAAGTTGAACTGTCAAGTCAATAAGTATTTAACCCCTTTGTTATCGCAAGCCTAAATAAGTTCAGGAGTAAAAATGTAAGAAAATCGCATAATAAGTTGTATGGACTCATTCCATGTTCAATAATAGTGGTTAACATGATTTGTAAATAACTACCCCATCTCTGTACCCCACACATACAGATAATTGTAAGGTCCCTCAATCGAGTAGTGAATTTCAAGCACAGATTCAACCACAAAGACCAGGGAGGTTTTTCAATGTCTCGCAAAGAAAGGCACCTATTGGTAATGTGGAAACATTTTAAATAAAGCACACTATGAATATCTCTTTGAGCATGGAGACGATATTAATTATGCTTTGGATGGTGTATCAATATACCCAGTCAATACAAAGATACATGCGTCCTTCCTAACTAAATTGCAGGAGAGGAAGGAAACTGCTCAGGGATTTCACCATGAGGCCAATGTTGATTTAAAAAAACAGTTACAGAGATGAATGGTTGGGACAGGAGAAAACTGAGGATGGATCAACAACATTATAGTTACTCCACAATACTAACGTAAATGACAGAGTGAAAAGAAGGAAGCCTGCACAGAATAAAAATATTCCAAAACATGCATCCTGTTTGCAACAAGGCACTTAAGTAATACTGCAAAAACATGTGGCAAAGAAATACACTTTTTTTCGTGAATACTAAGCGTTATGTTTGGGACAAAGCTACCAACACATCACTGAGTACCACTCTTCATATTTTCAAGCATGGTGGTGACTGCATCATGTTATGGGTATACTTTTCATCGGTAAGGACTAGGGAGTTTTTTTTAGGACAAAAATAAATGGAATACAGCAATAAGCACAGGCAAAATCCTAGAGGAAAACCTGGTTGTGCCTGCTTTCCAACAGACACTGGGAGACAAAGTCACCTTTCAGCAGAACAATAACCTAAAACACAAGGCCAAATCTACCCTGGAGTTGCTTACCAAGACGACATTAAATGTTACTGAGTGGCCTAGTTTTGAATCATTTTTTAAAGAATAATGGGCAAATATTGTACAATCCAGGTGTGCAAAGCTCTTAGAAACGCACCCAAAAAGACTCACAGCTGTAATCATCCCCAAAGATGCTTCTACAAAGTATTGACTCAGGGGTTTGAATACTTATGTAAATGAGTTCTCTATTTCATTTTCAATACATTTGAATACTTTCTGAAGGCACTGTAGGTGCAGTGAAGAAAGTGTCTCTGCCAGATCATATTATACTGCAGTTGCAATTAACTCCATGACATAACCTGAATATGACTGAGCCCAGGAAGAACCTTTTTTTCAAGACATCAGCAAAATATTCAATTCTAAAATGCAATTGAACTGCTATATTATGCGTGACAATCCTGCCTGTAAATCATCAGCCACTAGTGTCTGAAGTCTATAAAACAACTTAAATCGGCAGTAAAACAAGAACATTATTGATGTGGTAAAGTTAGCAAGACATTCACATGAAACTATTCTGATTGAGTAATTGCAGCTAAGCTGTCACCACTGGATGAATGTTACCACTGTCATTCACCCAGAAGATCATACATGAATGAAAATACTTACTTGAACGTCTTTTACAGGAATTGTCTTCGCGGGAAAGATGACGTCGGAAGAATATAGTACAGATAGAGTGTGTGTCAATGACTGCCAATAAAAAAATGAAGATATCACCTGAAATAAGTCTCCCTTGTCCAGTGCAGTTGTTTGGACATATTTCTTGCTTCCTGTTCAGATACGTGGACCACGCGTAAGTCAGAACAATCAAATACTACATCCGGTAGCGTATGCGCGTTTCTTTCAAATTAAAAGCCAATTTAAAAGCCTTTTTCCTGACTTTTTAAGCAGATATAATTAATGCAGTAAGAGCTTGATTTGTGTTAGAGACCTAAGATGTTATAATTGTATTATCAGAAAAGATCATATTTGACTTTCTATTTATCAGTGAGGACTTTTATTTTTGTAGCGTCACTCAGTTCAGTTGGAAAATCTACGGACCACTTGCGCTGACTTGGTACGTGGACGGCGTCAAACAACGAAGCCTCACATGCTCTGACGACAGAATTCACCGGATGTAACCATGCCTTTGATTATTTAGAGAGTACCGTAATTGTGGTGGAAATTAGCTTGTGCATTGGCCATTGGAGGAACAGAAACTACAGAGTTTGAAAAAAATATATTACCCTGACACAGAAAATGTACAAGCATCGTAAACATATTTTTTGTGGCAGGAGGAAGTAATGAATCATCATTATGAACAGATATTTAAAAACATAAAAAATACAAACTTCCATTCTAATTTGGACATGATTCAAGCCATCCTCTTATCCGAGATGATTTTATATTGTTGCGAACGAAACCCCCAAACTCTCAAGGCAGAACAATATAGTTTCTTTGTATCTCAGCTTGAAACAATTTGTTTACCAAATAATAATAAAAAACATGTGTTTCAAAAATGCACAATACAACTGAGAGATATTAAATAACATTCTTTCATGTGTCATCCCAAAATGCAGACAGATTCACTGGCAGACACAAAGCATTGCCAGACCCAGGAATGTCACATGGCTCCACTAGTGAGAGTGGCTATGAGAGAAAGTGAGGGAGAGAGGGATGATAAAATCGAAAGGATGTCATCATAAATGGACATTTAAGTGCCATCTTAACGTAGATACATGTTCCAGTGTGTATGGGAGATGACTTATGGTCTGTGCAGATGACAGATTTGTAGGAGAGGAGGCATCCCCACATCAATGCCTATGTGAAATAGACATTGAGGGGCATTCTTTTATATGTTGTGGCATTTTTGAAACTCTTGCACCATTCCTGGCCTGCCGAGGAACACTGGCACATGAAGAAAGGCAGTCATTGTGACGGAGGAGAGAAGAGGGGAGAAGAGAGAAGTATTCGGTGGGTACAATTTCCTCACACCTCCTCATTTGCGTGCAGAATTGAATCGCTTTCTCAAAAACTGGAGAAACACAAACGGGGAGACACTATTTGAGAAAGGTGAACAAAAGAAGAAGGCATTTGGAACAAACACAGAAATCCAACAATCCAGAGGAGGACCAACCCAACGTGGCACTGGAGACAGAAGGGAACATTTATTATATTACTTCAGCTCAGAGAAGAACAACACAGCCACAGGCTTTTACACGATAACCGCCAGATCAACATTCTCCAGCGTTGGACCGAGCGAGGGGTTTGGGTTCTACATAAACGAGCCATTTGCAGTTTGGTGCTGGTTTGGGGTTCTGCAGTGTCTCCTCTCTCTGTAAGTTTCCAAGGAGAAATTGCTCTGACAGTGACTGACTTAGAGAGCATTTGTGCTTGTGTGTTTGTTGTGGGAAGCACATACCATGGCCTGGGCTGGGGTGTGGTTGTGTATGTGTGTTGGTGTAAGTGTATCTGTCCATCTGACCCTTGGGGTGCCCCCCCAGCACCGCGGCTGGCTGCGTCTATGGGAGGAGGGCGAGGGCTGTGGGGAGTGTGAGAGGGAGCGCTGCCCTCTGGCGCCCTCTAACTGTCCAGCAGGGCAAGTGCAGGACAGCTGCGGCTGCTGTGAGCAGTGTGGCAATGTGGAGGGGCAGCAGTGTGACCCGGATGGGGCGCAGGAGTTCTATGGGCGCTGTGGAGAGGGGCTGGTCTGCCAGAGGAGAACCAGGAGAGGACGGAGGGGCCGCGGGAGGGGTGAACCAGAACCTAAGTGTGTGTGTGAGGCACAGGGCTCTGTGTGTGGCTCTGATGGACGCACCTATCCCAACCTGTGTCAGCTGAGAGAGGCAGCCAGTCGGAAAGGAACCACTCTGAGGCTTACTGGACAGGGACCATGCTACTCTGGTGACTATACTCAATTCTTATCATAGCATCAGTCAGGTTAAAGCTATTGGTCTAAGAATGGTGTAGAGAGGCTGCTGCTGTAACATGGTTTTAATGTCTTAAAAGAGCTACAGCTTTAAAGATTCACTACATTATTTATATAAAAAAGTAATGTGGATATGTTCTGTGAAAAGAGCCACAATGTAAACTCTGGTCTCTATATGGCGTTCCTCTCTGGCTCAGCTCCTCGTATCTCCAGAGCCCCCAGAGACCTGTCCAACTACACTGGAAACGACATTGTGTTTGGTTGTGAGGTCTCTGCCTTCCCTCTGCCCAACCTCAGTTGGAGGAAGAAGGGCAGTGACAACTTCCTGCCAGGGGACGATCCACACATCTCTGTCCAGGTCTAATGATGTCACCAGTGTACCACTTTACTATTTATTTATGTCTAAGTTTACATTCTGTCGTTGAAGTTGTACTTGCATGTGACATCTGGTGTATTTATGTGGCCTGTGTCTGGTCCTGTATACCCAGACTCCGCCCTCCCTCTCCTCCTCCCAGGCTCGAGGTGGCCCCCAGAGGTACACAGTCTCTACCTGGCTGCAGATACAGAATCTTCACCTCTCAGACGCAGGGATCTACTCCTGCATCTCCCACAATGCACTGGGGGAGACGTCTGCGTCCGCCCGTCTCACGGTGCTCAGACAGGGTGAGACAGGGCAGCAAATACTATCCATAAAGCATTCGATCTGTAAGATCCCAGTCCAACACTTCATATGATTTGTAATGGGTGTTTTCACCATTGGCTTCTTCATTTTTTCCCGATCTGTCTCTACATCAGAGCTGAGGGTTCTGAAAGGCCGTCTGAATGAAGAGGAGGATGAAGAGGAGTATTACTATGACGACACTGAGGAAGGCAGCGATGATGGGCAGACAGAATCTGGAGACTACCTGGGATGAACTGTGGGTCTATATAACAACAACAGTGTTTAACTTACAGAAAATGAACAAACTGACCAAAGGAGAGGTATTTGGAGAAGCAAGAGCATGTAGTCTGAGCATGACGTTTGTTAACAAAATATCCTCATATGTAGAATACCACATATCAATAGACTAGTTTTTCTATTAGCGTATCATACTATGTCACGCATTATCATAGCACGAACACAATAAAACACTGTTGTTAACTTTTTGTATGTTTGTATGTCATTATTTGCAACTTGTTTTCCATTTGCATTCTGCATGTTGTTCTGAATCACAGCAGCAGAGGGTGCTATGCCCATGCATTAAATTCTTACTGGAGGTTTGTAAATCACTGGTCCCTTCCTGTAGTTCCAAGTCCTTAGTGTTTGCAGATCTGATATTTGTTTAGGTCTTATATATGTTTACATTGAGATACTATTGACATAGTGGTTCTGTTGAAACGAGGACGCAGTCTATATTTTCCAGCCGACAGGCTGGTCATCCTTCTCTTTCTCTCCACACACTCGAGAAATATGGCAAGCAGTTGTTAGCTGCTGTAAATGAGATCAAGCTGACAAAGTTGGGAGAAATATAAGCAGAGAGACAAGGAGAGGCAGAGAGACATGGAGAGAGGGCGAGAGAGAGAGAGAGAGAGAGAGAGAGAGAGAGAGACTGAGAGAGAGAGACTGAGAGAGAGAGACTGAGAGAGAGAGACTGAGACTGAGACTGAGACTGAGACTGACTGAAGGACTGAAATATGTGACCCACCAGAGGGAATGTGTGTGTGTGCCACTCCCTGCCTGGCTTGTTAATCCTCTCCTCTCTTCAGTTCATCCACTGGTCCCTGCTGGATACAGAGGCTTCATCTGAATGGCAGCCTGCATTAGCACTTAGACTTTTGTGAAAGGTTCTATGTTAGTCAATGCTGATAAGAGATTAGAAACATGAGAGGAGACACAGTCCATCCAACCTTCTCTCTTTCCCTCCATCTCTCCTTTCTCTCTCGTCCCCTCTTTTTCTCACACATGTATTATCTCTCTCCCATTCTCTTCTCATTACCTCCATTCTCCCACCTTTCATTGACACTCTCATCTCTGAAGGGACCAGCCGGATAGCAAAATGTTCTTTACGATTGCGTGAAAAGAGATGATGTCATAATGAGACATGGACTGGACGCCGTGCCTGGACTGGGCACCGGTGCAGAGGAAGGCTCCTGCCCTGGAGCTGGACTGGACGCCGTGCATGGACTGGGCATCGGCGCAGGGGAAGGCTCCGGCTATGGAGCTGGAGGTTCCGGACCGTTGACCGTCGCAGGAGGTTCCGGACTGGGGACCGTCGCAGGAGGTTCCGGACTGGGGACCGTCGCAGGAGGTTCCGGACTGGGGACCGTCGCAGGAGGTTCCGGACTGGGGACCGTCGCAGGAGGTTCCGGACTGGAGACCGTCGCCGGAAGCTCCGGACTGGGGACCGTCGCCGGAAGCTCCGGACTGGGGACCGTCGCCGGAAGCTCCGGACTGGGGACCGTCGCCGGAAGCTCCGGACTATGAACCGTCGCTGGAAGCTCTGGACTGTGAACTGTCGCCGGAAGCTCTGGACTGGGTGCCGGAAGCTCTGGACTGGGGACACGCACTTCAGGGTGAGTGCGAGGAGTAGGCACAGGACACACCGGACTGGGGAGGCGCACCGGAGGCCCGATGCGTGGGGCCGGCACAGGCTGCACCAGACTGCTAACCGGATCCTCTGGACGGATGTTGAGCAGAACACACTTGCACAACATCTCTTTCACTCCCAACTTCCCCATTGCCTCCCTGACAGTCTCTGGCTCTTCAGGGTGAGTGCTGGGAGCAGGCACATGACGTACCGGCCACCCCTTGTGCCCCCCCCCCCAAAAAAAAGATCTTGGGGTTGTCCTTGGGCTTTCTGTGGCCGCGAACCCCGGTGTCGTCGCCTTCCTCCATCATTACCTTCCGTCTGCTGCCAAGGAAGGGTCTCGCATCCACCCATCACTTCTTCCCATGTCCAAAACTCCTTCACCTGGTGAACACGCTGCTTGGTCCTGGTTTGGTGGGATATTCTGTCACGGTTGTCGTAAGAACGGGACCAAGGCGCAGCGTGTGTAGAGTTCCACATCTTTATTCCAAAGTGAAACTTCAAGCAAAAACAAATACATCTAAACGTGACCACAAACACAGGTGGGAAAAATAGCTACTTAAATATGATCCCCAATTAGAGACAACGATTACCAGCTGCCTCTAATTGGGAATCATACAAAACACCAACATAGAAAATATAAACTAGAACACAACATAGAAATATAAACTAGACTACCCCCTAGTTACGCCCTGACCTACTACACCATAGAGAAGCAAGGGCTCTCTATGGTCAGGGCGGGACACATCTCCTCATGGTGTGGAGGCTCCCCTTCCTCTGCTAATTACCTTGTACAAACTAGAATCTGATATAGCGGATATGAGGCACAAATACAATTATTGCAGTCTAATAAAGACAGATTGAGATTAAGGGAGCGAGTGACAGAATGAGAGCAATAAAGAAAAAGAGAGAGTGAAAGAGAGAGAGGGAGAGAGAGAGAATGATTGATATATACAGATGGAGCGAGAGAGAGAGAGTTATGTCAATTTACTGTAATTCAAAGCAGGAAAGAACGAGTGACACACCCACACACACACACACTACCACTTGTTTTCCCATCCATTCCCTCAGATACGGTAATGTCATTACTGTGGTAATTATCCTCATTAGTGACAACAGCTGTAGAGAGCTCAGTGTGGCTAGTCCTTCAGACCCCACCCCAACCATCTCTCTCTCCACTGTGCACCAATGCTCATCTGAGGAGCAGATCTCAACTGGTATAACCCAACCTTCTATTTGAACTTATAGTAACACACATATACACAAATAAAGAAGATTACAAAAAATAGATATGCTTGCCCAGCATTACTGTCCATTGAGGGATATTGCTCTTTGAATTGAATTGACACATCTACACCCTATAATTCTAATGTTTGGATGCCTTTGCCAAGTCTCTTCCATCTGCCTGAATGCCCATCTATTTAATGAGGATTGGTTTGGAACAGGAGTGCTCTGAGAGGGAGCAGGGTTTGCTGAAGGGGATGTGGTGGAGTACATACAGCGCTTAAATTGAGTCAGAGATACCCGGTAAGGGTCAGGTTTAGGGTTAGGGTTACTGCTGTAAGTACAGTGTAATAATGACTTATTACATTACTTGTTACACTGTAATTACATCAGTAGTTGCACAGTAATAAGGGCACTATAATGTAACGTAGTACCAGAGAGGGACTACGTATCCAAACATGTATTTGTTAGATTTACAGTGAGATTGCATGCTAAAATGCGACAGACACTTTTTTTTAAATGTAGTAATAGCTACAGTAGAATCTAATACCTAAAATGAGTTCATTAAAAACAATATATGAGAAAAACATTTTGGTGTTCTAAAAGCAATTAAAAGCTCTCTAAAGGTGTGTGTGTGTGTGTGTGTTTACCTGCATGTGTTTTTGTATATCTGCCTGCCAGTATGTTTGTATTTACAGTATGTGTGTGTGTCTACATACCAGCTTGCTAGCATGCGTATGGGCGTGTGCGTGCGTGCATGTGTGTGTGTGTCTGTGTTTGTGTGTGTCTGTGTGTTTTTTTTGTCTGTAGAACAGTCAATTACAATCTCATTGGTCCATTTCATCAAAGCGTAGCATGCCAGGTCATTCCAGTTATTCAGCACAGATTTGGTATGGTAGTAAAGGCTGACACAGTTTCCATTCCCACCTCTATTATTAGGCTCTCCAGAATTCCAGAACCTACAAGCCTTACTGATGATTACATTTCAACATATCCAAATCATGCGTATAAAGACTTGTTGATGTGATGAAAGCAGGTTACCGTCTCTTACGCTGTGGTCAGTGGGGTTCCGTCCACCCATTTCCAGGTCCCCTCAGAAACTCTATCAGTCAGACCAAGCCAGGGCTTGCTGTTCAGTCCACTGATAAACGCCTTGGAAGAAAGAGAGCAACAGTTAAGTCATAATACAACTGCACTGAATGCAATGCATTCGTGATGAGTCTTGTAGCCTGAGGATTATTGGTTTGAATCTTGAAAGATTTGAAAGATCGTAAAACTTCAAAGGGTAATTTCTCTCTTTCTCTCTCTTTCTCTCTCTCGGTTTCTCTCTCTCTCCCGCTCTCTCTCAACTGTTCCTCTTCGCTGTTTATGACCACCAGGTCTGCTCCTCTCTACAGACAGTCCTGTCTGCTCCTCTCTTTAGGTTTTATACTGGTTGGAGATGTAATACCAGCTGGAGTTAAACTTCCTCCATTCTTTCAGACAGCAATAAGAATACACAATGTGAATTGCTTTCTATTCATTGGTGTTTGTATGCATTATTAGTTGATCCAACACACACACACTCAAACACACAAACACACAAACACATTTTATTACTCCCCCAGCTCAAACTGAAGCCTCTCTCTCTTTAGTCAGGTTCTTGTAACTGATCTGTAGCTGATCTGTCTCTTCATTCAGGTTGATATAATTGGTCTCTAACCATTTTATTTGTTCCTGCCATAAGTTAGCTGGAATAAGACAGGAAGCTGTGGTTGAATAAGACAGGAAGTTTGCTGAAAGAAGCTGTGAGTCTATCAGTTATTTCATCAGTACACAGAAACATGCGTATCATTTGACAACATCTGTAAGAAAGGTGACATTTCCACACTACAGCCCTGCTTAATAGATCTGTATCTTCATTTTAAAAATGTACATTCTTTTTTCTTCATTGTGCCAGAGATTTGTCTTCATTTTGCAATCTAGCTATAAAGTGTATAATTAAAAATCACACTCTACATAGAAGATATTGGACTCACAGTGGGCCAGACACAAGGATATGTTCAGAGTTACTTGCAGAACACACTGCAGCCCAAAGCTGACAGCAACCAGTCTGTAGAGTCTTCTCTTTGCAGGACCTGAGGACTAACACACATTAACCTGGCTGCGCTCCAAATGGTACACTATTTTCCATGTATTGCACTACTTTTTACCAGGGCCCATAGGGCCCATAGGGCTCCGGTCAAAAGTAATGCACTACATGGGGAATCCAGGATACCATTTGGGACACAGCCCCTGCATCACTGAACATGATTGGAGTGGAGATACAGACTTCACAAACTCATAGGGCTGGTTTCCTGGACACAGATTAGGCCTAGTATTTCATCTAAAAAGCACGGGATATTCTCTTGTTTTGTCCAGAACTTTTAATCTGTGTCTGGGCAACCAGCCCATGGTTATAAATCCTAATCTATTTTATGACAATGAAAACTATACTGACTTCACAAATACAAGAAAATAACAGAGAACATCAATGTATTAGAGACTATTTCAACCCACAAGGATGTTAGTTCAAACATTTCTCATTCCCACCTTAGCAGCTCACAAATACAAATGTCAAGGCTAAAATGCAATTTGCTATCTTACCTGATTTTCAGACAGACAGTGTTTTTGCTGTGTTGGTCTTCATATTGACATACTTTGCTGAATCCTCAGAAAGGTTTGTTTCAAACTCAACGATTTCAGAATCCCCTGCACTGACAGACACTGGCATCTCTGTTATCTTGGTTTGTGTGTATGTGTTACAGTGTGTTTCTCTACACAGAAATGTACTGCTCTGTGTGTGAGAGTTTTAACCCATCTAACGACAGGAAGCTGTCATATCACTAGTGTCACATTTTCAGCTTTTATTTAGAATTTGATTGTGCGACGTACACTGACCAAACAGTGATCATTCTTTTGTCCAACATCTACACACATTGAACATTTTCTTCTTCTGAAGAAAAATCTAACACAAGAGGGCACTGTTCTGCATTAGCAACATCTTGACAAGTCTTCAGGTAAAATTCCACATGCATTTATTTGACATACAATCCACCTATAGGACCACAATTTTCACCGTTCAGTTATCAACAAACCACACACTGTCCACCTGGGTAAATGTATATAATTTCACCCAAAGAGCACTTTTTGACTTTATTGTACCTAATTATTATCAGAATGGGTCAACCCCAATTTAAGAATATTATGATATTCAACCTTTGTAACAAAACCTACTGGCTATTAGATCACCTGAAGTTCATTTGAAAGCAACATGAGAATCATCACTGCCTTTAATTGTATAATCTTCCGCCATCCCCGCAATGAAAAATATGACAACCTTGATTAAAACAGACTTTTACACAAAGCAACCTGTGCTCTCTGAAATGTCCTGTATTTTATTGGTAGAGCACAGAGTACAGTGCAACCTGTGTGGAGCTAAAGCCCTGTATTAGGAGCTAAATGTCAGGCATAGCCTTTTTTTATTGGGCGTTGTGGCGCAATCTGCCTTTTTCCCTTCCCAGAAGCCATTGTTAAAGAGGTGGTATTAATGCGCTGCGCCAGATGGTCTCTCTTACAGGTCGGACTGGAAGTGTTTACCATGCACTGGTGTGTGGATAACAGGTGAGCAGCATATCATATCCCCATTAGCCAATCAGGACATAGCAGATGTCACATCTCTGCCTGTTAACCTGTATTTGGCATATGGTGCTGTTTTGGGGATAATGGAAGGAGAGGGAAGAGAGTTTGATCATGACATTTGTCAAGGTTTATCCCATCGACTATTTAAGCCATCATATTTTTTGATGGATCTGAATATGATTGGATGTTAAAAACTGTTTTGTAGGCCTATTGAACAAACAAAAAAATGTAACATGCTGGGATGTTGTCCCTTTAACTATATCACATTCTCTTCTGTCAATCAAGTAAATACAATAGTTATTAGAAATGGGTGACTAACAAGTTATTTCCATAGTTTCAACCTATGTTATACCCCTCCAGTCCAGTCGAGTCCAGTCATTCTCCTTATTCATGTTTCAGACAACTCTCCACTGTGAACATAAGGTAAATAAACATTATTGCAATGTGGTATCATGGCAACCAGGTAAGGGAGAACAGAGGGGAGTCTCAGAGCTCTGAATTACTGTAGTTGTCTAATAGATCACCTACAGCTTGCAGCTAGGGCCGGGCCTGGGCATAAGCGACATAGGTGGTTGCCTAGGGCCCTCAGCCGCTAGGGGGGCCCCAACCCCAAACAATATACACAGATATACATAGACATTACCAGTCAAAAGTTTGGACACACCTACTCATTCAAGGGTTTTTCTTTATTTTTACTATTTTCTACAATGTAGAATAATATTGAAGACATCAAAACTATGAAATAACACATATGGAATCATTTAGTAACCAAAAAAGTGTAAACAAATCAAAACAGATTTAATATTTGAGATTCTTCAAAGTCACCCTTTGTCACCCTTTTCTTCAAAGCCACCCTTTGCCTTGATGACAGCTTTGCACACCATTGGAATTCTTTAAACCAGCTTCATGAGGAATACTTTTCCAACAGTCTTGAAGGAGTTCTCACATATGCTGAGCACTTGTTGGCTGTGCGGTCCAACTCATCCCCAAAAATGTTTTACATTGACATTTTAGCAGATGCTCTTATCCAGAGCAACTTACAGTAGTGAATGCATACATTTCATACATTTTTTAGTACTGGCCCCCCGTGGGAATCGAACCCACAACTTTGGCATTGCACACACCATGCTGGCGTTGCAAACACCATGCTCTACCAACTAAGCCACGGGGAAGGCCAAACCATCTCAATTGGGTTTAGGTCAGGTGATTGTGGATGCCAGGTCATCTGATGCAACACTCCATCACTCTCCTTGGTCAAATAGCCCTTACACAGCCTGGAGGTGTGTTTTGGGTCATTGTCCTATTGAAAAACCAATGATAGTCCCACTAAACGCAAACCAGATGATATGGCATATCACTGCAGAATGCTGTGGTAGCCATGCTGGGTAAGTGTGACTTGAATTCTAAATAAATCACTGACAGTGTCACCAGAAAAGCACCCCCACACCATCACACCTCCTCCTCCATGCTTCACATGCGGAGATCATACTTTCACCTACTCTGCGTCTCACAAAGACACAACGGTTGGAACCAAATATCTCACATTTTGACTCATCAGACCAAAGGACAGATTTCCACCGGTCTAATGTCCATTGCTCGTGTTTCTTAGTGTCCTTTAGTAGTGGTTTATTTGCAGCAATTTGACCATGAATGCCTGATTCACGCAGTCTCCTCTGAACAGGAGACAGATGTGTCTGTTTGTCACGTCCTGACCCTAGTAAGATGTCATTTTCTATAGTAGAGTAGGTCAGGGCGTGACAGGGGGTGTTTTGGGTTGTTCTATGTTTTCTATTTCTATGTTTAAGTTCTAGTTTTTCTATTTCTATGTTGGGGTTGTTTGGGTTGATCTCTAATTGGAGGCAGCTGATCCTCGTTGCCTCTGATTAGAGATCATATTTAAGTAGGGGTTTTTCTTCCTGGTTTTTGTGGGTAGTTGTTTTCTGTTTAGTGTATGTCACCTGATGGAACTGTTGTCGGTCGTTTTGTTGTTTTTGTTTAAGTATATTCATTAAAAGTAAATATGAGCACTCTACACGCTGCGCCTTGGTCCCCTTTATACGACCCGCGTTACAGAACTACCCACCATGATTGGATCAAGTGGTGTGCAGAAATGGACACCTGGTCACATCAGGAGTGGATTGAGAGGAGAGACTGGACTTGGGGCCAGGTAATCGAACGATATCGGAGCCTACCGGTGAAGAACGAGAGGCAGCCCCCCAATTTTTTTTGGGGGGGGGCACACGGGTAGTTTGGCTGGGCCAGGACTGGGACCTGAGCCAATTCCCCGTGCTTTTTGTGGTAAGCATGTGCCTGCCTCTCGCACTCTCTCTCCAGTGCGCCTCCATAGCACAGTACGTCCTGTGCCTCCTCCTCGTGCTCTCCCTCCAGCGCGCCTCCAGAATCCAGTACGTCCTGTGCCTGTTCTTCGCACTCTCCCTCCAGTGCGCATCGATATCCCAGTATGGCCGGTGCCTGCTTTGAGTACTCGGTCCTCAGTGCGTCTCCCCAGTCCGGTGAGACCGGTTTCTGCTCCACGTACAAAGCCTCCAGTGATAATCGATGGTCCGACGCCTGTAGAGATGATCCATGGCACTAAGCCTCTAGTGATGATCCATGGCCCGGAGCCTGTAGGGATATTCCATGGCACGAAGCCTGAAGAGGTAATCCATGGCCTGGAATCTGAAGAAATAATCCTTGGAAAAAAGCCTGAAGGGATTATAAATGGTCTGGAGCCTGTAGGGATAATCCATGGCACGGCACCTGTAGAGATAATCCATGGTAAGAAGCCTCCAGTGATGATCCTTTGTGCGGAACCTGTAGAGATGATCCATGGCAGGGAGCCAGCAGCAACGGTCACTAGTCCGGAACCTATTATGATGCCTTCCAGTCCGGAGCCTCCAGCGACGCTTTTCCGTCCAGAGCCTCCGGCGACGCTCCCCAGTCCGGAGCCTCCGGCAACGCTCCCCAGTCCAGCGACGCTCCCCAGTCCGGAGCCTCCAACGGCGCTCCGCAGCCCAGAGTCTTCAGCGGCAGCCCGGAAACTCCAGCGACGGCCCGCAGCCCAGAACCTCCAGCAATGATCTACAGTCCGGTTCCTTCGATGACGATCCACGGTCAGGTGGTAATAAAGCAGAAGGATCAGCAGGTGGAGCGGGGAGTACGCCCAGAACCGGAGCCGCCTCCTATGCTGGAGGTTATGTGGACTGCATTTGAGCCGCCATAGACTTGTCACCCTCCCTACCCTCCCTTTGTGTTTTGTGGTTGTTTTGATTATGTTGCATTCGGAGTCTGCACCTTTGGGGGGGGGGGGGGTACTGTCACTTCCTGACCCTAGTAAGATGTAATTTTCTATAGTAGAGTAGGTCAGGGTGTGACAGGGGGTGTTTTGGGTTGTTCTATGTTTTCTATTTCTATGTTTAAGTTCTAGTTTTTCTAGTTCTATGTTGGGGTTGTTTGGGTTGATCTCCAATTGGAGGCAGCTGATCCTCGTTGCCTCTGATTAGAGATCATATTTAAGTAGGGGTTTTTCTTCCTGGGTTTTATGGGTAGTTTAGTGTATGTCACCTGATGGAACTGTTGGTAGTTTTTTTGTTTAAGTATATTCATTAAAAGTAAATATGAGCACTCTACACGCTGCGCCTTGGTCCCCTTTATACGACTCATGTTACACTGTTACTTGAACTCTGTGAAGCATTTTTTTGGGCTGCAATCTGATGTGCAGTTAACTCTAATGAACTTATCCTCTGCAGCAGAGGTAACTCTGGGTCTTCCTTTCCTGTGGCTGTCCTCATGAGAGCCAGTTTCATCACAGTGCTTGATGTTATTTGCAACTGCACTTTAAGAAAATGTCAAAGTTCTTGACATTTTCCACGTTGACTGACCTTCATGTCTTAAAGTAATGGTGGACTGTTTCTCTTTGCTTATTTGAGATGTTCTTGCCATAATATGGACTTGGTCTTTTACCAAATAGGGCTATCTTCTGTATACCACCCCTACCTTGTCAGAACACAACTGATTGGCTCAAACGTATTAAAAAGGAAAAAATTACACATTAACTTTTAACAAGGCACACCTGTTAATTGAAATGCATTCCAGGTGACTACCTCATGAAGTTGGTTGAGAGAGCCAAGAGTGCGCAAAGCTGTCATCAAGGCAAAGGGCGCAAAGCTGTCATCAAGGCAAAGGGTTCAGTCGGGGTCTCAAATTACTGTTGAGTGTTAGAATAGTAGAATTAACAAGGTGCAATTTTGAAATGTGGTTGTGCATAAGTAGTTTTCCTCTTATGTCAGTCACTGACAGTCACTCAATTAGCGCTGTCAGCAAAAACATGTTTTTGATAAGTTAGTCTACCCAGCTATCTAAACTTGCAGAAATCATGGCCGAATTATCGACCGGGCACAAATGGCACGCGCCCAAGGGCCCTGACCGCCAGGGGGCCCTCACTGATTTTGTTAGTCACTCTCACTCAGATATCACATTAACATGTCATGTCATGGTAAAATCAGTCGAATTTCAGGAAATTCCCTTTAAAACTGCAACATTTTCTCTCGGCCCATGGCAAAATGTGTAGAATTACAGGAAATTTTAAAACTAATTATGTTTCTCTCCGCCATCAAGAGGGGGGCTGCTAAAATTTACATTTAAGTCATTTAGCAGACGCTCTTATCCAATGTCTTGCCCACAAGGTGGGGGGTCCCCCAAATCTTGCATAGGGCCTCCAAAAGGCTAAGGTTGGCCCTGCTTGCAGCATATGTGAATTGGATCCAGTCAGACTTAGAGCACCTGTCCCATTCTGTCAACATCAGATCAGGTTACCTGTGGCATCCTGGAGCTCCTGCTCTCACCTGGCTGGGTGACTTCTCAATAGGTTGCACAACTTCCTGTTATTAGAAATAGACTGACCATGTTTGGCAGTACCTTCACACAAATATTGCATTCACTGACTCAGTGAATGGGCTCCCACTGGGCTCCTGAGTGGCGCAGTGGTCGAAGGCACTGCATCTCAGTGCCTACCAGAGTTGCTTACCATCATAAACAATAGTGAAAATGCTTCCCATAACATTAAAAGATGGAAATAGCTGTTCTATTGTTCAGCCAACAGCAGCAGCCAATGTGTGGTGTTCAATATAGGCCTACATTCAATGAGACTTTTGAAAAAAGCATGTTCATCCACTGTGACAAATGTTTTATTTGACGCAAGAAACCACTTCACAAAATAAAATACATTATTATTCAAGTCTGTCTCAAAACACAACACTGCCCCTTTAAGACAAAAAAAAGCTATTTTCCTGACTTGCTTTTCAAAGGTGTCTAGAAATGCACATGTTTTGTGCTCCTGTAGGAAGCAATCCCTCCCCCATTGCTGACTACAAATTATCTATAATTGGGCTAATAACTCACTAACTAGCAAAGGATATTAACAAATGTGCACGTTGCTACATGTAGCGCTCACTTTGATCAACAACAAAACAAGTGCATCTACTGATGACCGCTCATGCTGTAAAAACAGTCCAGTTCAAAGTGAATGGCAGGTCCATATATAAATGGTCTATTGCCTATAGGCCTACTGCAGCTCTTATAGGTTATGGCGCACAGGTCTGTGTAGAGTACGGCCCTAAGTCATGCCTGTCAATGCAATAGAATCCTACTCCGATGCATTCTGCCAACAACAACATCTCTTGCATAGTTCGTTTTGCATACTAAGTCTTGCAAAGTTTGTTTTGTTTCACTATGTTGCATTGAAAGTGGCTAATATTGCGTTGATTCAATCACAATTCCCACAGTAAAGGGAAATGTTGATAGTGTTAACTAATGGGGAAAACTGAGTGAAGTTCAATCTCGTGCTTCTCTGCGCGCGTTGATATTTCTTATGCGCACAGCTTAGAGGGAACATTGATCACAACTATAGACAACTATTAGAGATAGATGAATGACACTTGATTTGCAACTAGAACCCAGAGTTTTTTCTGGTCATGAAGTCGGGGGAAAATGCCTAGCCTCGCCCAATGTTATCTCATATGTATCCCCACATCCCTCCAGCAACACCGTATTCCGCGTGGAGCTCCAGAGCTTGTCATAAGGGCCTCTCAGGCTGATTAGGGTGCTAAGCTGCTGGAGCAGGCCAGTGGAGCGAGGCTGTGTTTAACAGCCTTCCAAAGGCATCCTCTCTCCGCTGGTTGACTCTTATATCATACTCTCGCTGGCAGATTTCTGGGAGTACTGGAGGACGAGGAGGAGACAAGCTGGAACACTGCTCATGTGTAATGAGATTTAGAGATCATCTTTATTTCATTTTCCTAATGTTGTGTATGGAAATTGATTTTCAATGAAATGTTATATTCTTGGGAAACTCAAAAACACCATGGCAATGGTTCAGCAGTTATTACTGAACAAGGCAGGTGTTCATTTCAGAATAGCCAAACTCAATAGATACCTATGTCAGCCTCTTCCTTGTGTAACCATTAACCACTCTTCAAACACAATACCGTATGACCTATCTGGTCATGAATACACCTTCAGTGGTGGCTGCAGCGCTGACTCTCAGTTGCTAGAAACCCCAGGAAGAAAGCACACAGGGACACACATTTAATACAGCTGGCCTGCTGGCATACGGCATCTTGCGGGCACTTAGGGCCCCGTGGACTGACACTCCTAGCAGGGCCTCACTGTCAGCGTGCGTCTGTTGTCATCACCATTATATCCCTCTGATGATGAAACGATTAGCGGACGCTAGGCTAATCACAAAGCGAGCGGGTGATGGATGGGGTGGCTGATAGACTCAGGGGGTTGGCTGGGGCGCTTTGTCCAGGCACCCCTCGATCTTGTGATACCGGCAACCCCCACCCCCTATCCGACCCCTGTTATCCCCACCAGCTGCCCTGACCCCTCATCATACCCCTGCCTCTGCTCACCATGTGCTGAGAGTCAAAGGGGTCCTCCCATCAGTCATCAGAATGGAATCCCCCCTACCCCACGTCACAATCAATCGCCCCCGGGACAGAGATGGATGGGGACATCCACGGCCCTGTATCTTCTTGGTAAAGACGCTCTCACAATGGGCTTCTGTCATTGGTAGATAATAGAGCTGGTCCCAGGCATGGTGCTCAGGTCAAGTTAGCTGCCCCTGGAAGGAAATATCAGAAGGCCCCGGACAGAACCCCATTTATCTGTTGACATAGTTGCCTCTTCTCCTGGACGCCACAGTCTGTCCTGAACCCCAGGGGTACACACCAATACAATAGAATGAACATGATTTTCCTGAGCTGAGTATTGTGCCAGCCTTTCACATGCTATTTGATGTTCTTAAAATTACAAATGGCCCTATCTTTTGGCTTATTGCAATTATTGCACTTTTCTGTCTTGTGAATCATTACATACATTTGAAGAGCAGTTTTTCTCGTAAATTATGATTTGCTAGACCATTGATTGAGTCCTCAGTTGTGAATAACATGGATAATTGCATAGTTAAACTATAGGATGATGATGCCGTAACACAATGATTGAGAGTGAAAGATCCTATCATATATTCACCACTGTCTGTTGCCAACTATCATCATTCACATGCAGATTCATCCTCCCTGAAGTGCAATGCAGTATAATTTCCATTTAGATAAGGTGTACACACAAACATAGAAAGGACAGAAATCTAGAGAATGGGGATCTTGATTTGATTAACTAATCATACTCTTTGTAATCCCACTCGGCCGTGGAGGGCAACGCATGACTGTGGACTCCAATCACACAACACTTGATTATTGAGGGTATGGAGCAAATCAGCTCAAGGAACCTAAGTCCATACACTACAGAATGGCAGTGATTACCACACAATTACGAGGTAGAGAGTTTATTTCAGCCACAGCCGGCCTCCAGTGCAGGCAGTATTGGGGTATTTTAATCCTCTGGCAAATGCATGCAGGTTGTTTGTGATTAGGTGGGACAATAAGGTTCACCACCCTGTACCCAGAATGGTGCATTGTTTTAAAGGAGGACGTCAAGTCACTCAAGACATATTGAAACACATCTATACTGTATGTACATTATTAAGATCCTACAGGTTCGTTGACCCTACCTAATACTAGCAGAAGCCCAACTAGCTGAACCGGTAAGCTCCATGCTAACATTTTCATCACTCCCAGCTGCCTGACAGGCCTCTCTACAGGGTCACAGAGTACAGGGGTAGGTGGTGGAGGCAGTAGGGGTAGAGGGGTGGAGATGGTCTCGGAGCATCCAGAGGGTGCGTCTGCGTGGCAACTCCACAGGCCACTCCATGACTGATCTCATCTAGTTTATTATGCAAACGGGTCCCAACTCCCACTGCATAATTAGGACTTAATTAACATGAGAGGAATCTTTCATCTGTCTGGATCCGGCCTGCTCCTTACTTCCATTTACAACATGATATTAATTTCGGAGGGAGGTATGGTACCCTTGCTGATGAAAAGATTGATATAATTAATTAAGTCTTTTTTTTCTGGGAGAAAATAAGTGTGATGAGCAGAGTCTGATTAACCCCATTATAGTGACTAATTAGGGGGATCATTTAATAATCAAAGAAGAATACTAATTATGCCATCTAAATCAGGAGTGTGTCCATTTTGGACAAGCTTTGCGAAATGTGACATTCAAAACTCATCACACACGGTCATTTTTGTATGAGTGTATACGTTGTGTATATGTTGTGTATATGTTGTGTATACGTCACGACTGTCTTGAGTCTCAAATGATTCCATCTAATTGTCCCATTTCTCATGCATTGAAGAACATCTTACTGGAAAAAGAAATGAATTAACAAAGGATGACACGTTTGTAACAGATATACAAGTGATTCATGACAAAGCAGCTGAATAAATCATCACATTGATACATTAGTACAAACTTTAATTAACATGAAACATTCATACGTTTCTTAGCCGCAGAAGTCATTTAGGCTTCTTTGATATAAGGGTTTTCCCCTCTGCAAATCATAATGACAAATGAATGCTAGGTATTCTGAGTAGAAGAAAGCCTAATAATCACCAAAGGATAAATGAAATGGATTTGACTAACTGACCTCAGGTTATCCTACAACACACACCCAGTCATGTCTTCTTCATCCCATCTACCCGCATTCTAAGTCATGAGTTAAGATACAGCACCATGGACAGCTACTACAGTGCCGCTCTCCATCCAAAGGGTTCTGAAGTGACATCCTTTACTCTAGCCTTTAACAGCTTGGTGGGTGTCTGTGGGGAAAATGCAAATTAATACCAACAGTTTCTGATATCGATCAAAACATTGCAAACAAGGCATAGGTGAATATGCCACAGGGTTCTCCAGAGGGTGGTGCAGTCTGCCCAACGCATCAGCGGGGGCACACTGCCTGCCCTCCAGGACACCTACACCACCCGATGTCACAGGAAGGCCAAAAAGATCATCAAGGACATCAACTACCCGAGCCACTGCCTGTTCACCCCGCTAACATCCAGAAGGTGAGGTCAGTACAGGTGCATCAAAGCTGGGACCGAGAGACTGAAAAACAGCTTCTATCTCAAGGCCATGACTAGCCATCACTAGCCAGCTACAACCCGGGTACTAAACCCTGCACCTTAGAGGCTGCTGCCCCATGTACATAGATATGGAATCACTGGTCACTTTAATAATGATGACATACATACATTCATACTTATAGGCTGCGTTCTGATGTGATTGGTCAAAATACCCTAAACCCTAACCCTAACCTGAACCCCTACTCTAACCCTAACCCTTACCCAACCCTAACTCTAAGCCTAACCTTAACCCTTACCTTAACTATTTTAAATTTGAACTTCAGTGGGGTAGGTAAGCTGTGACCTGATTCTCTGGCAGGTTATGAAAGGGGATGGTGGTTGATGTATGGTTCACAGGAAAATAGAGAATGTAAGATGAAGTGCTGAGGGCTCCATTTGTCAATCGAGGGAGGATGTGGCTCATTAGGTTTCTGAGCGGCCATCTTTCTTGCTTTTTCTTGACGATGCCTCTGTCTTCAGCAGTTTCATCAAGATAATGGTGACCTCAAAAAATAATCTATTTGAGCGATGTTTCTGGTTTCATTTCTGTACATTGAGTCACTACGGTCATTATGGTTGGTTGTTCATGACCTGGGGTGTAAATTGACCTCACCTTACGTTCTGATCTTAAAGAAAAAGAAATGCACAGCCGTTAAAACAAAAAAAAAAATCCACTAGGTCACCATGCTGCCGCACTACAGACAATAACATCTAGAGTCATAAGTAAACATCTGTTAATAGAATCCACCAGGGAAGAAAATCAGCGTGTTTGTTGTTTCAAAATGCATTTGGATAATGGTTGGATTGTGTGTGTGTGTGTCTCCACACGTCTGTACCTCAATTTCCCTCTCTGCACCCCCATAGTGCAGCTCTGTCTCAAAGAACTCTTGTCAGATAATTGAATGAGCTGTAGCAGAGAGAAAACCTGCAGTGGGGAGCTTGGCGCCTGCTGTCCTTATTATGTGTAACACAGCAGTCGCACCGCTTGCTCTTTGTGGTTCGCTCATGAATAGAGAAAAGGAATGTGTGGAATGACAGAGGTGAACACTGAGGAGAGAGACAGGGCATCACATTTTAACCAGCCCAGATAGAACAATCACTTTATCCACCTCCATGGCTCTGAGGTGAATTAGCATTTAACAATTGAACATTCCGGGGCATGCTTGGTGACAGGGGGCTCTGGTGGAACACAACCAACGGACTGGAGAGATTTCTGAGCAGCTCTCGGAAGTTTCAGATGAGTGAATTTAATATGCCCCAGGGCTTGGAGACATCATGTTTCAGGGAACCATTTCCATATACTAGCTAAGGGGAGGAGAGGTTAAAGAAGGATTATTAAGCCTTGACAATTGAGACATGGATTGTGTTTGTGTGTGTCATTCTGAGGCTGAATGGGCAAGACAAAAGATTTAAGTACCTTTAAACGGGGTATAGTAGTAAGTGCCAGGCGCTCTGGTTTGAGTGTGTCGAGAACAGCAACGCTGCTGGGTTTTTCACGCTCAACAATTTCCTGTGTGTATCAAGAATGGTCCACCACTCAACGGACATCCAGCCAACTTGATTGGAGTTAACATGGGCCAGCATCCCCGTGGAACTCTTTCAACAGCTTGTAGAGCATGCCCCAATGAATTGAGAATGTTCTGAAGGCAAAACTCAGTATTTGGAAGGTGTTATTTAGGAAATCAGTGTACAATTCAGATATTTGCACAGTGCCAGTCAAAAGTTTGGACACACCTACTCATTGAAAGGTTTTTCTTTATTTTTTACTATTTTCTACATTGTAGAATAATATTGAAGACATCAAAACTATGAAGTAACACATATGGAATCATGTTGTAACCAAAAAAGTATTGTACAAATCAAAATATATTTTACATTTTAGATTCTTCAAAGTAGCTACCCTTTACCTTGATGACAGCTTTGCACACTCTTGGCATTCTCTCAACCAGCTTCATGAGGTAGTCACCTGGAATGCATTTCAATTAACATGTGTGCCTTGTTAAAGTTAATTTATGGAATTTATTTCCTTCTTAATGTGTTTGAGCCAATCAGTTGTGTTGTGACAAGGTAAGGATGGTATACAGAAGATAGCCCTATTTGGTCAAATACCAAGTCCATATTATGGCAAGAACAGCTCAAATAAGCAAAGAGAAAAGACAGTCCATCATTTCATTAAGACATGAAGGTCAGTCAATCTGGAAAATGTCAAGAACTTTGAAAGTTTCTTCAAGTGCAGTTGCAAAAACCATCAAGCACTATGATGAAACTGGCTCTCATGAAGACCGCCACAGGAAAGGAAAACCCAGTTACTTCTGCTGCAGAGGATAAGTTCATTGGTTACCAGCCTCAGAAATTGCAGCCTAAATAAATACTTCACAGAGTTCAAGTGACAGACACATCTCAACATCAACTGTTCAGAGGAGACTGCGTGAATCAGGCCTTCATGGTTGAATTGCTGCAAAGAAACCACTACTAAAGGACACCAATAAGAAGAAGAGACTTGCTTGGGCCAAGAAATACGAGCAAAGGGCATTAGAGAGGTGGAAATTTGTCCTTTGGTCTGATGAGTCCAAATTGGAGATTTTTGGTTTGCGCTTAGTGGGACTATCATTTGTTTTTCAACAGGACAATGACCCAACACACCTCCAGGCTGTGTAGGGGCTATTTGACAAAGAAGGAGAGTGATGGAGTGCTGCATCAGATGACCTGGCCTCCACAATCAACCGGCCTCAACCCAATTGAAATGGTTTGGGATGAGTTGGACCGCAGAGTGAATGAAAAACAGCCAACAAGTGCTCAGCATATGTGGGAACTCCTTCAAGACTGTTGGAAAAGCATTCCTCATGAAGCTGGTTGAGAGAATGCTAAGAGTGTGAAAAGCTGTCATCAAGGCAAAGGGTGACTACTTTGAAGAATAAAAAATATATTTTGATTTGTTTAACACTTTTTTGGTTACTACATGATTCCATATGTGTTATTTCATAGTATTGATGTCTTCACTATTATTCTACAATGTATAAAATAGTACAAATAAAGATAAACCCTTGAATGAGTTGGTGTGTCCAAACCTTTGACCGGTACTGTATATCGTAAAATATTGTAGAAAAAACAATGATTTCCTAAATATTGTTTCAGGATCAACAGACATGTTGTCCACCTGCAAGGAGACAAAGTCTATAAGAATTGCTGCCCTGGTTCTTAGAAACCCCCAGTCCCTGATTAAATCTAGATTCCTCACTGGCCCTGTCCTTGATGCTGAATGGATTCTCCCTAACAGATTACACACAAGCACAATGGCCCTACAGCTCAACTATTACAATCATTGATTGACAATGCCATTCATGGAGCCCATGTCATGATGAGCGTAAATTACAGTGACATCCTTTGAGCATTCTAACAGGATGGGGGTGGGTGAGATTCAGACAGTGGGCTAGCGGAATAGGTGAAATGGATATCTCAGGGATCATTGATTTATTTTATATTTATCTTTTATTTAACTAGGCAAGTCAGTTAAGAACAAATTCTTATTTACAATGATGGCCTACCAAAAGGCCTCCTGCGGGGACAGGGGCATGGGATTAAAAATAAAAAATAAATACAATATAAATATAGGACAAAACCCACATCACAACAAGAGACAACAAAACACTACATAAGGAGAGACCTAAGACAACAACATAGCAAGGCAGCAACACATGACAACACTGCATGGTAGCAACACAACATGCTAGCAGCACAAAACATGGTACAAACATTATTTGACACAGACAACAGCACAAAGGGCAAGAAGGTAGAGACAACAATACATCACACAAAGCAGCCACAACTGTCAGTAAGAGTGTCCATGATTGAGTCTTTGAATGAAGGGATTGAGATAAAACTGTCCAGTTTGAGTGTTTGTTGCAGCTCTTTCCAGTCGCTAGCTGCAGCGAA
Organism: Salmo trutta; assembly: GCF_901001165.1. NCBI lineage: Eukaryota > Metazoa > Chordata > Actinopteri > Salmoniformes > Salmonidae > Salmo > Salmo trutta. The sequence goes on from NC_042981.1 coordinate 32,612,785, forward strand.
CTGAAAAGAGGAGCGACCCAGGGATGTGTGTGCTTTGGGGACCTTTAACAGAATGTGTCTGGCAGAATGGGTGTTGTATGTGGAGGATGAGGACTGCAGTAGATATCTCAGATAGGGGGGAGTGAGGCCTAAGAGGGTGTTATTTATCTTAAAGAGAAATATGGTTTGATAGAGTTTTTGCGATCTTTTTATATTCTGTTTCATATCTGGCAACCCAAAAGGATTCGACCAGAAAGGGAGCCAACAGTTATTGAGGGATTGATCCCCCTTCCTTCAATTTCTGCATCCTAATTTCACCTGTAGGTGGTGCAATAAAATAGGCAGACTGTGAGCTGAGTCTGAATTGAATTAACTCATAAATAGGTTCATTCTGAGTAAATGCTGTAGGCCTGTATCATCATGCTGTACAAAAGTGGCATACAATGTTTGATATTTAACTTTCGTGTAATTTATTAAATGTTGCCACCTGCAGCACATTAGGGAATTATGTTTTGTTAAATAGGCCTACATCAGTCAATCAAAAGAGCAGCACTAACAAGCAGAAACTTTGGACATGAATGTTCCCCACATCACTAAACATTCTTTGACATTCAGAGAGAAGACCACCTTTCCAACATTAAAGCAGGCCAGTGATGTTGTGGCGTAGGGCTCAAGGCTCCAAATATAAAGTCTATTTAGGGGCGGATGAGGTTTACTTTATGGATGGATGGAAAGGCAGCTGTATGCTAATGATGCGCCGATCCTTCAGTGCTTCCACTCTTGCAGGGCAACACGCGCCAATGAGCAAACACGCACATGCATCCGCTGAAACCCCAACATACTGGCCCACGCGCTCTTAGAAATTATCACGGGGGAGAGAGGAACTCCTTAAAATGCCATCAAAGTGTGTAGCTCCACGAACCACGAATAATATAACTGCCAGCAAAAACGCTGTCGAACAAACACGGACTATAGCCCAAATATATACAGTTGAAGTCGTACACTTAGGTTGGAGTCATTCAAACTCATTTTTCAACCACTCCACAAATTTCTTGTTAACAAACTATAGTTTTGGCAAGTCGGTTAGGACATCTACTTTGTGCATGACACAAGTAATTTTTCCAACAATTGTTTACAGACAGATTATTTCACTTATAATTCACTGTATCACAATTCCAGTGGGTGAGAAGTTTACATACACTAAATTGACTGTGCCTTTAAACAGCTTGGAAAATTTCAGAAAATGATGTCAAGGCTTTAGAAGCTTCTGATAGGCTAATTGACACCATTTGAGTCAATTGGAGGTGCACCTGTGGATTTATTTCAAGGCCTACCTTCAAACTCAGTGACTCTTTGCTTGACATCATGGGAAAATCAAAAGAAATCAGCCAAGACCTCAGAAAACAAATTGTAGACCTCCACAAGTCTGGTTCATCCTTGGGAGCAATTTCCAAACACCTGAAGGTACCATGTTCATCTGTACAAACAATAGTACGCAAGTATAAACACCATGGGACCACGCAGCCATCATACCTCTCAGGAAAGAGACGCGTTCTGTCTCCTAGAAATGAACGTACTTTGGTGCGAAAAGTGTAAATCAATCTCAGAACAACTGCAATGGACCTTGTAAAGATGCTGGAGGAAACAGGTGCAAAAGTATCTATATCCACAGTAAAACGAGTCCTATATCGACATAACCTGAAAGGCCGCTCAGCAAGGAAGAAGCCACTGCTCCAAAACCAACATAAAAAAGCCAGACTACGGTTTGCAACTGCACATGGGGACAAAGATTGTACTTTTTGGAGAAATGTCCTCTGGTCTGATGAAACAAAAATAGAACTGTTTGGCCATAATGACCATCGTTATGTTTGGAGGAAAAAGGGGGAGGCTTGATAGCCAAAGAACACCATCCCAACCGTGAAGCATGATGTTGTGGGTGTGCTTTTCTGCAGGAGGGACTGGTGCACTTCACAAAATAGATGGCATCATGAGGTAGGAAAATTATGTGGATATATTGAAGCAACATCTCAAGACATCAGTCAGGAAGTTAAAGCTTGGGTCTTCCGAATGGACAATGACCCCAAGCATACTTCCAAAGTTGTGGCAAAATGACTTAAGGACAACAAAGTCAAGGTATTGGAGTGGCCATCACAAAGCCCTGACCTCAATCCTATAGAACATTTATGGGCAGAACTGAAAAAGCATGTGCGAGCAAGGAGGCCTACAAACCTGACTCAGTTACACCAGCTTTGTCAGGAGTAATGGGCCAAAATTCACCCAACGTATTGTGGGAAGCTTGTGGAAGGCTACCCGAAACGTTTGACCCAAGTTAAACAATTTAAAGGCAATGCTACCAAATACTAATTGAGTGTATGTAAACTTCTGACCCACTGGGAATGTGATGAAAGAAATAAAAGCTGAAATAAATCATTCTCTCTACTATTATTCTGACATTTCACATTCTTAAAATAAAGTGGTGATCCTAACTGACCTAAGACAGGAAATGTTTAAATGTCAGCAATTGTGAAAAACTGAGTTTAAATTTATTTGGCTAAGGTGTATGTAAACTTCCGACTTCAACTGTATAAGGGCAGATTCATGAACGGTTGTAGGCCTACGTGGGCCTATAATGTGACTGGCCAGTAGCCTAGACCTATATATTTGTTGACTATTTCACATTTTTATAACACTATGGCCTGATAAGGGGAGAAAACTCGTTTTAAACTTGTTAATGTAGAAAGTTAAACGTAGAAAGAAGTTGCTATATATGTATAATTTAAGAGAGACAAAATGTGAATTGCACAAAGCTAACGGTTTGCATTCAAACAAGCGAAAGCGCATCAGAACAGAGCCATCCATTCAAAAGGCGCATGTTTCAACTAAGGATGGTGTAATTATTTGACTTGGTCATACAGCAGCTTTATGCAAATTAGGAGAACAATAGGCCTACCCGATGATGGAGATTATTCTTGCCTTGCTTCCCCACGCAGAGAAAAAGAAAGCACGCTCTGCCAAGTGACGCATGCACGCTCATCTAAAGATATTATTATAAAACGCAGGCAACCATAACTCGAGGCCTACTAGACGAAAATAATCGTAGATGATCGACCTTGTATGCATATAGCGTACTCTCTAAACTTGATGGCTGTAAAATTGTATAGGCCTACATTTAAATGTAATGTATGCACAAAACTGACAATAAATGATCAGAAATAACCCTGACTACAAAACACAGTATGAAAATGCTCAATTTACAAATCCTTTGGAAATACATTTTCAAAGAATTGAAACATGCAAGACATTCTGATTTTCTGAAAGTGTTTTATAATAGCCTACATGCAACTTAAAGTGCCTAAATTAAAAACATCAAACCAATCCTGATTTGAAGACGGTAGACGATATATTCATTCCAAATGTGAACTTCAGAGTAAAACTTTGAAAACCAACTATTATTTCACAAAATGAATAATACTAGGATACAGATGTATGGCTTTTTTCCAACAAGAACGTAACCTTATCAAACAAAAACAGTTTGTAAAAGGATATTTTTAGAGATATTTTATCGTTGCACATGACATCCATATCACATTCCATACAGAGCAACACTGGGCGCGCTCGGGCAGTGATTACACACAGCACACGCCTATCTCTGGGACAGATTGGCGGTGAGTCCTATTTCACAGTGAAGGGGTCAATTTGCCTTTCAAACAAAAGCGTGGGCAGTCGTTCCCGTGGCTATTGTGTACCATGACCAGAACCGTTTTTATTACTTATAGTGAGATGTCTGATTTATAACTCCAGTTAAACTGCCGAGACAGACGCGTGCGCAAATAAATACATTCGTACCAAATAATGTTCATTTTCAAGAAGTCTTGCCTTGTTTGTGTAAAATAATAACACTGCTTATCGAATTTTCGAAGATAGGGCCTTAACGTGTGTGTGTGACATTGGTATGTTATATTGTTGGAGGTTCGTGCGTAAAGCTTGCTTTTGACTGGGGGAAAGTCCCATTAAACCACAATAGCCTACAACAACACGTGTGTGCCATTGCTTTACTTTCGCCACTGACATCACTTGCTGCCCAAGTTTTTAGATTTTCATTTTGTTGTGTTTTATTCTATTAATGCAAATAAAGTCTTGCAACGTCTTTGTTGCCTTCTCAACCAGACCCCTCTCCAGACCAGTCCCCGTCTTAATTCACAATTCTGATGGTTGTGGCAGTGACGGACATTTCCTTTTGGCAGCTCCGTGGCCCCCAAAGGAGAGGCACAAAGCCGTGGCACGTGTGTATTTGTATAGAGAACCATCAAACCGTAAAAGGAGGAGGGCCCGGCGTGTGCCTCTGTCGGGGAGTGGCCGAGCGCACACATTCATGTAATAAACCGCAAGTACATCTGCTAAGCTATCTGCACATCCTTCAACGAAATCCACCAAACGCAGGCTTTGAACCCTCCCACATCCAAATCCACTGGGATCTTCGTTTCGTCTGATTGGTTGAGGATGCGACAACAAGGGGCGAGAACAATAGCACCATTCTGGCATAAAAAGAGTGCAGCTATGCCTTGGAGACGAAAACATTTCAGGAACACAGAGATCAATAGCTTAGCGAAAATATAAGTTAGCAACCGAGGCTCCTGGCGTGACTGTAATTTCACAAACCTGGATATCATCCGAGCCTTCGCCCACCTCTCCAAAGTGCCTTTCTGTCATTCGCAAAGATGCCCAAAGGATTCCTGGTAAAAAGAAACAAGAAATCAGCACATGTTTCCTACAGGACTCGTACAGATGAATATGAGCAGGAGCATCACATCCCAGCCTTTCAGAGTCAGGTGGACTCATCTCCGCCCGTCTCTATTGCGTCCAGTCCGGACCGCGCAGCTCCATCACCAGACATCGCAGCAGACGCCCCGGTCCCCAGTCTAGATGCTAAAGGGGTTCCGTTTGGCAACCAAGAGGCGGTGTACCAATCCCTCTACAGCCCCACCAGGCCCATCAGCAAGGACCACGAGAGGAGATATTACGGGAGAAGTTTTAATCTAGGTTCGCCAATTTCTGCTGAATCATTCCCGACAACCGCCTCCCTCAGCAGTTTAGATCATCTCCTGTTCGCCCCGGTGGATTTGAAAATAGGCACCAGCAACAGCAACCGCAGCGGCACAACCAGCAGGATCCCTGTTACAGCCATCAGGGGCGGTACTAAGAGGCCCGCATCCGACACTGAGCGCAAGAGCAAACCTGCCTCCAAAAAACCCAAAGCCATCAGAAAACTGAATTTTGAAGACGAAATGACAACGTCTCCGGTACTTGGTCTGAAAATCAAAGAGGCTCCTGTCGACTTTAAACCCAGAACGCAGACATCGGCAGGTGGGAAGCCTTTAGGAGAGTTTGTCTGTCAATTGTGTAAGGAAGCATACGCTGATCCATTTTCTTTGGCCCAGCACAAGTGCTCTAGGATAGTGAGAGTTGAGTACAGGTGTCCTGAGTGTGATAAGATGTTCAGCTGCCCGGCTAACCTCGCCTCTCACCGGCGCTGGCACAAACCGAGAGCGCAGAGTGCAGCCGGGATACCATCTACCCCAAGCATCAAATCTGAAATCGCCAAAATTCCCCCCAGTGTCAAGTCCACCCCAGAGGAAGCCAAAGACCCAAGAATCGACCTTCTGAGTGACAGAGACACCCCCAGCCCGGGTATGTCTGAATCGGGCTCAGAAGACGGTTTATACAACTGCCAATACTGTGGGAAGAGGTTTAAGCGCCAAGCATACCTAAGAAAACACATCCTGGGACACCAAGCCTTGCAGAATAAAATGTTCGAGGACCACGCGTTTCAAAACAGCGAAAGAGTGGAAGAGCAGGTGCCAGTGTCCTTATCCTCAGAGGAAAATACAAACCAAAGTCCCCTGAATCTAAGCCCCGTGGACTGCCTTCTCTGCCCCGTTTGCGGGGAGAATTTCCCCAACAGGGCCAGCCAGGAGAGACACCTGCGTCTCATGCACTCCTCCCAGGTGTATCCCTGCAAGTACTGCTCTGCCACTTTCTACAGCTCACCGGGACTCACGAGGCACATCAACAAATGTCATCCGTCGGAAAATAGGCAGGTGATCCTGCTTCAAATGCCCGTGCGCCCGGCTTGCTGAGCAAAGGGAGCGTTGGAAAACAAGTTAATTGCCTACACTACTGAAAGACAGGCAACTTGATGTTTAGATTGTGTGTTCGATGAGAGGTGTCCTATCCATGCCAATCAGATGGTTGTTGAATGCTGATCTATTTCTTGAAATAAAAAATAGGCATATATTTTGAGATTTCTCTCAAATTAGTTTATTGAAAGAAAACAAAGTGTTAGTTTGACTGTTAAAGGTATTTTTCTAGGACAGCTGCACACGTGCTCAAGTAGCCTAATAGCTTCTAGACCTAAGAACTGTTTCATTTTCCCTCATAAAAGCCTTTTAATTCACAGACTGTGAATTTCTGTTTCATTCAGCTTTATGCTAACTTATGAATCACAGGACAGACTTATCAACTTTGTCTTAAAAACGTACAAATATCGAACCATTCCCTTTGAGTAGAACCACAAATGCCTTTAGAATATAGCCGAAACACATCTAAGCTCTGCTGTACAACTGCCTTAAAAAAGTCAACATAATGATTGTTTTAATTTTGAATGCTGGCACATATTTTATTATTAATTGTTGCAATATTGTTTCGTCATAATACTTGTATTTATTTATTTATTTATTTATTCTATTTGCAATTCTATTCTGTAATTTATTGTTGTGCTGTGTGATTATTCTGTGTCATTCTGGCAGTTCACATGTGGTAGCCAAATGTTTTGTCAAAATGATGAGTTGTGATAATTGTCGTGGACCGTTCTAAACCTTCAATCTCCACAGCTCTTGTAAAACGTAAAGCTCTTACCTTAGATGCAATCTTTTTCTATGAACATTTTTATTTTCTTAAATGTTGGCTTTTATAGCGCTTTGATTGTATGTGTACACTGTTGTCATCTATCTATCCATCGAAATAAAAAAATATTTTCAAAATGAACCCATTTATTTTGCTCTAGTTTGACATTGACACAAACTGTCTTGAATAATACTAGGACTACATCACCCAGGGCTGCCTGCCCTCCCTGACTTCATATCTACAACAAGAAAATGAACGGACCTATAGGGAACTATTCATTAAAATGGATGTCAGAAAAAAATATTTGTCCTTTAGAAAAACAAAACAATAACATTTTTATTGTGCAAACGATATATTATGGAAATCCATCTGGGTATAAACTCAAGAGACACAATCTTCAGCCGAATAATTCTAAACGGTAGGCTTTTGGGAAATGGGTGCATATGGGGAAAAAGTTGTCTTGAAAATCCTTCTTATTCTTTCAATTTCTCCACTGCACTTTGCCTACACAACAAAATATCATATATTATTTCTCTCAGCTTCACAGCATTAATTTGGCTATTTGTATGAAACTTCAGCCTATGTGAAAGCTCAAAAAACATAGATGAAGCCTACTCAAGTGGGTAATTAGTAAAGGATGTACAATAGCCTAATTACCATGGATATTCAAGCCTTGATGCAGGCATATTCACTTCGGATGCATCATTTCTACAATGATGTGACTGATGTCAACCAGATACTTTTCAAGGACTGTACTCCTCTGAACAAACCAACCTAATTCCTCTTAGACCCCTTTCAGGTTTCATTTAACTGTGATTGCATCCGATGCCAGCAATTTTTTCTAGGCAACGGAAATGATACCCTAAATTGACTGTCACTGTATTATTGATATGATGACTCAAGCCTGGTTTTGGTTTCTATAAAGAAGAGACAGAGAGCACTTAGCTTCCAGTCATAAATTGCCATAATGCTTGGTCAGAACATGGCTCAGGACAAAGAGGTGATGGCCACACAACTCACCTCAAGATCAGAAGGAGATTTGTCTTTTCTTGAGGAGACTCAGAATTAGATTTCCCCTTTTAAATGGCTGCCTGACTGTGTAAGCTGAACATCCAGGTTCACATACACTCCCCATGAAGAGAAAGATTGGTAACAACTTCCAGAAGCGTGTGTGTGGCTTCAGCCAGCCAATGAGGGGGTAAGGATCATTGTTAGGTCATGACTGTGGATACCGTCATGTAGCTCACTAATGAGGACAGGCCTCTAGGCAGTAGACATGTGGAACTCTTGATATGTCACAACGTGAAAAATAGACTGTTCACATACACTGAGTGTACAAAACATTATTAACACCTGCTCTTTCCATGAGACTGACCAGGTGAATCCAGGTGAAAGCTATGATTCCTTATTGATGTCACTTGTTATATCCACTTCAATCAGTGTAGATGAAGGGGAGGAGACAGGTTAAAGAAGGATTTTTTAACCCTGAGACAAGCCTTGGACTGTGTATGCGTGCCATTCAGAGGGTGAATGGGCAAGACAAAATATTTTAGTGCCTTTGAACGAGGTATGGTAGTAGGTGCCAGGCGTACCGGTTTGAGTCAAGGTTTTTTTCGCTCAACAGTTTCTCGTGTGTATCAAGAACGGTCCACCACCCAAAGGACATCCAGCCAACTTGATACAACTGTGGGAAGCATTGGAGTCAACATGGGCCAGCATCACTGTGGAAAGCTTTCGACAGCTTGTAGTCCATTCCCTGATGAATTGAAGCTGCTGTGAGTGCAAAAAGGGGGAGGGGGGAAGTCAATATTAGGAAGGTGTTCCTAATGTTTGGTATACTCAGTGTGTCTTGAATTTATACCTACTGTAGATCACAATTAGTCTCCGTTCTTAACTTGTAAATATTCAATCTCAATGTAGACAAACGCAGGAGAGTTTCAGACGGTCCAAAGGGACAGGATCAGGCAAGATAGACCGACAGTTTCAGACGGTCCAAAGGGACAGGATCAGGCAAGATAGACCGACAGTTTCAGACGGTCCAAAGGGACAGGATCAGGCAAGATGGACCGTCTGAAACTGTCGGTCTAAAGGGACAGGATCAGGCAAGATGGACCGACAGACACACATCAGACACACATCACCAATTATCGTCTTAAGTCTTTAACAATCCTCCCAGTGTAGGCTAGGTGCTGTAGACATTGTACCTGTACCTTCAGTGGGGGCCCATTATCCCAGCCTCCTCTCCTGGAGCTGCATGGAGCAGCAGGGGGACAGATGGGAAGGGGGTCAGGTTACCCCGGCTGCTGCTTCTGGGCCAGGGTTGAAAAACCAAGACAACAGCACCATCATGTCACCCCTCCACCCCGTCGACCACCCCCCTCTTCCCCCAAAGCCAGAGGTTACAGTCAACCTGTCACTGCAGCCAAAGCAGCAGATTCTCACGAGATGATTTATGGAGGATAGGCGTTACTGTGACAGGGTTAGGCTAGTACCCATCTCTGTAATGACCGTATTAAAGGAAAAGGTTGAATTTACTTTCTCTTCTTCCGCTCAACTGCTATGAAAAAAAGCCATTCAAATCAATAGACTCAAACAAATAACACAGAGAACACGTAGAATTTCAAATTGATTTAATGAAATGTTTTTGATTTTCACATTTCTAATAAAGATAGCATGACTTCAGTCATTAAAAACGGTTTGATATGTTAACAAGTAATGATGAAATCTTCAAGCCTTTTTCCCCCTCTTCCTCTTATACAAATACTATATTACAGGCATTAATATATTTATGGTAAAGGACTGAAACCCTCGATTTCACACAATGTACAGGATTCCTAAACCAAAACCTAGAATTAACACTAAATCTGTTGCTTCACATGAGTTGAACCAGTCTTGAGTAAGACACAATCCTTTCCCTGGTCAAATCAAACCTTACGCCCATTTACTCCCATATATAACAGGGATCCCATCCACAACATCAAATCTACAATCTAGACTCCATAAGAAGATCGGTAAAAAGAGCTGGGTAGTTCTTTACAGTGGCTATTGGGAAGGTGAAAGCATTGATCTGACTCAGGTCAGTATTTACATACATTCTTCAAATTCACAAAATGGACTTCATTATTTCTGAACGAACTCTCCGTTCATGCCTCCTATGTTATTAATCAGTGCTTGGGAAAGAAAGGGACACAAAAAAACAGAACAAAATGAAAGAAAGAGAGGATGTACAGGTAAGGCAAAGTAGTGCAACAGACAGGGACAGCGTTGCAGCTCTGGTGGAACCCTTCATAATGTGTGCATAACACCTGGCTTCCATGGCAACCCAAAGGCGCAGGTTGTGGTGGAGGAGGAGGCGCGGGTAGGATAGCGCCAGCCTGCCTGTTGCTACGAGGGTCGCCAGAGCACAGCGCTGGTATGCCTTCTAACTCCCCAGCCCCCCACCCCTCCACTGTGGCCTCACGAGGTTACTCGGGGTGCATCATGGGAAATAGGAGGAGTTGGTGCCATTTGATTCCAATTCAGAGAGAAAGGAGAACAGAGCACCTCCTCAAATAAAGACGAAACAAAGTGGGCCAAACCCAGTCAATCTGCTCATATAAAACGTGTGAGAGGACGAGGAGGACAAGACATTGACCTTTACAGTCACACAGGGGGAAAAAACAGTCTCTCCCTCTAGAACAAAGACATGAGACAGGAAGGCAAGGCTAGCTGTCCTCCTTTTTGCTCTTGCAATGAACAGAAACAAAATAAATCAAATGATGTCTAACAGTGGTTTACAGTGGTGGGGGTCTTGGAATGGATCTTGGTGGACAGACATTACACAGGCACTGCGAGAAGCTCCTTCACAAATACACACAGCCATACACACGCACACACGGACGCGCATACACACACCAGTGCATGGAGTTAAGATTCACCTGAGGCTCCGGTGGCGTTTTCCTCTAAAACAACACATGTATACATTATACAACACTACAAACATCAAATAAAGCAATTTACATCCAAGAATAAAGAGAAAATACACATTCATTGCTAGGTTATCAATGACAGTGAGTGCAAAAGACCATCTGTAGGAACATTGGAATGTCATTCTTAGCTTTACAACAGGAGAGAACAATGGCAGAGGAAGAGACAGATGGAAGTTACTGGATTACAGGTTATGAACCCAGGTTAAACAATCCTACACAGTGTAACATCACTAAACAATTAGAAATGCAGTCTTTTCTCATTTCCAGCAGAGTTGCATAAATCAAAGGAAGACTGAATCCATTTTAAAAGGTCCTTATAGCGATAAAAAAACAAAAAAAAGTTTTCGATTCACCTCGAGGTTGGAAAGACATCATTGATTGTCCACTCCAGGTTCATAACTATTAAAAACAGACTCCTACTGCATTGGCTCACAGCACTCCGTAACCAGGAAGTGTGTGGTGTGGTGCAGCATTATGCTAGAGCAGCACCTCCTATGTCACAGCCCTTCCACCTCTCCACAACATGAGGATGAGTATGGTCCAAACAGACTTCCATGGCTCAAGGCCAAGGACAAAACAACACACTTAAATATGATCCTATCCTGTCAACAGTAAGAGTATCATCAGTGATTTACACAGCAGAATTGCAAGGGGGGGGGGGCAGTCAATGGGAAAACCATGAAATGAGTCCCTTTTGGGTAGTGTAACTTGGTGAAGAAAAAAGTTTTATTTCATATAATTAGATTTAACATTCAACATGTGTTCATAAAGAACAAGTTTTCTCATCTCAAGAGGTTAAATAAAAAGACTAAGCGCCTATTAAGTGCCAAAAAAAGGAACAGGGTTGACGATTTCACCCTGAACAAGGCAGTTAACCCACTGTTCCTAGGCCGTCATTGGAAATAAGAATGAGCTCTTAACTGACTTGCCCAGTTAAATAAAGGTTGAATAAAAAAAATTCTTAAAATCAGACATAATTCCCCTTGCGACAGGGGGATTGGAAGCTTGTGTTTAGGGACAGGGAGGGGAAATTGAATGCAGCTTCACCATTTTAGAAATAAAATGTAAAAAAACATTTCTAGCCTGTCTATCTGTGAGTAACAGGGTTAATGTGTTATGTCGACCTGCTCAGTTCTCCACCACAAAACACCAGAAAACCAGCTCATCAAGAACCTGATTTTACACTATCATTTCACTATGACATGTTCAATGTTTCTTTTGAAATGATTACTAGTAGACTATACTAAAAGTTCAGGGTTGACCTTAAAATGAGTGGCATGTCTTTTGTTCTTACTTAAAATTAATCACATGAAATAGATCATCTCCAGAAATTACTTTGTTAAAGCGAAGAAAATAACTAGGGCTTTACAATGATGGTGAAAACTTTGGGGTTAAGTGGGTTAACATCTTCCGAAAGGTCACAGAGGATGCAGAGGGAAATGTCAAAACGCTGCATTTTGGCACTTTAGCAAGTCTTTATTCATGAAAGAAAAACAGATTTATTGAATTCTCCATGTGGAGTCTTTTAAAGAGCACTTCATTTAATATAAGAGGCTTTTAAAATTCAATATTGGTGCACAATTTCTACTTAAAATATCAAGGGGGTACAAAAGGAACTCATTTTGTGGAAAGACCCTTTACCAAAATGCATATGGGTGATCATATTCCTTTTCTATGTCACAACCATAGAGATCCTTGTTTGGAAATGTTGACGATATGTGGACTTTAAGCCACCAGACATGATTGTTCAGTCAATTCCCTGTCTATATTTAATTGCTGTACTGACAAGTGATATTAATCAGATTCTTCCAGAAAACGCAGCAACATCGGAACAAACTTCAATAGCTTAAATTTCTTCTTCAGGTCAAATATGCAGTTTAACAGTAAAACAATTGGAAATGTATCAAAGTATCAATAACTGCCACATAAATAAACAATTGCAATATGCTCCAGTTATATGTTTAAACGAGATAAAAAACAAACAATGCACACACCCAAACTTCAGTCATGAGGGGCTAGGTATAAGGTTTCACAGCAGGACCTGTAGTAAAGACGAAGCAGGGGAGGTTTGGGAGGTGGGTCGGGCGAGAGAGAGCTCAGTTGGAAGATTTGCTTATGGCGCTGGCTGATCGGCGGAGTTTTCCGGAAACTCTGTTCTTTGTGGCACGGGGAATCGTGGGGGAGACCTGGTCCGCCTGGTCCGTTCCTAAAGAAACACTGAGCTCAGCACTCGTGCTGCCGCTGAGAGAGCCTGGACAGAGAGAGAGAGGGAGGGGATGAGAGAAGTGGTGAGACGTGGCAGGCTAACATAGCACTGATAAGACTGGCATACTCCAGCACGTTCTGACTGCCATGCATGTCATCGCTCCCCGTCCCCCAAAACAGACACCCCAAACTGCTTACTCCCTCTAAGGTCAAATGTATAATAGCAAAACAAAAACAGAAACAGGTGTATAGATTGATTTGAACCTTTAATTCCTCACAGTTTGCAAAGTGGCACGTGTGTGGACTAGATCAAGCTATATAAACATTCAGATGCAATGTTCACCATTCTTTCATCACGTGCTTTGACTGGCTAGACTAGAGGCTACTAGGGCAGAGAAGCTGGATATTTCTCCCAACACTTTGGGTTTGGGTGGGCAGATGCTTGCATGAGTAGGGGAACACCTTCGCTGTTCAGCATAAAGAGGATGTGACAGATTGCTCAAGTCTTAAAATGTTGTATAGTAAAAAGCGAATGGAACATTATGTTAACTGGACAGGCATGTCGCAAGCATGTGGAGATACGCCTTTTGTTCAACATTGTGGATCGGGGCTCCCGAGTGGTGCAGCGGTCTAAAGGCACTTCATCTCAGTGCTAGAGGGACCACTACAGACCCTGGTTCAATTCCAGGCTGTATCACAACAGGCCGTGATTGGGAATCCCATAGGGCGGCGCACAATTGGCCCAGCGTCGTCCGGGTTTGGGTTTGGCTGGGGTAGGCCGTCATTGTAAATAAGAATTTGTTCTTAACTGACTTGCCTAGTTAAAGAAAAGGTTAAATAAATACAAAATAAAAATGATTACAGGCTGCAAGCAGTGAAAAGTGAGGGTGAGGCCGGTAAGAGCAAACACATTTTGCGTACACGCCCCAACGCATCTTAACGATGCTTCAAGTTTAAACAACTTTCCTGCTTTGCCAAGACGGCATCTGGTTGCCTATTTTCTTTCCTCCACTTTTTTCTCTCCATCTTTCTGAAGCATCTCAAGTTCCTGCAGCTAAAAGAGACAGCAGATGGCTGCAGCAACAGACACTCAGCCTAGTGGACACAAGCATCCCTGACTTCCACTCATTCAGAGGGGGAGGGGTGTGTTAGCAGAATGGATCTTCATTATGCATATGAAAAGAACAGAGGAGGGCTGTGAGTCGACGTATGGGCAGGCCTAACCCAAGCGCAACCCTACAGCCCCACTTCCAACCCCAGAATTCCACTAGCTTCCACTTTGGCCATTCCACCACTTGAACTTCCCCGCTGGCCCTGCCACGCCCCACCCTCTCGTATAGTTGTTGGATAATAGGGAGGGGCACGGCAGCTGAGGAGTGGGTCGCTGGGCCACAGATAAGATAACCCTTTCAGGTAAAGGCCTCCACACAGACGTTACATTTACTAGCCCACCAGCATGCTACCTAGAACCCACCCATGTAATGGACACCTCTACAGGTGAGCCGGTGCAAACTAGTGTTACCATCGACTTCGTCGTTGCAATATCTACTAGCATGCTAGCAGTTTCCATAGACATCCAGTCTTTGTGCTAACGCTAGTTAGCAATTGCGCTACCGTTAGTTGGTAACTTCCTTTAAACTGCCTGCCGAGACACAAAAATGGTATCCAGGAGTTCATCTGACTCTGGGGAAGTAGATAAAGGGCTTCATTGCCAAAATTATCCTGAATTATCTCTAACAACTATCCTGACAGAGGCCATGATGGGGCAGAGACCTGCACAGGGTGCCTTTTATCTTAATCCTTTCATAGAAAGAGAGAAAGAAAGTGAGAGAGAAAGAAAGTGAGAGAGAAAGAAAGTGAGAGAGAAAGAAAGTGAGAGAGAAAGAAAGTGAGAGAGAAAGAAAGTGAGAGAGAAAAAGCAGAGAGACAACCCCCCCCCAAAAAAAACAAAGGACATAAATGGGCCTCATCCCCATCGGTTCCCTGCAGCAATTGAAAAAAAGCTTAAATGACAGACGTTTTCTTCCAGTACGGCAGGTGTTAGTATCACATTCTGCCTCAGGCGAACAGGGGAGAAAAAAAAAATTACCAGGAAGGAAAAAAAAGCGCTGGGGAGATGAATATAAAGGCGTGACATGCAGAAGCTTAGCCAGAGAGAAGAGCGGCCGTGTTGCTCATGCTACTACTGAGTCAGGTGCTAGTTGTCCCGAACCGTGCAGCGTCACTCACAATTACTGCCTGGATAAATGGAGAACGCAATCCCCATATAACGTCATATCAACCCCCCCTACAACGTTAACGTTCCTTTAAAAAGCGGTAGTTGGGTAAATAAAGCGTGTTAGTACCAAATAAAGGAGAAACCAGGGATGAGTGAACGGGAGAGCGAGGGTAGGCCCTAGGGCGACACACAAGCTTCCGGCCGGTGCTCGGGGCTTACCTTCTTCAATTACTGTAATGACACCTTTAACATGTTTTAATCTAAAAGAAAAACAGACAGTAGAGCGTCACATTAAGACCGACAGTCACCACAACACAGCCCTGCTGTAGACCGACAGTCACCACAACACAGCCCTGCTGTAGACCGACAGTCACCACAACACAGCCCTGCTGTAGACAGACAGTCACCACAACACAGCCCTGCTGTAGACAGACAGTCACCACA
Source organism: Salmo trutta (assembly GCF_901001165.1). Taxonomy (NCBI): domain Eukaryota; kingdom Metazoa; phylum Chordata; class Actinopteri; order Salmoniformes; family Salmonidae; genus Salmo; species Salmo trutta. The sequence goes on from NC_042981.1 coordinate 32,628,502, forward strand.
ACACAGCCCTGCTGTAGACAGACAGTCACCACAACACAGCCCTGCTGTAGACAGACAGTCACCACAACACAGCCCTGCTGTAGACAGACAGTCACCACAACACAGCCCTGCTGTAGACAGACAGTCACCACAACACAGCCCTGCTGTAGACAGACAGTCACCACAACACAGCCCTGCTGTAGACAGACAGTCACCACAACACAGCCCTGCTGTAGACAGACAGTCACCACAACACAGCCCTGCTGTAGACAGACAGTCACCACAACACAGCCCTGCTGTAGACAGACAGTCACCACAACACAGCCCTGCTGTAGACAGACAGTCACCACAACACAGCCCTGCTGTAGACAGACAGTCACCACAACACAGCCCTGCTGTAGACAGACAGTCACCACAACACAGCCCTGCTGTAGACAGACAGTCACCACAACACAGCCCTGCTGTAGACAGACAGTCACCACAACACAGCCCTGCTGTAGACAGACAGTCACCACAACACAGCCCTGCTGTAGACAGACAGTCACCACAACACAGCCCTGCTGTAGACAGACAGTCACCACAACACAGCCCTGCTGTAGACCGACAGTCACCACAACACAGCCCTGCTGTAGACCGACAGTCACCACAACACAGCCCTGCTGTAGACCGACAGTCACCACAACACAGCCCTGCTGTAGACAGACAGTCACCATAACACAGCCCTGCTGTAGACAGTCACCACAACACAGCCCTGCTGTAGACAGACAGTCACCACAACACAGCCCTGCTGTAGACAGACAGTCAGGGAGGGAGGTGAGGGGGACATTCAGGAAGCCTGTGTGGTTAGTTATTGTCACAGTGAGGATCACAGTCATACAAGAAACAAGGAAACATGACGCATCCAATAAGACATTTAACATGTTAAGAGACGGCACCATTATCAGACAGCGAGACGTCCACTTGTGTTGGTTGGAGTCTCTTGCGTGCTCTTGATGGGTAAATGATTTCTGTAACTTTACATTGCATAGGTTGGTATGACTGCTTATTATAAAATAAGAAAATGTTGGGCTGAATGCTGTGAAATGCTCATGAACCAGTTCAACACCATGAGATAGAGATCAGTGTTAGAGGGAAAAAAAAGGCATATTACCATGTGTTATACAATTCATTATAAACCAGGTGGTTCCAGCCCTGAATGCTGATTGGCTGAGAGCCGTGGTATTTCAGACCGTATACCACGGGTATGACAAAACATGTATTTTTCCTGCTCAATTACATTGGTAATCAGTTTATAATAGCAATAAGGCACCTCAGGGGTTTGTGGTGTATTGTCAATATACCACGGATAAGGTCTGTATCCAGGCACTCCGCGATGCGTCGTGCGTAAGAACAGCCCTTAGCCGTGGTATATTGGCCATATACCACAGCCCCTCGTGCCTTATTGCTTAAATATACCACGTACTAATGAAACAGTGCTTGTGTATGTGTATAGGATAACACAATCTGCACTGGAGTACATACAGCGTGCCGTCCCGCGAACAAACAAAAACCACCGACCAGGTTGACCTCTCCGACACATGGTGAAAGCTGGAGGCTCTTCAGCAGCCAACCCATGCAGTTAAAGCAGAGGTAGACGAGGGAAGCAGGTGAAGAGCTGTTGTCTCCAGACAGACAGTGGTTTAAGGGTGAGAGAGGGAGGCCTGTCTAGACTCCGGGGAGTTGAGAGCTCTTCAGTTTGAATCCATTAGCAGCTGGGTCTCATGAGAGAAGTTGTTTACCTCTTTTAAAATCCACATTTATTCAACCCGTTGAATAATCACGTGTAACTCCATCTTCACATGTATTGCAGCCAGAGTAGAACTCCATAGGAAAACGCACAGTCCATTGGCAAACCAACACGCCAACAAACACTCAAACCACATGGATCAAAATCCAGACAGACAGAGCACAACCCTCTAATGAGGGACATTGCAGACACTCAGTGCTGAGGATGACAGCAATCTACTGTGCGTTATAAGATGGGTGATGCAGGAGGAGGAAGATTTGGGGAGGGAGGTGATTGAGGTAGGGGTTAGGATGAATGAGGTTCACTGAGATGGCGTAGCTGTGGCGTCAGAGATGAAGGACAGGTTAATGTTGCTGGTGGAGGGTGGACAATGGGCATCATGCCTAGCGGAGGAAACAGCTAGGAGTCTTACAGTCCAGCTTGGCCCAGGGGTACTCCACGTCCCAAACCATCCCCGGCCAACAGCTGCACGCTGCGCATCATGGATGACATGTTAGTGGAGCAATGAGCCAAAGCAGAAGTATTGACAAGCACACACACTGCAGCAGCATATGGAACGACAAGCACCACAATAGATTCAGCTGCGGAACGATTCCCTCTTAAACGCACGGTCAGGGGGCCAGAACCTAATTACAAATAATTTGTCAATTGACCGCAAGAAGATATACACTGTGTGCACAAAACATTAGGAACACCTAAACAGAACAGCCTCAATTCGTCGGGGCATGGACTCTACAAGGTGTTGAAAGCATTCTACAGGGATGCTGGCCCATGTTGACTCCAATGCTTCCCACAATTGTATCAAGTTGGCTGGATGTTCTTTGGGTGGTGGATCATTCTTGATACACACAGGAAACTGTTGAGCGTGGAAAAACCCATCAGCGTTGCAGTTCTTGACACACTCAAACCGGTGTGCCTGGCACCTACAGTGGGGGGAAAAAAGTATTTGATCCCCTGCTGATTTTGTACGTTTGCCCACTTACAAAGAAATGATCAGTCTAGAATTTTAATAATAGGTTTATTTGAACAGTGAGACAGAATAACAAAATCCAGAAAAACGCATCTCAAAAATGTTATAAAATGATTTGCATTTTAATGAAGGAAATAAGTATTTGACCCCTCTGCAAAACATGACTTAATACTTGGTGGCAAAACCTTTGTTGGCAATCACAGAGGTCAGACGTTTCTTGTAGTTGGCCACCAGGTTTGCACACGTCTCAAGAGGGATTTTTTCCCACTCCTCTTTGCAGATCTTCTCCAAGTCATTAAGGTTTCGAGGCTGACGTTTGGCAACTCGAACCTTCAGCTCCCTCCACAGATTTTCTATGGGATTAAGGTCTGGAGACTGGCTAGGCCACTCCAGGACCTTAATGTGCTTCTTCTTGAGCCACTCCTTTGTTGCCTTGGCCGTGTGTTTTGGGTCATTGTCATGCTGGAATATCCATCCACGACCCATTTTCAATGCCCTGGCTGAGGGAAGGAGGTTCTCACCCAAGATTTGACTTCACCCCATCCATCGTCCCTTTAATGCGGTGAAGTTGTCCTGTCCCCTTAGCAGAAAAACACCCCCAAAGCATAATGTTTCCACCTCCATGTTTGACGGTGGAGATGGTATTCTTGGGGTCATAGGCAGTATTCCTCCTCCTCCAAACTCGGCGAGTTGAGTTGATGCCAAAGAGCTCCATTTTGGTCTCATCTGACCACAACACTTTCACCAGTTGTCCTCTGAGTCATTCAGATGTTCATTGGCAAACTTCAGACGGGCATGTATATGTATTCTTGAGCAGGGGGACCTTGCGGGCGCTGCAGGATTTCAGTCCTTCACGGCGTAGTGTGTTACCAATTGTTTTCTTGGTGACTATGGTCCCAGCTGCCTTGAGATCATTGACAAGATCCTCCCGTGTAGTTCTGGGCTGATTCCTCACCGTTCTCATGATCATTGCAACTCCACGAGGTGAGATCTTGCATGGAGCCCCAGGCCGAGGGATATTGACAGTTCTTTTGTGTTTCATCCATTTGCGAATAATCGCACCAAATGTTGTCACCTTCTCACCAAGCTGCTTGTCGATGGTCTTGTAGCCCATTCCAGCCTTGTGTAGGTCTACAATCTTGTCCCTGACATCCTTGGAGATCTCTTTGGTCTTGGCCATGGTGGAGAGTTTGGAATGGGATTGATTGATTGCTTCTGTGGACAGGTGTCTTTTTTACAGGTAACACGTTGCGGTTAGGAGCACTCCCTTTAAGAGTGTGCTCCTAATCTCAGCTCGTTACCTCTAGAAAAGACACCTGGGAGCCAGAAATCTTTCTGATTGAGAGGGGGTCAAATACTTATTTCCCTCATTAAAATGCAAATCAATTTATAACATGCGTTTTTCTGGATATTTTTGTTGTTATTCTGTCTCTCACTGTTCAAATAAACATACCATTAAAATTATAGACTGATCCTTTCTTTGTCAGTGGGCAAACGTACAAAATCAGCAGGGGATCAAATACTTTTTTCCCCCACTGTACTACCATACCCCGTTCAGAGGCACTTAAATCTTTTGTCTTGCCCATTCACCCTCAATGGCACACATACACAATCCATGTCTCAAGACCTAAGAATCCTTCATTAACCGGTCTCTTCTTCATCTACACTGATTGAAGTGGATTTAACAGGTGACATCAATAAGGGATCATAGCTTTTATCTGGATTCACCTGGTCAGTCTGTCATAGATAGAGCAGCTGTTCATAATGTTTTGTACACTCAGTGTATGCTGAAACAGATATGACTAAAACAATAATTTCAAACCTTACATTTCTATACGATCAGTTATCTCTCTCTATTATGCGCGAGAATACTTTGGAGCAGATTTCCTAAATTAAAATCACTTGAACCGGATTTGCTGGTGTTTTTAACAGTCTTATGTCCAACAATATGTTGTTTTTCCTTGTTCAAAAACTTGGTGGGAGAAATAAAATGAGGGTAGTACTAGGGGGTAGTACACAGCAACGATACACTAACAGCGAGAAAACTAAAGGAGCCTGTTGTGAGGATCTATTAGTGACCACCTGCTGATGCATAGAACCATACACAGGACATACACAGGCCGTATGTTATGAACATAAATGTACTGCACATTATCCACACTCCTGCTAGAAATACATGAAAATATGGTGACAAAAAACGACCATTTCAAAACAACTTCTCAGAAAAGGGAATGCCTGGTTTATCACTGGAAGAAGCTGCGAACACCTGTGTGTGTATGTGTGTGTGTTTATTTTGATGTATTTTACCTTTATTTAACTAGGCAAGTCAGTTAAGAACAAATTCTTATTTTCAATGACGGCCTAGGAACAGTGGGTTAACTGCCTTGTTCAGGGGCAGAACGACAGATTTTTACTTAGTCAGCTCGGGGATTCGATCTTGCCACCTTTTGGTTACTAGTCGAATGCTCTAACCACTAGGCTACCTGCCGCCCGTATGCGTGGGCGTGTACTATTAGGACTTAACCTCCCCCCTTGTTTAAAAGATTACCAGGTGAAGACCGCATGCAGACCAAGAATGAGTCCTGAAATTGCCCTGCATCTCTATGGCGTGGTGCTGTGCATAGAAACAGTTGATGCAGAGGGCCAGCTGATTACAAACCCACTGTGGACAAAAGCCTAAATCCTGGACACACACAAATGTATGCATACACCACACACACTTTTACATAGACACACAAACAGAAGCAATAGCCCAAAAATGCTGTTTGCCCATTTATTTCTATATTTCCAATGCATTAAAGAGGGTTAGTATATTAAGTCTTGTTGTTGGCTGCTCTCAGCAGACACAGCCGATGCACAATGCTGTGAAACCAATCCTCATTTAACGATATGAGAAAATAATGGTTTATTGTCTGGCCTCTGCTCCCATAACCCCAATGAGGAGCCAACCAGGTATCCTACTCATGCCCCCACTGCAGAAGAGCCCACTGCTGAAATAACCCACAACAGCAGAGGATGGACATGACCCGGCGCTGGGTAATTACATGTCTTTTCTCCATCACTTTCTCTCACTCGCTCTCTCCCGCTCGCCGGTTCAATCTCTCCCTTTCTGTTTACCTCTGCCTTTCTATCACTTCCTCCCTCTCCCCGTTTCCCTCTCCCTGAGGAATAGTCCCCGTTTAGTATTCTGCCTGATGAAAAAGGTCAATAGAGGTCAGTTTAGGACTTCTTTTATTTTAGAATGTATTTATTTGCACCAAAGTAAACAAGTGATAGACAACAATACAGGTAAACAAATAAAAACGGTGTGCAGGTGTGGTTGGGACTCCTGTCCACCTCTGCAGTAAAGGGAGCAGACTGTAATTATGTTAATAGACCTGCTACCCCCTGCCTCCGCCAGTCTGCTTATCAACCCTGCCTTCTGGGGCTGCTCGCTGAGATCTGGACCACACACACACACACACACACACACACACACGATAACAGATCCAGTTATCACAAAGTACAACAGCACAGGTGTCCAGTTTTAGCGTCGCTGTATCGATTGGATGCTAGTGATGGTGTTGTTATAGACCCATCAGATCTAGGCCAGGCAGGACAGGAAGAGGAGACATTGTTTAATGAACTCCCCCTCCCTCTCCTCCTCCTGACCTCTGGAGGACAGCAGTGTGAACCCCGTGTTCACCGTCGGCTGTTAGTTACTACACATCTCTGGTACGGGGATGGAGGCTCTGATAAGAAGAGTCCGATCACATACACGGGACTTGACCCACCTTCATTCATGTCACATGTATATTTCGATCAGGCTCATTAAATGAGAGGGAGATAAACAGAAAGGAGGAGGCGAGATGAAACAGTACACAGCGAGACAAGGAGCAGGGCCCGACTAAGTTGTTGAGCCACGGGTGAAGTCTTTGATGCTGCTGCTCAGACAGTGTGGAGAGAGATTGGCCCTGTTGCCTTTGATATTCATCAGAGTGTGGGTGTGAGGAGACAAGGACCAGGAAACAGAGATGGAGGGGCCTGAAGAGGAGGGCTAACAGGTGTGCTGCTGTGGAGGAAGAAAGGAGGAAGTGGAGGAAGAGAGGAGGAGAGCAGGGGATTCTTACCTGTCCCACTCATTGGGTAGTAGCTGGGTGAAGGGGAGAAGACCTGCGAGGCAAAGTCCTCAAAGGTCATGACCTCCCGGTGGTTCTGCACGATGGCCTCCAGGTACAGCGCCCGCTCCTCATAGCTGGGGCCAGGGTTAAGGAAAACCAGAGGAAGAGACCTAGAAAAGGGCTGATTTACAGCCCAATGAATCGAAACAAAAACGCTCAATTCATCAATGCAGGAACATAGTCAATCAAGACAAAACAACAGGTGAAGAAAACCCATCTCACCGTTCCATAATAGAGAAATGAGCCTCTCTGACCAACAACAGTAGCAGACAGACAAAAGGCAGCATGAGTAGACAGAGGAGTAGTAATAACCAGACCGTTGGAGAGGACAATCAGCCTGGCCACACAGCCACAAATGGGAAAGCAGTCACTAAATAAATACACTATAGGCATGACCATCCTCTCGCCTCTCCTTAGCCTAGTGGTTAGAGCGTTGGACTAGTAACCGAAAGGCTGCAAGATCGAATCCCCGAGCTGACAAGGTACAAATCTGTCGTTCTGCCCCTGAACAAGGCAGTTAACCCACTGTTCCTAGGCCATCATTGAAAATTATAAATTTGTTCTTAACTGACTTGCCTAGTTAAATAAAGGTTAAATAAAATAAAAATCCCGGGGCACTCTAATAGAACCCCTGCTGGGGGCAGAGAGATGCTCTCGGACATCCCTCCCAACCTGGCACTTCTCCAACCCGTCAGGGGGAAAATTATAGACATTTCAAATTCAGAGTGGCAGGCAGGGAGAGCAACCTGGGAATATGGTGGCGGATGGATACAGACAGCCAGTCAAGATGGAACATAACAAAAAGGGCTCAAAATGCTGCTCTCTCTGTGTGTGTGTGTGTGTGTGTGTGTGTGTGTGTGTGTGTGTGTGTGTGTGTTAGAATGTCACTAACTATGCTAGCTGTAGGTTTCTGTCTTTCCTTCTAGATAACTGCACCTAACAAATGGTTATTCAGTCACCACGTTCAGAGTCGACCCAAACAGGCATCTACTACAGCCCCCGACTCCAGGAACCTGCTGGGCTCATTCCACTCTCATTAACGGACTGCTGCTTGTAGTAAGTGTTGCTAGGCTGTTGCTAGGTCCCCTCTGCTCTGGTAGAGTGTTGGTGAGAAGAAGGGCTGGCACTGGAAGTGGATGTTACTGGGAATGTGTATGGGCTGGACTAAGCTGGGTTGGCTAAAATGGAATGGACTGGGCACATGCTGGCACAGCAGGGGTTGAGGCTGGCATGACGAATTGCTGAAAGGCAGCCGTTTCAAACTGGGGCTGACGGGCATCTGAGCCTAGGGCCTGGGCCAGCCTGAGGACAGGCAAGCTGCTCACCACACGGTGGGAGGGAGAGCGGCATGGAGAAAGAGAGGGAGATAAGCGTCATTGGTGCAGCAAGTGTGTTCTAAATCCACGGAGTAGGGGCAACACAAGGGCACGGGTTAAGATCACCTGAGCTGTGTGTGAGGCTGCCAGTAAAGATGGCTGTGAGGCTGCACAGTCATCTTTTACCTGCCCGCTGATTCAACCAGGAGTGGGGACACAATAGAGAACATCACAGACTTTGCTGCCATGGCAACCCAGGTCACAGCACAATGTGACGAGTTAAATCCCAGGTTTTATGAATGTACGTGGAGAGAAGGGGGGGAGGAGAAAGAGAATATCTGTAAATCGAGAGAGAGCGAGCGAACGAGCGAGAGAACTCCAGTCCACTGAGCCAACAGAGCCATATGGTTGTCCATTATCAGAGATGCAGATGACTGTGTCCCGGCCTATTACTGAGATTCCTAAAGCAAATATTGATTCCAGCTGGGGTGGCCATCCACTCTCCTCTGACACACACCTCTCCTACACTCTGTCGATTCCTCTACCCACTATAACCAACAGGGAGAGAGAGAGAGAGATCAGGAAAGAGATGGAAAGAGAATTGACTAAGTGCAATCAGTAAATGCACGGCTTCTGCGGATTTGAAAGTTGTAGCACAGAAATCCCTAGAAAAGCTCAGGTACAAGGTGAGTGGTAATGTTGAACTAGAGACTATTTCTATGGTTGTCCCCTCCCTCTGTCTCTGTCACTAATGACTATGTGCTAGGTACAGGATGTTGCCTAGCACCCAGTAATTAAATCAAGGGACAACAACAGCCCATGTCCACGTCGCGTTCGCCAAACCCACTGACCCTTCCCTGGGTGACAAACATGCGGTCTCTCTCTGTGTGGCAACACATATCTGTCAAGGAATTACCTCTTCAGGTGGAATGGCCATTACCCGAGAGATGGCTATTTACTGATTATGTCCCCTGGCTCCTGTAGGCCTCTGGCTCCTGTAGGCCTCTGGCTCCTGTAGGCCTCTGGCTCCTGTAGGCCTCTGGCTCCTGTAGGCCTCTGGCTCCTGTAGGCCTCTGGCTCCTGTAGGCCTCTGGCTCCTGTAGGCCTCTGGCTCCTGTAGGCCTCTGGCTCCTGTAGGCCTCTGGCTCCTGTAGGCCTCTGGCTCCTGTAGGCCTCTGGCTCCTGTAGGCCTCTGGCTCCTGTAGGCCTCTGGCTCCTGTAGGCCTCTGGCTCCTGTAGGCCTCTGGCTCCTGTAGGCCTCTGGCTCCTGTAGGCCTCTGGCTCCTGTAGGCCTCTGGCTCCTGTAGGCCTCTGGCTCCTGTAGGCCTCTGGCTCCTGTAGGCCTCTGGCTCCTGTAGGCCTCTGGCACTCAAAACCATTAGGCTATACTACAGGGACCTTGCCAGGATGAAAACAACAATACGTTTCCGTGGTATCAACGCAATACAAGTCATCCGTAGAATAATTGTCATTTCACAGTTGAACTGTTAAGTAAAAAAAGAGTGGTCGAGAGGCTTCCAGAAGCATGTTCTACCACTAAGAATCTCTCAATATTCCCCCAAGTTCCAAGCAGCTGCACATTCCCATTATGGAGAGGAGAGGAGTGGGAATATCATGCAGCGTGTCAGAGCGCTGCGTGAGCAACTGACAACCCTCTTCAGTCAGACGAGATTGGAAACAACCTGTAACGTAAAATAACGCTCTGACGTCACTCAACAACAAGGTCAGCCTTTAAAAGAAACTGTGAGAGAAGGAGAAATCACAAAGGTATTGGTTATGACCCCCCAAAAAAGCACATTTCAAATCCACTTGACAATGGCAACGACAATGTAGGCATTTAGTAGATAAGTCATCCTCCAGCTCTATAAAAGCCCCTCCCCTAACTCTGCCCCCATGGTGCTCACTGGGACAAAAGGCAGTGACTTATGGTTCAGATAAAGCCGGTGTGTGGCTGTTGGGTGATGTGTGGTGTGTGTACAATTCACATGGAGCCTCCACCTCTGGCACTCTTATAAACAAGCCGATGTGTGTTCCCTGAAACAGAGGGCGCACACAATAGTGCATGTGTGTGTGCATGTGTGTCTGCACGTGTGCGTGCATGTGTTAATGCATGATGCATGTGTGTGTGTGTTAGAGCGTAATGTCCAGATGGCAGGGTGGCCAAGGGGGAATCCAGGGTCAAGCGCCTTTATGGATCAAAACCAAGGTCAGGCAGCAGCAGTGGGCCATGTTCAAGGTGAATAGGGCCTCAGATGGCTCTTAACAGGCTGCTCTGGCCCAGGACCCCTACACCCCTTCTCTCTCTCCCTCCCTTCAGAGGGATCCGTCCTCAGTCTCTCTCTGCACCCTCCCAGTCCAGAGGGACTTACATTGAACCTCAGCGCATCCCCCTGTCCTCTCCCTATCGGGCATTTCACACAGACAACTTTGGGATGATACATTTTTGATGTCCCGCAGATTATTTGGAAACTGTGGTCTTTCTGCTTTGTACAGTCGTGGCCAAAAGTTTAGAGAATGACACAAAAATTAATTTTCACAAAGTCTGCTGCCTAAGTTTGTATGATGGCAATTTGCATATACTCCAGAATGTTATGAAGAGTGATCAGATGAATTGCAATTCATTGCAAAGTCCCTCTTTGCCATGCAAATGGACTGAATCCCCCAAAAACATTTCCACTGCATTTCAGCCCTGCCACAAAAGGACCAGCTGACATGTCAGTGATTCTCTCGTTAACACAGGTGTGAGTGTTGACGAGGACAAGGCTGGAGATCACTCTGTCATGCTGATTGAGTTTGAATAACAGACTGGAAGCTTCAAAAGGAGGGTGGTGCTTGGAATCATTGTTCTTCCTCTGTCAATCATGGTTACCTGCAAGAAACACGTGCTGTCATCATTGCTTTGCACAAAAAGGGCTTCACAGGCAAGGATATTGCTGCCAGTAAGATTGCACCTAAATCAACCATTTATCGGATCATCAAGAACTACAAGGAGAGCGGATCAATTGTTGTGAAGAAGGCTTCAGGGCGCCCAAGAAAGTCCAGCAAGCGCCAGGACCGTCTCCTAAAGTTGATTCAGCTGTGGGATCGGGGCACCACCAGTACAGAGCTTGCTCAGGAATGGCAGCAGGCAGGTGTGAGTGCATCTGCATGCACATTGAGGCAAAGACTTTTGGAGGATGGCCTGGTGTCAAGAAGGGCAGCAAAGAAGCCACTTATCTCCAGGAAAAACATCAGGGACAGACTGATATTCTGCAAAAGGTACAGGGATTGGACTGCTGAGGACTGGGGTAAAGTCATTTTCTCTGATGAATCCCCTTTCCGATTGTTTGGGGCATCCGGAAAAAAAGCTTGTCCGGAGAAGACAAGGTGAGTGCTACCATCAGTCCTCAGTACCTTGCCATAAGACAAAAGTGATAACTAAGTGGCTCGGGGAACAAAACATCGATATTTTGGGTCCATGGCCAGGAAACTCCCCAGACCTTAATCCCATTGAGAACTTGTGGTCAATCCTCAAGAGGCGGGTGGACAAACAAAAACCCACAAACTCTGACAAACTCCAAGCATTGATTATGCAAAAATTGGCTGCCATCAGTCAGGATGTGGCCCAGAAGTTAATTGACAGCATGCCAGGGCGGATTGCAGAGGTCTTGAAAAAGAAGGGTCAACACTGCAAATATTGACTCTCTCCATAGTAACATCTGACAAAAATATCTAAAGACACTGGAAATTAATATTTGTGTCATTCTCAAAACTTTTGGCCACGACTGTATGTGTTAGCCTAGGCCTACATATTGTATTATTATTCACACTCTCAGAACCCAGTAGCCTTCCTCACTAGTTGCGCACGCGAGATCAAGAGTGCCTAGTACATGTGTGGTCTTAATGAAATGGAGTAGACTGACTATGCACGGGCAGAGAATGACAGGCAGTTATCTTTCCAAGAAAATGTACTTAAATAGGAATAGGCTATAGTTTACTACAGTGTCTGTACATCAATATTGATCATGGAAAGTGGAGGACGCTCAACCAACCTTAGTCGAGGTGCAATCCCACATTTTTGAAAGTGCAAGTGTCCGCTCTCATCATTATTTTCTCTTTTTCTCCCCAATTTCGTGGTATCCAAATTGGTATTTACAGTCGTCTCAACGCTGCAACTCCCGTACGGACTCGGGAGAGACGAAGGTGGAGAGCCGTGCATCCTCCGAAACACAACCCAACCAAGCCGCACTGCTTCTTGACACAATGCCCACTTAACCCGGAAGCCAACCGCACCAATGTGTCAGAGGAAACACCGTGCACCTGGCGACCGTATCAGCGTGCATTGCGCCCAGCCTGCCACAGGAGTCGCTAGTGCGCGATGGGACAAGGACCTCATTCTTGCTGCTTCAAGTTCAGTAGCTATAGGTACGAAATCAGGAGCGCGTGTGGCATTTCATTAAAATATAGTAGGCTATAGTCTATGACCGGGTGGAGCGGCACGGGGTAGTTATCTTTCCAAGGAAATGTACTTAAATATAATTATGCTATAGTTTATTACATTGCCTAGAAATACAAAAGTATGTGTATACCCCTTCAAATGATTGGATTTGGATATTTCAGCCACATCCGTTGCTGACAGGTGTATACAATCGAGCACACAGCCATGCAACCTCCATAGACAAACATTGGCAGTAGAATGGCCTTACTGAAGAGCTCAGTGACTTTCAATGTCGCAGGATGCCATCTTTCCAACAAGTCATTTCATCAAATTTCTGCCCTGCTAGAGCTACCCCCTTCAACTGTAAGTGCTGTTATTGTGAAGAGGAAACTTCTAGGAGCAACAACGGCTCAGCCGCGATGTGTTGGGCAACACAAGCTCACAGAACAGGACGGTCGAGTGCTGAAGCGCGTAAAAATTGTCTGTCCTCGATTGCAACACTCACTACCGAGATCCAAACTGTCTTTGGAAGCAACGCCAGCACAAGAACTGTTCGTCGGGAGCTTCATGAAATGGGTTTCCATGGCTGAGCAGCCGCACACAAGCCTAAGATCACCATGCGCAAAGGCAAGCGTCGGCTGGAGTGGTGTAAAGCCTGCCTCCATTTGACTCTGGAGCATTGAAAATGCTTTCTCTGGAGTGATGAATCACACTTCACTATCAGGCAGTCCAGACGAACGAATCTGGGTTTGGCGGATGCCAGGAGAACGCTACATGCCCCAATGCATAATCCCAACTGTAAAGTTTGGTGGAGGAGGAATAATGGCCTGGGGCTGTTTTTCATGGTTCGTACTAGGCCCCTTAGTTCCAGTGAAGGGAAATCTTAATGCTACAGCATACAATGACGTTCTAGACGATTCTGTGCTTCCAACTTTTTGGCAACAGTTTGAGGAAGGCCCTTTCCTGTTTCAGCATGACAATGCCCACATGCACAAAGTGAGGTCCATACAGAATTGGTTTGGTGAGGAAGAAATTGACTGGCCTGCACAGAGCCCTGACCTCAACACCATTGAATAACTTTGGGATGAATTGGAACGCCGACTGTGAGCCAGGCCTAATTGCCCAACATCAGTGCGCGACCTCCCTAATGCTCTTGTGGCTGAATGGAAGCAAATCCCTGCAGCAATGTTCCAACATCTAGCAGAAGGCGGTTAAAGCAGCAGGGAGGACCAACTCCATATTAATACTCATGGTTTTGGAGTGAGATGTTCATGTTGTGTATAATGGGCCACATGACAATATCTGGTAATTTAACCTAGGCTATTTCAAATCAAATCAAATTTTATTTGTCACATGCGCCGAAAACAAACAGGTGTAGACCTTAACATGAAATGCTTACTTACAAACCTTTAACCAACAACACAGTTCAAGAAATAGAGTTAATAAAATATTTACCAAATAAACTAAAGTAAAAAGTAACAATAACGAGACTATATACAGGGGGTACCAGTACAGAGTCAATGTGGGGGGTACAGGTTAGTTGAGGTAATTAGTACATGCAGGTAGGGGTGGGTAGCAGCAGTGTAAAATCCAAGGGGGGGGTGTAAATGTAAATAGCCCGGATGGCCATTTCATTAATTGTTCAGCAGTCTTATAGCTTGGGGGTAGAAGCTGTTAAGGAGCCTTTTGGACCTAGACTTGGTGCTGCGATACCGCTTGCCGTGCGATAGCAGAGAGAACAGTCTATGACTCGGGTGACTGGAGTCTTTGACAATTTTATGGACTTTCCTCTGACACCGCCTAGTATATAGGTCCTGGATGTCAGGATGCAGAGCAGTTGCCATACCAGGTGGTGACGCAACCTGTCAGGATGCTCTCGATGGTGCAGCTGTATAACTTTGAGGATCTGGGGACCCATGACAAATCTTTTCAGTCTCCCGAGGAGGAAAAGGTGTTGTCATACCCTCTTCACAACTGTCTTGGTGTGTTTGGACCATAATAGTTTGTTGGTGATGGACACCAAGGAACTTGAAACTGTCGACCAGCTCCATGACAGCCCCACAGTCGTGGGTGAACAGGGAGTACAGGAGGGGACTAAGCACACACACACCTGAGGGGCCCCAGTGTTGAGGATCAGCGTGGCAGATGAGTTGTTGCCTACCCTTACCACCTGGTGGCGGCCGGTCAGGAAGTCCAGGATCCAGTTGCAGAGGGAGATGTTTTGTCCCAGGGTCCTTAGCTTAGTGATGAGCTTTGTGGGCACTATGGTGTTGAACACTGAGCTGTAGTCAATGAACAGCATTCTCACATAGGTGTTCCTTTTGTCCAGGTGGGAAAGAGCTGTGTAGAGTGCAATTGAGATTGCGTCATCTGTGGATCTGTTGGGGAGGTACGCAAATTGGAGTGGGTCTAGGGTTTCCGGGATGGTGGTCTTGTTGTGAGCCATGACCAGCCTTTCAAAGCACTTCATGGCTAGCAACGTGAGTGCTACAGAGCAGTAGTCATTTCTGGTTACCTTCGCTTTTTTGGGCACAGGGACTATGGTGGTCTGCTTGAAACATGTAGGTATTACAGACTCGGTCAGGGAGAGGTTGAAAATGTCAGTGAAGACACTTGCCAGTTGGTCTGCGCATGCTCTGAGTACACGTCCTGGTAATCCGTCTGGCCCCGCGGCCTTGTGAATGTTGACCTTTTTAAAGGTCTTGCTCACGTCGGCTACGGAGAGCGTGATCACACAGTTGGCGCTCTCATGCATGCTTCAGTGTTGCTTGCCTCGAAGAGAGCGTTAACTTCTCTAGGGTAGGAGGCAGTATTTTGACGTCCGGATGAAAGGCGTGCCCGTAGTAAACTGCCTGCTACTCAGGCTCAGAAGGTAGGATATGCATATTATTAGTAAATTTGGATAGAAAACACTCCGAAGTTTCTAAAACTGTTTGAATGATATCTGTGAGTATAACAGAACTCATATGGCAGGCAAAAACTTGAGAAAAAGGAAGGAAGTGTGGAAATCTGAGGTTTGTAGTTTTTCAAGTGATTGCCTATACAGTATAAAGTGACTTAGGGTTCATTTTGCACTTCCTAAGGCTTCCACTAGATGTCAACAGTCTTTAGAACGTTGTTTCATGCTTCTACTGTGAATAGGGAGAGAATAAGAGCTCCTAAGTAGATGACTGAGAAAATGACATGAGCTCAGTGGCACACGCTCACGTGAGAGTTAGCGGTGTTTCTTTTCTTTTCTGAAGACATTGGAATTGTCCGGTTGGAATATTACTGAAGATTTATGATAAAAACAGCCTAAAGATTGATGCTATACATCGTTTGACATGTTTCTACGAACGTAAATATAACTTTTTTTGACTTTTCTTCGTGACATTTTGCGCACGCTTCCTGCATTTGGAGTAGTGGACTAAACGCGAACAAAAAGGAGGTATTTGGACATAAATTATGGACTTTATCAAACAAAACAAACATTTATTCTGGAACTGGGATTCCTAGGAGTGCATTCCAATGAAGATCATCAAAGGTAAGTGAATATTTATAATGTAATGTTTGTCATTTCTGTTGACTCCAAAATGGCGGGTATCTGTATGGCTTGTTTTGATATCTGAGCGCTGTACACAGATTATTGAAAAATTTGCTTTCGCCGTAAAGCTTTTTTGAAATCTGACACAGCGGTTGCGTTAAGGAGAAGTGTATCTATAATTCTTTGAATAACTGTTGAATATTTTATCAACGTTTATGATGAGTATTTCTGTAAATTTATGTGCTCATTCACTGGAGGTTTTGGGAGGCAAAACATTTCTGAACATTACACGCCAATGTAAAATGGGTTTATGGATATAAATATTAACTTTATCGAGCAAAACAGAAGGGGGGCTCCACACTACTGGTTAGAGTCCAGAGGAGAGAAGGACTTTAAAACCCCATCCTGAGGTCTCCCTCGCACAGGCTAGACAGGAGCTGTTATAGAGTGAGAAATGATGCTGGCTCATCTAACCAATAGGCGGCGCTATCACCGGTCCTAGGTTGGTAACCGTTCTGTGAGCAATCAAGAATGTTGAGTATTGGTCTCCATGATAGATAGCGGTGTAAATCGGTTCCTAATAAATGACAAGATTACATCCTGTGTCCTCCAATTATATGTTGGTCTATTCAAGATAATACATTTGGCGACAGGGCAGAAATCAGAAGAAGTTTTCAGTGAGACTACGGAGTTTGAGTTGAACGGTGAAACTACCGTGAGTGAATATTAGCATGCTAGTTAGCTAGGAAAGGCTAAGCTAAGTGAGAGAGCTATCGACGTGGGGAAGCTAGGAAATACTTTGCCTTCTCTTTGGCAGCAGTGACTGGACGACAGACAGGATGGCAGGCACAGTAGGATTGGCGGCACCATTTGACAACAAGACACAGTTGTGGGAAGAATATTGCGAAATTCTCAACAAAACAAATTGAAAAGGGGCATTCTACTGAGCTGTGTGGGCGCGCAAACCTACACCTTGATGAGGAATTTAATGAATCCGGCAAAGCCAGGAGAGAAATCATTTGAGGACTTGGTAAGTCTACTGAAAACACATTTCAATCCTAAACCGAGTAAAATAGTACAAAGGTGGAAATTCAACTCAAGAAATCAGAGGAAAGTGTTATTGAATATGTGGTAGAGCTAAGGAAGCTAGCACAGGGCTGTAACTATGGAGACACCCTCACAGTGATGCTACGTGACTGATTAGTATGTGGGGCAAATGAGGATAAGAGACAGCGGAGCCTTTTATCTGAGGAGATTTTGGACATTTGACAAAGCACACAATTACATTCGCAGACAAAACGAGCACGAAGGCTCTTATAACGATTCGAGGGGGGAGAGAAAGACATTTGAAAAGTGCAAATTTCATACAGAAAGAGGAAGAGTGTCGTGAGGATGTGTTTACTATTCACAATACGGACACTACCCATTACTAAAGGTACCTCCGCTTAGACAGTATTTAACCTCTTACATCTAGAACACCGCTCCAATATCCAATGATAGGGCGTGACGCGAATTACAAACACTTCAGAAATCCAAAAACGTCAATTTTTCAAACATATGACTATTTTACACCATTTTCAAGACAAGACTCTCCTTTATCTAACCACATTGTCCGATTTCAAAAAGGCTTTACAACGAAAGCAAAACATTAGATTATGTCAGGAGAGTACCCAGACAGAAATAATCAGACACTCATTTTTCAAGCTAGCATATAATGTCACAAAAACCAAAACCACAGCTAAATGCAGCACTAACCTTTGATGATCTTCATCAGATGACACTCCTAGGACATTATGTTATACAATACATGCATGTTTTGTTCAATCAAGTTCATATTTATATCAAAAACCAGCTTTTTACATTAGCATGTGAGGTTCAGAACTAGCATACCCACTGAAACTTCCGGTGAATTTACTAAATTACTCATGATAAACGTTCACAAAAAACATAACAATTACTTTAAGAATTATAGATACAGAACTCCTTTATGCAATCGCTATGTCCGATTTTAAAATAGCTTTTCGGTGAAAGCACATTTTGCAATATTCTGAGTAGATAGCCCGGCCATCATGGCTAGCTATTTTGACACCCACCAAGTTTGGCACTCACCAAACTCAGATTTACTATAAGAAAAATGTGATTACCTTTGCTGTTCTTCGTCAGAATGCACTCCCAGGACTTCTACTTCAACAACAAATGTTGGTTTGGTTCAAAATAATCCATAGTTATATCCAAATAGCTGCGTTTGTTCTTGCGTTCAAGACACTATCCGAAGGGTGACGCACCGGCGCGTATCGTGACAAAAAAGGTCAAAATATTCCATTACCGTACTTCGAAGCATGTCAAACGCTGTTTAAAATCAATTTTTATGCGATTTTTCTCGTAAAATAGCGATAATATTCAGACCGGGCGACGTCGTTTTCGTTCAAAGACTGAAAATGTAAAATGGACTCTTCACGTGCACGCGCGCACCCGTTTCATTGTTCTCAGATCGACCACTATCCATATGCGCTACTGTTTTTCAGCCAGGGACTGCAGTCATCATTCAACGTTCTGGCGCCTTCTGAGAGCCTATGGGAGACTTAGAAAATGTCACGTTACAGCAGAGATCCTCTGTTTTCGATAAAGAGGCTATAGAAGGCCAAGAAATGGTCAGAGAGGGCACTTCATGTTTAGAATCTTCTCAGGTTTTGGCCTGCCATATGATTTCTGTTATACTCACAGACACCATTCAAACAGTTTTAGAAACTTTAGGGTGTTTTCTATCCAAATCAAACAATTATATGCATATTCTAGTTTCTGGGCAGGAGTAATAACCAGATTAAATCGGGTACGTTTTTTATCCGGCCGTGAAAATACTGCCCCCTATCCTAAACAGGTTAACAATACATGGATGAAAAGTGAAATAAGAAACAGATACTGGCTTTAGTGTAACAATAATGTCACAGTCAGAGTATGCTAGGCTAGGGAAGAAAGCAAAGGTTCCAGAGCTAGGTACATGATTTATCAGTCTGAAAACATATACAGGACAGAAAGTAGACATTGTAGGATCAGCTAATGTGAAAGTTGAACACAAAGGAATAGTCAAATAGTTGTAGCTGGGTCAGGACCAAACCTGCTGTGGCGAGGGTGGATCACCATGTTGGATGTGGACTGGCATACCATGGATATGATGCTTGACAGCAAAGATGCTCTACAGGAAGTGTTAAAGAAACATGAGGAAGTGTTCAAGGATGAGTTGGGAACGTTGAAAGGAATCACAGCAAAGATACATGTATCAAGTGATGCCACACCCCGTTTCTTCAAACCAAGGTCAGTACCGTTTGAAATGAAAACTAAGATAGAGGCTGAGTTAGATCGTTGCCAGGACAACAAAATCATGGAACCAGTGAAGTTCTCAGACTGGGCAGCACCGTTTGTCCCAGTGTTAAAACCAGACGGTACAGTGAGATTGTTTACCGTTACTTTATAGTCACCACACAGAGTGTCATCACTAGAACAGTACCCCATTCCTGGGCCTATCAAACTACTATAACAGTTTCCTACCGAATCTGTCAACACTATTGGCTCCTATGCACAAGCTGCTGAGGAAGGACGAGCCAAGGAAAAGAACTGATACTTTCCTGTGATGCCTCACCCCATACCAGTGGGGGGGGGGGGGGGGGGGGGGGGCAATAGGGTTTGTATCAAGCACTATCACCTGCAGAGAACAACTATTCACAACTTGATAAGGAGGGGTTAGCTATCATATTCGGAAAAGAATGAGATGGGCAGTAACACTACGAGCATATGAGTATGTTATTACTTACAGAGCAGGCAAGGACAATGGTAATGCAGATGCTCTCAGCCGCCTCTCTCCCCCAGCGTCCTAGCAGTCTGCCTCCGGAGGAACGAGTGCTGATGTTGGACCAGGAGAACCGCCCACTGATGACCTCCCAGCAAATCCAGAGCTGGACACACTCCATACCAACAGAGACAGCACGAGCTCAGTATCCAGGATGGCTGTGTGCTGCGGGGAGCCCGTGTCATCATTCCAGAAAGAGGACACACAGCGAGGACGGAGCAGCTACATCAGAGTTATCCCGGCATGACCAGAATGAAATGCTTGGCCAGGAGCTACATGTGGAGGCCTAATATGGACTTGGACATTGAAAGGAAGGTCAAGTCGTGCACCACATGTCAAGTGCAAAGGAAAACACCTGCTAGTGCACCACTCCATCCATGGGAGTGGCCCAGTAAGCCCTGGAGGAGGCTACACAGACTATGCAGGACCTTTCATGGGGAAGAGGTTTTTGGTGATCGTAGACGCTCACTCAAAATGGCTGGAAGTATATCCAGTGAGCTCCGCTACATCTGCTGCTACCGTGGACTGCCTCAGGAACAGTTTCAGTATTCATGGCATTCCAGAGATGATTGTTTCAGACAATGCTCAGTGTTTTGTGTGTGAGAACAGTAAGGAATTCATGACAAAGAATGGGATCACACACACGTCACTTGGGCACCCCACCATCCTACGTCGAATGGTTTGGTAGAGAGACGCTCAGACGTTCAAAGAGCTAATGAAAAAGAGAGCAGGCGACTCGTTGGAGACAAAACTGAGCAGAGCGTTGTTTAGCTATCGCGTCATGACACAGTCAACCACTGGACTTTTACCGGCTGAGATGATGACGGGGAGGAAAGTTGAGGTGCACGTTAGACTTGATACACCCAGACCTAAAGAATAAGGTGCAGGCTAAGCAAGCAGAACAGAAAACTTAGCATGACAAACATGCAAAAGCTTGCAGTTTTGTAGTCGGAGACTCAGTGTATACCAAGAACTTTGGGTGTGGACCTAAATGGATAACTGGGTTGGTTCAAGAAATCACTGGGCCTGTTTCGTACACTGTGATAGTGGGGGATGGTAGAGGAGTCCGTAGGCATGGTGATCAGCTGTTCAGCAGACAGGAAACAGATTATGCAGAGCCAGTGACAGACAGAGACGAGGACAGCAGACAGGAACAAGACTATGCAGAGCCAGTGACATGCAACACAAAGCTCAGTCCAGCAGGCAAGGAGTTACCACAGGACACAGGTACTCCACGGCCACCAACGGACAATGCACTTGTTAAGGAAACCAACAAAGGTTCACCTAGAGGGGAATTGCGACACTCTCAAAGAGTTAGGAAACCTTCAGCTAATTTTGGAAAGTTTGGAAAGTAATGGATACATTTGTTTCTCCTTTAGGAAGTAAGGTAGTCTACCCTTGCTTCCAATAAACAAAAGTGAAATGACAATGCAAACATTGAATAAGTTGTTCAGTTGATATAAGAAACACATTGTAAGGTTATGTTATTAATGCTAAGTGAAGAGATTACTTACCAGTTACAGTGAGAATGGTTACTGTTATTGAAATACTCATACAGTAGGTGTTAGATCTGAAAATGTTAAACTAACCAAGAGTTAGTTCAGATTTATGGGGGAAGGAGTGTTGGAGTGATAAATGGCTCATCTAACCAATAGGCGGCGCTATCACCGGTCCTAGGCTGGTAACCGTTCTGTGAGCAATAGAGCTGGTTGACTATTGGTCTCCATGATAGACAGCTGTGTAAATCAGTTCCTAATAAAGGGCAAGTAAAGATTACATCCTGTGTCCTCCAATTATATGTTGGTCTATTCAAGATACTACAGGAGCAATACAGGTCAATTAGCTCCACTCAGAGCCTGCAGTGGGGAGCCTAAGCAGTGGCCAGAGTGCCCTCAACCTGACTGGGAGCCAGGTTAGAAAGACTATAGGGCTCCAGGGCAGGAGCCTGAAGGGAGGTCAAGGATCTTGGCGGCCAGGCTCTGGCCTCTCTCTATGGGGAGGAGAGGCCGTCTTTGCTCTGAGTGGTACGCACATCACACTCCGCTCCGAGCTGCTACCAACACCCCACTGAGCTGATATGATACATGTGAAGGATTGACCCAAGAGACACTCAACTAGCCTCTATTTAAGCAGTCAGTAGCCGCTAGGTTTGGTACATTTTCACTATCCTTTTCAACATCTATTATTTGCATTACCTCCCGTATTACACTCTACCAACAAGGTAATTACAGAATCGCACAGAGAATTGTGTCTCTCCTACAACACTAGAGTAAGTAACTGTTGAGGATGAAGAGCCAAGGTTAATCCTGCTGGTATAAAAGTCCTCTTAATAAATGACCTCTCGCAGTTTGGAGACGCGGTAGACTACCTGTGAGTGCTTGACCCCCACTCTCACTCTCTCTCGCTCAGATCTGCCCATTAATCTCCCAATCAGCTTGACCTTCCAGAGGAGAGGAGAGTGTGGGGGCGGCCACCGCATTTTCTAACAGCAGTCACATAATCGGCCCGTTAAGTGGAAAAAGGCCTGATACTTCAGTGATGTTAGTGCCGCATGAACAGGAATACCACACACACACACACACACACACACACACACACACGACTCCTTCCTCCTGAATTAAATGTACCACCCCTATCCCCCTATACACCCACCATACATTAGTCAAAATGGATTAGGTACATATCTCATTTATTTGGTCCAGGCAGGTTTGTATGACATTGCATGAAGACATTCAAATTAATAAAGTGTCAAGGTGTCATCTCCTAAAAATAAATGGTGTGGAGAGGAGGAAAGGAGACACCAGCCATTACACAGGCAGAGTGTAGTAGAGAGATGCTTAAGAGAGAGGGAGTGAGAGAGATAAGGAGAGTGAGGGAGAAAGAGAGAGGGAGAGTGCAGGTGTTGATTTGACAGGGGCTGGGCGGTGAGTGCCAGGCAGGCCAGCGGTACCGGTTGTCACAGAGCAGGCCAAGGTGTGAAGCTCGTCCCAGTGGAAAGCCCCAGATGTGCGAGGTGATTATGGGGAAGAGGGACAGAGAGAGACACATTTCAAATGTCTATATTTGTTTAAAATGTTTGTGAGTGTAATGTTTACACATTGTTCCCTTGTTAATTACCCTTTTGTTTACTGTTTCCCATGCCAATAAAGCCCTTTGAATTGACAGAGGAGAGAGAAAGAAAGAGAGAAAGAGCTCTGTCACACGTTGGGTCTGTACATAGTCAATGGTAAGCTTCGTGGAGACGCCTATGGTAGGTACACCTACAGCTAATCGCTTGGCAGTAGTACTGTAGATTACTTTATGACTGACCTCAACCGAGAGTCTGTCTGAGCGTTCACAGTCAATACTCAATCATGAGGCATCAAAGCCAAAGGAACTGCAAAATATTGAGGAATGCTATAGTAGTGTAGAAACCAACCAAAAAACAATTAGGCAAGAACAAATACAATCCCTTTTAGACAACTTCCTGGACAAAATATTTAATTGTTTAAACTTGGCAGTAGAAAGCCTATACAGTATATTTGACCTTTCAGCTTCCCTATCAAATCAAAAAATGTCAAGCAGACAACCTAAGAAAAAACAATTATGAAGACAAATGGTTTGATGAAGAATGCAAAAACCTAAGAAAGAAATCAAGAAACCTATCGAACCAAAAACATAGAGACCCAGAAAACCTAAGCCTATGCCTTCACTATGGTGAATCACTAAAACAATACAGAAATACACTACGGATAAAAGAAGGAACAGCACGTCAGGAATCAGCTCAATGTCGTTGAAGAATCCATAGAGTAGAGACAAATTTAACCCCAATAACTACCATGGAATACAGAGGGGGAAAAAAGTATTTGATCCCCTGCTGATTTTGTACATTTGCCCACTGATAAAGAAAAGATCAGTCAATAATTTTAATGGTAGGTTTATTTGAACAGTGAGAGACAGTTGCCAAACGTCAGCCTCGAAACCTTAACCTGTTATGGCTAGGGGGCAGTATTTTCACGTCCGGATAAAAAACGTACCCGATTTAATGACTTGGAGAAGATCGGCAAAGAGGAGTGGGACAAAATCCCTCCTGAGATGTGTGCAAACCTGGTGGCCAACTACAAGAAACGTCTGACCTCTGTGATTGCCAACAAGGGTTTTGCCACCAAGTACTAAGTCATGTTTTGCAGAGGGGTCAAATACTTATTTCCCTCATTAAAATGCAAATCATTTTATAACATTTTTGACATGCGTTTTTCAGGATTTTTTTGTTGTTATTCTGTCTCTCACTGTTCAAATAAACCTACCATTAAAATTATAGACTGATCATTTCTTTGTAAGTTTGCAAAAGTACAAAATCAGCAGGTGATCAAATACTTTTTTCCCCCACTGTATATGTCAACAGAAATCTTGGGAAAATCCTCTGCATTTCCATTAACAGCAGACTCGTACATTTCCTCACTGAAAACAATGTACTGAGAAAATGTCAAATTGGCTTTTTACCAAATTATCATACGACAGACCACCTATTCACCCTGCACCTCCTAATTCACAAACAAAACAAAGGCAAAGTGTTCTCATGCAGATTTCAAAAAATCTTTTGACTCAATTTGGCATGAGGGTCTGTTATACAAATTGATGGAAAGCAGTGTTGGGGGAAAAGCATACAGCATTATAAAAATCAATGTACACAAACAAGTGTGCAGTTAAAATTGGCAAAAATCTAATTTCTTTCCATGGGCTGAGACAGGGATGCAGCTTTCTTTCCACTGGGCTGAGACAGGGAAGCAGCTTTCTTTCCACTGGGCTGAGACAGGGATGCACTTTCTTTCCACTGGGCTGAGACAGGGAAGCAGCTTTCTTTCCACTGGGCTGAGACAGGGATGCACTTTCTTTCCACTGGGCTGAGACAGGGAAGCAGCTTTCTTTCCATGGGCTGAGACAGGGATGCAGCTTTCTTTCCACTGGGCTGAGACAGGGATGCAGCTTTCTTTCCACTGGGCTGAGACAGGGATGCAGCTTTCTTTCCTCTGGGCTGAGACAGGGATGCAGCATTCTTTCCATCTGGGCTGAGACAGGGATGCACTTTCTTTCCACTGGGCTGAGACAGGGAAGCAGCTTTCTTTCCATGGGCTGAGACAGGGATGCAGCTTTCTTTCCACTGGGCTGAGACAGGGATGCAGCTTTCTTTCCACTGGGCTGAGACAGGGATGCAGCTTTCTTTCCTCTGGGCTGAGACAGGGATGCAGCATTCTTTCCATCTGGGCTGAGACAGGGATGCAACTTTCTTTCCATGGGGTGAGACAGGGATGCAGCTTTCTTTCCGTGGGGTGAGACAGGTGTAACAGTGTAGGTTCCGTCCCTCTCTTCGCCCCAAACCGGGCTCGAACCAGGGACCCTTGCACACATCAACAACTGACACCCACCGAAGCATCGTTACCCATCGCGCCACAAAAGCCGCGGCCCTTGCAACGCAAGGGGAAACCCTACTTCAAGTCTCAGAGCGAGTGACGTCACCGATTGAAACGCTATTAGCGCGCACCACCGCTAACTAACTAGCCATTTCACATCGGTTACACAGGGATGCAGCTTTCTTTCCGTGGGGTGAGACAGGGATGCAGCTTTCTTTCCGTGGGGTGAGACAGGGATGCAGCTTGAGCCCCACCCTCTTCAACATAAATATCAACGAATTGGCGAGGGCACTAGAACAGTCTGCAGCACCCGGCCTCA
Organism: Salmo trutta; assembly: GCF_901001165.1. Taxonomy (NCBI): domain Eukaryota; kingdom Metazoa; phylum Chordata; class Actinopteri; order Salmoniformes; family Salmonidae; genus Salmo; species Salmo trutta. Next base: position 32,654,206 of record NC_042981.1, read on the forward strand.
CCCTACTAGAATCTGAAGTCAAATGTCTACCATTTGCTGATGATCTGGTGCTTCTGTCCACAAACAAGGAGGGCCTACAGCAGCACATATATCTTCTGCACAGATTCTGTCAGACCTGGGCCCTGACAGTAAATCTCAGTAAGACCAAAAACATGGTGTTCCAAAAAGGTCCAGTTGCCAGGACCACAAATACAAATTTCATCTAGACACTGTTGCCCTAGAGCGGTGGTTCCCAAACTTTTTATAGGCCCGTACCCCTTCAAACATTCAATCTCCAGCTGCGTACCCCCTCTAGCACCAGGGTCAGCACACTCTCAAATGTTGTTTTTTGCCATCATTGTAAGCCTGCCATACACACACACACACACACACACACACACACACACACACACACACACACACACACACTATACAATACATTTATTAAACATAAGAATGAGTGAGTTTCTTTTCCATTACCCGGCTTGTGGGAAGTGACAATGAGCTCTTACAGGACCAGGGCACAAATTATAAAATGTATTTAACCATCATACATATAAAACCTTATTTGTTACTTGAAAATTATGAGTAAATCACAACAGGTTAATGAGAAGAGTGTGCTTGAAAGGATGCACATACAGTTGAAGTTGGAAGTTTACATGCACTTAGGTTGGAGTCATTAAAACTTGTTTTTCAACCACTCCACAAATTTCTTGTTAACTATAGTTTTGGCAAGTCACTTAGGACATCTACTTTATGCATGACACAAGTAATTGTTCAAACAATTGTTAACAGACAGATTATTTCACTTATAATTCACTGTATCACAATTCCAGTGGGTCAGAAGTTTACATACACTAAGTTTACTGTGCCTTTAAACAGCTTGGAAAATTCCAGAAAATGATGTCATGGCTTTAGAAGCTTCTGATAGGCTAATTGACATAATTTGAGTCAACTGGAGGTGTACCTGTGGATGTATTTCAAGGTCTACTTTCAAACTCAGTGCCTCTTTGCTTGACATCATGGGAAAATCAAAAGAAATCAGCCAAGACCTCAGAAAATAAGTTGTAGACCTCCACAAGTCGGGTTCATCCTTGGGAGCAATTTCCAAACGCCTGAAGGTACCACGTTCATCTGTACAAACAATAGTACGCAAGAATAAACACCATGGGACCACACAGCCGTCATACCGCTCAGGAAGGAGACGTGTTCTGTCTCCTAGAGATGAATGTACTTTGGTGCGAAAAGTGCAAATCCCAGAACAGCAGCAATGGACCTTGTGAAGATGCTGGAGGAAACAGGTACAAAAGTGTCTATATCCACAGTAAAACTAGTCCTGTATCGACATAACCTGAAAGGCTGCTCAGCAAGGAAGAAGCCACTGCTCCAAAACCACCATAAAAAAGCCAGACTACGGTTTGCAACTGCACATGGGGACAAAGATCGCACTTCTTGGAGAAATGTCCTCTAGTCTGATGAAACAAAAATAGAACTGTTTGGCCATAACGACCATCGTTATGTTTGGAGGAAACATGTGGATATATTGAAGCAACATCTCAAGATATCAGTCAGGAAGTTAAAGCTTGGTCACAAATGGGTCTTCCAAATGCACAATAACAGCCAAGCATACTTCCAAAGTTGAGGACAGCAAAGTCAAGGTATTGGAGTGGCCATCACAAAGCCCTGACCTAAATCCTATAGAAAATTTGTGGTCAGAACTGAAAAAGTGTGTGCGAGCAAGGAGGCCTACAAACCTGTCTCAGTTACACCAGCTCTGTCAGGAGGAATGGGCCAAAATTCATCCAACTTATTGTGGGAAGCTTGCGGAAGGCTACCCAAAACATTTGACCCAAGTTAAACAATTTAAAGGCAATGCTACCAAATACTAATTGAGTGTATGTAAACTTCTGACCCACTGGGAATGTGATGAAAGAAATAAAAGCTGAAATAAATCACTCTACTATTATTCTGACATTTCACATTCTTAAAATAAAGTGGTGATCCTAACTGACCTAAGGCAGTCAATTATTACTAGGATTAAATGTCAGGAATTGTGAAAAACTGAGTTTAAATGTATTTGGCTAAGGTGTATGTAAACTTCCGACTTCAACTGTAACTCTGCAATGTTGGGTTGTATTGGTGAGAGTCTCAGTATTAAATCATTTTCCACACACAGTCTGTGCCTGTATTTAGTTTTCATGCTAGCGAGGGCCAAGAATCCACTCTCACATAGGTACGTGGTTGCAAAGGGCATCAGTGTCTTAACAGTGCGATTTGTCAAGACAGGATACTCTGAGCGCAGCCCAATCCAGAAATCTGGCAGTGGCTTCTGATAAAATTTTCACAGAACCGCTTGTTGCAATTTCGACTAGCCTCTTCTTCAGATATCAGTAAGTGGACTGGAGGCAGGGCATGAAAGGGATAACGAATCCAGTTGTTTGTGTCATCCGTTTTGGGAAAGCACCTGCGTAATTGTGCACCCAACTTACTCAGGTGCTTTGCTATATCACATTCGACATTGTCTGTAAGCTTGAATTCATTTGCACACAAAAAAAATCATACAATGATGGAAAGACCTGTGTGTTGTCCTTGTTAATGCAGACAAGGAAGAGCTACAACTTCTTAATCATAGCCTCGATTTTGTCTCACACATTAAATATAGTTGTGGAGAGTCCCTGTAATCATAGATTCAGATCATTCAGGCGAGAAAAAACATCACCCAGATAGGCCAGTCGTGTGAGAAACTCGTCTTCATGCAAGCAGTCAGACAAGTGAAAATTACGGTCAGTAAAGAAAACTTTAAGCTCGTCTCTCAATTCAAAAAAGTGTGCCAATACTTCTGTATGTTGTAAAACCATTACATGGTCGCTGCCCATGTCATTGCATAGTGCAGAAAATACACAAGAGTTCAGGGGCCTTGCTTTAACAAAGTGAACTATTTTCACTGTAGTGTCCAAAAAATAATTTCAAGTGGTCAGGCATTCCCTTGGCAGCAAGAGCCTCTCGGTGGATGCTGCAGTGTACCAAAGTGGCATCAGGAGCAACTGCTTGCACATGTTACCACTCCACTATGTCTCCCTGTCATGGCTTTTGCACCATCAGTACATATACCAACACATCTTGACCACCAAAGTCCATTTGATGCCACAAAGCTGTCCAGTACTTAAAAAATATAATCTCCTGTCGTTTTGGTTTCCAGTGGTTTGCAGAAGATGATGTCTTCCTTAATTGACCCCCCATAAACGTAACGGACAGGAGCTGTGCCAGGCCCGCCAAGTCTGTTGACTCATCCAGCTGTAACGCATAGACTTCACTGGCTTGTATGCGAAGCAGTAATTGTTTCAAAACATCTCCTGCCATGTCACTGACGCGTCGTGAAACAGTGTTGTTTGATGAAGACATTGTCTGTATTGTTTTTTTGGCCTTTGCCCCAGCATTGTTTCAGCCATATCTGCGACAGCAGGAAGAATTAAGTCCTCCACAATAGTATGGGGCTTGCCTGTCCTAGCCACTCAGTAGCTCACCATATAAGATGCTTCTAGCCCCTTCTTATTAATGGTATCTGTTGCTTTTATACATGTCTTACTACTCGAATGTCGTCTTAATTCTCACTCAAAAAAACTCACTTATTTTTCAAATTGTCATGTTTTATTTCTAAATGTCTGTGCAAGAGTGAAGGTTTCATTGAGTTGTGAGATGGTACTTTTAAACATACAACACACTGTGCCTGAGGAAAGGCACTACTCCCGATATAAGTGAACCCCAAATCAATGTAGTTCTCATCATATTTGCGCCTCTTCGACAGTCCAACGTCCCTGTCTGTTGTTTGGTGCTTTGCCGGGTAAGGGGGCAGCAGCTCTATGGCTGCATCAGATTCACAACTGTCAGTGTCCATGCTAGCTAGGCTAACAACTAATGTAGAATTACTGATGCTAGCATTGGATGTGCTCGTGGAAGCAGAACAACTTGTGTAGTCGACAGGTACAGGTGTAGTACTGCTGGTAGTAGCAGTACTACCAGTAGAGCTGGTATTATTTGACTAGGCTAGCTGTATTTGACATTGTGTTTTTATTTCGCTGAACACTAGATGGTTTAATTTTATTTTTGGCAGTGAAACGAGGCTACTCAGGCGTGAAAAAAAACTCACCCAAATGTATAGCCCTGTTGGAAAATCGAAACAGACTGTTTGAAAATGTGAAAAATAAAAAACACATATTTGGAGTACCCCGACGGCATTGCGCGTACCCCAGTTTGGGAATACATGCCCTAGAGCATACAAAAAAAACTATAAATACCTCGGCCTAAATATCAGCACCACAAGTAACGTCCACAAAGCTGTGAATGATCTGAGAGACAAGGCAAGAAGGGCCTTCTACGCCACCAAAAGGAACATCAAATTTGACATCCCAATTAGGTTCTGGCTAAAAATACTAGAATCCGTTATAGAACCCAAATAATTAATGCAAATAATTAATGCAGAGCAGAATTAGGCCGATACCTGCTAATGATCAAAATCCAGAACAGATCTGTTCAATTCTACAACCACCTAAAAGAAAGAGATTCCCAAACCTTCCATAACAAAGCCATCACATACAGAAAGATTAACCTTTAGAAGAGGCAAGGTGGTCCTGGGGCTCTGTTCACAAACAGGACAGCAACACAGTTAGACCCACCAAATCATGAGAAAACAAAAAGATAATTACTTGACACATTGGAAAGAATCTACAAAAAAAACTGAGCAAAATGGAATGCTATTTGGCCCTAATCAGAGAGTACACAGTGGTGGAATACCTGACCACTGTGACTGACCCAAACTTAAGGAAAGCTTTGACTATGTATAGACTCAGTGAGCATAGCCTTGCTATTGAGAAAGGCCGCCGTAGGCAGACCTGGATCTCAAGAGAAGACAGGCTATGTGCACACTGGCCACAAAATGAGGTGGAAACTGAGCTGCACTTCCTAACCTCCTGCCAAATGTATGACCATATTAGAGACAGATATTTCCCTCAGATTACACAGACCCACAAAGAATTTGAAAACAAATCTAATTTTGATAAACTCCCATATCAGCACAATTTGTGACTTGTTGCCACAAGAAAAAGGCAACCAGTGAAGAACAAACACCATTGTAAATACAACCCATATTTATGTTTATTTATATTCCCTATTGTACTATTTTCAGATTGTTATAACAATGTACATAGCAATAATATTACACTTTAAATCTCTATTCCTCTGAAACGTTTGTGAGTGTAATGTTTACTGTTAATTTTTATCGTTTGTCTATTTCACTTGCTTCGGCAAGTAAACATATGTTTCCCATGCCAATAAAGCTGTTTAAATTGAATTGAACTGAGAGAGAGAGGTGCGATTGCGTCAGAGAACAATTTGGTTTCAGGTAGAGAGGAACTGTCGAAATACACAAACAGGGGACAAAGAGTGCGAGAGAGCGTATTCCAGAAACTACTCAGCATGCTAAGTACACAAAGTACCCATGGTGTCTCATTAGACAGATTGTTCCTGTGAGAATCAGAAAGGAGTGGGTGAGAGAGAAAGATAGAAAAATAGATTTCTATTCTGTCACCTGGGATGTGAATTGAGAAGCTTCCAGAAATGACCTGGCTAAGACGCTAAATGTTCTGTACTGCAGTCTGTGGTGTAATGGCAGGTTACAGGAGCTTTAACAAGGGGCTTACTAATTAGGATCAGAGCCCCAAGGGATTACGCTGGCATTAAGGCCAGGTTAACGACACCTTTAGGGGGATGAGTCTCCCTCGGCGTCAGCCTCTCAAGCCAACCTCCACACCTCACCACCGTCCATCTGAGAGCGAGACAGGGGCACGAGGAGTTATGGCCGTGACATCACTACTAACCCGTGACATCACTGCTACAGCAGCACCAATCCAGACAGAGGGCTGTGTCTGCTAGCTGGCATGGACCCTTATTTATGACTGGACCACAGTGAAGAAGTCGCCCATTCTCTCAAGCATGCCATGTTGCCGCCAGCTTACAGTTCCCTGAGGCACACTAAAAATCGATTAGCACTTCATAGCAAATCAAATAAACGCAATCTATACCAGAGTTATGGTCGACTGGACTAAAAACTATGCCATAGTGATGGGTCAACTGGGGATGGTGAGCCATAGAGACTTCTTCTTAGTCTTGAGATGGTAACACTTTACATTAAGGTATACTTTATGGGTAACTAAGTCGTTTATAAATCAATTGATAACAATTATCATTTTTTGCTGATAACGTAATAAATTCTGACATTGTCAATTGGTTATTCCAACATAACATTTCACCATCAAAGGGCAGGGCTGGTTGTGTATTCAGATGAGTATTCCGATGTGTAACAAATCTCCTGTTCAAAGGGCCGTCTATTGATCCGTGCCAGTAACGTGTCCGCCTTCGATGTGGAGCACGATGGAGACATGATTGATCAAACCCAGAGAGATGATTAAAAGCAGCCAGTCACAGGGCTCCATCACATTAAGAAGATTGCCTGACCGACAAGCTCAAGGAGAAAGAGACTAGAAGTGGGGTGGTCAGAGAAACCTTTGAAGATGTCCTTTTTTGGTCCAATCTGAGCTGAAGTAATCAGGTTTGGATGAAAGCGTCCGTGGCCTGAGCACTTTGTTTGGCTGGAATAATGGTGGGCCTCAACAGAGCAGGGGAGGTCAATATGTATGTGCAGTGCCTGGGTGGACATGACTTTGAACAATGCGTGGCCATGACATGCACATCAAATTTGCAACCGTAGACCAAAATGGCTATTTTCAGACATGTATTCAACATGTGAGTCGTACCACCTGTCTCCTGCACAATCCCAAACCAGCAACAGAGCAGAGAGAGACCGTCTTTGGCCTGTTTGACACGTCCGTCCCACTCCACAGAGAGATTCTGACGTCCTAATAGCCTGCAGGGCCACATACAACACGGTGTTATGCCAAAGAGTTTTTGGTTTAACCCAACGATAACACAGTGTTCCACAGAACACTAATGAAACATTTACCACACATATGAGGCGTCTGAACTTTTTATGTGCGGGGAAATGATTGCTATGCGTTAACGTGTGGAGTCGGCATCTGCTTCCGACCGTGTTTGGAGTCATGCTCCAGAGTGCATTCTCCCGCCCCTACATTAGCCTCGCAGTGAAAGGTTCAGTGGGTAAATAGAGCTCTCGAGCCTTATGCAAAACGGCAGGCATTTAGCGGGAATGCTAATGAGAAGCACAGGGCTACAGATGATCACAGTTATCATTGGGTTATGAATGCGTTGGAGAGCCAAGGTTAGTTACAGGGACAAAAGGGAATTCATTTGCCCTCATCTCTGCATTACAGCCATATTCCAATCAATGTCATTAGAATCATAATGAGGTTGGGGCTCTTATCAAAAAATGCCAACCAGTAGCAGACCATATCGCTGGCCAATTTGTCCTCAGGATCGTTTCCACGTTGTTCTCCTTGAAGATCACGGTAGTAATGCGGCTGTGAGCGAGTGTCAGTTTGGGAGGACAGGAAGTGTGAGATAAATGTATGTGACACATGAGGGGAGCGCATAGGGAAGGGCAGAACTATGGGGCCCTCCTCTAGTCTACAGCGTGAAGGGCAGAACTATGGGGCCCTCCTCTAGTCTACAGCGTGAAGGGCAGAACTATGGGGCCCTCCTCTAGTCTACAGCGTGAAGGGCAGAACTATGGGGCCCTCCTCTAGTCTACAGCGTGAAGGGCAGAACTATGGGGCCCTCCTCTAGTCTACAGCGTGAAGGGCAGAACTATGGGGCCCTCCTCTAGTCTACAGCGTGAAGGGCAGAACTATGGGGCCCTCCTCTAGTCTACAGCGTGAAGGGCAGAACTATGGGGCCCTCCTCTAGTCTACAGCGTGAAGGGCAGAACTATGGGGCCCTCCTCTAGTCTACAGCGTGAAGGGCAGAACTATGGGGCCCTCCTCTAGTCTACAGCGTGAAGGGCAGAACTATGGGGCCCTCCTCTAGTCTACAGCGTGAAGGGCAGAACTATGGGGCCCTCCTCTAGTCTACAGCGTGAAGGGCAGAGCTATGGGGCCCTCCTCTAGTCTACAGCGTGAAGGGCAGAGCTATGGGGCCCTCCTCTAGTCTACAGCGTGAAGGGCAGAACTATGGGGCCCTCCTCTAGTCTACAGCGTGAAGGGCAGAACTATGGGGCCCTCCTCTAGTCTACAGCGTGAAGGGCAGAACTATGGGGCCCTCCTCTAGTCTACAGCGTGAAGGGCAGAACTATGGGGCCCTCCTCTAGTCTACAGCGTGAAGGGTTAGGAGCAGATGGAGTTCTAAAAGCTCCTGTATTGACATGGACTCGGCTGTTCTGGAATACCGGAAAAACTCCCCGCTCTGTCTCACACCCCCTTTCTTCTTTTCCTTTCCTCCCCCTCTTTTCTTTCATTGTCTTTCTCTCAAGCCTTCCTCAAACCCACCCACCGCCTCCCCTCCCCAGGCCTGAAAGCACAGCCGGATGTGGGGTAGGCCTGGAGTGAATGAGGTGGGGGAGGGATGGGGAGCCTCCCTACTACCTGGAATGATTAGTGGGGGTGGGATGGCAAGAAAGAGGTATGAAAAAAAACTGGGCAGAAAGACAACTGATGTCTTCTGTGTTGGCAACAGCCTTTTCTAATCCTAGCCCTGGGGCCACACTATGCAGTCAAGCGGGCTATTACATGGCAACAATTAGGGGGCTGGAGCCTAACACCTGGTCCTCCCCATTCTGGCCCTCCACTGGCAGCTGACTGTACAGTCTCATCGCCAGGTGGTCCTACTTCAATGACATTAGCTAGTCACTCAAGAGTTAATCAGGAGCCTGTCTTAGCCTAGCGTTGGCTACATGGAGCCCATTTACCAGCCTCACCCCCATCCAAGACTGGCTGTCTTTTTATGGGGATGTACGGAGACAACGTTGTTTAGAAAACTTGTTCAAATGAAGATCTCTAAGAGGGAGCTCAAATAATTAACCGACGGACTGAGGCCTCTAGGATTCCATCCTGTTTAGCAACTCGCGGTGCGTCCACATACAGCGAGGGATTATAATGGGCCTTTCATGGACGCACAAAAACAGATGGAGAAGCTGGGAAGTGCTATACATCTCTGCAGATGGCCGCGACAAAGTAGGGGGAGGGAAACGGGATTTGGTCAAAGTCGGCAGATACAAAAACAAGTGGGTGTAGACTATAGCAGCCAGGACCATATCTGCCTCCACAAAGGCCATTTCATCTATATCCCCCTGCCCTGAAGATCTGAGAGTAAATAACACTCATTACAATGACAATACATATAGATTTGTAGCCCAAACTGCTAGAATCTCATCAATAGTAATTAGTGGCTATACATAACTAATGAAGATGTGCACAGCACATAAATCTGAAGAGCTCAGGGCCTTTGTTTTCCTGCCAAAGCCTTTTTGGAGGAGTGCAGGTCTGGTAAACAAGGTTCTCTGTCAACATTTAAAATGGAAAAACCTAGAGATGAACATCTACAATGACAGGGAGCCGAAAGTCTTGTTTTAGAAAGCGACTACTAAGAGGTTATAAATCTAGAGCTGATGACCAGATAACCAACCAAGCTCTCTCTTTGTCCAGAGCAACAACAGCAGCACAGCAAATACATTCAGGCCACCAAATGTCAATCATAGAAAGGCCTACTGTACAGTATGTTGCTCTGTGGCCAAATCAATGGCTGCCACTTGACAACATATACATACTGTCTCCATTACCACATCAAAGGGAGCCTTCTGGAAATGGCAGAAAAGGCACTACACACACTTTAATGTTTCGCTTGTCTCTCTATTTGGAAAATTCCATTTAATGCAAAAATGCAAATGCTCAGGAAAAGGACATCCTCCACGGGGAAACCATGGAGACGGGCCAGGAGAGGAATAGGTGCTGCCTTTCAACTGTTTAAAGAGGCAACATATACATAATCAACTAATTCCTCTTTAAAATAACCAATTAAGGCTGTGACATTTAAAGCAATGTGAAGAAAATCTTTAGACTAACTGTGGTTCTAGTCTCATTACGTTAAAAGAGAATTGAAAAGCTAGCCTAATGCCAATTTTAGGACAAAACAGTGCAAGGCCAAAGGTTTCTACACAAAAGAAGTCCCTAACCCAGGGCCACGTCACAGAGACTAAGAGAATCCTGGGGTATGTGAGGAGTGACATTTTGCTGACATTTCCTGGTAGTATTGAACACGGGCCGTCTCGAGACGACGACGACAGAAATATCTGTGGATGTGCTTGAATGTAATAGAAGAGAGCGAGAGAGGAGAGAGAGGAGAGAGAGCCCTGGTCTTTTCAGGGGACAGTCTCAGTGCTCTGGCCGGTGATGACGAGGGACACAGAGATTGAATGGTAATAACTGGAGCGCAGACAATGGATGATTGAAGGCTCTCTCCGCGACGCTGGAGGATTTCAATATCAGAGCGGCCCTAGAACTGGGATCCTTATCGGGGCAGGCTTCAGACAAAAGGAGAGCTGCGCGTGAAATGTGGGCTAAAACATGGGCACACGACCACGCCGATTAGCAAAAGGCTGCGCACACAAAGAAGCCAGCTTTATGTGGACAAAGGCTGTCCAGTGCCTCGTTGTAACGAGAGATAGGAGAGCGGAGAGAGAGGACGAGGAAGAGAGAGACAGAGGGAGAAAGGGAGAGAAGGAGAGAGGGGCTTTACATATATTCTTTCCTCCATCTTCTACAAGATGTCAGGCCTAAGGAGACGGGAGACTAGAGAAGGGAGGGGAAGAGAGCCCGGTGTTTGAGTGCTCCAGGCCCTCTGCTTCTGATGAGGAATAATGGACTAGCAACACCAGAAAACTCCCAGGACCCTTCCGTCGTTAAAACCTTCCCCCATCCTATTCATAAATATCCACACAGACACACATGAACACGTATGCCACACACGGAGGTGCACACCTGCACGGTTCTGTTTTTCTGCCCCAAAAAACACTAAAATGTGTGGAGGCTTCCCAGGGAAGCTCATTAACCCTCCCTCAAGAACCCTGAGACAAAAGAGAAGAAACAAAACCGAACTAATCAATGACAACGCAGCCATTGTAGTGGAAACAAGAACAAGCATCAATTTGGATAACCTGAGAGGGCTAACAGCTTTCCTTTAGTGGTGTTTGGCTGGCTGGGAGGAGAAAGAAAGTTCATTAATTAAACAGGACTAGGGGGACAGATGGAATGGCTAGTTGGATGCTAATCACTTAAAGCAGACAGACCGGTTTTACACCCTCCGTAGAACCCCCCCCACACACACACACACATCAATCCCTATTAACACGTCCTCTTCAAATGGAATGTACTGCGTTACCCAGCACTGAAGTCCGTTACGGAGTCTGATCGGCAGAGCGGACGGCCTTCCATATACAAAGTATTGATGCAGCCTAACACTGGGGCTGGCCAATCCACAGAGTTAAACAGTGGAATGCACACACAAGTACACAGAGTAGTACCACTGAAGTCCACGGTTATGACTGCTTCCAAAGCCAAAACACCTAGCATCCATCAGCACCAGTCCTCTCGGATGAATACTTTTCAACCGGGGATTCCTTCAAAGTATGTTTTTCCTCCACAGATAAAAAGATAAATGATTTCCATAACAACAAGATATGTAAGAATGGCCTAGGTTTTGATGGCTGGTGATAGAGACAGCTTTCACAGTTATCAGAACTAGGGGTGTCTAGTGGATACCAAACACCTCTGTGGCTTCACCCCTGACAGGTTCATAATGATACAGCCTGTCTGATACTAGTAACGCTACCCGACACCTCCCTGGCTGGCTGGCTGGCTGGATGGATGGTGGGGGAGAGAGGGGGATCCCACGCAGACCTGGCAACCTCGCAGCCTTTCACTGCACTCTTACAAAACAGACAGATGTCAGGCATGAATGCATAACAGACGGAGCAGGGAGGGGAGGGTTGTGAGGCGTTCAAGTTTAAAGATACACGGAGCATGACATTCTTTCAGTAACATGCTGTGCTGTAATGCGTGTACATTCCCAGGACTTGAAATATTTAGTGATGGGGTGGCACATATATCGAAAACAAAAAGTGGTCTATTCTGCAAATGGCGGACGGCGAATCTTTTCAAACTAACATTTACCAAAAATACCTACTTAAAATTCCCTTGAGTAACGCAATCACAATTTTGAATGGCACACAATTAAGTAAAGAGTGGTCAACGATCAGACAAAATCATAGGATACATTCTCCCATTTGGAGACTATTGACAGTTTAACAACCTTAGTAAAACATACCCCATAACACAACAAAAAGATGACAAAGAAATACCACTTCAATGCTTCCGACAAACCCACAGTAACTCATCTCTCTGTGCTGCTCTCATCCCCAGGATCAGTACACAGACAGTGTCTTTATGGTCTTTCAGGGCCCTGTGCTGTCATCAAGCTCTCCAGCCCCTGCCATCAGCCGTCTGTTTCCATGCCTGCTCTACCTGTGTTTAAGAGTGGCCCTGCTCTGCTCAGCCGCCGCTCAGCCACCGGCCCCCAGGGCTTTCACTGTGAGGGTGAGTGGGGGACGCCTTTTGTTAGAGGCAGGGTGGGGAGAAGATGGAGGGGGGAGGGAAAAAACTATAATGCTGTGAGTCATTCTGCATTAGCAGCGGGGGGGGGGGGTACTTTTGCATGTTGTATAAAGCTAGACGCCATATGCCATCCGGCCAGGCTGCCTCCTGAGTCAAGGCTGGGTTTGACAGGTCTGTGCGTGTGTCCCCCCCCGCTCCCTTGGCCCCCTTGGCCCTTCTAGGCCCCAGTGGCAGAGCTGTCTGCTGCTCCGAGCGGAGCGGCCGTGGAGTGGTGGTGTGTGGGCGGGGAGGGGACTCAGTGATGTGAACACATCAGACATTGTCGTGAGCTCCAGGAACAGCTGGTCAGCTGGAGAGATGTGGGGGCAGGTTGAGGGCGGAAGGGAGGAGCGGAGGGGTTGAGGGCGGAGGAGTGGAGGGCGGAGGAGTGGAGGGGTTGAGGGTGAAGGAGTGGACCTAATCCCACTGATCATGGGATTAGGTTAAAATATTCAGTAGAGGAAACTCCCTCCATCCCAAAATGTCATAAACCCCAACCATAGCCCCCCTTTCATCCACTCCTCAGCCCCCACCAAACTCCACCAAAGTCCTGCTTCTCCCAACAACAGTCTCCAAACCAACCGCCTCTGACAATCCCGGCCACCTCCACCCTGTCGAGCAATCCACCCTGCCCCAGACTTCTGAGTTCCAATTGGGTTAGGGTGGTCATTGGGAATGGACGTCCCTGAGAGCTGGACCGTGACAGAGCTGAGAGCTGGACCGTGACAAAGCTGGACCGTGACAGAGCTGGACCGTGACAGAGCTGGACCGTGACAGAGCTGGACCGTGACAGAGCTGGACCGTGACAGAGCTGGACCGTGACAGAGCTGGACCGTGACAGAGCTGAGAGCTGGACCGTGACAGAGCTGGACCGTGACAGAGCTGGACCAGACACAGAACAAGACCCTAACCTAATGGAAGCAGGTTGCTCTTCCACACAACGTCACAGAGCCTCTAATTCAAAAGGCAAAGACACAGAGGAGAGTTAGGGCTGTACACATCACTTCTCACTGAGAGGCTTATGACAGAGGGAAGATGGCCCAGCTCACCCTTCTCACTTTGCCAAGCCAAGCACTCAGTTCATGGGCTGGGAGATGGCTGCAGGAGACCGTTATGGCACACTAGCTGACAAATAAGAGCCTATCAGCAACCCTAAATAATACATTTTCAGCTATAGTACACTAACATGGCAGCTCCCATTCATAACCTCCTTTCAAAGACTCCGAAAGATGCTTTCCTCCTGACTAGGTAATGAAACTTCTTGTCCTAAAGAACACATTGTTATCCATGTAGGGACATGAGAGAGAGGGAGAGAGAAACAAAGCCTTATTCAGAAGGTACACAAAGCAGTAGGCCAATATCAATGGCAAGAGTCCCACATATATGATGTTTTCATGAGCGTGGAAAGGCAGAGCTCCAGAGCTGGTAGACGGTTGGGTAGATGAGGCAAGGCCCTGCACCTCTGTATGTTGGCAGCAGCCCTAGGTTCCACTGGGCTCTGTGAGCTTCACTGAGAAGATGAAACCCCTCTCTGCTACTACACTGCATGTCCCCCACAATGCCACCTAAAAGTCCGGCTCGCATGACTGGCCACGTGCACGAACAGATTATGGCTATTGATTGCCGCCCGGAGACAGATCTCTCCGTGTATGCGTGCGTGCGTGTCTTAGGGGAGGGTAGTAAGGGCACTGGGGCGGAAAAGCTATTGATTCTGTCCAGCGAGGAAGTTGCGTTTCAGAATGAAGGTCAGCTCTACTTCGCCTTCCCCTATTAGAAGCTCCTGCTACCTAAACACACAGCACACGTTTACTCGGGAGTGAGTGCTTGTTTAGGAGAGAGAATAACACTCAGTGACTGGATCAAGTCTCCCGTCAGAAACCCAACAGGCTGTGTGGAAGCAGAGGAAGTCCACAACAGCCATATCATAGTTATAATAAATATGCCATTTAGCAGACACTTATCCAAAGCGACCCACTGTCCTGGTGTTGCAAGCACCATGCGAGACCAACTCAAGTACAGTAGGACCACATACAGTAGTTGGGGATGAATGACACATTGCATGTCAGGGGAAATTGTCTTGATATATGGTGTGCTACTTCTATAGCGGGAACTTGGCCGTCAAGCGTATTCTCCTCCCGCCGGTCAGGTCCTCACCACTCACAGTGAGTTTGCGTTCCCCTCTGGCAGTGGAGGAGACTGCAGCCCGCTGCTCAGTGTTCATACAGGGTGACGATTAGGATTCACACAACCTCTTCTCATAGGGCCATATTAATTACACAATATGGGTGATTTCTGACAGCCTTGTAATATAAGGTCTGTGGGGTCAGGACTGTCTCTTTCACGTCCAACAGCGCCGAGGGTTCTGAAATAACATCACCGTGTTGTCACTGAATAGAGCAGAATGCTGTACATAGCAGTGGAATGACACACGTCAACCCGCTTGGATAGACATCTTAAACGCTGACCATGTGTCACACATACACCGACACACAAAAACTCACACAAAAAACCTCTCACACACAAACTGCTCTAAGTACCATGGTGTAGAGCCAAAAAGGAAACAGCGGATTGTAGAGGAAGGGAGGATTGGTGTGTGTGTGTGTGTCCAGCAATGTGGCTGGTGGTCATATTTCAATATCAAATCCAATTAGCCGGAGTGATGGTGCAGCAGAGCGCCTGGCTGCTGGAGACTCCAGTTCTGTGGCGGACGGAGCAGGAGAGAGGACACGAGAGAGCACCACAGAGGAGAGCGCCACAGCGCCAGGCCTGCCTTTATGTGGACGCACTGAGGTCATGTGGCTTTTCTTTGTAGAAACATTAAACAAATGACCTCGGAGAGCGGCCTGGCTACAGACAGCAGATTGGGGAGCGCCGGGGCAGGGAAACGCTGGATAGGGATTTAATATCGGCTACAAAAACAGCCTGCTCTGAAAAGAGACAAGGTCATTGTTCCAACCCAAAATAAAACACCTACACTTTGCAGAAGACGAGAGGCAGACGAGATGAGGAAGAGAAGGGAGCATACATGGAGGAATGGATATCATAAAGTGAATGCACCAATTTGTAAGTCGCTCTGGATAAGAGCGTCTGCTAAATGACGTAAATGTAATGTAAAATGTAGTACAATGCAGGAACCCTATGAGCAGAAGGAGGAATGGGTCATATGCCTTTTGGTTAAGTCTACATACAGTACCAGTCAAAAGTTTGGACACACCTACTCATTCAAGGGTTTTTCTTTATTTTTACTATTTTCTACATTGTAGAATAATAGTGAAGACATCAAAACTATGAAATAACACATATGGAATCATGTAGTAACCAGAAAAGTGATAAACAAATCAAAATATATTGTATATATATGATCATTCAAAGTAGCCACCCTTTGCCTTGATGACAGCTTTGCACACTCTTGGCAACCAGCTTCACTTGGAATGCTTTTCCAACAGTCTTGAAGGAGTTCCCACATATGCTGAGCACTTGTTGGCTGCTTTTCCTTCACTCTGAAGGTCCAACTCATCCCAAACCATCTCAATTGGGTTGAGGTTGGGTGATTGTGGAGGCCAGGTCATCTGATGCAGCACTCCATCACTCTCCTTCTTTGTCAAATAGTCCTTACACAGCCTGGAGGTGTGTTGGGTCATTGTCCTGTTGAAAAACAAATGATAGTCCCACTAAGCGCAAACCAGATGGGATGGTATATCGCTGCAGAATGATGTGGTAGCCATGCTGGTTTGCCTTGAATTCTAAATAAATAACCAACAGCTTCACCAACAAAGCACCCTACATCACACCACCTCCTCCATGCTTAATGGTGGGAACCACATATGCGGAAGCCATCCATTCACCTATTCTGCATCTTACAAAGACATGGCGGTTGGAACTGTATATCATTAGTTTTGGTATTCCTGCTCTTTTTTGAGGTAATAAACCTTCGAATAGCATTCTAAATTATATCTTAAAACCTTCTTCCAAAAATAGTCAGAACTTTATTTATTGGTAGGAGTTTTTTTCTTTTAACAAATCCTGAGAAATCTTCTGAATTACAAAATAGTTTGTGTTTGTTTGTGTGTGCGCCCTATCTTGATAAAAAAAATAGGTCTTGTCGCCTCGATGACTCATGACTATTTCTTTGTTTAAACATAATCCTCCAGCCATCCAGGAAAATGTCCCACACACAGACACCAGTGCTGGCATTGCCAGCATCCATTGGCTGGGAGCATCCGTTTGTCAGCTCATTATCCAGATCTGCAGTATGTGGGGCCTCAGCCTGGCTGGCTGCTTCACACTGCCAACGCTCCAGCCCAGCCAGCGATCATCTCATCTCACAGATCAGGCCGTTGTGCTGCTCTCTTCTTGCTAAGGAATGCCAGGTAGGCCTGGTCTGGCCCGGTCCGGCGCTGGCTTCCTTCCCCCTTGGCTCCCAGTGCAGACTGGCCTATGGTAGCTAGACACCGCTGGCAGCTCAGCACATCTCACACTGGAGTAATTCACTTGGCTTTGGGTTACAGACATCTGCCTCTCTGCTGTCCCACTGATGCCCCCAGGGACCCTGAGAGGGGCTGATATGAGCCTCGCTGATGGGTGGGTGGGATGGGGGGGGTGACACCCGTGCATACAAATGCAAGCACATACACATCAAACACTCAGAATGTACAGCCACATACACCTGTAGCCAAAGTTTAGTGCACATTATTAGCATAAAAACATACTATAGGCTACTGACATTATCGCGCACCCTTGCCCACTTTCCTTACAAACCAATGACCTGTGCCGCGATGCCCAAAACAATACTTGAGAGCGGTGCACAACTTTGGTCCAACCTCAAAAGCTGGAGATTGCTGGTCGCCATGGCAACACCCAGAGAGCTACTGTGGTCCCTGCGAGGCCACTCTGTACAGCCTGTCCCTGTCCGGGGAGAGGCAGAGCTGCAAGGCTTTGTGGGAGATCAGATTTCACCCACCGGGGCCCGCTCCAAAAAAACGTCCCTCACCTCCTTCAGTCCTCAACTTATTCACATGCAAATTCATCTCCATCGCTGATTACGCTCGTCTTAAACCAACTGACATGTACAGCTGGAGATCAGGCCCTTAACGACAGGCAGGCTGTTACCGGGACGGAGGGGAGGACGGGTTAATGACAGTCATGTCTCTGCTGCTGTCGTCTAAACCCACTGCATCATACAAGACCACAGAGATGTTACACAAGATCCCCATTACAGACCCAGACAGACACGAGTCCTCACGTCACTATGGGCTGTGCGACACACCGCAACACCTCAACCCGGTGCGCTGTTAATCGCTGTATGCAAATCAGCCAGCGCATCAAGATCAGTGTCAGTGCTCACCCATGCAGATCACCCAACACACACACACACACACATGGGAATCCACCCAGGCCAACCACTAGAAGGGCTAACGCTGTTATAACAACAATCAACCCGTTTAGAAATTCTATATTTTCACATATGAGAACAATCATCAGATTGTGAGAAATAACATTAATACATAGAAAAAAGAATACATAGAAAAAGATAACCGTCCCTGGAAAAACTTGCAGGGCCTACCTGCTGAGGCTCTGTGGTCAGCTGTTAAAGCCCTGTCTGCCTCCACAAGGTTATGGGTAGGGGAGACAGAGTAAAGGGTCCAGGCAAAGGATACAAGCTCTGGTAAAGCGTCAGGCGGGACTTGACAGCTCTGCTGGCGTTGATGCAGGTGGCACGCACAAGGCTGGGCAGCAGCGTTCCTGTGACGATGGCGCCGTTGAAAAGAGGCCCAAAGAAGGGGACCTACGAGGGGAAGGAGAGAGGGAGAGAAAGTTACCATCTTAAATAACCGTCATAACCGTTGAATTCTTCTTTTTTTCTGTGGAATGAAAAGCGGAGTGAAGACAGGACGGCCGGGCATTCGTGTGGTTGAGTCCGTTTCCGCGGTTACATGGGCTCATTACAACATGATGAAACTTTGTTGCTCCGTGCTGAAACAAACAAGGTGCTGTAGCAAACCAGTCTGGTTGCCTAGGCAACGCTCCCCTCCATGCAGCATGAGCACACGCTGTCAGGAGCGGAGGGAAGGAGAAAATGTGAGTCAAAAATAAAAATGCTATATCAAACGCAGTACCAGTGAAACATTTAGACACACCTACTCATTCTAGGGTTTTTCTTTATTTTAACTATTTTCTACATTGTAGAATAATAGTGAAGACATCAAAACTATTAAATAACACACCAAAAAATAGTGTTAAACAAATCTAAATATATTTTATATTTGAGATTCTTCAAAGTAGCCACCCTTTGCTTTGATGACAGCTTTACACACGCTTGGCATTCTCTCAACCAACTGCATGAGGTAGTCACCTGGAATGCATTTCATTTAACAATGCTCTGTCAGAGTGACCATTGGGTTCTTGATCACCTCCCTGACCAAGGCCTTTCTCCCCCGATTGCTCAGTTTGGCACTGCCAGATCTAGGAAGAGTCTCCTATTTAAGAAAGATGGAGGCCACTGTGATCTTGGGGACCTTCAATGCTACAGAAATATTTTGGTACCCTTCCCCAGATCTGTGCCTCGACAGAAATCCTGCCTCGGAGCTCTACGGACAATTCCTTCGACCTCATGACTTAGTTTAAAGTGCATGTCAGAGCAAAAACCGTGGGACCTTTTATAGACAGCTGTGTGCCTTTCCAAATCATGTCCAATCAATTAATTTACCACAGGTGGACTATAATCAAGTTGTAGAACCATCTCAATGATGATTAATGGAAACAGGAAGCACCTGAGTTCAATTTCGAGTCTCATAGCAAAGGGTCTGAATACTTATGCAAATAAGGTATTTCTGTTTTTTATTTTTAATAAATGTACTTTTTCCACAGTGTGCTCAATTAAAGACATGAAAATGTATAATTGTTTGTGTGTTATTAGTTTAAGCAGACTGTCTATTATTGTGACATCGATGAAGATGAAATCTAATTTTATGACCAATTTATGCAAAAATCCAGGTATTTCCAAATGGTTCACATACTTTTTCTTGCCACTGTAGTGAGCAATATGTTTGGAACATCAAATCACAATAAATTAGAAGTATTGAATCACATTACATTTAGAGTCTTGAAAATCGCAATACATATGGTATTGGCACCTAAGTATCATGATAACATCATCTCGTTGGGGTCCCTGGCAATTCCCAGCCCAACATCTAAAATTGGTACAGGGTTAGATTCAAGTTTGAGTGACTTAGTCCTAAGCGTTGAGCTTATTTAGCATAGAAACCACACACACACACACACACACATCTAATGCAAATCAATACCGGAGAAAATACTTTGATTGAACTATTGAAGAAATACAGTGGGAGCTCTCTGTATTTGAGAGCAGCGTGCATGTGTGTGTGTGTGTGACACATGCGTCTGTTCATGCGTTTTGGGGAGATTTTAAATCTGCTGAGTTTAATGATCGTTGACCTGGAATGTGACGTGCATGTCAGAGCCTCTCCATAAGTCCTGCTGTCTACTTGACATGGCATAGCTCATTATACAGACAGTCCCTCCACTTCAATAATTAGAGCACACTTCAAACTGACAGCTAGCCCATTCAATCTCTACTAGTGTAAAAAAAAAAAAACTTCTAGAGGTCAACTCAGGCCAATGAAGCTCTAGAACAAGAAAGGGTCTGCGTAATGTGGGCCGTAGGACTCTATGGTGGAGGTTTGGGCTGCAGACTGGGTGGTTGTTGGTGGTGTCTTTGTCTGTCTGTGTGGATATTAGGAGGAGGCCTAGGTGGATGGCCAGACAGAGGGCTATGGGCATCATTCCCAGGTTGGCAGAGTCCTGCTGGCAGGTCAGTGGAATGAGAAAGCTGCCATGCATTCTGGCCCCATCTTTTGCTCCAACACACAAAAACCCTTCGTTTTGCCGACAAAGTCTCTTTCGCCCTCTTTAGAAGAGACTGGAGATAGTGTGTGAGGTTTTCTTCTAGATCTGAGATGAGGATGTCCCAGTGACGGACTTCCTATAGTTTCTTTTGGTCACATTTAGGACAAATATTAGAGTCTACCAATCTAAATATATAGTGCCTTAAGAAAATATTCACACCCGTTCAATTTTTCCACATTTTGTTGTGTTCCAGCCTGAATTTAATTCAATTGAGATTTTTTTGTCACTGGAAACACACCCCATAATGTCTTGTGCAATTATGCTTTTTGAAACTTTTACAAATTAATACAAAATTTAAAGCTGAAATGTCTTGAGTCAATAAGTACTCAACCCCTTTGTTATGACAAGCCTAAATAAGTTCACAAGTAAAAATGTGCTTAACAAGTCACATATTTTAAATTAATCTCATCTCTGTACCACACACTTACAGATAATTGTAAGCTCCCTCAGTCGGGCAGTGAATTTCAACCACAAATTCAACCACAAAGACCAGAGAGGTTTTCCAATGCCTCGCAAAGAAGGGCACCTTTTGGTAGATGGGGGGGGAAAAAACAAACAAAACAGACATTGAATAACATTGAGCGTGTGGAATCCTCTTGCAGGAACTGCTGACACACTCCAGCCACATGAGGTCTAGCATTGTCTTGCTTTAGGAGGAACCCAGGGCCAACCGCAGCAGCATATGGTCTCACAAGGGGTCTGAGGATCTCATCTCGGTACCTAATGGCAGTCAGGCTACCTCTGGCGAGCACATGGAGGGCTGTGCGGCCCCCCAAAGAAATGCCACCCCACACCATGACTGATCCACCGCCAAACCGGTCATGCTGGAGGATGTTGCAGGCAGCAGAACGTTCTCCATGGCATCTCCAGACTCTGTCACGTCTGTCACGTGCTCAGTGTGAACCTGCTTTCATCTGTGAAGAGCACAGGGCGCCAGTGGCAAATTTGCCAATCTTGGTGTTCTCTGGCAAATGCCAAACCTGTGGACGTCGGGCCCTCATACCACCCTCATGGAGTCTGTTTCTGACCGTTTGAGCAGACACATGCACATTTGTGGCCTGCTGGAGGTGATTTTGCAGGGCTCTGGCAGTGCTTCTCCTGCTCCTCCTTGCACAAAGGCGGAGGTAGCGGTCCTGCTGCTGTGTTGTTGCCCTCCTACGGCCTCCTCCACGTCTCCTGATGTACTGGCCTGTCTCCTGGTAGCGCCTCCATGCTCTGGACACTATGCTGACAGACACAGCAAACCTTCTTGCCACAGCTCGCATTGATGTGCCATCCTGGATGAGCTGCACTACCTGAGCCACTTGTGTGGGTTGTAGACTCCGTCTCATGCTACCACTAGAGCGAAAGCACCGCCAGCATTCAAAAGTGACCAAAACATCAGCCAGGAAGCATAGGAACTGAGAAGTGGTCTGTGGTCCCCACCTGCAGAACCACTCCTTTATTGGGGGTGTCTTGCTAATTGCCTATAATTTCCACCTGTTGTCTATTCCATTTGCACAACAGCATGTGACATTTATTGTCAATCAGTGTTGCTTCCTAAGTGGACAGTTTGATTTCACAGAAGTGTGATTGACTTAGAGTTACATTGTGTTGTTTAAGTGTTCCCTTTATTTTTTTGAGCCTCATTTTGACTTGTTTTAAGGACATTACATCAAAGTTGGATCAGCCTGTAGTGTGGTTTTCCACTTTAATTTTGAGTGTGACTCCAAATCCAGACCTCCATGGGTTGATAAATTGGATTTCCATTGATTATTTTTGTGATTTTGTTGTCAGCACATTCAACTATGTAAAGAAAAAAGTATTTAATAAGATTATTTCTTTCATTCAGATCTAGGATGTGTTGTTTAAGTGTTCCCTTTATTTTTTTGAGCAGTATATATATATATATATATATATATATATATATATATATATATATATATATATATATATATATATATATATATATATATATATATATATATATATCTATATAGATATCTATATATCTATATCTATATATCTATATATAGATATCTATATATATCTATATCTGTATATCTATATCTATATATCTATATATCTATATATATCTATATCTATATCTATCTATATATTTCCACAAATGTTCACATTTTTCTTCCATTTAGAGTATTTTGTATAGATCATTGACAAAGAAGGACAATTAAATAAATGTTAATCCCACTTTGTAACACAAAAATGTTTGGAAAAAGTCAAGGGATGTGAATACTTTCTGAAGGCACTGTATATAATAACCTAGCCTACCGTAGATGGTTACATTGTGACCTGTAGTCTTTGACCCAGCCAGTCAGTCTATCCAGAGCTGTGTGTGCAGCGGCTCAGAACCAAGATAAAAGGTAGGTGAGCGACACTGACTGCCTCAGAGCACATACCCACAGTGAGGGTAATGGACTGGAGTGAAAGAGGAGGGCATTAGAGCGTCCATCTCAGAGACACACAGGCAGACAAACAGGTAACCCACTCAAACAACAAGGCAGTCTGGAGAGACATGAGTAAGGAGAGGGGGTTCTCTAAGTGAAGATCAGACAGCTGATACCTTTTTCCAAACATAGAGTTGGATGTGCTGAAGCAGTGAAATGTTGAAGGAGTCCCATTCAATTTGTTTAATGATAAAAAGACAGTAAGTAAAATTGTTTATCCATTACACACACAGATTGAGTGGAAAATAAATCAAGCAAGTGCAGAAACAAGCTCCAAAAGCCATTTAGGTTTTGAGCCTGCCAGCTGATCTCTAGTACCTGTGGTTTCTTCATGATCTGGATGAAGAACGTGCGGTTCTTCATGGGGTACACGATGATCAGCACGTCGCCAAAGTCAGTGGGGATGATGCCACGTCGGTAGTCCCTGCTGTGCTCCGACCACACTATGTGAACCTCGTCGTTGCCCAGGTGACGCAGCTGCACCAGAACAAACCACAGGGTTTAGACGCGACCACAACGGCCAGAAAGAACATTTGTTATTCCTATAGAAAGGTTTTAATATTAGGTTAGAGATTACCACAGCTCTGGGTGTTGTGACAAAGCATCTTATCATTTGAATTTCCACTGGAAATTCAAACCACAAAAAAACATTAAATTGAGTATTTTAAAACCAATCATTGAAATTAACTTTACTCTAAAGACATAAAATTGCGTCCAATTTCCATGTTCTATTCATAAATACAAATGAAGTCAGGACAGAAATGACAGGAAATTGGCAGATAGTTAATGTACTGTAGAAGTCTTTTTCAACCAAGGCAGAGGGGAAGTGAGAGAACAGTCTTCCCTCCGTGCTGTGGCTGACATGGACATTGAGTGATGGGTTTAAGGGCGGCCATTCCGCCCAAAAAACTCCTGTCCCTGATTATGTGGCAAAATCAAGGCCTTGCCTCCTCACAGACTGACTCGCTCACTGAGAGGAGGAAGAAAACATCTGCCAATGTACTTGGGTCTAATGAGCCATTAAGAAAACATGGCCTCGCCACCCAAAAAAATGCAATTAGCACATTCTATTATAAGCCCTTAATTATGGTAATGGAATAATGTTCAACAAATCCACAACACGGTGATTGAACACCATGCTCCCTGGTTCATCTCATCTGTACAAGGATCAATGGCTCCAGTGCAGGTCAGGTCAGACCAGACAGGCACAAATTAACCAAGAATGTTGAATATGCATGTCGAGGTTGCCCACAAAAATCCTAAGCATTTTAATTAACATTTGAATATTACACTGAACCAAAATATAAAAACGCAACATGTAAAGTGTTGGTCCCATGTTTCATGAGCTGAAATAAAAGATCAGACATTTTCCATACACACAAAAAGCTTATTTCTCTCAAATTGTGTGCACAAATTTGTTAACATCCCTGTTAGTGAGCAATTGTCCTTTGCCAAGATAATCCATCCACCTGCCAGGTGTGGCATATCAAGAAGCTGATTAAACATAAATCATTACACAGGTGCACCTTGTGCTGGGGACAATAAAAGGCCACTCTAAAATATGCAGTTTTGTCACACAACACAATGCCACAGATGTCTCAAGTTTTGAGGGAGTGTGCAATTATCATGCTGACTGCCAGATTGTCCACCAGAACTGTTGGCAGAGAATTGAATGTTCTAATTTCTCTCCGGTGGGCGAGTGGTTTGCTGATGTCAGCATTGTGAACAGAGTGCCCCGTGGTGATGGTGGGGTTATGGTATGGGCAGCCATAAGCTATGGACAACAATTGCATTTTATTGATGGCAATTTGAACGCACAGAAATACCATGACGAGATCCCGAGGCCCATTTCTTTTAAGGTATCTGTGACCAACAGATGCATATCTGTATTCCCAGTCATGTAAAATCCATAGATTAGGGCCTAATGGATTTATTTCAATTGACTGATTTCCTCATATGAACTGTAACTCAGTAAAAGACCAGGGGATGTGATTAGGAGTCAGGAGAACATGGAAAGTCAGAAAAAGGAGGATATGGGTTTGTGGGTAGGTAGATTTCAATGATATATGAGTAGAGGAGGATGTGAGAAAGGCACGAAATTCTGATTAAATCAGGCGAAGAATCACATCCCTGAAGATATGTGTGCCAATAGAATCACACCTGTGTGCGGCCTAAGTCAAAGGCCCTTGTCCAATTAACCCTCAGTGACCTCCCATCCACACAGCACAGCAGGCCTCTCAGCAGCACAAGTGCTCCCTTCTAAAAACACAGAGCTCAGTTAAGCCCTGGTGCTGGTTGTGAGTGTTGGGCCGGCCGAGCGCCCCTCGCTCTGACATTAGGACCCTACATGGCCTGACCCCCACCTCCCAGGTCGCTCCAACAACCGCATTACTACAGCCAGCTGCTGCTAGGCGCTGCACTACTCTGCCCTAAAGCCCACAATTGGATTGGAGGAATTTATGTTTTTTTCCATTTTCCTTCTTGGTGTAGCTTGGGGCCCATTGATTCTTTCCTGCTTTCCCTCAGATACTCTGGACAGCGAAAGCGTCGCCCTCCCCCACCCGACACAGTATGCAGTTAAGAGCAGGCGGTCGGGCGAGGCTGAAAGTTTATTTGTAAATTGACAGAGAAACTTCCTGCCCGATAAAGCCTCTTTTTCATCCCAATTTTTTATCCCCCTCCCTCCTGTCCTCGTTAGCCTCCACACGCGCCGCCGAGCTGCCAATTTCTGTCTCGCCTTTGGCTAGCGCGGGGCTCTGGGAAGAGTGGGGTGCAATTACAGGGGCTCCCAATCAAATGAATCGAAGCGGGCCGAAGGCATGCTCCAACCCCTCCAGCGCCTCACACCAGCTTGCCAAAATCAAACTAATTTCCGCAGCCACTGAGCACAGGTTTAGTATGGGGTCGGTGCAGGGCTGTTTTTTAGGGGGAGAAGGGCAGATGTGTCGGGGGGTATATGAGGATGGCCTGATGAATTTCCTCTCTCCATGGGACAGCATATGAGAAGACTGGTGGCCCGGGCAGGGGCCTCGCGGCTCATTTCTCCATGCTAACTACTGCTGCCTGTGCTACAGCCAGGTAAACCGCTGAAGCGCCATCGATCGCTCCCGCAGTCATAGCCGGAATTGGATAAAAATGTCCTGCAGGCATCGGCCCGGCGCCTGCACTGACAGGGACAGCTAATGGCTGAATCTGGGCCCCGGTCACAGCACCCAGGGAGGGGGGAACAGGTCCGGGAATCACGGTCATTACCATAGCCACACATGCCCCTTCTTACACGCCTGCCTCTCTCTCTCTCTCTACTCCTCATCCTGCCCAGAGTTTACTAATCAGTGCCAGAACCCAGGAGTTACACCACCTGACCTCAGTTTAGCACAGATTGAAGACCCAAGACGGCACACAAACAGACAGGGCTCGGAGGCCATTTCACTCTGTATACACTGTGTTTGGAGCCTAGTTTTGTACGCAGACATTACATTGTTTGAAGGACTGTGGACCTTGCGACATTATTAGTGTGGTGATAGGTAATTAAACCAGTTTAGGTTAAGGAGCTTTTTCAGTCAATGGCAAACCAACAAACAACTTTTTGTTGTTGATCGTCTTCCCTTTTGCAGGCTTTCCTGACGTTAACTTCTTGGATCTAGAGGGAGTAATCGTACCTTTTTGGTGAGGCAGTCGTCCGAGTTGGACGGCATGCGTGTGGACACATGCAAGATGACTTCCACCGTGGAGGTAGCGTAGTACGGAGCAGTGTGCCCTGTGCTGCCGTTCCTCTGAAGCCCTCCCATGAAGCCACAGTGGGTGGCTAGATCAACCTGAAGGCACACAACACGGTTAGGAGAGTGATGTCAGTGTGTGTATGTGTGTGTGTGTGTGTGTGAGAGAGAGACGAGAGATACTGCAGGGGTGTGTGTTTGTGTACCTCCCATCCCAGGCCAGACACAAAGTCTTCGTAGGCCTGGCTGCCTGCGCTGTTGGACAGGATGGAGCACTTATCTTCCTGACCCTCTCCGATGTAGAACACAGCGATCTTGTGCGTCTCTCTGCTGTAAGACAAAACACACAAGACTTGTTGTTAGAACAATGGCCCTGATGATATTACACTGTTCGACATCCAGGGGTCTGAAATGATTTCGTATAGTATGATGAATTGTCGTCAGACATCTGGATATTCTAAATACGTGTGGTTTCGGTAACGTACGTTTTTAACCTGAGCACGGCTAAGAGAGGGTGAGGCGCTCTACTGCTGCGGAGCGGCTGATGATTTGGGAGTGAGCAGATGGAGGCAGAGAGAGACGCAACTCGGCTACAAATCAAGACGAGCTAACTTGTAGCAGGCGCAATGTTATTTATCATTCCATATAACAGTGCTTGTCTGTCTTGACTGGAGTAGCCTAGAGAATCTAGCTAGCTAAATGAGGTCACGTTTTGCGCTTTCTCCCCAACCCCATTCGGATAAAACAGCAGCCTACCTGTTGGTTGCTCGTTGTCGCCTACTCCTTCTCATTTCGCTAACGTTTAATTCCGTAATTGTATTCCATATCGCATTGCATTCGTGAACTCACTACACACGTTGCCTCTTTGTCGCTTTGATTGGCAAACATTAACAACAAACTACACACGAAGACAACCAGTCATTGTCATGGGACGAACGTCATACAATCTACATTGAAACGTTTCTTTTTTGCTTTTATTACCTTAAAATTGGAAATGTCATGGTATATCCTTGTATGTAACAATGCCACATTAATATTGTAATTTAATTTAGAAAACACCTGTGTGTTACAATAGGCCTATACATATTTTTCTTCAGTATTTGAATATCCGTGCACATCCCTACTCCACACTCAACCCCGTTTAAGATCAGCGTGCTCTGAAATGTGAACCACACACCTCCACACAATACAGCAAAATGTAAAAAAAAAAAATAGTTGGCGCAAATATGGTCTAATATTAGAGCGAGCAGCGTGTGTGTTAGAGTGAGTGCACTCCCCCCCCACCCCCACCTCATGTGACAAACAAAACAAGTGCAGACAGAGTTCCACACATGTGCTTCAGTGTTGCCATGGTGGTGAGTGGCTCTGTGTAAAATCGGGGGAATTTTGCATGTTTCGACACAGGTTGCCATGAGCGGCCCAGGTATGCTCGCTGGTCTGGCAGAATGAGGCCCGATCCTGGGGGTATTCTTTAATAAGCCTCGGTCATTAACAGTGTGGAGTGCCTATTGATCGCTGTGTGTGTGTGTGTGTGTGTGTGTGCGCTGCCGAGCTGTGATCAGCCTGAGATGGTGTGGATTAGGAGGAGAGAAGGAGGGAAGTGTGGAGCTGTTTTAATACGTCTCGCCTTGAGTGTGATCTTTACTGATTTTGAGGAAGGGATGCTTCATTAGTGGGTTTAGGTTCAGAGAAACGGCAGAGATGGATTGCAGGCTTAACTAGAATATAGCCAGCTGAAATCTAGGTTGGTTTATTAAAAAAAAAAGGTCTTCTTTAGAAATTAAACACTATGATACATCATTCAGTAGATTTATTTTTATTTTTTTAAATACCTAACAAGAAGCACATCATGTGTGCCAATGTTATCTAGGGATACAGTGTGTGCTGAAGGGCCCCTAAAAAATTAGCGGGTAAGAACATACCACTGCCTGGAATCCAAATTCTTCAATTCTCTCAAGAGTTTAGAGTTCTTCTTCAGGAGATGAAAGCTTTTCCTGAAAAGGAATAAACAAAACTGAACTCGAATGCACCCATTGACAATTATTCGAATTTTCAAAATGATCAACCAGATGGTACTTTACAGTTTACCAATGCAAAGCCTGTGCCTGTTAATTATTATTTGAATGGTAAAAGACACACTGAAAGTAGGATAGGAAAGTTTCATGTTTCAGTTTGGTTTTTGGTCTGAGAAATAATAGGTGTAGAGGTTTAAATTGGGCTCGGAGCCATTACTAATCTAGTGGAGGGGGTCTCTGCTTCCTTCCCCAGAGGTGTGAGCCTCTCATTACAAGGATGCCACCTGCCAAGGTGGACCTTAGTGAAAACAGTTGGGCACAGTTGCCCTGTGGTGAGAAGATTAACAGGCTACACACCCTGCCAGGCCTTTCCGGCCTTTCTGTTTCTCTCTCTCTGCAAGGTATTCTTCTAACTAGTCTACAGCTGTGTTCGTGGTGGTGTTGTGCTCGGCTCTGTACCTGTGGTCCCATGAGTTCATGCCCAGGTCGTTGAGTAGCAGTCTGCAGAAGTAGAAAGGGGCTTTGGGCTCCTGTGGAGTGGGTTCTCTCTGGCTGGCGGCCTTGACGCTCACGTCTGCATTCCACCTCTTCACCTGCTCTTCTTCCTGCTGTGTCTGCCTGAGGATGGCCTCCACGATGGCCCCCTCCAGCTCTAGGTTCATCCCACAGGGAGAGGGGGCTGGCTGGTTGAGCCTCAGCCGGGGCTCGGGCAGGCACTCAGGGCTACTGTTGCCCAGGTCCTCCAGGAGTTGGTCCAGGACATCCACCTCCTCACAGCCTGACTGGGAGTCCCAGCCTGGGGGGTAGGAGCGCTCAGAGGTCCCCGGCGAGGTGGGCTTGGTGGCGGAGTGGTTGGAGGAGTTTTCACTCGCCTGATGCATCCCATTGACTCCCTCCTGGGTGCGGTAGAGAACCCCTCCGTCCCAGGAGTACTTTCCAGAGATGTCCCTGACGATGACGCGTACCTGGGAGGAGTTGTCGTGGGCTTCCCCTGGAACAGAGAGCTCCGAGGGCACCTGGAGGTAAGACACCAGGGTGCTGTCGTTGAACACAAACAGCTGCAGGTTGGGGCTCTTGAACACCTCAGAGGAGAGTTCTGATGACTCCACAAAGGGGTTGTCGTGGTTCTCATTGACCAGGCTGTGTAGGAGGGCGGGACCACCGCTGAGGGGATGGTGGCCCAGGTGGTTCACGAGGTGTGTCATGATCATCCGTGCCGTCAGAGGGATCAGCTCCACGTTCCGCCTTTTCTTCTCTGTAGGGCAGAGACAAACCATTTCAAAGTCCGCGTGCAGTCGCCAGATGTGATCAGTGTATTTCATACAGTGAAGTCAGGATACAGAATTGAACACCTTGAACTTGGGCTGCCGTCTTCCTGAACCACATTACCACGCGTAGACGTGCTCTCGATCCGCTCACCTTTTCAACACAAAGCCAGCTTACCCATTATAAATCACTAATGGGGTCGTTTTTCATTTCTCACAATGGCACACCTCTGCCGCAAGTAGGTAGCATCTAATCATAGGAGACGACTTTGAAAAGGCCATTGAGTCCGTTACAACGGGAGGAGAGAAAAGGCCGGCAGGGTGCTAATGAGACCGACAAGTTTAAAGCAACAGTGAACAGAGCACTACTCCCCCCGAATCAGATCTATGTAAATGATCCACATGCTCAGGACGACTCCAAAATGAAAAGGAGATACCATGTTACGACACGGGGAAAACAAGACAAGCTCTGCATAGTGACAGTGCTATCAATACCATCACGGCTCATCAAAGTGGAGAAAGCTCTTTAGAGAGCGGGCAGTGCGCCGCATTGTAGATGCACAGGGCCTTTGATGAGACTTAATCAATGTGAGCTGAAAGGGAAATGCATAGTGCTCTTTGGCTGGTCTTCTGAGGCCGTTTGTTATTTCTCTGGACTTTGGAGCGCTGTATGAAAAGTAATGACATAAGCTAGATATTTCAGCTAGGCTTAGCCAACATTGCATCAACGGGTGGGTTCTTGTTGTCGAAACAACGGACTTCTGGATGAGCAGAGGAATACTCTAATACATAACCTAATGGCACTACAAGGTCACTAATAAAAATCATTTTTAGATGTCTCTTTTATAAATGGTCCCTCTCCCTGGGGCAGAGCGCTAATGCCTACCTCTTAAAACATTCCATTCCATGAGTTAGTCTAGTCAATGTTAGTTAAAAACATTTACATTTAATGGAGTAGCAAGCTCCAAATGGAAGGGAACATATTAAAGGTTACATCTCCCTGTAGTTCACCCACTGCTCATTTCCCAGGTGGTTTGGAAGAGGAAGAGTAATGTAGAAAACCAACAGCAGCAGCTGGGCACACACACACCTTAGATGACAGGTCACTCACAAGCATTCTCTCTCTCTGTCACACACACACACTCTGTCACACAAACACACACACACTCTGTCACACAAACACACACACTCTCTGTCACACAAACACACACACTCTCTGTCACACAAACACACACACTCTCTGTCACACAAACACACACACTCTCTGTCACACAAACACACACACACTCTGTCACACAAACACACACACTCTCTGTCACACAAACACACACACTCTCTGTCACACAAACACACACACTCTCTGTCACACAAACACACACACTCTCTGTCACACAAACACACACTCTGTCACACAAACGCACACAACCCTCCTTTCATTTCGCTGTCAGCCCAGTGCAATCTCCCACACAGCAGGTATTAAACGGGTGGCACCTCGTCTCCCCATTCTGCCTCACGCTGTGCTGGAGACAGTAGTGAGGCCGGTGACGGCGGCGAGGTCTCTGGTCTCCTTACCCTCGGCCACGGTGAGCAGGCTGCCCAAGTCTGCAGCAGTGTGAGAGAGAAGGGGCTCTGAGCTCTGGACCTGGCCCAGCATGAGGAAGGGGTCGTAGTCAGTGGAGAGGTCAGACAGACTCAGGAGGTAGTGGCTCTGCTGGGTGTGCAGGTTGGAGCCAGAGACACAGCAGTGTAACACCTACGGGACAGAGGGTAGGAGTCAGCTCCTAGCGCGGTTCAAACCACCACAGGAGAAAGAGAGTGGGAGCCTTGCATGCAGTCACTGCTGCGGTTTCTTTGTGTGGCTTGCTGCACAGCATCAACAAATACATGGGACTCAGAAATTAGACACATTACACACTCATACAGACAGTACCCAGTCTGCCTGAGAGTTACAGAATATCAGTTGGGACTGGCCGGCAGCGGGAGACAGTGAACACCTGAACAACACTGACCTTCCAGTAACTGAAACAGAGTAAGGAAGTAACTAGGCAAGTCAATGTAAAAGGATACAGTAATGTCAAACGCAGAGGTTCCCGGGTAGGGACGCGAGCATTGAATGGTTCAGGCACACATGTAGGGGTACTATATGGTCTGTTGCCATGGTGAGCCTCCACCTGAAGGAGAAGAGGTGCTTCACTGCCACCTCTCTCCTGTGATGAGTGAGTATCGATCTGCATAACAGATGGTGCGGCGTCTGACCGTTGGGTTGGCAGGGCTAGATAAGACGGGTTGGCAGGGCTAGATAAGACGGGTTGGCAGGGCTAGATAAGACGGGTTGGCAGGGCTAGATAAGACGGGTTGGCAGGGCTAGATAAGACGGGTTGGCAGGGCTAGATAAGACGGGTTGGCAGGGCTAGATAAGACGGGTTGGCAGGGCTAGATAAGACGGGTTGGCAGGGCTAGATAAGACGGGTTGGCAGGGCTAGATAAGACGGGTTGGCAGGGCTAGATAAGACGGGTTGGCACGGCTAGATAAGACGGGTTGGCAGGGCTAGATAAGACGGGTTGGCAGGGCTAGATAAGTTGGGTTGGCAGGGCTAGATAAGACGGGTTGGCAGGGCTAGATAAGACGGGTTGGCAGGGCTAGATAAGACGGGTTGGCAGGGCTAGATAAGACGGGTTGGCAGTTGAGACGTGCTAGTCCAGTTGATTACACTGATTGGCCAGGTTACCTCTGATTTAATTAAGACTTTATCCCTCTGCTCATGTTGCCACAAACATGCACCCGCACACATACACGCAACCACATACACACAAACACACGCACTCAGACACTCACACAAACACCTATGTTTGGAAGTAGGTGGAAGTATTTGGAAGTATGTAAATGATAAGTTGTCTACTGGTTTTTGTCAAAGTAGGTTTTTGTTTATTGTTTAAAAAAAAAAATGTAAAAAGGAAAAGAACATTTGGAAGCGATGCCTGACATACCAGACAATAGCAAACGGTGGGGCCTCTCACACAGAGGGTGGACTTGGTAAACCCATTGTGGAGGCTGGTCTATGTAAATGAATGGCTAATCCCATTCAACACACACACACACACACACACACACACACACACACACACACACACACACTTGGCTGAGCCTCAGAGAGGAGAGGTGCAGGTCCTGTCATCTGAAACAGTATTGTGTGGGGAAATGCAGACAGTATGTGGATTATAATGCCTTACAGTCCTCTGGGCATTGGGGGGGGGTTATGGTGAAAAGACCAGAACCAAACAGCTGCCACACCAAAGCCCCAAAGTGGTTCCTCTGTGGATGGGGAAAAAAAGCTTCTGCTTGCTTGACGACTAAGTGGCTGCACCTCGCATAGCAACAGTTCCAGGAAGGTAACACACACCCGAACAAACATGGATACGTGTAGACACATATGCACACACACTCATGGATGCACAAAAACATGCACACAAGCAAACACACACACACACAAAAACAGAGCGAGGGTGCAGCTGCTGAGGCAGGCAGAGAGCAGATGGAGGACACGGTATGGAGGTCCAGTGAACCAATAAGGTCCAGAGCAATCATGCCTTTTGCACAGACCAGCCTCATGCTGTTAGACACAAATACAAATA
This sequence comes from Salmo trutta, assembly GCF_901001165.1. Lineage (NCBI taxonomy): Eukaryota > Metazoa > Chordata > Actinopteri > Salmoniformes > Salmonidae > Salmo > Salmo trutta. Next base: position 32,687,795 of record NC_042981.1, read on the forward strand.
CACCAACTACCAAGCTCAAATCCTGAGGTGCAGAAATGTTCCATCTTTACTCATCAGCGTATGAACGGGTCACTTTTAAGTTGAATCTGTTCATTGACGATTTGGTATGAGACACAACTAACGAGTTACTATAACAAATCCAAAAGAGATGCACAAACTAGACAAAACGCTTGACTCATTTTGTGAGGTTTACTGGAACGTAAATGAGTGCCTAGCTTAAAAGACTGAGTAGAAAATATTTAAAAGAAAGTGTTTTTTTGGGGGGAGTATAGTTTGAAGTCCATTTGATATGGGAGACCAGTAGAGATGTGTAGTTTGTGTGTGCGTGATATTTTTCTGGTTTTATTACATTAAATGTTGTCCAAATATAAAAGAAGAGGACCAGCATTTCAGTAAGATCAGGGTAACGCTGATGTACCAAGGATGATATTAAGTGACACTTTACTTGTATGTGCACAATAGAACAACCAATTAAATGTATTTATTATTTATTTCCTACATAACAGCTGCAGTCTCTCCCATATTAAGAGATATTAAATTCAAAAGTAGACAGGCTTTTAAATCCAGGCTTATCAAGTGGACAAAGGCATATTTAAATAATTTGACCATTTCTTATCAGGGGTGACATCCATATAAAGGTTTGTTCTTGACCGCATCTGTCAAACCTCCACTGAATAATACCTAATTCATTTAGCTCAGCCTCTTCCTGTGTTTATTCACTAAATTATTATTTTTTTAAAATGTATTTTAAACTTTATTTAACTGGGCAAGTCAGTTAAGAACAATTTCTTATTTTCAATGACGGTCTAGGAACAGCGGGTTAACTGCCTTGTTCAGGGGCAGAACGACAGATTTTTCATCTTGTCAGCTCAGGGATTCGATCTTGCAACCTTCCGGTTACTAGTCCAACGCTCTAACCATTAGGCTACCTGCCGCCCCAAATAAGGGTTCAAACACCCAATCGGGGAAAAAGTAAGAAAAATACTTCCCTGTTATAAATGAATGTTTTTGAGTATCACATGTGCATTACCAAACAGGTGAGGTGGTTTGGTAGACATTCTCACATAACAGTAGAAACTGGAAGCAAAAATTGGAAACTTCATTTCCAAGGCGGCATGGAACACATTTCAAAATGTCAAATAGGGCTTCTGAAGAGGGCTGTGGTGGGGGTTAGACAAATTACTATGACACTATTATTTTCTGTTACCCACCCTGTAGATGTAGTCGAGCAGAGGGGCCTTGTGGGATGTGGGGTCCTCCAGCACGGGCATGGTGATGGGCTCCAGCAACATACTCAGGGGCATGGCCATGCACCAGTCCAGCAGGCACAGCAGCAAAGACACCATCAGCTGAGTCACACAAAGAGAGGAGAGGCTTTTCCATTAGCCCAGTGCCCTCCACACACACAATGAAGCCTCATGCAGGCAAATATAATTAGTAAAGCAGCTAGGGAGGAGATGAGCAATGGGGAGAGGTAAGGAGGGACTGAAAGTGGGAGAGTCAGGGCTGGAGAGAGAAACAGAAAGCAGGAGGGGGGAGACAGATAGAACAAGATTCCTGAGCAAGTGCATTTGCTATATCTATGAAGAAAGGGTCCTTCAGACTTCAGCCATTTTATGCTGGTTCAATTTCCTGTACCTTTTTGTCAGCCTCCACCGTCGAGTGCTCTGCGCTCGGCAACAGAAATGCTATAGTGGCCACAAAGATCTGCATGGGACGAAACAAAGATGAGGATACTTTGACGACATGTATTTCGCGAGTGATAGTGAATATGCATGTCTCATATCAGGAAGGTGAAGAGGAGCCGTGTAAACCTGCCTCTATGATTTTCTTTGGGAGAGAGCACTCTAGCCTCTGGAGGTGTTCCCAGTGAGAGATGAGGAGCTGGAACAGGTCACAGGCTACCTGAGCCACAGCTTTGTTCCCAAACTGACCAGAGAGGGGACAGGAGAACAAGATATCCAGGTTAAAAACTCTGGGAAGTCGTAGGATGAGTAGTTGTACAAAACTAGGACGGGGACCATCTGGCACAACAGAAAAAGGTATGAAAATGTCTTATTTCTGCAATGACCTTTCTTTCAAATTACAGTTCATTAATGGACTGACTGGCAGACAGCTGAACATAGTAATTTGGAATTCAGGGCACAGTAATGAAACTTCCTGTTTTCTGGCTGAGAGCCTCTTGACATATAACAAGGGCAGACAATGCAGAAATGGCCCAACACAAAAAGAGACCGTGAGAGTTTAGCACCTGCTTTTAGAAAAGCAGCCCTCCCTCGCCTCCACCCCTCTAACATCCCCTTTCTTTTGGGCCGGCAGAGTGTGTGTCAAGTTTGGTTGGGAAGTGATTACTGCGCCATTAGAAGGAAGGACTGAAATAGTAGGAAACTAGAGGAGAGATGTGGTTGCTTAAATTGGCCTGCATCCACTGAGCGAGTGGCCTGGAAATTACGCCACAGCCCTCGAGCTCTTTCCCCAAACAACCCCAGAAAGCACTGGTTCCCTCTGTATCTAACCACTGATACACAGGGGAGCCGAGGTCTTCAAATAAAGATGTTTCAGTCACACCACAGAACACCTTGTCACTCACAGGCGCTGACGCATAAAACGCACTGACCTTTAGTGTTACGCCCAGAACATTGATGGCATCCTCGACCTGGTGGTGAATATTTTGCTGCATCAGCTCCTCACATACCCACAGGCCCAGACTACATACAGCTATACACCTAGAACACACAGCAGACCAGTGAGAATACTGATATACGCTATGGGACCATTCATTCACTTACTGGTGTTGCATCTCTGTTCAATTACACTACCTCTCGATACTTCTTTCTTGAATTCAACAATTCAGCAAATATTTTATTTCAATCTGCTACTTATTTGAAATATGAATCTTAATCCACTCGATACAAATCAGTCCCATTGCTTCCAAACCACCTTTATTCTGCACCCCTATCCCTCCATACCTGGCCGCTTCATAGGGTTCATTCCGTGCCGTCTTCAGTAAGATGTTGACCAGATAGTCCTGAAGGGAAAGGGCAGAGAGAAGACATGATAATGATCACTTCACATACCATCCAAACATTCCATCTTTTCCATCAAAATACACATTTTGTAACTACAGGGAACTGCTATACATTTTTTTTTAAATGAGTTTGCCGTCTGAGCATTTACTAAAAGGTCAAAGGACATGGAAGAACTCTGAATACCTTGATGTCCTCGTTCCCGACGACGATGTCATCAGTTCCGGGAACGGTCTGCAGTAGTGGAATCTGCAGATAAAGGTTGGGAAAACAGACCAGCGACCCAAGGACGGTCTGTGCTTCTATCCTCGGAGCCTTTCAGAGGAAAATAAAACACTTCCATCATCACGGCTACAGAACATGAAACATTATGCTTTCAGAAAATTCATCCAAGAGCTGCTGCCTTATGACCTTGTGTTGAATTCAGCGCAGTACATTCAACACACTCCAATCTGAACTTCAGAATGATGTTTAGGACAATATGTTTAAAACGTCTTTGGGATCTGGGGGCAGTATTAAGTAGCTTGGATGAATAAGGTGCCCAGAGTAAACTGCCTGCTACTCAGGCCCAAAAGCTAGAATATGCATATTAGTAGATTTGGATAGAAAACACTCCGAAGTTTCTAAAACTGTTTGAATGATGTCTGTGAGTATAACAGAACTCATATGGCAGGCAAAAACCAGAGAAAAAAATCCAACCAGGAAGTGGGATATCTGAGATTTGTAGTTTTTCAAGTGATTGCCTATCTAATATACAGTGTCTGTGGGGTCATATTGCACTTCCTAAGGCTTCCACTAGATTTACATTTTAGTCATTTAGCAGACGCTCTTATCCAGAGCGACTTACAGTAGTGAATTCATACATTTCATATATTTTATTATTATTATTTTATTTTTATTGTACTGGCCCCCCGTGGGAATCGAACCCACAACCCTGGCGTTGCACACACCATGCTGGCGTTGCAAACACCATGCTCTACCAACTGAGCCACAGGGAAGACAGATGTCAATACTCTTTAGAACGTTGTTACATGCTTCTACTGTGAAGGGGGAGAGAATAAGAGCTGTTGGAATCAGGGGTCTGGCAGAATGCCATGAGCCAAGTCACGCACGCGGCCGTGAGAGTGAGCTGCGTTCCTTTTCATTTCTAAAGACAAAGGAATTGTCCGGTTGGAATATTATTGAAGATTTATGATAAAAACATCCTAAAGTTTGATTGTATACATCGTTTGACATGTTTCTACAAACTGTAATGGAACTTTTTTGTCTTTTCGTCTGGACTATGTGCATGCGGAATAGTGAACTGAACGCGCAAACAAAAAGGAGGTATTTGGACAAAGATTAACTTTATCGAACAAAACAAACATTTATTGTGGAACTGGGATTCCTGGGAGTGCATTCTGATGAAGATCATCAAAGGTAAGTGAATATTTATAACACCATTTCTGACATGTTGACGCCACAACATGGCGGGTATCTGTATGGCTTGTTTTGGTGACTGAGCGCTGTACTCAGATTATCGCAAGGTGTGCTTTCGCCGTGAAGCTTTTTTGAAATCTGACACAGCGGTTCCATTAAGGAGAAGTTTATCTATAATCCTATGCATAACTCTTGTATCTTTCATCAAAGTTTATCATGAGTATTTCTGTAAATTGATGTGGCTCTCTGCAAAATCACCGGCTGTTTTGTAGGCAAAACATTACTGAACATAACGCGCCAATGTAAACTGAGATTTTTTGATATAAATATGAACTTTATCGAAAAAAAACATACATGTATTGTGTAATATGAAGTCCTATGAGTGACATCTAATGAAGATCATCAAAGGTTAGTGATTAATTTTATCTCTATTTCTGCTTTTTGTGACTTCTCTCTTTGGCTGGAAAATGGCTGTATGTTTTTTTGTGACTAGGCGCTGACCTAACATAATCGTATGGTTTGCTTTCACCGTAAAGCCTTTTTGAAAATCAGACAATGTGGCTGGATTAACAAGAAGTGCATCTTTAAAATGGTGTATAATACTTGTATGTATGAGGAATTTTAATTATGAGATTTCAGTTGTTTTGAATTTGGCGCCCTGCAATTTCACTGGCTGTTGTCGAGGTGGGACGCTAGCGTCCCACATATCCCAGAGAGGTTTGAATGACCTTAAATGTTATTACATCAAATATTGCACTTTAATATTTACATTAGCCAACTGATATAATTCAGTTGTAACTAATACAATGTAAGACTTGGCATATTGTGTGTGTGTGTAGACCTGCGTACCTCGGAGGAGTCGTTGCTGAGGACGCGTGCTGCAGCGGTGATGACGTCTCCCACCAGCATGGTGAAGCCAGGCAGGCCCAGGAAGAAGAAGCGCGGGGAAAAGGAACGGATCACCGTGTTCAGAACGTCCTGGGAGGGATCACACACACACACACACACACACACACACACACACACAGATGGTTATGGTCAATGGATTGATTGGTTGAACGATCAGTAAAACACACCTGTTTTGTAAGCAGGTTGCATGTATTTCTGAGTGTATTGTGGGGAATGGACAGGCACTGAGCTCTGGAAAGGAACGATAGCATAGTAGTCCCTCCCAAATTAGCATAAATATGACAACAGTGCACTCGGGAGAGCACAGAATTTCACAGTCCATCTTTTACAAAACAAAAAATGAGATTGGGAACGAGGTGGAGGAGGAAAAGAGAGGCGAATGGGAGAAAGAGGCAGCAGATGGGTTGATAACAGCACAAAGGAGGGAGAATGGTGGAACAAAAGACCAGCAACTTTCCACACACACGTAATTAAAGCCAGGGATAAGGTATTGTTCAGGTACACAGTGCGCTCTCTGTGCCAGATGGATGCTGACATTAAAAAGAGGGATTTCTCTATAGTACAGCTACAGATAGTACAGCTCCATAATAAAAATGGTCGACGACCATCTTATTACCCTGATGGCTAGTCAAAGTACAGTCATTTTGCCTTAAATGTCAGGAGTGAACTGAAATTCTTTATGAGATAAGAATGGAAAAGGCCTACATAAGGGGAGACTGGTTTGCCCGCTTATCTTTGGTAAGCCAGTGTGTGTGTGTGTGTGTGTGTGTGTGCTAGAGGTCGACCGATTAATCGGAATGGCCGATTAATTAGGGCCGATTTCAAGTTTTCATAACAATCGGTATTTTAGGCCACCGATTTGCCGAGATATATATATATATATATATATATATATATATATATACATATACATATACATATATACATATATATATATATATTTTTTTTTTACACCTTTATTTAACTAGGCAAGTCAGATTAAGAACACATTATTTACAATGACGGCCTAGAAACGGGGGTTAACTGCCTTGTTCAGGGGGGATTAGTTTTTGCAACCTTCAGTTACCAGTCCAACGCTCTAACCACCTGCCTTACATTGCACTCCACAAGGATTAACAGGCTGACTACCTGTAACACGAGGGCAGCAAGAAGCAAAGGTAAGATGCTAGTTAGCATTAGACTTATAAAAAAGTATAAATTTTAACATAATCACTAGTTAACTACACATGGCTGATGATATTACTAGTTCATCCAACGTGTCCTGCGTTGCATATGATCGATGCGGTGCCTGTTCATTTTCATTGAATCACAGCCTACTTCGACAAACGGGTGTTGATTTAACAAGCGCATTTGCGAAAAAAGTACTGTCGTTGCACCAATGTACCTAACAGGAATATTTAGACTTGGTCACCCGTTAGATAAAATACGGAATGGTATGTCACCGAAAGAAAAAAACTTTTGTTTTCGAGATGATAGTTTCCAGATTCGACCATATTAATGACCCAAGGCTCGTATTTCTGTGTGTTTATTATAATTAAGTCTATGATTTGATAGAGCAGTCTGACTGAGCGGTGGTAGGCAGCAGCAGGCTCGTAAAAGCATTCATTCAAACAGCCCTTCGCTGTGCTTCAAGCATTGCGCTGTTTATGACTTCAACCTGGGTGGGTATAATTTGTGGAACATTCCAACAGGAATCTATTCCAAAAACTTCGTAAATAACAAGGTTTCCAAAAAACAACGCATACAAAGTTGTATAGCGGCAGAATAAGATACTGGGTAGGGAGTGGTCTACTTCATTGCGTTTTTCACTCATCACGTTTATTCCGAAAAATGTCTGTCCTCACGTCTGTTTGCCTATGGACAAACATTAAGAATAAACTACGTGGTGAGTTGATGCCTATTCGGCAGCTAGTTAGCTAGGTTTGTACGCGTTGCTACTTTGTATGCGTTGTTGGTTGGCAACCTTTTACTTTACGTTTTTTGGAACAGATTCCTGTTGGAACGTTCCACAAATTATACCCACCCCTTCAAGCCTATCAACTCCCAAGATTAGGCTGGTGTAACCGATGTGAAATGGCTAGCTAGTTAGCCGGGTGCACGCTAATAGCGTTTCAAACGTCACTCGCTCTGAGACTTGGAGTAGTTTTTCCCCTTCCTCTGCATGGGTAACGCTGTTGTCGATGTGTTCCTCGGCTTTTTTGGACCTCCAATAATCGGTATCGGCGTTGAAAAATCATAGTCGGTCGACCTCTAGTGTGTGCGCGCAGAGACAAAATCCAGGCCCGGGAACACCTGCCTTCTGGGTAGCTGTAAATGTGTGTAAATCAGGTCGTTCAAACAGTGGCCGTGTCTCCCCGAGTGCTAAACCCCAGTGCACCTCAACAAAACACCCGGCACACTCCGCACACCTCCACCCCCACTCTGCCCCTACCAACCAACCCACCCGCTACATTAATCACCTCAAATTAAGCCTTTGTAAACACAGAGCAGGGGGAACAAAGGAGGAATATAAAAACAAGCAGGCAATAAGGAACAAGTCAAAACATACACAGCGCGGGCAGAAGACAAAAATTGGTTTGGAGCATTAAGGCTTGGAGGCCCATTTTACCATCATTTCTGACGTAATTGACCTCTGAAAGGCGTAATGTGGCGAACAGTCTGTGGTAATTAGCTGCCAACAAACTGTCGGCTGATTGCCTGAAATGAGCATTTTAAGGCAAGTGACAAACCTACAAAGCATTTCCATTGTGCATGTAAGTAGAGGGAGCTGGTTGTGAAATGAATGTGTGGTAGTAGAGATGGGAATTGGTCCTGTGTGGTGGGGCTGAGGGTTAGCAGTGGGATTGGCCTGCTCTGCTCAACAAAAGGTGCATTAACACTACCCCGACAGGAGGCTTCTTAAAACCCTTTCATTCTGCCATGTTGAAGGCACACAGGAAATGAGCCTCAGTCTTTACAGTGCCTTTAGAAAGTATTGACACCCCTGGACTTTTTCCACTTTGTTGTGTTACAGACTGAATTAAAAATGTATTACATTTAGAATTTTTTTGTCACTGGCCTACACACAATACCTCATAATGCCAAAGTGGAATTATGTTTTTACAAATTAATTACATTTACATTTTAGTCATTTAGCAGACGCTCTTATCCAGAGCGACTTCACAGTAGTGAATGCATACATTTCATTTCATGCATTTTTATTTAAAAAAAATGTTGTACTGGCCCCCCGTGGGAATCGAACCCACAACCATGGTGTTGCACACACCATGCTGGCGTTGCAAACACCATTGCTCTACCAACTGAGCCACAGGGAAGACTTAATAAAACATTTAAACTTTAACGCTGAAATGTCTTGAGTCGATAAGTATTCAACCCCTTCGTTGAATACTTATAACAACACTTTTTGCATATAACAGGTGCAATACGCAGAAATCGCAAAAATTCAAATAGTTTGCCAAATTTAAGTTTGTGACAAAACAAGCAAGCAGTGTAGAGAATCACTGTACCATCTACACTACTGGGAAATATCTTTCCAATAACCAAAAATATTGTATTTTCAGCTGATGTGCAAAACAAAACTTAAGAACAGGAAGCATGAAAATAGAGCACAAACAGATCTACCTCTTCCTAGACTTGCTGTCAATGAGAATGATAGATCTATACCTCACATTTTTTGATGATGTTGTCACTTTTACCCCTTTCTCACCCCAATTTCATGGTATCCAATTGGTAGTTACAGTCTTCTCATCGCTGCAACTCCCATACGGACTCAGGATAGGCGAAGGTCAAGAGCCCTGCATCCTCCGAAACACAACCCAATCAAGCCGCACAGCTTCGAGACACAATGCCCACTTAACCCGGAAGGCAGCCGCACCAACGTGTCAGAGGAAACCGTGCACCTGGCGACCGTGTCAGTGTGCACTGCGCCCGGCCCGCCACAGGAGTTGCTAGTGCGAGATGGGACATCCCTGCCGGTCGAAACCTCCCCTAACCCGACGCTGGGCCAATTGTGCGCCGCCCAATGGGTTTCCCGGTCGGGGCCGGCTGCGACAGAGCCTGGACTCGAACCCAGAATCTCTAGTGGCACAGCTAGCACTGCAGTGCCTTAGACCACTGCGCCACTCGGGAGGCTATACCTCACATTTCTATGTGAATTTGGTTAGGTGGCCCAAAAAGTAACATACTGCAGCTTTAACATGATTTTTGAATGACTACCTCTGTACCCCACACCAAGGTTCCTCAGTCGAGTAGTGAATTTCTAACACAGGTTAAACTACAAAGACCAGGGAGGTTTTCCAATGCCTCACAAAGACGGGCACCTATTGGTAGATGAGTAAAAAAACAAAAACAGACATTGAATATCCCTTTGAGCATGGTGAAGTTAATAATTACACTTTGGATGGTGTATCAATACACCCAGTCACTACAAAAACACAGGCGTCTTCCTAACTCAGTTGCCAGAGAGGCCTCATGATTTCACCATGAGGCCAATGGTGACTTTAAAACAGTTAGAGTTTAATGGCTGCGATAGGAGAAAACTGAGGATGGATCATCAACATAGTAAACTCAGCAAAAAAAGAAACGTCCTCTCCCTGTCAACTGCGTTTATTTTCAGCAAACTTAACATGTGTAAATATTTGTATGAACATAAGATTCAACAGACAAACTGAACAAGTTCCACAGACACGTGACTAACATAAATGGAATAATGTGTCCCTGAACAAAGGGGGGGGGGCAAAAATCAACATTCACCATCTGGTGTGGCCACCAGCTGCATTAAGTACTGCAGTGCATCTCCTCCTCATAAACTGCACCAGATGTGGCAGTTCTTGCTGTGAGATGTTACCCCACTCTTCCACCAAGGCACCTGCAAGTTCCCAGACATTTCTGGGGGGAATGACCCTAGCCCTCACCCTCCAATCCAACAGGTCCCAGACATGCTCAATGGGATTGAGATCCGGGCTCTTCGCTTGCCATGGCAGAACAATGACATTCCTGTCTTACAGGAAATCACACACAGAACGAGCAGTATGGCTGGTGGCATTGTCATGCTGGAGGGTCATGTCAGGATGAGCCTGCAGGAAGGGTACCACATGAAGGAGGAGGATGTCTTCCCTGTAACGCACAGCGTTGATTGCCTGCAATGACAACAAGCTCAGTCCAATGATGCTGTGACACACCGCCCCAGACCATGACGGACCCTCCACCTCCAAATCGATCCCGCTCCAGAGTACAGGCCTCGGTGTAACGCTCATTCCTTCGACCATAAACGTGAATCCGACCATCACCCCTGGTGAGACAAAACTGCGACTCGTCAGTGAAGAGCACTTTTTGCCAGTCCTGTCTGGTCCAGCGACGGTGGGTTTGTGCCCATAGGCGACAGAGTGAAAAGAAGGAAGCCTGTAAAGAATAAAAATATAAAACATGCATCTTGTTTGCAACAAGGCACTCAAGTAATACTGCAAAAAATGTGGCAAAGCAATTCACTTTTTTCCTGAATACAAAGTGTTGCATTGGATTTGCCCCAAACATATTACTGAGTACCACTCTCCATATTTTCAAGCATAGTGGTGGCTTCATCATGTTATGAATAGGCTTGTAGTCGTTAAGGACTGGCCGTTTGGTAAAAAAAAGAAAAAGAAAGCGGAATGGAGCTAAGCACAGGCAAAATCCAAGAGGAAAACCTGGTTCAGCCTGCTTTCCACCAGACACTGGGAGATCAATTCACTCAGCAGTAACCTAAACTAACCTAAAACACAAGGCCAAATCTACACTGGAGTTGCTTACCAAGAAGATAGTGAATGTTCCTGAATGGAACTTACAGTTTGTACTTAAATCTGCTTCATAATCTATGGCAAGACCTGAAAATGGTTTGACAGAGCTTGAAGAATTTAAAAAAAAATATTTTTTAAAAAGGGAAAATGTTGCAGAATCCAGGTGTGGAAAGCTCTCAGAAAGACTCACAGCTGTAATTGCTGCCAAAGATGCTTCTACAAAGTATTGACTCAGGGGTGCAAATACTTATGTAAATGAAATTATTCTGAATTTAATTTTCAATAAATAAAATATATACCGTATATTTTGTCTTTATGGGGTATTGTGTGTAGATGGGTGAGAATTATTATTTTTTTCCCTAACTTTTCAATTCAGGCTGGAAGAACAAAATGCAGAATAAGTCAAAGGGTATGAATACTTTCTGAAACCACTGTATTAGAGTTTTATTTTTTATATATGTTTTACAAATGTTCACATTTTTCTTCCACTTTGACAGTTTTTTTTGTCAATGATCTACACAAAATACTGTCACAATTTTAATCCCACTTTGTAAAACCATTTTTTTGGGGAAAAAGTCAAGGGGTGTGAATACTTTTTAAAGGCTCTGTACAAATGGAATGAAATACACTGCTCAAAAAAATAAAGGGAACACTTAAACAACACAATGTAACTCCAAGTCAATCACACTTCTGTGAACTCAAACTGTCCACTTAGGAAGCAACACTGATTGACAATAAATTTCACATGCTGTTGTGCAAATGGAATAGACAACAGGTGGAAATTATAGGCAATTAGCAAGACACCCCCAATAAAGGAGTGGTTCTGCAGGTGGGGACCACAGACCTCTTCTCAGTTCCTATGCTTCCTGGCTGATGTTTTGGTCACTTTTGAATGCTGGCGGTGCTTTCACTCTAGTGGTAGCATGAGACTGAGTCTACAACCCACACAAGTGGCTCAGGTAGTACAGCTCATCCAGGATGGCACATCAATGCGAGCTGTGGCAAGAAGGTTTGCTGTGTCTGTCAGCGTAGTGTCCAGAGCATGGAGGCGCTACCAGGAGACAGGCCAGTACATCAGGAGACGTGGAGGAGGCCGTAGGAGGGCAACAACCCAGCAGCACCGCTACCTCCGCCTTTGTGCAAGGAGGAGCAGGAGGAGCACTGCCAGAGCCCTGCAAAATGACCTCCAGCAGGCCACAAATGTGCATGTGTCTGCTCAAACGGTCAGAAACAGACTCCATGAGGGTGGTAATGAGGGCCCGACGTCCACAGGTGGGGGTTGTGCTTACAGCCCAACACCGTGCAGGACGTTTGGCATTTGCCAGAGAACACCAAGATTGTCAAATTCGCCACTGGCGCCCTGTGCTCTTCACAGATGAAAGCAGGTTCACACTGAGCACGTGTGACAGACGTGACAGAGTCTGGAGACGCCGTGGAGAACGTTCTGCTGCCTGCAACATCCTCCAGCATGACCGGTTTGGCGGTGGGTCAGTCATGGTGTGGGGTGGCATTTCTTTGGGGGGCTGCACAGTCCTCCATGTGCTCGCCAGAGGTAGCCTGACTGCCATTAGGTACCGAGATGAGATCCTCAGACCCCTTGTGAGACCATATGCTGGTTCGGTTGACCCTGGGTTCCTCCTAATGCAAGACAATGCTAGACCTCATGTGGCTGGAGTGTGTCAGCAGTTCCTGCAAGAGGAAGGCATTGATGCTATGGACTGGCCCGCCCGTTCCCCAGACCTGAATCCAATTGAGCACATCTGGGACATCATGTCTCGCTCCACCCACCAACGCCACGTTGCACCACAGACTGTCCAGGTCTGGGAGGAGGAGATCCCTCAGGAGACCATCTGCCACCTCATCAGGAGCATGCCCAGGCGTTGTAAGGAGGTCATAAAGGCACGTGGAGGCCACACACCCTACCGAGCCTCATTTTGACTTGTTTTAAGGACATTACATCAAAGTTGGTTCAGCCTGTAGTGTGGTTTTCCACTTTAATTTTGAGTGTGACTCCAAATCCAGACCTCCATGGGTTGATAAATTGATTTCCATTGATTATTTCTGTGTGATTTTGTTGTCAGCACATTCAACTACGTAAAGAAAAAAATATTTACAAGATTATTTCTTTCATTCAGATCTAGGATGTGTTGTTTAAGTGTTCCCTTTATTTTTTTGAGCAGTACATTTCCCAATTTACTGGTCATTATTGTATGAGACTGAAATCCTAGCATTACTTCTAGTTCTGATCACAGAAGGTGTGTGTAGAACAGGGGTTCCCCAGTCCAGGCTAATAGATAGACCCCTCATGTTAATCTGTCAAGGTGGAGGGGTCCTTTCGAAAGGTTTAATCATCAACCGTCACATTTGCCCTCCCTCTCCCCAGGCCTCCGTTACACAGATGAAACAGTCCCCGTTTTCTCTTCACTGATAAGTTGAGGTGAATAGAAAAACCTATGGTTGTGCATAGGGAGCAGGTGTGAGAGAGATGTTTACTGACTGGCTCACACCCAGCAAACGAAACACATGGTTCATAGAAGGCCCATTTTGATGCACAAAAATAAACAACCCTTCACATTAGGCTAATGTACATACAGCACTCTTAGAAAATAGATTACTACCATTGGTCCAAGGCCATGCCACTGTAGGCTCAGTAGACAGACAGAGAGAGCCTGGACAATACCATTGACCTTGGCAGCCAGGAGGTGTACACTCCTTCACAGCCCCTCCTTTTCAGTGAAAAACGTTGCCACGTTAAATTTGCAAACGTGCAGTGCTTTAAAAAGTACTAGACAGCCCATTAAAAACTAAGAAATGTGGACAAATATGTGGGGAGCGTAGGAGTGGGACAGAGTAGACTAAAGAGAGAAGAACATTAGATTTGGAAGGATACTGTAGGGAGGGTAGATAGAGCGGATAGAGCAGGGGTCAAACGTACAACATACACAGGAAGGGTCCAATCTGGTGGTTTTGGGGGGGGGGGGGGGGGGGCAAACTCAATATATTTTAAAATGACTAAAACCAAATCAAAAGTGTGTAGCGATAATGGACCTATAATTATACCGTTTCTTGACTTTGGCCAGCTCACTAATTATCATACAAATTAAGCTAGACAGTCAGGGACGACAGGGAGTATCGACACTTCCAAAAACGACGGATAGAGGACTATCTTCAGCAAATTGTGACGGCAAGGAAATAAACAATATGAGTTTAACATCCCTGGGATAGAGGGAGGGGGATAGATTAAGAGACACGTTCTTATGTAAAGCAGGCGTGCGGCTGGGCTGTCCCTCCATTGAGTGGCATTAGGACTCTTTCTCTGGCCAGTTTGAGCACGCTCCAGCGCCCAGCCAGCTCAACACTGGCGGCCCGGACCCCATATTATATTTAGGCACAACAAAAGCTGGAAAGGAGAATGCCACGCTGTCCCTCTGCACCGGCCCCCTCATTTCTCTACAGCGCGTTCCCAAGGACCCCCCTCTCCTCCACAGTCCCCCCCCCCCTCCTGGTCCTCTTCAGCCCCAGCCAACGTGTCACTCCAACGGAGTGCAACAGACGTCAATCCTTAATTAATCACGTATACACGGCAGGAGCTCAAACATTATTTAACGACATGGAAAACATTCTAATAAGCTTGTCGCTCTGCCAAAGCGCAATATAAACCCGTGGGCAGAGCATACACGCACAAAACAAACTAATTTATTCACAGTCCCCCCCCCTTCCTCATCAATCTCTTTCTCTCTCCCTTGCCTGTCTTTGTTTTTTGTGTGCGTGTGGGGGGGGCTCCTGTTTTATCCCCCCTCAGCAGGCCGGACTGGACCTCCGCCAAATGTGAAGAGCAGCCAGCCAGCTAGGCAGGGAGTGGCTAGCTAGAGGAGGACCATGCTGAATTGAGAGGAGACAACATGCCAAAACAGTGTGCCATCACAATCACCACCGGTTGGCTGTTCTCCCGAAGAGACAGAGAGAGAGGTCTAGAGAGATCCAGCTGAGAGCTGAGTAGAGGACACTTAACTACACTGATCTGAACCCAGGTGAGCCTTACCTACGGGCAATATAATATAACTTCACCAGCTTCATCAACTATCTTCACATGTACCTCAGCCAGTCCAGATGAAGTTAGAACGGTAAAGGTTAGGTATACACAATGTCATCATCAGCAGGACATATGTCCACACATGACAAGACAACAAACGTGCTATGTACAGGCAACCGAGCATCTCATCATTTTCCTCCTCTATCGAGAGGACCATGGAACAAAGCTCAGATGCCTTTGATGATAGTCCCATCTAGTGGTTATGAGTGGAAGTACAGCGACAATGCAACAGATCCCAGCTGTACAGTTTATTGGCAGGTGGCTGCAAGAGCAGTCCCATTCTCTTGTGTTTGACCGCAGCTCCCTCTTCTGGCCTTAGTTACTGAAATCTACATCAAGAAAAGCACATGAACACAGGAGAATGACAGCACAGTTTTGGTGCTCTCAGAGTTTTAGAGGCAATGTGTCAAACACTGTGGCTCTTCGTCAGGCTTCCTCTTGGCCTTACCTGTCTCACATGACCCCCTTCTACTGACTAGATAAAGCCTGCTTAGGATAAAACAGAAAATTACCTGGTCCACGCTGGTGAAGCCTTTGTGCATGACGTGGTAGAGATGGACCAGGAAGTCACTGTTGGGCAGCACGTCCTGGTTCCTGGTCATCATCTCACAGATGAGTTTATAGGCCTGCAGCTTACCCGCCTTGAACTCTGCAGGCAGCATGGTGGCCTGGGGGAAGAGGGAGAGGAGGACAGAGGGAGAGAACGGGAGTGAAGGAGAGAGGTAGAAGGGAGAGAGACCAGGTCACACGGTTATAGCCACATGCATGTCTTTGATCATTCTTAGTTAGGTGATGCGTGTAGAGGCAGTGGACCTCTGAGTCACCTTGAAGAGCCAGGAGGCCAGCATTCTGAGAGGAGGGATGAAGACAGGCCGGGGAGGAGACGACTGGTTATCCACACTGATGCCCAGGTTGTCCCGGATCTGCAATTAGGGCATGACCGCATTAGCCAGACTGAAAATCTACAGAACAAAATATTGACTGAGACAAATTTACTGTACATGACATGTCATCAGGGCTGATAAGAGTGTTTGAAGGCTGGGCAGTGCTTACCTTAGCCAGTTTGTGCCAGAGGTTGTAGAGGTAACTGAACATCTTGGCGTGGATCCTGGGGCAGCGGATGCTGTTGACGTCCCCCAGGATACCCAGAATCCTTCTCCAGAGCACAAAGGCAGAGTCAGCGTGCCAGCCGGTCAGGCTCCCGCCTGCGATGATGCTGACATCATCAGTCAGACACTCACGGCTGTCTGCAAGACCAGATAGAGCAGAGAGAACTCTGATTTACTACTGTATAAACTCTATAGTATAACACTAGAACTCCAGGCCTGTCCACACCCCGGACACAGGTGATTCAACACAGAGGTTGATTTTTCCCAGTCACCAGAGTCACACACAGCTGAACACACATGTGATGGCTGGGTATAGGATTAACACAGTGCAACACAGAGGGTGGTGGGCAGTTCAGGCTAGAAAGGGGGTGTGTAGGGGCAGTAGCAGTATCCAGGTCCTGAGGCATGTGTAACACAGACTGATGTATGGTGTCCTCCAGCAGATGGGGGCAGTCCCGGCACTCAGTGTGCACGAGCAAAGTTGAGGCAGGGGGGAGCTGCTGGTGGTGGGACAGGGGTGCTGCTGGTGGTGGGACAAGGGGGGCTGCTGGTGGTGGGACAGGGGGGGCTGCTGGTGGTGGGACAGGGGGGGCTGCTGGTGGTGGGACAGGGGGGGCTGCTGGTGGTGGGACAGGGGGGCTGCTGGTGGTGGGACAGGGGGGCTGCTGGTGGTGGGACAGGGGGGGCTGCTGGTGGTGGGACATGGGTGCTGCTGGTGGTGGGACAGAAAACACTCAAGACAGAGAACAAGACGACAACCAGAAGACAGTGGAGCTTGACGAAGCACAATCACAAGATGACAGAGGACAGTGAATTCACAATGAATCAATGTAAGAGTACAGATGAGGTGGGGATGGTGTTGGGTCAGGGGTTACGCTAAGGGTCAGGGGTTACAGCTGAGGTACTCTTTCATTTGACAAGAATTGACAGCTATTAGCCATAGCTGTTTTTTCCTAAATATTCACCTACGCTGAACCATGATAATATTTCGAGATACTTTCCAAAGACGTACCTAACATTTCTTAATAGCAAGGAGACTCTCACCTAACATTGCCCAGTACACATGTAACAGTAGTAACCAATCCATCTTTATGTGCCCTCCCTCAATAGCCATAATGCGTTAACCTAATACCAAAGACAGCTTAATAAACAAAAGGCCCAGCTGCCTGCTGAATAAAGACCCCTGAGCAGGTGGTAAAACCAGAAGGCTAGATAGAAGTGGAGAGAGAGGGAGTGTTTTCTCTTTAGAGCTTCATAGGCCAGGGTGAGGGAGGGCAGGCAGGGCAGGGGAAGATACTGTAGAGCAGACAGAGGCTGGCTATGAAGGTTATGCTAATCCTCTGAAAGGTCAGGCTGCTCTGAGATTAATCCCCACACAACCCACGGACAAACACCTGAACCTGACAAACCCCACAGAATACAAATCTACTGAACCTGAAGGCCATATGCTACAGTATTTATCCCATATAAACCAATCCCCTCCAAGCCTCATTTACCAACATCAGTCCCCCCAGAAACCTTACCCAGACCCCCCCCCCCCGACCAGTCCAGTACCTGCCAGGGCCTCATTGTGGCTGAGCAGCAGGTTCCTCTGGCTCCCTGTGTCTGCTGTGACATCTATCTGGGCTGACTGGGTGTCTGCCTCCTCCTCAAAGGCCTGCCAGGCCAGCAGGCTGCCGTCAGCGTCGTTCAAGTAGCCGTTGGACGTTTCGCTGCTCACACTCACACTTTTCTCCTGGAGCGTGGGTCTTGCATAGTTGTTGTGTCCCTCTACAGAGTAGTCCAGCTCGGCCGGACTGCTGCTCCGCCGGATCAGAATCTGGGTGCACAGAGGGAGAAGTCATCAGTGGTTGTTTCAGAGATGACTCTATCAGATGCCCTGCTGAAATAACCAAACAAACTAAGAGGGTCACAGATTTTGCGTCAGGTGTGTTTCTCACCACTGGTGGGTCGCCGTCTGTCCTCGCTTCCGACGCCCTGCCATCGGGGCCACAGGAGTTGTTGGGGGAGTACTCCCTCTTGTGGCCTGGAGGTCACAGTGACTGTTAATCACACTGGACACACACAGCCCCCCACAGCAGACAGCCCCCCACAGCAGACAGCCCCCCACAGCAGACAGCCCCCCACAGCAGACAGCCCCTGGTCATAAAAACTGTTCTAGTCTCATCCCTACATCCTCTAGATGCATGATCAGAATGAGTTGTAGCCCAGTGGTTCCAACCTTTTTTCGGTTACTGTACCACCAACTGAATTTAGCTCTGCCCGGAGTACCCCTGATGTACCCCCTCATGTACATTTAACCAGCAGACCTACGGTCTCATCAGTCTTCTCAAGTACCCCCTGTGGCTAGACCAAGTACCCCCAGGGGTCCTAGTACTCCTGGTTGGGAACCACTGTTGTAGCCTGTAGGCTTCAAAGCACAATCACTGTATAGATGGACACATTGTTAGCAGCAGTATAGATACTTCCACTAGAGGGCAGCACTGATTGGTGTATCCCTACCTGGGAAGGTGTCAGTCAGTTGCTGTGTGATGTCGGAGGTGCTGCTGCTGCGTGGTAGAGGGCTGTCTCCAGCCTCCAGCTCCCCGTCTCCCCCACACTCAGACAGCTGGCCTTCCTCCACATCTGAGCACCACGACCAGGGAGCCAGGACAGGACAGAGGGTTAAGAGCAATGCATCCGGCACACTACACATGCTCTACCACACAGAATTCCGTCAACTTCAAGGTGCGACACATACGATTTTTCGGAAAATGTCTATAATATATCTGTCGTTAATAGTGTAATGATGGTGTTTCACAGTATTTCTTACCCAGTAGTGTTGTGATTGGCTGTGATATTCGGCTATTGATTTCACCCGACGGAGCGGCATCTGTTGTCAAACCGGGAAAATTGTTCTGACTTTGTGTTATCTACTGAAAACCGCTCTGTCATTCCCTGGTTGCTAAAATTCTACACTGTTCACTCAATTTCAGTTTATCTGAGAAAACAAGCACTGAATAGTGTAGGGAAACATTGTACCATCAAAATCGCTGTGAAATATAGTTTTTACAGCTTTACAGCTGTTTCAAGCTGGTGGACAAAAATGAAACTTACTTTCGGTTTTGGTCCACCAGCTTCAAACACCTGTAAAAATGATATTTTTTTTTTATCTCACAAAAACAGAAATAGAGCAAACAGTACAATTTTAGCAACCAGGAAATTAGCTATTTCCGCTACACACTATCTATCTATATATATATACACACACACACACACACACACACACACACACACACACACACACACACACACACACACACACACACACACACACACACACACAAAAGTATGTGGACCACACCCGTTGCTGACAGGTAGGTAAAATTGAGCACAGCCATGCAATCTCCATAGACAAACATAGGCAGTACAATGGCCTGCCTGAAGAGCTGAGTGACTTTCAACGTGGCACCGTCATAGGATGCAATTCATTTCGTTAAATGTCTGCCCTGCTGCCCTGCTGCCCCGTTCAACTGTAAGTGCTGTTATTGTGAAGTGAAAACGTCTAGGAGCAACAACGACTCAGCTGCGAAGTGGTAGGTCACACAAGCTCACAGAATGGGATGCTGAGTGCTGAAGCGCGTAAAAATCGTCTGTGCTACAATACTCACTACAGAGTTCCAAACTGCCTCTGGTTTCCATGGCCGAGCAGCCGCACACAAGCCTAAGATCAGCATGCGCAATGCCAAGTGTCGGCTGGAGTGGCGTAAAGCTCGTAGCCAATTGGACTGTGGAGCAGTGGAAACGCCTTCTCTGGAGTGATGAATCACGCTTCACCATCTGGCAGTCCGAAGGACAAATCTGGGTTTGGTGGATGCCAGGAGAACGCTACCTGCCCCAATGCATAGTGCCAACTGTAAAGTCTGGTGGAGGAAGAATAATGGTCTGGGACTGTTTTTCATGGTTTGGGCTAGGCCCCTTAGTTCCAGTGAAGGCAAATCTTAATACTAAAGCATACAATGACATTCTGGACGACTCTGTGCTTCCAACTTTGTGGTAACAGTTTGGGGAAGGCCCTTTCCTGTTTCATCATGACGATGCCCCCGTGCACAATGCAAGGTCCATATAGAAATGGTTTGTTGAGATCGGTGTGGAAGAACTTGACTGGCCTGCACAGAGCCCTGACCTCAACCCCATCGAACACCTTTGGGATGAATTGGAATGCAGACTGTGAGACAGGCCTAATCGCCCAACCTCACTAATGCTCTTGTGGCTGAATGGAAGCAAGTCCCCGCAGCAATGTTCCAACATCTAGTCGAAAGCCTTCCCAGAAGAGTGGTGGCTGTTATAGCAGCAAAGGGGGACCAACTCCAGCCATATTAATGCCCATTATTTTGTAATGAGATGTCTGATGAACAGGTGTACTTTTAGTCATTTATTGTAGATAACATAGCCAAAGTCAGAACAGCCTTCCCAGTTTGACAACAGATGATGCTCCGGTGGGAGAAATCAATAGGCGAATATCTTAGCCAATCACAACACTGGTGGGTAAGTAATACTGTGAAACACTGTCATTCCACTATTAGTGCCAGATATATTATGGGCATTTTCTGAAATTACAATGCAAAAATTCTAGAAAATCTTGTGTAGCACCTTTAAAATGATAAAATGGTTCGATTGTTTTAGCCACGTAGTGAGATCGAATAGGAACATGCAGTAATAAACAGAACAGATTAGTATATAAGTCACAGACAATTGCCCTTTTTTACTTTCAATCCAAAACGACAGTAAGTAGCGGTGAGAAACAAGGGTTTCCACTTCCCTGAGTGTTAATAAAACAGTGAGGGACTGACAGGAGAATGGGAGACGGGAGATAGAGTAGTGACAGACAGACGGAAGAGACAGACAGGGCGAAGGAGGGAGGACACCACACAGACAGCTCTCAGAAACACTTTACCTGAAAGCCTGTGAGAGCAAGAGATACCGGAAGAGGAGGAGAGACCAGGCAAGAAAGAGCTCACAGTGTGAAGCAGCATAGGAACGCTTTTAGTAGTGGGCAGAGCCTCGTAAAGATGGACACAGCTGCTGATAGACTGGCTTCGCTTAGCTTCCATCACAGAGAGAGAGAGAGAGAAGGAGGGAGGGAAGGAGGAAAAATAAGATAAAGAGAGAAGGGGATAAAAGTCAATAAGATCATATAGAGCAGAATGGCAGAAGGACACCACTGGCAAATATATTTAACCCTTTGCATAAAAATTGTAAGAGGGGGAAAAAAAATAGTGCACAAAAATACAACTAAAGAAGACAGAATCCACTAAGGGTTGAATCCTAATTTGAGATCTGCAGGTGTAACTTCAACTGTCATTCATGTCAATTTGCTCGAAAAATGTAAGAATGTATTTTTTTTTTTGTGTGACTCCAACTTCAGCCATAAGGCATTAAGAGTGAAACAACAGGCATAGTGAAATTACTGAGACAGGAAATGAAGAACTAATAACTGAGACTTCAGTGTAAAGAGAAGATAAATATAATACATTAAAGCCTAAACCCCGAGGCTGGATCTCACGTTAATTTGACACTTGAGGGCTCTTCACCTAAACAAAGACACTGCTCTACCAGATTTGTTGTTGCATATTGTTAAAAAAAAAATTAAACCGACCCGTTTACATTTGAGGGACGCCATTTATGCAATGCGTTGCTTTTATTTGAAGCCCAGATTAATTAGTTCTCTATGCACATGACAGAAGAGGACATATACAACTGGCTTTGAGTGCATCACAGTAAAGACAACTTATTTCCATCCACACACAACTTTGTAATGTTATCTCCTAAAAATACACTAACAAAAAGAAAAGCAAAAGGCAGCTGGGACACGCAAGCTTTTATAGTGATACAATTCATGTGTCGCACATATTGCATTCTAGTACATTATTTCCATAATAAGAATAAGGTACTGGTTTGAAATGAGTAGACCTAGGATCTTAATTTGATCACCCTGTTGCAGGAGAACCTTCCTGCAATGCAGGACATTTGAAATGTGTCGTGTAATTGAGGTTAAAAAAGGTTTCTGAAGTTTGTACATTTCCACTTTGCAATTTCAGATTTGATTTTCCCTTACGAAAAATGGATCAACCCCTACAAAAATGTTAATGTACTATAATCCACATTTCCTGTCGCTGTGGGACTATTGCTGCTGTAGCAACCTGGCTCAAATTAAGATCATACATCTGTGGTCAGTCAATAGGACAATATGACCATATTTATTATTAGTTCCCAGTCATTTCAACACCATGTCGCAGGAAATAATCAGAAAAATATTGCCAAGTACGTTTTGGCATAAATGAGATTACACACATTTTCAGTTTTCAAAGATAAGGCGTTGAGGAAGTGTGTGTGGACAGCACTTCAGGCCTAATCTAAAAGAGAGAGGAACATTGCAAGAGAAGGAGGATTCTATTCTCTGCCTACACCACACTTTAATTAGTCGCTTTCATTTGGAGATAGCATCGTCTCCACTACAGACCGCTACTGTTACCCGTTTTATGCATATTAATGAGCATTAATTACACTCTTAATGAAACTATCAAAAACGTCTACGGATTGATGTGTGGGCCCTCTCTCAAGGAGAAGGGGGGGTGGAGGAGGAGGAGGGATATCGGGATGTTTGATGATCAATGTGGGAGAAATCCAATTAGACGAGAGAAAAGGAAGAATTTAAGGCGGTGGCGTTTCATGTCAGTCTCTGTCTGCATGCAGACAGACACACACACACACTCTAAGAGTCCTCCTTCAGGCCCAACTACATCTGGTCCAGGCTCAACAAGCTCTTCAGCGAGCAGAGATGCTATCAGTCGTGAGTGAGTGAGTGAGTGAGTGAGTGAGTGAGAGAGAAAGGAGGAAGGTGAGGAAACAAGCAAAGCGGGTCACTCTTTCATCCCCTTCCGTTAGGGATTAGCTAGTTTAGAGACAGCTCATCTCTGCTCTGGATCGCCTGAGAGCTCAATTGATCATTAGACGGAGACATCTCCATCAGTCAAGTGGATGTTGTTCACTGTATCTGAACAATGAAGTAACAACGTCCGTCTCCAACATGTCACCAGGGGAGTGTGTGTGTGCGCCGGAGAACTGACACAGAAACATGTTGACTTTGGCCAATGACATCTGACAGGAACAATGGAGACCATCTGCTGTCGCTTTGTGCTTAGAGCTGAGCCCTTCACCAGCACCTGGGCTAACGTACACATGCCCTGCTTTTATATACACTCACTCACTGTGGAGTCTATGGGAGAGTCTGGTCTACACTGTAGTGTCATAGAGGGACTCTGAGATCTGGCACTTGCCAAATATGACTTCATTACAGTAGCATGTGTGTGTGTATGTTCACCTGTGGCTTTCTGTCGGACGTTGTTGCGTGCCTTCTCCACGCCGGGGGCCCCTGAGGTGGTAGCGCTGCGGAACCTCATGGGCTCCTGGACCCCCTGCTGGTCTCCCTGGTTCCTCCAGCTCAAAGAGAAGGACCTGGCCACCGCTGCTGCCTTCTGGGAGTCCTGGATCACCCCTGAGTCACAGACGAGAGAGACAGACACACGCAAATAATATAAATACAGAAGCAAAAAGAGAAACTGAATCTTTCGACCATTGTTGCTCTATTCTCTGAGGCTTACACAGCGTCATCCTCCTCGATCCCTCCATCCATCCAGGGCTCTCAATTAAAAAAAAATGTGTTGGTAGCATTGGTGCTTCCAACTTGAACAAGTTAGGAGCACCACATAAAATCTAGGAGCACCAGACAAATTGAGATAGACTTTATTGGGCCGGTATGAATTCTAGCTAAACTCAGTAAAAAAGAGACGACCTCTCACTGTCAACTGTGTTTATTTTCAGTTAGCCTTCTGCATAATTCTACTATTTGTATTCATTTGCATCACCGTCAATAACACTTTTATTTGAAGGCAAACTGAAGTTCAATTTTTGCTAAGAATAATGAAAATGACAGTTTCTACTGGTCATGGTTTTCAGTCTGGTTGTATTGGTGCTTCCTCTCACTGTCAACTGCGTTTATTTTCAGCAAATTTAACATGTGTAAATATTTGTATGAACATAACAAGATTCAACAACAGACATAAACTGAACAAGTTCCACAGACGTGACTAACAAAAATGTAATAATGTGTCCCTGAACAAAAGGGGAGGGGGTCAAAATCAAAAGTAACAGTCAGTATCTGGTGTGGCCACCAGCTGCATTAAGTACTGCAGTGCATCTCCTCCTTATGGACTGTACCAGATTTGCCAGTTCTTGCTGTGAGATGTTACCCCACTCTTCCACCAAGGCACCTGCAAGTTCCCGGACATTTCTGGGAGGGAATGGCCATAGCCCTCACCCTCCAATCCAACAGGTCCCAGACGTGCTCAATGGGATTCTGCAGTATGGCTGGTGGCATTGTCATGCTGGAAGGTCATGTCAGGATGAGTCTGCAGGAAGGGTACCACATGAAGGAGGAGGATGTCTTTCCTGTAACGCACAGCGTTGAGATTGCCTGCAATGCCTGCAATGACAACAAGCTCAGTCCAATGATGCTGTGACAAACCGCCTCAGACCATGACGGACCCTCCACCTCCAAATCGATCCCGCTCCAGAGTACAGGCCACGGTGTAACGCTCATTCCTTCGACCATAAACGTGAATCCGACCATCACCCCTGGTGCGACAAAACTGTGACTCGTCAGTGAAGAGCATTTTTTGCCAGTCCTGTCTGGTCCAGTGACGGTGGGTTTGTTCCCATAGGCGACGTTGTTACCGGTGATGTCTGGTGAGGACCTGCCTTACAACAGGCCTACAAGCCCTCAGTCCAGCCTCTCTCAGCCTATTGCGGACAGTCTGAGCACTGATGGAGGGATTGTGCGTTCCTGGTGTAACTCGGGCAGTTGTTGCCATCCTGTACCTGTCCCGCAGGTGTGATGTTCAGATGTACCGATCCTGTGCAAGTGTTACACATGGTCTGCCACTGCGAGGACGATCAGCTGTTCGTCCTGTCTCCCTGTAACGCTGTCTTAGGCGTCTCACAGTACGGACATTGCAATTTATTGCCCAGGCCACATCTGCAGTCCTCATGCCTCCTTGCAGCATGCCTAAGGCACATTCACGCAGATGAGCAGGGACACTGGGCATCTTTCATTTGGTGTTTTTCAGAGTGAGTAGAAAGGCCTCTTTAGTGTCCTAAGTGTTCATAACTGTGACCTTAATTGCCTACCATCTGTAAGCTGTTAGTGTCTTAACGACCGTTCCACAGGTGCATGTTCATTAAATTGTTTATGGTTCATTGAACAAGCATGGGAAACAGCGTTTAAACTCTTTACAATGAAGATCTGTGAAGTTGTTTTGAGTTTTAAGAATTATCTTTGAAAGACAGGGTCCTTCTTTTTTTGCTGAGTTTATGTTGTTCCCTAGAAACGAACAAGCCTGTAAAGCCATCTGTTTATTATAAAAGCTAAAATGTTGATACAAATACCTGTCTTTGAAATTACAAAGTCATTTGTGGAATATTAGGTTGACATTGTTTAAAAAGCAACATTTCCTAAGCTATCTGTTTTCCATTGTTTCTGTTCCGCCAAATGTTCGGATGTACTGGTAAAGTTACCAGGTTGTTAGCTAGCTAGATAATGAGGTAACATAACTGAACAAGCTGTTTTAGAATCGTTTTAGCACGTCCCACGACGTGGTTTATGAATGAAAAAATATGGCCCGCCAATGGAGACGCATCCCGCCAATGGAGACGCATCCCGCCAATGGAGACGCATCCCGCCAATGGAGACGCATCCCGCCAATGGAGACGCATCCCGCCAATGGAGACGCATCCCGCTGCGGCGCCAATGCGCGATAGAAGAGAAAAAAACCTAGAGGCGGTGATATGGTTTGGGCTAGAGACAAGTGGCTTTCTCTGTAGTAATGGTGCAACCACCACGGTCACGAATCTGTGCGTTTCCTCTAGGGAACTCCTAAACAGCAATACAGCTAAGCCTAACCATTAGAATAATTGTTAAATGGCAGATTTGTTTTCTAGGCGCACTGGTGCTCCCAAATTAAAATATTAAGGAGCATTCGCGACCAAAAGGGTTGCACTTTAGAGCCCTGCCTCCATCCCCCTCTCTCCCCCCCTGCCTCCATCCCCCTCTCTCCCCCCCTGCCTCCATCCCCCTCTCTCCCCCCTGTCTCCTCACCCCGTCCCCTCTGTTTCTTCTCCTTCTGTTCGCTGAGTTTGTCCAGGGGCAGGTTGCTCATGTCCAGGCCGTAAACGGAGCGGGCCAGGACCGCGGTCAGAGAATCCATGATGCTGGCCCACTCGGTCACCAGCTCCTCCCAGCCTGTCAGAGACGACAGCACAGACAGCAGCTCGTCCCACAGCTTCCGAGAGATGAACACACACAGGTTGGCCCGTACCCACGCCACGATGATCGTCTGGGGGAGGATGTAGGGGCACAGAGGCACAAAGACAGGAGGACGAAACAGAACATCTCATTAATCACCATAGGCAGGCAGCTGGTTCTTATTGGCTTGTGATCAAAACACTAACAAGCCATTAGAGCTGTAACATTGTTTCCACATTACATTAACATCATGGGCAACAAACATTTCCAGGAGCGTCGCTGGACTTCCTCTAACAGAGGTATCAGAACAACTCCGTAACAGTAAGAGAGGCTATGTGATCCCCAGGCTGACTGACCCGGAAAAGGATGGCAGCCAGGCTCTCAGCAAAGATGTCTTTTCTTTGGTTCTCCTGAGGCCTCTTCATCACCGCCTCAGTGATCCTCAGCAGCACCTGTAGCATCTGCTCCCTACACACACCAGACACACACCAGAAGATATAATTAGTCCATCATTGTGTATCAGTAGATCATCATATAACACAGTGGAACTGTCCAGGTCTGTCTGACAATACAGTCCTTCAGGTAAAAGCAACCGCTTGGTTTAGAATTTGTTTTCCTATTTAAGTATTCAGACCCCTTTTCCCACATTTTCTTACATTACAGACTTGTCCTAATTTTTAGAAAAAAAATGTTTTCCCCCTCATCTACACACAATACCCTATAATGACAAAGTGAAAACAGGTGTTTCGAATTTTTAGCAAATTTATACAAATAAAAAAACAGAAATACCTTATTTACATAAGTATTCAGACCTTTTGCTATGAGACTCGAAATTGAGCTCAGGTGCATCTTGTTTCCATTGATCATCCTTGAGATGTTTCTACAACTTGATTGGAGTCCACCTGGGGTAAATTCAATTGATTGGACATGATTTGGAAAGGCACACACCTGTCTATATAAAGGTCCCACAGTTGAAAAAAAAAAACAAGTCACGAGGCTGAAGTAATTGGTCGAAGTTGAAGGTCCCCAAGAACACAGTGGCCTCCATCATTCTTAAATGCAAGAAGTTTGGAACCACCAAGACTCTTCCTAGAGCTGGCCGCCCGGCCAAACTGAGCAATCGGGGGAGAAGGGCTTTGTTCAGGGAGGTGACCAAGAACCCGATGGTCACTCTGACATGGCTCCAGAGTTTCTCTGAGGAGATGGAACAATCTTCAAGAAGGACAACCATCTCTGCAGCACTCCACCAAACAGGCATTTATGGTAGAGTGGCCAGAAGGAAGCCACTCCTCAGTAAAAGGCACATGGCAGCCCCTTGGAGTTTGCCAAAAGGGACCTAAAGACTCTCAGACCATGTGAAACAAGATTCTCTGGTCTGATGACACCAAGATTGAACTCTTTGGCCTGAATACCAAGCGTCACGTCTGGAGGAAACCTGGCAACATCCCTGCGGTGAAGCATGGTGGTGGCAGCATCATGCTGTGGGGATGTTTTTCAGCAGCAGGGACTGGGAGACTAGTCAGGATCGAGGGAAAGATGAACAGAGCCAAGTACAGAGAGATGCTTGATGAAAACCTGCTCCAGAGCGCTTAGAACCTCAGACTGGGGCAAGGGTTCATCTTCCAACAGGACAACAACCCTAAGCACACAGCCAAGACAACGCAGGAGTGGCTTCGGGACAAGTCTCTGAATGTCCTGGAGTGGCCCAGCCAGAGCTTGGACTTAAACCTGATCTAACATCTCTGGAGAGACCTGAAAATAGCTGTGTAGCAACACTCCCCATCCAACCTGACAGAGCTTGAGAGGATCTGCAGAGAAGAATGGGAGAAACTCCCCAAATACAGGTGTGTCAAGCTTGTAGCGTCATACCCAAGAAGACACGAGGCTTTAAATCGCTCCCAAAGGTGCTTCAACAAAGTACTGAGTAAAGAGTCTGTAAAGGTTTAGTTATTTATTTTTAAGAAATTAGCAAAAATTCCTAAAAACCTGTTTAGAAATTGTGAAAAACCTGGAGGGTAGCCTCACGATATCTCAAAATATTGGCCACCATTAATTGGATATTTGAGTGCCGTAAAATAAGTGAGCTATACCTGACAGGTGTGAGTGGTTTAGGTTAATTGTCCCATCCTTTGTGGGATCATTTGCTGATGTAACTTTACTGTTAGCTGATAATGTTCACTTTGCCTGCTACCGGTAGAAACGTTGTACAGTTGGCTTAACATAGCGGTAAGTAGACCTAATGTACTTTTTTCTCCAACCGACATAGCTAACTTCGCTAGGTAGGCCTAACATTATTCCCTTTACAACATTATTTAAAAACAGTGTTGTCACGATTGCTGCTGACAAACATGATAGGCTACATTGATTGACGGACCACGTCAAATTGGCAAGCAAGCTAATAACAGACCACGTCAATCAAGCTAACTTTCAGGGGACAAACTAGATGACTATATCTAAATGTTGTTTGATTTACGGTGATGACAGTAGCCCGACTGACATCTTTACCAGGACGATGTCAAGCTCTTTCCAAAAGCCTAATCTCCGATAAAGCAAGCTAAATGACACATTGCTTCTGCTAGCGAGCTACAAATTGGTAGCCAAAACGGATCTGGCTACCCTCACGCATCTGAAAATACATGATCAATTGATGTTTACTATATCATTGCTATATAACTCTGATGATAGAGTTAAATGTGGAATTATCAGAAATGTGTAGTTCTGACTACGCTCTTCAAGAGGTGATGACATTACAACCAAATAGTTGTAATTAATCTTGAAAACAGCACGTAGTGGTCAATGGATTTAGCGTAAATGGGGATTTCCTTGCCCCCCCACCAGGCGCCCCAGCAGCCAAACTGAACGCTATTGTGACGTTTTATTGATAGTGTTTAGTGTATATCAGTATGTACGCTGACGAGGTGCTGACTGCCGTACCATGTCTGTGTGTTCATGGCGTGCTCCATGATCACGTGGCGGTAGATGCTCAGCACCCCCTTGCACACCTCCACCTGGTTGTCCAGCAGTTTGGCCACGTCCTGGCACGGCTCCAGCAGAAACACGTTGGCCGAGTTGGTCAGGAACACCTGGGGGGGGGGGGGGGGGGGGGGGTAGAGCAAGGAGATAAAACTACAGTCAGGGGTTGACGAGATGCATCTGGACACGCACAACAACAACGTTTCAAAAGACAAAACACGCTCGCACGCACATACCTGCAGGGTGGACTGGATGCCAGCCTTGATGTCTCTGTTCTGTTCCTCAGTGAGACAGCCCCGGCTGATGGCACTGCTGAAGGAGTATGTTCTGCCCCAACTGGACGAGCGCTTGTGACCATGACTCTCCAACACCTGCAGGAGGACACGACCGTCCAGTCAGCGTGGCGAGTACGAAATTGAGTGTTCAGAGTTAATTTTAGTCTGCGCATCCACTAACTTATACACGTGTGAAATGGAAATGTTTTTTTGTATATCCCAATGTGCAGAAGGTGTTTTTTGTAAATCCCAATGTGCAGAAATGAGTTTTTTTGCAAACACCTTCGGAGAGTGGAGTCACAGCCAGGGTCAGCCATTATCAATGGCGACCCTTGGACCAATTAGGGTTAAGTGCCTTGCTCAAGGGCACATTGTTCACCTTGTTGGCTCGTGGATTCGAACTAGCGACCTTTACGGTAAATGGCCCAACGCTCTAACCTCTAGGCTACCTTCCACCCTGTGTGTGTTTGTATCACTGCCATTACCTGTGTGTGTGTGCTATCGGTCTCAGTGATGAGTAGCTGCTCTGGGTTCTCCTCCACCTCGGCCTGTCTGCTCTTGTCCGGCTCCGTCATGAAGCCTGGCTTCTCCTGCAGGATCCACTTCCTGTACACCTTGATCACCTTCCGGGTCGCTGATGCCTCACAGGAGGGCAACAGGAAAGCCTGGAGATACAGACAGATATTACACAGTATAATGCAAGAGAAAATAACATAATGGCCGTTGGATAATGAATAAATGTATTTTCAGGATGCTAAATGGCACGAACCAGATGTGGTGGCTAAGGACATTTAACTTGAATTACTGAATTTGCTCCAGCTAAGAGGGTTGCTTTGATGTAGCGATAGTGTCTTTGCACTAGAGGGCAGCACACAACAGATAAGATGGTTTCCTACTCAGCATCATGTTCCAAAGCTAGTGGGGTACCAAAGGAAATCAGCTTCACAACTAAAACTGCTCCTGCAGAGGAAAAGCCTAGTTTAAACTATCATTGAGTCACTTGGAAACCCTTTGTCATCATCTCTCTGTGGGCTGTACCTGATGAAAGACCTCGTTGACGAAGTTGATGTTGTCCCGTGTGGAGAGCAGGATGGCGTGCACCATGTCGTAGACGCTGCGGTGCTCCTCGTCGATGCTGCACAGGCTGGAGTCGCTGGGGCGCCGGTCAGACAGCGTGCTACTGTTAGAGTGGCTCTTCTCTGGCTCTGTGGGGCCGTTGGGCTCCCCATCCCCACCACGGTCTTTATCCTTCTCCTGACTGCTACTGCCTGCAGTGACAGTCTGAACACACACACAGCACAGGCAGCGGGTTGGACAGGGTACCAGTGAGAGGGTTCAGGGCTGGGTTCCAGTATAAATGATAAAGATCAAGACAAACACAGCATTAACTGTTGGTTGAATAAAATTATTCCAAATCAACATTAAAAATAAACCTCGCCTTGGAATTGACCATTTAATCCTTCCTGCATTGAAGGGATACTTTATCTACTTCCCTAGAGTCAGATGAACTTGCGGATACCATTTGTATGTCTCTGCGTCCAGTATGAAGGAAGTGAGAGGTAGTTTCGCCAGCCAATGCTAACTTGCGGTAGCGCAGTGACTGAAAGTCTATTGGTATTTACTAGCATGTTTGACATCGGACCTACCTGGATGAGTTTGGGGATGACCTCGTTAGTCCCGTTCTTCGCGCTGGGGGTGGCGGTGCTGACGTACTTCTTCTCCAGGAAGAAGGTGACCAGCCAGGTGATAAAGGCCACACGGGGAGCCAGGTACTGGTCTCTCGTACAGAACATGCTCTCGTTGTTACGGGTCACCGGGACATACAGAGGCTTTGGTCTGTGGTGGGGGAGGTCTGGGGGAGGTCGGGAGAGGGAAGGGTCAGAGACACAGAGAGGAACACGAGGGTGATATATACGGAAGGTGAAAGAGACAGTGGGAGTTAGAGAAAGATAAGGAAATTACACTAGATCTAAATACGCTGCTCTTTCAGTCAACATCAGGTTTTTTTTGCTGTTACTGGCCATTATATGAAAATATTTAATTCAGCCCACAAAGTAACTGACCTGAACAACCCTGATAATTACAGTGAACCACAGCGTCGTGTACCAGGTTAATGTTTCAAAGGATTTTAATTTCTATAATTCATGAAAATTCGTTTTAACATGGGTTGAATACCTTTGAATTGACTGGCAATTAGCTAAAAATAGACATTCCCTCTCAGACAGAGAGTAGATCATTAGAACAGGGGAAATGGAGGAAAACATCAAGTTCATGACAAGATGTCTAAATTGCCTGGCCTCAGGAATCTGTGTGCATCGACTGTAGTAATTAGCTTTTGGGTCAAGTTTTTGACTTGGCAAAGGCCTGTTGCTGCAATTATAAATTAGAACTTCTGACTTGCCTGGTTTAATAGAGGAGCATGATATTACACTTCCCCTCCAAAAAAGAAAAAAAACATTTATCCAAAGCTGCTTCTCAGGAGAGTAGCTAATACCCAATTTGCATGCCACTTTAATTTTTTTTATTTTTTTTAAAGCTACCAGGAGTGTGTTAGAGTCAAGCTGCACATTCAGAATCTCAAATGGAGTAAGCCCTTGAGTTTTTGCAAATTGACCCACGGTGACATAACGGTATAAAAGAAAATAAAAAAAAGACTGCTCATATAGCAAAGGGAATACAACCCCACATGCACGGACTCACCCACACCCACACCCTCACCCACACCCACACCCCTACCTAAAAGTGGCTTGTAAAGGTTGGTGAGCTTGGTGAAGGAGGGGAAGAGGTGAGGAAGGTAGTACTTCTTGAACAGACTGAAGAGAAACCTGAAGCCGGTGTCCTGGTTGTCTTTGTTCTTCCACTCTGAACTGGACGCCTTTCAGACACAAAGAGGCAGACTGAGTCACAACACAGCCAGACAATAGGCCCCATACAAGCTTGGTACTGGATCCATCACATTGTTTTTACAGGAAAGAATGGCCTCATTTCATTATATTATGCATTTTAAAAGTATTCGACCGAGGCCACAGAGTGATCCAGTCTTGTCGAGGAAGGACAATATTGTAGCAGGAGCCTCACCTGGACAACCATAAACTTGAGCAGGGTTTGGAGGATGTAGCAGGTCTGGTCGTCTGCCAGCTTCTCCCCTGGCACAGCTGGCACCAGCGGGGTAATCTCCTCAGGCACCACCTTGGCTGTTGAGCCAGAGAGAGAAACAGAGAGAGAAACAGAGAGAGAAACAGAGCGAGAGAGTGAATGAGGAGTGAGGACGGCCTTCATCTCACTCCAGCAGCCCATTTCATGAAATAATCAGTGTAGTTCCCCAGGACCAGACAATCACAGTCAGCTGCCCCAGCTCAAATTGCACAACTTCCAGATAGCACTGAAACAGGTCTGAACAGCAAACTGAGACACATTCAACTGTAAGGACAAGGGACCAGAAGACGGAGCAGGGAGAGCTGAGCGTGTGTGTTTGGTTTTACTATCCTTGTGGGGACAAAAAGTCCAGGATAGTAAAACAAGGAAAATTCAGAACAACTGGGGACATTTTGCCAGTCCCCTCAAGGAAAAAGGCTATTTTAGGCTTAGGTGTTAGAGTTATGGGTTACGGAAATCAATCGCTTGGTCCCGACAACGATAGTAAAACACGATGAGGGGTCTCACCATCGGGCGGGTTGGAGAAAGGGTTGTAGATGATGGTATCCAGGGTGCAGGGTCCTCTGGTGGAGGGCACGGCAGGGAAGCCTGGCACCAGGCAGGCGAAGATGAGGAACTGCTCCTCTGCACAGTTATTCTGCAGGGCCTGCAGCCACAGCAGGAACAGACGAATTCCCTCGCATCTGATCTGCATGCAGGAGGACAGGGGACAGGTTACTGTACACAGAACAGGGTCAGACTGCTCCGTCTCCTTCACAGTCGCGTGGGAGTAACATGTGCAAGTTTGTGTTAGAAAACGCAAAACAAGTCTCACCTTGAACGAATTTCCAGTGTGCAAAAGCTTTTTCAGAATAGAACCTGCAACAGAAAGTGAGAAAGCATGAAGAACAGAGGACAACCCTGACACCAACAATAAGAGATGTGCCTTCCACCTGATGTGTACTAGAGATATAACACACTACTCTCTGCACATAGTTACACTTAACACAGAGAGACAAGCACGTCGGTCTGTTCCATCAGTAAATATTGACCTTGGGGGTGGTGATAAACCAGTCAGGGAGGGAAGGCTGCTCATTCTCCTGATGAAAATGAACATCAATTGCCTGGCGTGCAGTTATGAAGCCAATCAGGTCTGCGGTAATCAAATGAGACATTGCTCTGATTGCTAAATGCCTGCTTCTCCACTCATCAGGTTAAATCAATGTGTTGAAAAAAAATGAAGAATAAATTGCTTCCAATCCCAACTCCTAGGCTCCAAGAGATTGGAAATGAGACATAAAGGAGAGACCGAGATAGATTTTCCACCAGGTGACGGTCTGTAAATGCTTGTTTCTCTAGTGGAGGGGGGCCTAAAAAGACATCACTGGGCCCTGTCTTTCTGCATCCGACTATAAGTTCGACAGCTTATGACGTTCCTTGTCCGTGTTGCTAATGAGTTTTGTCCTCTACCTACTTTGGGCAGCAGGGTCAATGATAGGCAACAGTTGTCTAGGTGAGGTGACTCCTTAAGGATGAGGCTAGGGAAGGAGGGCCAGGTTTTAGCTGGTGTTTTGTGGACTAGGGAGCGTGTTTGGGGACTGCCGAGGGAAGATGAGCCTCCATATTTGGAGCAATAAGCCCCAGGGGTTGATCCGCGGCGACGATCTCTGCCTCGTCGCTTTAGGGAAACGGCTGACAAACAGAAGATTATAATTGAGGTTATCGCTGCTTGCGAGGCTGAAACCGAGCGACGCATAATTCAATTACCAATTTGCATTTCAAATGAAGCTCTCATTTGCATTTTTCATTTACCTCTCCTTCCGCGACTAATTATTTTCTTCTCACACGAACTGTTAAAGCGTGGTTGTGCCGATAATCTATGCTTCCGTGGTTTATTTCGGTGGTTGTAGTAACACAGGAGGGGACAGACCTTTGACTAATGTACCCATGCGGAAGAATGCAAATATTACCACTGTAGGCCTATTCAAGGAGGGTAGAGTGAGTACCAACTTAGAAACAGCTGATTCATTGGTACATACCTATACTGTGGAACTGCCATCGACTGTAGATTCGTTCTGGTAGAAGTTGCAGAATTTTCTGGAGAAGATGGGAAGGAACGTGTAAAACATTAGCACAAATGGCTGAAGTATCTTTCTCCGAACAGACAAATCAGGACACAGAGACAGAGCAGAGGAACCTGATCACAGATGGAGAGAGGACAGCAAAAATGTACTCGATAGGCTTTAAACAACAACTCCCTTTTGCACACCACACACACTAGACAGGGCCATGTTGCTAAGCTGCTCAGCCATACATCCTAAACACAGCCCACTTAGAAAAAGCATAGCAGCCTTGTCAGTCAACCAGTAGTCCCTGCTCTCCGTTCCTCCTGCTCCGTGTGTCTCCGGCCTGCTATAGGGGTGGCCCCGGTGACACGGGACAACGCTGGAAATGTTATCACCTCCACAACCATGGAATTTACAACTCAATTAGAGCGTGTGACCTTTCAGCAGGCCATAATTAATCCTCCACTGAGGGAGGGGTTAACTGGGTCCCTCTGGGGGGAGACAGGGGGGGGATGAGAAGAGAGGACACCGCTGTGGAATGTGCAGTGTGTGGTGGCTGGTCCGTTAATGGCCAGTGGATTGTGGGTAATTGATGAACCACTTGGTAGAGCAACCCTACCCTAGTCCTCACCAGCAGTAGCTATACATGCAAACTGAATTGGGTCTTGAGAAAGAGAGACTGAAGGAAGAGTCCACACATGCAGAGCATTGAGAAAGAGCGAGAGAAGCCAGACCCTGGATCAGTGGCCAAGAGGAGAGCAGCCATGCCACATTATGGCTTCCAAAACTCATCTAAATGTTTTGAGTATAGCACATCTCGGTTTACCGCTCTGTATTTCTCCCCTCCTCCACCTCTCTCTCTCTCGTTGTGCATCTCTCCTCGTGTCTACTCCACTCTCCGTCTAAATCCCTCTCCTTCTCAGTGATAGAAACAGAAATCTGACAGACAGCCATCACTCCTGGTGTCCCTGTGTCCTGGTTGACTCCTCTCTGATCCAGAGCGTGATGATACATGTCCTTCTCTATCGCACCTTTCTATTGATCCCGGATGGGATTAGACATGCACAGCTCCCAGCACTGATGCTCTCCTTGGAGATGCAGACACATTACTCTAGGTGGTAAAACAGTGGGGGGGTCAGTCTAAGCCTGTGTGGTTTCCAGAGAGGGAGGGTGGTGTGTGTGTGTGTGTGTGTGTAACACCCACCCTTCGTCCAGGGGAAGGCAGGGAATGCGGAGCAGAAGCGGGGAGACTCCCCGCGGCGGCGGGAACGGCAGCCGCAACAATGGGACTTTACTGGCTGATATGAAGCGCTGTGAGCCTGACAGAGGGGCTGAGCAGAGCGGGCTGACTGAGTTACTCTAATCTGGAGACGTACTCCAGGCATAAAGATGGGGTATTATGGAGGGACGCGTCCAACTCCAACCACATTTACATGATCCGTACTTAGGTTTCCAGCCACAGGGCGTACATGACTCAGAATACACTTCTACCAGAGGTGTCCCACAAGGGCTTTCCAGCGCTCACAGACGGCCTCAGGAGAACTACGAAGACTTTGTTTTTGTCATTGTACCCACTGATTTAAGCTTCACTTTGGTGCACCTGTGGAGTCTCTCATCCTTGTTTTGACGCAACAATGAGAAAAGTTGGTGAATAAGGCAACAGGATTCGGTGAAGTTTCAACTCATGTTAAGAGCGAGCTTACTTTCCAGAAAACACGAGGAAACCTTCTTAAACCAGCTATAAATGAGCCAGAGACATTCGTTTCTATAGGGCAGTCAGTCAGTCGCGGTGGAGTTGGGAGTGAGCGGCATGGCAGGCATGTGACCACCACAGCCCAGAGAGCCACAGCAGGCGAATAGAGCAGGGTCACAGTTCACTGTAATTTATTCAACTATCGCGTGAACCAGCATTGAAAATGTTGGGAGTAACTCAAATGTGTAGGACAGTTAAGTAGATCACTAGGCCTGGGTGACAAGATATGTGACAGTAAAATGCCCGGTCATACAGTGAAAGACTGAGCATGTTTCCAGGCCAACCCCCACAGTGTAAACAGTGGATTACTCATTTACATGGAAACCAAATCACCAGCCGTTTGTAGAAGTAGATACTGAGCTCAACTGAAGACAGCCTATAGCCTATCAAATAGAAGTAGGCCTAATATAGTTCTTATCGGATCGGTTAAGTAGCCTATCAAACGGAGTTCTTGCTTGCGCGATATCTACATTTGGTCGTAACAAGCTTATCAGACATGCAATGTAGCACACATATAACAAAAAGGGCATTCGTGAAATGTCTTCATACTACTCTCTGACCAGTAGGTGACAGCAACAATACACTGTAGATCTTCCTCAAGCTAATGACTACCAGTCCGATCAGTATTCACATATTCCACTTTTGTCAAAGTCAAAGCAAGCGGAATTCGCTGACCCTTACGTTTCATAGCAGGTCTTAAAAAAACAACCTTTTAATGATCAGCTAGGATTTGTTTTTGACAGGGCCGGTGAGTACAAGTTCAACCCACTGCCAGTAAGGCGGAGTAGGTAAATAAGGCAAACTAAGGCCTAGACTACTACTCGACAGCAATGCATCAAATGACAAATCTAAACTCTAGTGTGGTCAGGTGAAGGCTTACATTTATGCTATTTGGCAGACACTTTATCCAAAGTCCCTTACAGTCAATGCGTGCATACCTTTTGACATATGGGTGGCCCCGGCGGGAATCGAACCCGCTTGGCTTTGCAAGCGCCAACGCTTGTAAATAAGCATTGATATTTGCAGCAGAAGATCTGACAATCCTAATCCAAACCGGAGAGGAGGAAAACACAGTGGCTCCATGCTCATTCTCCTGAAGGATGTCGGCTAGTAGAAAACAAGCCAATAAAAAAAGCCATTGAGCTCTTCCACCCTTGATGCACACGAAGGGGAAGATGAGGCCATTAACCCAGAGACAGAGGAGAGGCGTTGACGGGCAGCCACGATACAGGTTGACATTATTTTATTCATGACCTACTTGGAACATTCACATTTACATACCCAGCATTTTAATGGTTCGGCTCTGCGGCGAGCGGTTAAACTGACATCAATCACGGCCAATCGTCTGCCCCCGTGAGCGACGGCAGAGACTAGCACAGTAAATCATGAGAGCTGTGTAAATCGAGCGCGTTCCTCTCCTCCATGTCCTCTTTCCTTCATAACATGATTACCGTCCTGTCTCTCTACTACAGCACTGACTGGAGAGTAGGCTGGCCTGAGTCCCTAGGGTCTACACACAGAAAACTACAGAGTGTTCAGTCGCTGGCTGATATCCAAAAATAGTGGAGAGAAATAACATCAATTTAGCTCACAGAGCTCTCCTTTTCTGTCTGCTTTCATTTACCCAAAGGCATATTGCCATAGAGGGTGTTGCATCAAATAAGGTATATTAAAAACCCTCTGAGCAACACCCTATTGAAGTGTATTCTGTGTATTCTGGAAAGACTGGGGCTTTCCCAGTCTGTAGGTCAGAGCAGCCTTGAGCTCAGAGTGGTGAGTCAGGGGCTGGGTGACAGATGGCTAGGCTCAGAGTGGTGAGTCAGGGGCTGGGTGACAGATGGCTGGGCTCAGAGTGGTGAGTCAGGGGCTGGGTGACAGATGGCTGGGCTCAGAGTGGTGAGTCAGGGGCTGGGTGACAGATGGCTGGGCTCAGAGTCGGGTCGCAGCCCAGATACTGGGGAAGCAGACACACACACTTCACTCGGAGGTCCCCTGGTTACAGAATCACAGGGCCACAGCCAGTCTCGCAACCCCTAACCTGGTCAGAACCACAGCCAGTCTCGCAACCCCTAACCTGGTCAGAACCACAGCCAGTCTCGCAACCCCTAACCTGGTCAGAACCACAGCCAGTCTCGCAACCCCTAACCTGGTCAGAACCACAGCCAGTCTCGCAACCCCTAACCTGGTCAAAACCACAGCCAGTCTCGCAACCCCTAACCTGGTCAGAACCACAGCCAGTCTCGCAACCCCTAACCTGGTCAGAACCACAGCCAGTCTCGCAACCCCTAACCTGGTCAGAACCACAGCCAGTCTCGCAACCCCTAACCTGGTCAGAACCACAGCCAGTCTCGCAACCCCTAACCTGGTCAGAACCACAGCCAGTCTCGCAACCCTAACCTGGTCAGAACCACAGCCAGTCTCGCAACCCCTAACCTGGTCAGAACCACAGCCAGTCTCGCAACCCCTAACCTGGTCAGAACCACAGCCAGTCTCGCAACCCCTAACCTGGTCAGAACCACAGCCAGTCTCGCAACCCCTAACCTGGTCAGAACCACAGCCAGTCTCGCAACCCCTAACCTGGTCAGAACCACAGCCAGTCTCGCAACCCCTAACCTGGTCAGAACCACAGCCAGTCTCGCAACCCCTAACCTGGTCAGAACCACAGCCAGTCTCGCAACCCCTAACCTGGTCAGAACCACAGCCAGTCTCGCAACCCCTAACCTGGTCAAAACCACAGCCAGTCTCGCAACCCCTAACCTGGTCAAAACCACAGCCAGTCTCGCAACCCCTAACCTGGTCAGAACCACAGCCAGTCTCACAACCCCTAACCTGGTCAGAACCACAGCCAGTCTCACAACCCCTAACCTGGTCAGAACCACAGCCAGTCTCACAACCCCTAACCTGGTCAGAACCACAGCCAGTCTCACAACCCCTAACCTGGTCAGAACCACAGCCAGTCTCACAACCCCTAACCTGGTCAGAACCACAGCCAGTCTCACAACCCCTAACCTGGTCAGAACCACAGCCAGTCTCACAACCCCTAATCTGATCAGAACCACAGCTAGTCTCACAACCCCTAACCTGGTCAGAACCACAGGGCCACAGCCAGTCTCACAACCCCTAACCTGGCCAGAACCACAGCCAGTCTCACAACCCCTAACCTGGTCAGAACCACAGGGCCACAGCCAGTCTCACAACCCCTAACCTGGCCAGAACCACAGCCAGTCTCACAACCCCTAACCTGGTCAGAACCACAGCCAGTCTCACAACCCTTAACCTGGTCAGAACCACAGGGCCACAGCCAGTCTCACAACCCCTAACCTGGCCAGAACCACAGCCAGTCTCACAACCCCTAACCTGGTCAGAACCACAGCCAGTCTCACAACCCTTAACCTGGTCAGAACCACAGGGCCACAGCCAGTCTCACAACCCCTAACCTGGCCAGAACCACAGCCAGTCTCACAACCCCTAACCTGGTCAGAACCACAGGGCCACAGCCAGTCTCACAACCCCTAACCTGGCCAGAACCACAGCCAGTCTCACAACCCATAACCTGGTCAGAACCACAGCCAGTCTCACAACCCCTAACCTGGTCAGAACCACAGCCAGTCTCACAACCCCTAACCTGGTCAGAACCACAGCCAGTCTCACAACCCCTAACCTGGTCAGAACCACAGGGCCACAGCCAGTCTTACAACCCTTAACCTGGTCAGAACCACAGCCAGTCTCACAACCCCGAGATCAACAAAACTGTCTTTATCTGTGATTGAAATGCACTGTATACAAACTTGTGTACTGCACACAAAAATAACTTACTATTTGTGTGTGCCTCTCACGAATTTCCAATGATGTCCTGTCCACTGACCCGTCACCTCTGCCACAAGGGAGGGTAAATAACCATGTGTCAGTGGGTCTGGGAGTCCTGTCTTGTGACAATGACGCCAGAGGTCTAGAGCGATGTTCCATAACTTCCACCTACTTGCTGTAATTAGTGCCGCTCTTCCACAGCGTTTCACAACTGTTCCTCATCCACCTACTCAAATGTGCTGCAATTTGTCGGTACAGCAGGAAATAATCTGTAATTAATTGAAAAGTGTGTAGCCTGAAGACTGACTGATGTTCTGTATCTACACTGACTGTACAAAACATTATGAACACCTCTATCTATGACAGACTGACCAGGTGAATCCAGGTGAAAGCTGTGATCCCTTATTGATCACCTGTTAAATCCACTTCAAATCAGTGTAGATGAAGTGGAGGGGACGGGTTTAATAAGGATTTGTAAGCCTTGAGACAAGCCTTGAGACAAGCCTTGGACTGTGTACGCGTGCCATTCAGAGGGTGAATGGGCAAGACAAAAGATTGAAGTGTCTCTGAACGGGGTATGGTAGTAGGTGCCAGGCGCACCGCTTTGAGTGCATCAAGAACTGCAACGCTGCTGGGTTTTACAGGCTCAACAGTTTCCTGTGTGTATCAAGAACGGTCCACCACCCAAAGGACATCCAGCCAACTTGACAACTGTGGGAAGCATTGGAGTCAACATTGTAAAGTCCATTCCCCCGACCAATTGAGGCTGTTCTAAGGCCAAAAGGGGGTGCAACTCAATATAAGGAAGGTGCACACACACACACACACACACACACACACACACACACACACACACACACACACACACACACACACACACACACACACACACACACACACACACACACACACACCCTAAAGCATCTACATCCAGTGTGGCCTCATCATATGAACTACTGCAAGGACGTTGACTGATTAGCCCACTTGTAGACTAGGGGCAGATACTGTGCAGTCAGTGTGTACCTATTCTAGCGTGTAGTGTCCGCTGCAGTGGCCTAGCGAAAGCCTGCTCCCTCTTGGCAGTGAGGACACAGAGGAAAGTGAGGAAGTGATGGGTAGAGGCAGGCCAGGGCTGGGAGAAAGCAGCCGTTACGCCTACTGCCAATCTGAGTGAAGGCAGGCAAGTGTTTCATGGGAGGCAGCCAGGGTCGATCAAGTTCAACAGAGGTGGTATTCACAGCATGACTTAGCAAACATGCAGCGTGCAGTGCAGGCTAGCAGCCCTCTGTCCTCGGCTTTTATGTCACGCTGCGGCATCTCCTCTGACGGTTGCCTTTGAACGTGTGATACCCTGTTAACCTCTTGGCGTTCCCCTAGGATAGAGGGCGCTACAGCAATTTTTGAAAAGAATTCGTGCCCATTTTAAACGGCCTCCGACTCAAACTCAGAAGCTAGGATATGCATATAATTAATACTTGTGGATAGAAAACACCCTAAAGTTTCTAAAACTGTTTGAATGGTGTCTGTGAGTATAACAGAACTCATATGGCAGTCAAAACCCCGAGACCGATCGTAACAGGATGTGGAATTCTGAATTGTGGACTCAACTTCACATCTTTGCCTGTAATCCACACAGTGAGCAATGGTTCATTGAGCACTTCCTATTGCTTTCACTAGATGTCCCCAGCCTTTACAAAGTGGTTTGAGTCTCCTACTGTTAAAACTGAATGAATGAGACGCATGAGGAGGGCAATCACCATTATGACGCCGGTGGCCCTGGCTTCCCTCCCCTTTCGAAACGTTTTGAAACACAATGCAATCGTACCCCTCGAATCTTATTGGCTCTCTTGTTGAAAAATGCCCTGAAGATTTATGTTATACAACGTTTGACATGTTTGAACGAACCTAAATGGGGGAAAAAATTGCATTTTCTCGAAATAGCTGTCCCGCGGCCGACGGAGCATTTGGATCAGCCTTCAGACGCGCTAACAAGAACAAGCTCTTGGAACATAAAGGAGTAATTTTTTCGAACGAAAATACATTTGTTGTGGACCTGGGATTCCTGGAAGTGCTTTCTGATGAAGACAACCAAAGGTAAGGGATTATTGACAATAGTATACAAGACTAGATGTGATATGCGATTGTTCCAAGATGGCGCAGACCTATATTTACTAGCTAATTTTCTGAGTATCGCATCCCCTTTTATCGCAAAGTGTGATTACCCAGTAAAGTTATTTTTAAATCTGGCATTGCAGGTGCTTTCAAGAGATATTCATCTATAAATCTTAGAATGACAATATTACATTTTAAAAATGTTTTCGAATAGTAATTTAGTAAATTGTAGCACTGTTTCACCGGATGCATTTGAGGGAAAATAGTTAGTCAACGTTACGTGCCGATGTAAAATGCTGTTTTTATATATAAATATGAACTTTATCGAACAAAAGAATGCATGCATTGTGTAACATGATGTCCTAGGTGTGTCATCTGATGAAGTTTGTAAAAGGTTAGTGCTGCATTTAGCTGTTTTTTGGCTACTTTTACGATATACTCCTCTAACATAATCTAATGTTTTGCATTTGCTGTAAAGCCTTTTTGAAAT
This sequence comes from Salmo trutta, assembly GCF_901001165.1. Lineage (NCBI taxonomy): Eukaryota > Metazoa > Chordata > Actinopteri > Salmoniformes > Salmonidae > Salmo > Salmo trutta. Next base: position 32,731,078 of record NC_042981.1, read on the forward strand.
CGGACGACGTGGTTCGATTCAGGAGAGGTGTATCTATAAAATGATATAATTTGAAAAAAAAATTGAAAAAAAATAAATTACATTTTGTTATGCTAATGGCGATAGGATTTTTCGCTGGATGTCCGTCCCATATGGGGTTAATGTGATGCGTCTGGCTGAGAGGAATCAGTCCGTTTCTGTTGTGCATTAGATCAGTGAGTGAGGTCATTCAAGAGAAAACAGGCATTTGACTGTAGCACTAATAGGTTGTCTAAAACATGGACTGAATAAGGGACGGCACGGGCATCGGTTCGGTATTGGCAGGGGCAGAATTTGATTAGGCTGGTTACTGAACTCGTTAACTGTGTGTGTTAAGAGGTGTATTGAAGGGCAGACGTACAGGTATGCTATGACATTATGTGTCTGTGGCATGAAGAGCAGTACACAGGCTCTCTGCGCCTCATCATACCGTGGTGTAACCACACAACACACACACGCAACACGCGAGTGCAACAGCGCAAGCTGTCCCTGACAATGCCACCACACACAGAGAGAGCAGGGAGGTGGCGGGTGACGACGGCAGGGGGTGGGGGTGCTGGGTTGAGGGAAAACAAAAAAGACCCATTACCCCTCGAGCAGGCTCTGCTACACAGAGGATGACCCCCCCCCCCAGCCACCCTCAGAAAGGGGGCTCACATACCGCACCATCTCCACAGCACAGCCAGGTCAAAACAATAACACGCTGGGGACACGTCAAGTAGGCCCAGAGATGGGGTCTTAGTTTGACGGACGGGGAATCTGTAGCCTAGTTTCTCATCTTTCCTTGGAGAGCTGAGACAACTTGGAGCAGGTAGCTTGCTACTTTCAGTGGGGTATCTGGAGACTTACACGGATGAATTCACGAAGTGGGTTATTGAAGGCAGAGAGATCCTTTATTCTTGGCCCGTCTGTCAAGCCTCATTAAAAAGTGTGTCACAAAGCGTGGCGGAGTGACTAATGGCTTTATCCTTGCAGCCATCCAGTCACACAGCACAGAGGTGGGTGTCTGAGGATGACTTTATGGTTGATTGACGAGCCTAACTAAAACGGCTGATACAGACTTGCTACAGTACTAGGGGCATTGCAGTTCACGGCACAAGACGTCGGCAATTTGAATCTGATCCAAAAGCAAGAGTACAAAGACACAGCACCGAAGGGCCCGACAACAGGCACATGCCCTCCCTTGAGAACCTTCAAAAACCTTCTAGGAACTTATTCCAGGCCTTTTCTACTGTACAATCTATCCCCTTTACACTGTACAAGTGAATGCTTTCTTTGGTGGCTGAACACAAAACGACACCCATTAGTGGCAGGTGTACTCTCTCGCAGAAAGACCTGGTATATCAAGTCCGTACTGTTATAAACAGCCACGTCCGATCCAACATGTCTAATCTAGCAGCTCAGAGAGAAGGGAACACAGTGTGTCAGTTGAGGATCAAAGCTGTTCGTATCGGTCCTGTACACACCACTCAGAGCTTATCTTCTCGGCACACTAAAAGCACACGGGGCTAAAGGGGAACACACTTGGGTTAAGCTGCTTTCAATATTAGTTCTTTTTCAAAGGATAACCTAGAAATATATTTAAAAAAGGCATGTGGAATCCGAGGCCATATGACTGGGCGCGTGCGGAGGGAGATAGACTTCTCGTGCTGTGGAGGGAGACAGAAAGCCAGACTGAAGCCTAGCTTCATGCCACATGAACAGACAGAGAGCACTTCCTGTCAATACCGGGTTGGATGTCAGCTTGACTGGAGTCCAGGTTTCAAAATGTACGGAGAGAGAAGTTCAGTCAGGTGAAAGTCCGGTATCACAAATACAGTTTGAACTCCGTCCGTGAAGTTCTCACTCAACGGTCAATACAGGAGAAAGACTGTAAGCAGCTGACTGTCAGTAACACAGGATATCGCGTACACCTGCAATACCAGCATGCCAATAAAGCACTATATATATATATATGATGTAAAATTAGAATACGGTGAAGATGCCTGGGTAGCTCTCTGACAGAGTAGAGAAGGGACAGGCAACTTTGATTGGAGTGGGGGCCACAAAAAATCTGAACTCATCATGAGGGGCCACAGTGGCTGCCAGTTTCCCGTCCCTGGAGTAGAGTATATGGCCTGCTGACACCGTTTAGCCTCGATCTCACACTGAGAGACCAGTGGGCCCATGTCCAGACCTCAGCCCTGGTCTCCTCTTCCTCTGTCCTGCTAGAATGACCTCTGTCGACACAGTGAGAAAAACACTCCCCTCACACAGACTCCATTTCCACTGAAAGGACCTGGACATATGCTCTCTTCTAGCTTCTCTTCGCCTCTCCTCCAGAGACTGCCAGCCAGCCCGGCCCTGCCAGGACCAAATGTTAGTGGAGAGCTGCCCGTTTGCATTGGAAACTGGAGTTGCTGTTTGAGTCAGGTGGGAAAACAAGGTGGGGGACTTTAACCTCCAGGAGAAGCACCAGACTGGAGAATGACATCAGTCAAGCTGTTTATAAACCATGTAGCCCACACAACACTCATCTCTACTGAACAAAAACCCTGCAAATGAATACAGTACACAGCAAGGTTTCTGCCATCAACACTGGTGAAAAACCATCAAGCTGGGTCTATTTATTTCTTAACAACCCCCTTTCCTTTTCTATTTGAGGTGAATTCAGGAAGTAGGCAGGCAGGTCGAATTAGCGCCAAGGAAACGGTGTTGGCCCCTCCCTTCAGCTGAATGCAGAGCTGAGTAAACAGGTTGAAATGCCATAACCCCAGAGACAGATCTGATCCATGTCTATGGCTGGAACTGTCACTAGACATCAGACAGAGAATCATCATCATTCAGAACAGAAAGGTACAGACTTACTTCAAAAATAAAGAGGATAGAGTCCAGCTCCTCCCTCTGAGATTTGTTCCCTGAAAGAGAGAAGAGAGTCAGTTTCATCCATAAAAGACAGTTCAACATTGGGGTTTGGAACCTGTCAGAAACGTGTACTTCCTTTCACTTCAGTGGTTTCCAAACTTCCTTCTGTAGTCCAGCATCTGCTTATCATCCAGATCACATTGATCACAACACTGGGGATGCGAGTTCTCTCTTACAATGAAGTGAGACATATTGACTTGGATGAGAACTGGCAGACCCTGCAGCTCTCTAGGGCCAGGATGAACGTGACTAACGTACTTCATCATTCCAAAGCCCTGACAGCCGTGTGACTTTCATGATCCTGTCTGTGTCTGTGTGTCTGTGTGTCTGTGTGTGTGTCTGTGTGTGTCTGTCTGTGTATAAAAGATCTCTACAACGATATACCGGAGGTCACTTCCTCCCAAGGTCATGATCAAAATAGAGCTAGGGTCTGAAGCTGTGAGGAGGACAACATGGAGGCTGAAGTCATCCCCTCTCAACCATGTCATCAGAACAGTGCTTTAAAAGAGTAGTGAGGATGGGGAAAGTGGAGGGGGTTAATTATTGAAGGCCCTACGACGGAGCATGCATTAAACATGGAGGTAGTCACCCAGGGCTCAGAGTAAGTGCTGGAAGGGGACTTGGGGAGAGGACCCACAGAGGGGTGTGTGTTACAGAGCCCATTCATCAACAAACAGAGTGACAGCAGGGGGGGGGGGGGGTAGAGAAGGCCCTGTCCAGAAACAACCCCTGGCTGTGCTGTACCCACTAAGCACTTCGATCGGAGTGTAGTGTAACTCCACCTTGGGTTAGATAACGGGCCAGATCAAGCTCTTCTCTGTTCTCCTCCCTCTATCTAAACGGGTTTACCTAGAGTACATGTCTCTGAGAATCCTGCACTAAACTCAAGGAGTAATGTCAGTGTGGAGTGTGTTCTGAGAAGGAGAGGGTTCTGGGAAATATACGCTTGCTATGATGCACTTTCTAGGTTATTATTAGCTCCCAGCAATACTAATCCAGGGGTTCCCAAGGTGAAGTACTGCAGAGGTCTGCAGCCAGATCTGAAAATATTATTATTATGCATTTAGATGTTTGTTATGAATATTGCTAGCAACAAACACATTTTGGACAAGAGATCGATGGAAAAAGTTTGTAGGGTACAATACAATGTAATATTATTCATACACAATTTACGTTCTTAAACCCTTTGATGCACAACATGGGCCTGGGAGGCTCATAGGGATATTGGTATCCACAGCACTCAATCATTGATCAATTTCGTCAACTCCATTCTTCCTGTATTCGCCAAAAATGTTGTTCTCTGCACCAAGGCAACACATGTAGAATTGCGGGAAATTAGATTGGAAATGTTCTCCCTGATGCCAAGAGGGGGGCCTTTAAAATGTTCTTTCCCAGGACCCGAGACTTGATTAGTCCGGCCAGGCACGGCAGAAGTCAAGGTAAAAACTGCTTATATGCTATTTTTAATGCACTCTAAAGTAGGAGTTGTGTTGTGATATGAGGAGGTCCCTGATGAATTCGCTATCACAGAAGGGGTCCCAGACGCAAGAAAGTTTGGGAACCCTTGTACTAATACACGCTTTCTACTCTGGAACAGATATATTTCAGTGACAGAAGATATACAGTTGAAGTCGGAAGTTTACATACACCTTAGCCAAAAACATTTAAACTCAGTTTTTCACAATTCCTGACATTTAATCCTAGTAAAAATTCCCCATCTTAGGTCAGTTAGGATCACCACTTTATTTTAGGAATGTGAAATGTCAGAATAATAGTAGAGAGAATTTATTTCAGCTTTTATTTATTTCATTACATTCCCAGTGGGTCAGAAGTTTACATACGCTCAATTAGTATTTGGTAGCATTACCTTTAAAATTGTTTAACGAGGGTCAAACGTTTTGGGTAGCCTTCCACAAGCTTCCCACAATAAGTTGGGTGAATTCTGGCCCATTCCTCCTGACAGAGCTGGTGTAACTGAGTCAGGTTCGTAGGACTCCTTGCTCGCACACACTTTTTCAGTTCTGACCACACATTCTCTACAGGATTGAGGTCAGGTCTTTGTGATGGCCACTCCAATACCTTGACTTTGGTGTCCTTAAACCATTTTGCCACAATTTTGACAGTATGCTTGGGGTCATTGTCCATTTGGAAGACACATTTGTGACCAAGCTTTAACTTCTTGACTGATGTCTTCAGATGTTGCTTCAATATATCCACATATTTTTCCTACCTCATGATGTCATCTATTTTGTAAAGTGCACCAGTCCCTCCTGCAGCAAAGAGGATAACCACCTACTTGCCAAAACTATAGTTTGTTTACAAGAAATTTGTGGAGTGGTTGAAAAACACATTTTAATGACTCCAACCTAAGTGTATGTAAACTTCCGACTTCAACTGTATGAAACAAACCCTAAAATAATGACATTCCTATAGTTCCCCAGATTCCCACGGTGGGCTGAGGTGGTGTTAAATTACATTTCAACATGTAGTACATAAGCTCTATACATGATCAAAATCAGACATGCTTTTGAGTTATGTACCCAGTAGGTCCCTCAGATCCTCTGGAACTGGCCTTTTAACTATCCCAAAGCCTAGGACCAAGAGGCATGGAGAGACGGTCTTTAGTTACTATGCTCCCAGCCACTGGAACAGCCTGCAGAGAACCTGTGGGTGGCCGAAACTGTGGACATATTTAAAAGAGATCTTTTTAGCTTTGCTTTTTTTAGTCTCTCAGTTTTTATTGTGATTCTTTAGTTTTTTATCCTCTTATGTTTGTTGTGTAGTAAATATATAAATATATTTTTTAATTTAAGTAGCTTTTTGCTGTGAAGGGCATTGTGTTGCATTCATGTCTGAAATGTACTATATAAAACAAGCTTGATTTGATTTAGGGCTTTGTGCCTCGTCTTGCTAGTTGTCTTTTTCACCTCTGAATGGTCCCAAAAATCACTGAACATCACCTTGGTTGCACACTCAAATCATTAACCTGCTGCAATGTAATACCAGATCTGAATTTATGTTCATCTAATTGGCTTTGAACAGCTAAGGGAAGTCGTTGGAATGAAAACTACAACCCCCCCCCCCCCCCCCCCCCCCCCGCGCAGAATTGAACACACCGGCTCTGAACGAGCTGAAAACATCATTACTCAGCTAGTTTTATTTTACCAGGTAAGTTGACTGAGAACACATTCTCATTTACAGCAACGACCTGGGGAATAGTTACAGGAGAGAGGAGGGGGATGAATGAGCCAATTGTAAGCTGGGGATGATTAGATGGCCATGATGGTATGAGGGCCAGATTGGGAATTTAGCCAGGACACCGGGGTTAACACCCCTACTCTTAAGATAAGTGCCATGGGATCTTTAATGACCTCAGAGTCAGGACACCCGTTTAACATCCCATCCGAAAGACGGCATCCAACACAGGGCAGTGGGACATTTATTTTGGACCAGAGGAAAGAGTGCCTCCTACTGGCCCTCCAACACCACTTCCAGCAGCATCTGGTCTCCCATCCAGGGACTGACCAGGACCAACCCTGCTTAGCTTCAGAAACAAGCAAGCAGTGGGATGAAGGGTGGTATGCTGCTGGCATACTAATTATACACTTTGCTACTGGGGTCGTTTACCCAGCGAGTTACACGCTCTGCTACTGGGGTCCTCTACCCAGCGAGTTACACGCTCTGCTACTGGGGTCCTCTACCCAGCGAGTTACACGCTCTGCTACTGGGGTCCTCTACCCAGCGAGTTACACGCTCTGCTACTGGGGTCCTCTACCCAGCGAGTTACACGCTCTGCTACTGGGGTCCTCTACCCAGCGAGTTACACGCTCTGCTACTGGGGTCCTCTACCCAGCGAGTTACACGCTCTGCTACTGGGGTCCTCTACCCAGCGAGTTACACGCTCTGCTACTGGGGTCCTCTACCCAGCGAGTTACACGCTCTGCTACTGGGGTCCTCTACCCAGCGAGTTACACGCTCTGCTACTGGGGTCCTTTACCCAGCGAGTTACACGCTCTGCTACTGGGGTCCTTTACCCAGCGAGTTACACGCTCTGCTACTGGGGTCCTCTACCCAGCGAGTTACACGCTCTGCTACTGGGGTCCTTTACCCAGCGAGTTACACGCTCTGCTACTGGGGTCCTTTACCCAGCGAGTTACACGCTCTGCTACTGGGGTCGTTTACCCAGCTAGTTACACGCTCTGCTACTGGGGTCGTTTACCCAGCTAGTTACACGCTCTGCTACTGGGGTCGTTTACCCAGCTAGTTACACGCTCTGCTACTGGGGTCGTTTACCCAGCTAGTTATACACTACTACTGGGGTAGATCCTGGGGTAGTTTACCCAGCTAGTTATACACTACTACTGGGGGTAGATCCTGGGGTAGTTTACCCAGCTAGTTATACACTACTACTGGGGGTAGATCCTGGGGTAGTTTACCCAGCTAGTTATACACTACTACTGGGGTAGTTTACCCAGCTAGTTATACACTACTACTGGGGTAGATCCTGGGGTAGTTTACCCAGCTAGTTATACACTACTACTGGGGTAGATCCTGGGGTAGTTTACCCAGCTAGTTATACACTACTACTGGGGTAGATCCTGGGGTAGTTTACCCAGCTAGTTATACACTACTACTGGGGTAGATCCTGGGGTAGTTTACCCAGCTAGTTATACACTACTACTGGGGTAGATCCTGGGGTAGTTTACCCAGCTAGTTATACACTACTACTGGGGTAGATCCTGGGGTAGTTTACCCAGCTAGTTATACACTACTACTGGGGTAGATCCTGGGGTAGTTTACCCAGCTAGTTATACACTACTACTGGGGTAGATCCTGGGGTAGTTTACCCAGCTAGTTATACACTACTACTGGGGTAGATCCTGGGGTAGTTTACCCAGCTAGTTATACACTACTACTGGGGTAGATCCTGGGGTAGTTTACCCAGCTAGTTATACACTACTACTGGGGTAGATCCTGGGGTAGTTTACCCAGCTAGTTATACACTACTACTGGGGTAGATCCTGGGGTAGTTTACCCAGCTAGTTATACACTACTACTGGGGTAGATCCTGGGGTAGTTTACCCAGCTAGTTATACACTACTACTGGGGTAGATCCTGGGGTAGTTTACCCAGCTAGTTATACACTACTACTGGGGTAGATCCTGGGGTAGTTTACCCAGCTAGTTATACACTACTACTGGGGTAGATCCTGGGGTAGTAGTCATAGGCCCTTTTTTAAAACAGACACACAGGCACCTTCCTTACCTTTTTGCTTTAAGTTACTTTCCAGTGTAATGAAATTTTCATAGAAGATAAAATAAATCTGCGAACAGTTGCTTTCGAAGAAGGTCTTCAATTCACTCTTCTCAATGATATCTGCAAAAGGAAACAGACAGAAACACACCGTCAGATCAATGTTCAACTGCCAGACAAACAAAAAGGATTGTTGTTTAGTGAAACTGGCCAAAATGTAAAAATCGCTGCCATTACAGTCTAACAATGAAAAATTCCAGTGAGACAATTATCCGTAATTCTCTCCCATGTCTCAATCAAACATATGTGGTCATACATAAATCAGAAGCTTAAACATCCTTGGTAATTCAATGGATGTGAGGATTTAAATAACAGCACACCAAGGCGTTTGAGAGGGAAAACCGCTAATTAGGCTAGCCCACCATGCTATAAAGAAAGCGGTTAACTCAGTGGATGCTGTCTGTTTAAATGGTGCAGATCATTAAAAGGGAGGTATCCACGTGGCTGAGTGGAGAATGGAATCCCCAAGGAGCATCACTGATGAGCAGGGACATACTGAGGTACAGGGGAGGGCAGAGCCATAGAAATGGAACTGAGAGCGTAGACCTCGCTCTAGGAGGACAGGCCCATTACACATCTGTCAATGGGACTTCACTAGCGCAAGCTGTGTCCAATTCCAGAATCTGGGACAACCTTACTTTAACCTACATTCCGTACAACTCTCATCCAACCCTCTGCATAACACCTTGATTCAAAGATGGTTTTTTGTTTGTTTGTTAAATTAGTTTAAATGAAACTAATAGCTCACCAAACTGTAAAAGCTCTTAGCCATGTGTGGTGTGTGAGCGGTGTTGTGTTGGTGGTTGAGGGTGATCTGTTATGGAGATGAGGGAGAGAGTGTAGAGGTTTCAAGGCCAGGGTCGAGGCATGTTGACCTCAGGTGATGGCTGGGGGAACAGGACCAGCAGCAGTCATATACACACACACACACACACACACAGTAGGTCTTGGCTAGCTCTAGCCTGCTAGCAGATCTATTCTTCAGCCAACTCCTCTTGTATTTGTTGGCATGCTAAAAACAACATGACAAAGATGACTAAAAAGCACAAAGCTCTGCGACCAGGCTAGAATGTCATCATGTTCCTATTAGGATGTAAACCAATCCAGAATCAGGCTTGGCATCAGTCACAGAACTTTTCTCTTCCAAGTTATGTTCAACTGTGATGAGAACATTTAACAGGGGTAGACTTCTTCCCCCTAATTGAGCAATTAAGATTCACCTTCTGTTGAGGCTCTAGTCTGTCCTGGTCCTCAGTTCTGTTCAATACACCATCAACCACCAGTCAACTGGACGGGGCCCGAACCTAGCCCAGATAGTCTCCAGGAAATGGCTCAGGGGGACTGCTGGTAGTTGTATCCAGCCAGCCACTGTGGGACAATGACAGTCCGTCTTGTGATTTATGTTTGCCCCCAGATCAAAACACCGATAATGAAGAATCATGGATATCGCCCTGGCAATAGAGTTTGAACCGGTGTTCCATGGATCTGGCCCACAGTTAAAGGAAAACAATGGCCATCACAGAGGAACTGGTCCTGGATGAGACAAGAGCTGCTCTTGTCCTGAGTTCTCAGGCTAATCCGACTGCAGCTCTGATCTGATTGAATCGGAATATAGAATAAGGCCTGATATTGGAATGTCCATCACAGTCATCTGCAACAGAGTGGAATTTCAGCACCACGTGCAACACAATACGTAATGCTAGGCTAACTATTAAAACCACAATAACAACAAAACGCCAGAAGCAGCAGAGTAGCCCATTTTATACGGCAGTATTCCCATGTGACACTATCCTTTGAATACCGGCAGCAAAACAGGGAAAAATACACAGTAGCGCATAAATGAGTGAAATGTTGGGACTAGGGAGGGAGAACGTAATAAAATGTAGAGCAGAGACGACCATTCTCCAGCCTGCATAGTCCTCCTTTCATTACATTCTGCAGATCCCCCACCAGCTATAGACACATTTAAAAATCTTTAAGCAATGTTTACAAAATAAGACTACTCGATCAGGTTAAACATTACACTTGACCCGACTGCCCTAAGCCCTGTGCAAAAAACAACAGCCCGACAGATATGTCTCCTTCACAGAAAGTGTCATATTTCCCAACAAGGGAAATTCCATTGAGATCCTATTAACACACTGGCATAATATCCTTTCCTGCACACGTTCACTAGCACACTAAGCACTTTCGAAAGATTGTGAATCATTTGGAGGGGGGGGGGGCTTGACACTGCCTCTCTCCCGACATCCATCCAATCTCCCCCTCTCTCATTTGGCATGCTGGTGCTGGTATGCAGTCACTGAGCTAATCACACAGTCCTTTTAGTTCACACCACGCTGTCATACTTAAAACACACACACACACACACACACACACACCCCCCCATCAGCCCATCAATAAAAAAACTCACTGTCTGCTTTAAGGCATCCACGTGCTTCCCAGCCAAAACAGTTCATAATATATGCACAAGCTATTCTGACAACATTTGGTGACGTTTTTGTTCGTTTAGGACTTCAGCAAGGAGTTTTTCAGCTGTTCGGGCACAAAACATGTTTGTTTTTTTCTCATGGCAAGCCCAAGTCAAACGCCCAAGTCAAACGCCCATGTCCCCATCGGCAATTAGTCAACCGTAGGAATTCTTCAATACTGTGCCTGCTGTCATTCAACGAGAGATGACTCGAACCTCCTTCACATTTTGTTCACTTGAGAAATACTGCACCAAACATCCTGGTCAGATGCAAAATTGCACGACTAAGACATCCTTTGCAAAAACAGCTAAATTTATGACAGATTTCTTAAAATGACCAGATGAATTCTGACTATTTTGAGGAAGTGTATACTGGCTACGGTGTCTTAAAAATGGACATACTGTACCAATGTCGCTTTTCTTTTTTAGAGTGAAAGTCTTTTAATGGAGTATACGAGCCCACTGGCCGAGTTGGGGTAGCCGCCAGCCAAACCGAAGCATGCGGACGCCTTCACTAGACAACAAATCAGTGGTAGATCTAGGAATAGACCCAATGAGCCAAATCGTTGAGCATTTTAGCTAGCCTTAGGCTACTAGGTCTAATGAATAACTTTCAGGTCTAATAACCTGAAGGTGAAAATCCAAAAGGTCTCTATTCAGACAGGGGCTGGAATAATAACAACACACTGTGCTCTGCACCTTACCAGCTCTACTCCCAGTGACACAAGACAGTACAGACCCAGTACCAAGGGCCAAGGCAGGGCTCTTATCTCAGCCCCTCACATGGTCCACTTTTCAGCACTGCTCATTGTGTTGGAGCGCTTCCTGCCTACCGCTCAGGAAAACATGTTGACTCATCAGCAGTACCCACCCACTAACCCACTAGCCTGCTGGGAGAGAGGACCAGCAGGCACATCCTCAGGGAAGGAGGGAATCAGGAGGGCTTGAGGGTCGTGTGTGTGTGTGTGTGTGTGTGTGTGTGTGTGTGTGTGTGTGAGAAAGAGAGAGCATAAAAGAGAAAGGAGTGCACGCGTGCAAGCGGAGGGTCATTGGTCAGGTGATAAAGCCATTCCCAGGTCACTTCCTCCCGTATTCCTGTCCTACAGCTGTCAGGAGACCCACTAAACCCACTAACCTTTATTGTCCAGGGGGAGTTCTTACTTGGACAACAAAGTAGCTTCACAGAGTGGCTTAATACACAAGGAGTTGTGCATACATGCAATAACAAACATGTTGTTCTAACAACTAGTCAACCTGGCTAGGTTGGAAATTGTGTGCTTGGGAAATTGGAATGTTGAACTTCGAGTCAACAACCCACAAAGTTTACTTTTCTGTCCATCATCAACATCTGAATTTGATAGATTGACCTAGATCTGTGTTTACGCCAATCCCTTGAACATGAGGCGGTGCGCGTGCGTGCGTATGTGTGTGTGTGTGTGTGGAGCTGGATCATTTCTGTTTGACGTCCTGCCCTTCTGCATGTCAGACCCATCAGAGCCCGTCATCCGGCTCTTTCTACCTCGCACATCGACTCACTGCTCTCCATCTGCTCAAATCCCTCTCGCCAGGTTGTGGAGCGTGACGGATGGAGCAAGAGACAAGTTCACAGAGAGAACGGGACGATTTCTGACAGAGGGAAGAATTCTCAAGAGATCTTCCACACAGACAATACAGTGCCGTTTACACTGGTGCATTTCAATGGACTTCCTTTGCACGGTTAGTGCTTTCATGAGTTTTGGTAGGGCTTTATTGAACCCTGTGGGACCCCATGCCCCCCACTCAATGGGCTCTCAGTTCTCTTGTTGCCGTGCCGACGTGCGTAGAACCGGTTCTGCAGGTCCGGGGAATGCAGGAGGCTGATATTATATTGAATCCTTCAGAGAAAATACAACAGCTACAGGATCAACAGAGCTGAGCTGCCTGATCACATGGAAACGGGAGGGGAAACGGGAGGGGAAACGTGGAAAACACCAGCCATTCATCTGTCATCTACACACAGCACTGACTGTTACGGCAGATGGATGGATGGATGGATGGATGGATGGATGGATGGATATGTGAGGAGAGGAGATGTCCTGCTGTTCACTGTTGTGGGGAACAGGACTGCTGCTCCCTGATCTTACTCCTCAGAGAGACCTCTCTGTGAGTGGAAGTGAGCGAGTGCCAACACAATAGCACCTCTCTCAGTACAGAGGAGCAGAGGAAGGTGTGATTGTTGAGTGTGGCTAAAGGAGTTCGGGACAGGTTCAACAGCAGAGAACAGACCCGGGGTCAGTTCCTATTCCAAACAGTTTATTTGTTATTCCACTCAGCCAATCGCTAATCCGCCTCTTGGCAATGGCAGTCCGGACACAGAGCTAATGCTTTGTTTCTTAAACGATAGTAAGCCACAAGAGTACTATTGAGTCACTCTGTAGGGGAAAGTACTAGAATATGGGCCATATGCCAGAGGAGTTAAGAAGTGGGCTACCGGAGTAAGTCTTCTACACTGAAAATGAAAACCCCCCAAAAATTGTTTACGAAATCACAACGGAATACGAAAAGGAATCCTACCTTGGGCCTAAGAGTTTCGCGCGACTGACGGTTCCTGATCGTGTGCAAGATAATCTCCTGTTGCCAGTCAGAGCAGAGCAGCTGTTGAGTCCCTATGCGGGAGACGCAGCTGCAGAACAACAACCTGCAACAGCTAGACAGATGAGCCGATGCCTGATGGCCATATTAAATATTCAAAGAGAGGTAACTCAGGAAGAGAAACACAACACGTTCTCCACTCTGAGATAGAGGGCTGACTGTCTATCCTCACTGTTCTCTCTCAGGATAAGGAGCCGACCGGCTCCAAGATGTCAGATAACATGGAAAAAGTCACGACCGTTTGACGCCTAGGTCTCGGGATGTCACATGACATCACGTCAACACGGGAGTCCTGTCTGCGTCGGCGTTACGTCAGCGCCATCGACGGTTAAACTAGGGTTACAGCACACTGGGCCGGTGGTTCCTGTGCAATACAAGACCACTCCGACATGCCTCGGGACCAAATCAACTAGACTGGAGACACTAACACAATTCGAATGTATTTGGTGGAGAAAGTGAATTGGGTATGAAGCATGGTTGACATTCTAGACTAGTGAATGTTTAACGGTACCTACATTACAACTAGGCGGTGTTCTAATTGGTTAAGGGTCCACTGGTGTGTGCATTAGGCCTAGCCAATCACGTTGAACTGGTCATCCAGTCATCTGAAGCAGCATACATGTTTACACCGCACTGTAAAAACATCTGGATACTCGACCTGTTCAAACTGAATCAACACTTCCTGTAGGCATAACGACAAGAAGCCATTTACCGTAGAAACGTGTGTGAAATGTTCCCTAGCTGCAGGGAGATGAATGGCAGCCATTCACACCACGCAGAGTCATTAATATGCTATGTCACATTCATACAGGAGGGTCTAGCTGATCAACCTGTGATCAGACAGACTCATTAGCATTTAGACCTAGCTCTGTTCCCACTCTGGCTGCCTGTCAGGAGGAGTGAGATATAGGAGAGATTGAGGCTGTCTCTCGCACGAGGCCCAGAGCAGACACGCACACAGGGGTGGGTTTTTAACCAGGCTAACTCACCTGGGGGGCAACAACACAGAGCTGTGGGGGAGGCTAAAAATGTGGAGGCTGATGGATGGATGCAGGGTTAGCTACCTGAAACCCCCCATCACTCTGGCCGACAGACAGAGACACAGACAGACAGAGAGAGAGACAGAGACACGGACACAGACTAGAGGTCGACCGATTAATCGGAATGGCCGATTTCAAGGTTTCATAACAATCGGTAATCGGTATTTTTGGCCACCGATTTGCCGATTACTGCTGACTACCTGTTACGCGAGGGCAGCAAGAAGCCAAGGTACGTTGCTAGCTAGCATTAAACTTCTTATAAAAAACGAGCAATCTTAACATAATCACTAGTTAACTACACATGGTTGATGATATTACTTGTTTATCTAACGTGTCCTGCGTTGCATATAATCGATGCGGTGCCTGTTAATTTCTCATCGAATCACAGCCTACTTCGACAAACGGGTGATGATTTAACAAGCGCATTTGCGAAAAAAGCACTGTCGTTGCACCAATGTACCTAACCATAAACATCAATGCCTTTCTTTTAAAATCAATACACAACTACATATTTTTAAACCTGCATATTTAGTTCATATCGCCTGCTAACATGAATTTGTGTCACTTCTCTAGCGTTCCGTGCAAGCAGTCAGGGTATATACAGCCGTTTGGGCCGCCTGGCTCATTGCGGACTGTGTGAAGTTAACTTATTATAGGCTCGTAAACATTCATTCAAACAGCACCTTCGTGCGTTTTGCCAGCAGCTCTTCGCAATTCTTCAAGCATTACGCTGTTTATGAATTAAAGCCTATCAACTCCCAAGATTAGGCTGGTGTAACCGATGTGAAATGGCTAGCTAGTTAGCAGGGTGCGCGCTAATAGCGTTTCAAACGTCACTCGCTCTCAGACTTCGTGGAGTTGTTCCCCTTGCTCTACATGGGTAACGCTGCTTCGAGGGTTGCTGTTGTCGATGTGTTCCTGGTTCGAGCCCAGGTAGGAGCGAGGAGAGGGACGGAAGCTATACTGTTACACTGGCAATACTAAAGTGCCTATATGTAAGGGCTGTCGTAGAGAGGGGACCAAAGCGCAGCGTGTTGATTGCTCATGATGAATATTTATTTTAACTACCCACAAACACAGGTGGGAAAAGGCTGCCTAAGTTTGATTCCTAATCAGAGACAATGATAGACAGCTGCCTCTGATTAGGAACCATACTCGGCCCAAAACAAAGAAATACAAAACAGAATGCCCACCCCACACGTGACCTAACAAAATAAAGAAATAACCCGTTTCTCTCAGGTCAGGGCATGACACTATAAGAACATCCAATAGTCAAAAGGTATATGAAATACAAATCGTATAGAGAGAAATAGTCCTATAATAACTACAACCTAAAACTTCTTACCTGGGAATATTGAAGACTCATATGTTCTCATGTTCTGAGCAAGGAACTTAAACGTTAGCTTTCTTACGTGGCACATATTGCACTTTTACTTTCTTCACCAACACTTTGTTTTTGCATTATTTAAACCAAATTGAACATGTTTCATTATTTATTTGAGGCTAAATTGATAGTATTTATGTATTAAGTTAAAATAAGTGTTCATTCAGTATTGTTGTAATTGTCATTATTACAAATAAATACATAAAAAAATAATAATTAAAAAAGCCGATTAAATCGGTATCGGCTTTTTTTGGTCCTCCAATAAATCGTCATCGGCGTTGAAAAATCATAATCGGTCGACCTCTAACAAACAAACAAAGAGAGAGAATTGTATTTTAAAACAATATACTTTTTTCTCTGGTTTTGATTCAGTGCTGGTGCCTTGGCCCAGAGAGAGATGGATAAGAGAGAGAGAGAAGCCCCCCCATTGGAGGAGTGTAGGCTTGGCAGTAGGCATTGTGTGACTGCCACAGTGTCCTCAATTAATTCCATACACCTTACATAGCAGGCACCCGTTCTTTCACCCCAGTCCATCCACAACAGCCACCCCATGGGGGCATCAGTAGGGCACAGCAGGCGCCAGCTCACCTCCTCCTGCTCCTCTGAGTGTGCTAAACGCTAAGAAATCTTCATCAACACAGCCACAGCTCAGCTATTTTAAAACCAAGTACCAGGAAGCCAACCTGAGAGAAGCAAGGGAGGGAAGTGTAAAAAACACACAAAAAAAAAAGAAAAAAAAAGAAAAAAAAAAAAAGAGGTACAATCAGCCAGCAGCAGCCCAGCTCGGCGCTCCCCCTCCACGGCCCAGCTCGGCGCTCCCCCTCCACGGCCCAGCTCGGCGCTCCCCCTCCACGGCCCAGCTCGGCGCTCCCCCTCCACGGCCCCGCTCCGCGCCCCCCCTCCACGGCCCCGCTCGGCGCTCCCCCTCCACGGCCCAGCTCGGCGCTCCCCCTCCACGGCCCAGCTCGGCGCTCCCCCTCCACGGCCCAGCTCGGCGCTCCCCCTCCACGGCCCAGCTCGGCGCTCCCCCTCCACGGCCCAGCTCGGAGTCACTGACTTTGGACCACGTTAAGAGGAGGTTCATGATAAATCCATGGCAACCAGCTGCGGCGAGGGAAACTTCACTGCCGCCTGTCACATGATGCAATTCACAGGGAGGGAAAGGGTAGTACTAGGAAGCAAATTAAGGATAGCAGGAGCAGGCTCATTCAGAGGCCTTGATAACACACGGAGGATCCCACTGACAGTAAATGAACCAGAACCAGGGACACCAGCAGAGCAGTACTAAGGCGTCAATCATATTTTTTATTTCACCTTTATTTAACCAGGTAGGCCAGTTGAGAACAAGTTCTCATTTACAACTGCGACCTGGCCAAGATAAAGCAAAGCAGTGCTAAAAAAAACAACAGAGTTACACATAAACAAACAAACAGTCAGTAACACAAAAGAAAAGAAAGATTGTGCAAGTATGTGCAAATGTAGAAGAGTAGGGAGGTAGGTAATAAATAGGCCATAGAGGCAAAATAATTACAATTTAGCATTAATACTGGAGTGGTAGATGTGCAGATGATGATGTGCAAGTAGAGATACTGGGGTGCAAAAGAGCATGAGGGTAAGTAATAATATGGGGATGAGGTAGTTGGGTGTGTTATTTACAGATTCACTGTACCTGTACACAGCCATCGGTAAGCCGCTCTGACAGCTGATGCTTAAAGTTAGAGACGGAGATATTTTTGCAATTCGTTCCAGTCATTGGCAGCAGAGAACTGGAAGGAAAGGCGGCCAAAGGAAGTGTTGGCTTTTGAGGATGACAGTGAAATATACCTGCTGGAGCGCATGCTACGGGTGGGTGTTGCTGTGGTGACCAGTGAGCTGAGATAAGGCGGGGCTTTACCAGAGTGAAGGAGGCTTTGTTGCGAAATAGGAAGCTGATTCTAGATTTAATTTTGGATAGGAGATGCTTAATGTGAGTCTGGAAGGAGAGTTTACAGTCTAACCAGACACCGAGGTATTTGTAGTTATTCACATATTCTAGGTCAGAACCGTCCAGAGTAGTGATGCTAGTCGGGCGGGCAGGTGCAGGCAGCATTTAAAAGCAGTTGGAGGCCACGGAAGGAGTGTTGTATGGCATTAAAGCTTGTTTGGAGGTTTGTTAGCAATGTGTCCAAAGAAGGGCCAGATGTATACAGAATGGTGTCGTCTGCGTAGGGGTGGATCAGAGAATCACCAGCAGCAAGAGCAACATCATTGATGTATACAGAGAAAAGAGTCGGCCCGAGAATTGAACCCTGTGGCACCCCCATAGAGACTGCCAGAGGTCCGGACAACAGGCCCTCCGATTTGACACACTGAACTCTATCTGAGAAGTAGTTGGTGAACCAGACGAGGCAATCATTAGAGAAACCAAGGCTGTTGAGTCTGCCGATAAGAATGTGGTGATTGACAGAGTCGAAAGCCTCGGCCAGGTTCGATGAAGTTGATCTCACCGAGTCAAATTGGTGTCTCTTATGAAGTCAATGGGAGTGCATTCAGTGAGCTACCACCAGCACTGACTCTATAGACCGATGCACGGAGCCGTTGAGCTGATAAAGCCCTCAGCCAGCAAACGCCAGGTCTTAGCAACGTACAGAGGCTGTGAAGGTATTAGACACCAAAAACAGCCTGAGCAAGATGCATCATCTTCTGTAAGCAGTGCATTTACAGTATGTGATAAACTCCTGACTGTCAGGGTAAAGCCACGGGGCCAAGTAGCCCTCTGTGAATGGAACGGAGGTAGTGGTTCAGCGGATATGTGGCCCCCTCATCCACCGTGATAACAGTGGTTTACAACTGACTCAACAGCCGTGCTACACCTCTCAGGCAGTAAGCATGTCAGACATGTCAGACAATCCCTCAGGCCAACCTTGGTAATATTAGCCTATTGCAATTTGCAAAGTCAACACGATAACGTTTGACACTTCAGGAACATGGAAATGAAAGGCCATATTTTCAAACTGTGGGGCCTTTCATTAGGACCATGTAACAGATTGAACCTTTGACAGACATGGTAGCAGTGGCTGGATGCAGCCTGACCTCAGCAACAACCAGACAGACCGGCCTATCTGGCCATGCTGCGAAGGACAGTAAAACAAAATCAGATTTTACCACTACCTCTAACCCAAAATTAAGAACAAATGGGTTCTCATGTTCTTGCTCATCAATTCTGACGATAGGCCTAGGAATTTTATTCTTAGGAGCATGCCCAGCGAGTGCAGCGACAACCGGGTTCAATTTGTGTCCCGAGGCAAAACCAGTTGAGCCCCACTGATCTAGTTACCTTACAGCCCATGTGGAGTCTACCCTCCATGCCTTTTGATTACATCACCAGAAGAAAAAAAAACACCCTTTAGATTTCAATGGAGATGACAACCAGGGTTGTGTATTGGGGCAACACACACCTGTAGGAATTCCTAACATCCTGGAATAAACAAGAAATCTGGAATCCTCCAACCAGGATTTCTAAAAAACCTAGGAAAATGTTGAAAAGTTACCGGAATTGTACAACCCTGTTCAGTACATTCTGTTATTTGAACTTGCGACCATGAAACCAATCTGACCAGACTTTCATGACCTGTGTAAAGGACATAAATATTACGCAGTGGGAAACAGACTAGGTCACTCCTCATCCTTTGATGTATTGCATTTGTCCTTGTCATGTGCCTCTGCCCCTCAGCCTTTAAAACAAACAAAAAATTGTTTTTGTTGTTGTATTTTACCCCCTTTTTCTCCCCAATTTCCATTGTCTCATCGCTGCAACTCCCCGGTTGTGATACAGTCTGGAATCGGGCTGACGCCTCTTGCACTGAGATGCAGTGCCTTAGACTGCTGCGCCACTCTGGAGCACACGTGTTCTTCAGTTTCCCCTATATGCATCTAAAATAGTGGCCACCACTGCAAAATAAAATAAACTCTGTAGACTTGCAGCACCAAAGCCTGCACTTCAACAATATGTCGGTTTCATAGAGATGGTTGTAGCCAAACTGAACTATAGACCACTAGTTTGATGTTGACTTCGATACGTCACAAACATCAGCCATCATCAGCCTCGGGCCATGCAGCGAGAGGTGAGCCTGACTCTGCAGCCCCAGGGCACTGACCTGACCTCCAAACACAGCATCCAGCATTTGGAAAGTACTCAAACCCCTTGACTTTTTCCACATTTTGTTATGGTACAGCCTTATTCGAAAATTGTTGATTGGGGACAATAAACATTCAATTTAATCATACAATACTCCATAATGACAAAGCAGAAATAGGTTCTTAGAAACTTTTGCAAACGTATACAAAAAAAAGAATACTTAAATATACCATTTACATACAGTGGGGCAAAAATGTATTTTGTCAGCCACCAATTGTGCAAGTTCTCCCACTTAAAGATGAGAGAGGCCTGTAATTTTCATCATAGGTACACGTCAACTATGACAGACAAAATGAGAAAAGAAATTCCAGAAAATCACATTGTAGGATTTTTTATGAATTTATTTGCAAATTATGGTGGAAAATAAGTATTTGGTCACCTACAAACAAGCAAGATTTGGCTCTCACAGACCTGTAACTTCTTTAAGAGGCTCCTCTGTCCTCCACTCGTTACCTGTATTAATGGCACCTGTTTGAACTTGTTATCAGTATAAAAGACCTGTCCACAACCTCAAACAGTCACACTCCAAACTCCACTATGGCCAAGACCAAAGAGCTGTCAAAGGACACCAGAAACAAAATTGTAGACCTGCACCAGGCTGGGAAGACTGAATCTGCAATAGGTAAGCAGCTTGGTTTGAAGAAATCAACTGTGGGAGCAATTATTAGGAAATGGAAGACATACAAGACCACTGATAATCTCCCTCGATCTGGGGCTCCACGCAAGATCTCACCCCGTGGGGTCAAAATGATCACAAGAATGGTGAGCAAAAATCCCAGAACCACACGGGGGGGACCTAGTGAATGACCTGCAGAGAGCTGGGACCAAAGTAAAAAAGCCTACCATCAGTAACACACTACGCCGCCAGGGACTCAAATCCTGCAGTGCCAGACGTGTCCCCCTGCTTAAGCCAGTACATGTCCAGGCCCGTCTGAAGTTTGCTAGAGAGCATTTGGATGATCCAGAAGAGGATTGGGAGAATGTCATATGGTCACATGAAACAAAAATAGAACTTTTTGGTAAAAACTCAACTCGTCGTGTTTGGAGGACAAAGAATGCTGAGTTGCATCCAAAGAACACCATACCTACTGTGAAGCATGGGGGTGGAAACATCATGCTTTTGGGCTGTTTTTCTGCAAAGGGACCAGGACGACTGATCCGTGTAAAGGAAAGAATGGGGCCATGTATCGTGAGATTTTGAGTGAAAACCTCCTTCCATCAGCAAGGGCATTGAAGATGAAACGTAGCTGGGTCTTTCAGCATGACAATGATCCCAAACACACCGCCCGAGCAACGAAGGAGTGGCTTCGTAAGAAGCATTTCAAGGTCCTGGAGTGACCTAGCCAGTCTCCAGATCTCAACCCCATAGAAAATCTTTGGAGGGAGTTGAAAGTCCGTGATGCCCAGCGACAGCCCCAAAACATCACTGCTCTAGAGGAGATCTGCATGGAGGAATGGGCCAAAATACCAGCAACAGTGTGTGAAAACCTTGTGAAGACATACAGAAAACGTTTGACCTGTGTCATTGCCAACAAAGGGTATATAACAAAGTATTGAGAAACTTTTGTTATTGGCCAAATACTTATTTTCCACCATAATTTGCAAATAAATTCATTAAAAATTCTACAATGTGATTTTCTGGAATTTCTCATTTTCTCTGTCATAGTTGAAGTGTACCTATGATGAAAAGTACAGGCCTCTCTCATCTTTTAAAGTGGGAGAACTTGCAATTGGTGGCTGACTAAATACTTTTTTGCCCCACTAAGTATTCAGACCCTTTACCCAGTACTTTGTTGAAGCACCTTTGGCAGCGATTACAGCCTCAAGTCTTCTTGGGTAGGACACTACAAGCTTGGTACACCTATATATTTGGGGATTGTCTCTCATTCCTCTTTGCAGATCCTCTCAAGCTCTGTCAGGTTGGATGGGGAGCGTCGCTGCACAGCTATTTTCAGGTCTCTCCAAAGATGTTCGATCGGGTTCAAGTCTGGGCTCTGGCTGGGCCACTCAAGGACATTCAGAGACTTGTCTTTAAGCCACTCCTGCATTGTCTTGGCTGTGTGCTTAGGGTCGTTGTCCTGTTGGAAGGTGAACCGTCGCCCCAGTCTGAGGTCCTGACCGCTCTGGAGCAGGTTTTCATCAAGGATCTCTCTGTACTTTGCTCCGTTCATCTTTCCTTTGATCCTGACGAGACTCCCAGTCCCTGCCAGTGAAAAACATACCCACAGCATGATGCTGCCACCACCATGCTTCACCGTAGGGATGGTGTCAGGTTTCCAGACGTGGACTCCAATCAAGTTGTAGAATCAAGGATGATCAATGGAAACAAGACGCACCTGAGCTCAATTTCGAGTCTCATAGCAAAAAGGTCTGAATACTTATGTAAATAAGGTCTGTTTTTTATATGGATAAATTAGCAAAAAAATCTAAAAACCAACTTTTGTTTTGTCATTATGGGGTATTGTGTGTAGATTGATGTGGAATTTGTTTAATTTAATCAATTTTAGAATAAGGCTGTAACATAACAAAATGTGGAAAAAGTCAAGGGGTTTGAGTACTTTCCAAATGCACTGTAGATTCAGAACAGAATACAGGCTAATATATTATTGGAGCTCATCGTACGGTAAATGTTATTCTCATCACTTGGCCGAGGTGAGGCCTATAGTGCCCTGTGTGAATCTCAAAGGAACAGACAGTTCCCCCAACAACAACAAAAACTCTTTGTTCACCATGACTGCCTGGTATTGACCAGCCTAACGCGTACACAGTCATAACGGACAACCATGGGAGTGGCAAGGAGGAAACAGCTACGTGAGATCAGGCCAGGCTGCTCTCAGTCTCACCCCCAGAGTCAGTGTAGCCATGAGCCCTGCAGACCTAGGGAGGCCTACAGTACTATAGGAGAGCGGTGTGGAGCTAGCAGCACCAGGGTGATAATGACATTAGTTGCCATCCTAAATGGGCAACACTAGACAGACACAGACCTGCATAGGACAGTTCACATCTATGCCCAGCTATTCAATGGATTTGAGGTTGCCGCATACCAAGGCCTTTTTGCCCCCCCCCCCCCCCCCATTCAGAGGAATTAGTCATTGAAATTGCTTGCATTATTTACCATAAAGTAGTGTGAAAGTACCAGGTTTTGACCACTAGATAACGCTGTTCCTGCTATAGCGCCACACTCGGCCATGTTTTGCTGGTCTCGTGTTAATTGAATATATCACAATATTTCCTTTAGAACTTTTGGTAGAAAATAGGGCCGGTACAATACCAGTGTCGCAAAGGAAACAAAAGACGAAGCAGATTTCACTTCTTCAGGAAAATAGCCTTAAATGTTGGAAACAATCATTTAATTTATTTCCCAAGCTATAGCACACAACATTGTACATACAGCAGGTTTTTAAAAGTTTGGTCTGTGTCGTGTTTTCATGTTTTCCCCCGATGGAAAAAAATATTGCGATACTGGTATCGTCCTGGCCCTAGTAGAAAACCAATAGATTTGTCTCATGATGAAAATGAGTTGTGTGGTCATCCTCACATTTCAAGCCAGTCCTCCATGAAACCAATTCAGTTCGTCCTTCTTTTACACTTAACCTGTGTCCAGGAAACAGCCCCCCTTGTGTGGTTTATTACCTTAAAGAAAAAGATCTGAATTAGTTACTGTTAGACCATTCCTGCTGTATAAGCATATCATTAGCAACAGCAGTTATAACGGTCTCAATGTTATGGTCTCTAATGTTCTTCAAGTTGTAAAAGTCCACAACTGTATAGTGTTTTGCAACGGTACAGGGGTCACAATAGAATTCAGAAATCTGCATTTTGATCTGCAGATAAAAAAAACTGCATTTTAAACCATTTCAGCTGCGTTTTAGATCGAAAATCAATACAGTGATCGGGGGGGTGCAGCTATAGTTTTCCTTCACAGAAAATACATTAGTGAAACACATTCGGCAGAAAACAGCTTCATTTTCATCAGATGACAACAGAAGAGCAACGCTATTTGGCTAGCAGCCGCACAAGTAAAGACGATTCATGACCATCAAATGTCTAATATTTATCATAGGAAATGTAGCTGACTACCTTCTTTCTAACGCTTTGCTTGAAGTTAATCTTGCATTTTACCGGAGAAAAGTAGGCTACACCGACAAAAGATCCTATTTCCGGCGTTAATCCCAGGAAACGCCATTCATTTCCTCCATAGGCTTTGTCCAGCAAACCATGGTGTAATTAGTGCCTACAAAAAGACGCCATTACTATTTCTCGCTCTCCCCGTTCGTGAATTCTCATCCGAGTGGAGAAGTGCAACTGAAGCACAAAATTAGTCTGATGCCGATCAGAAATGACAAAACACAGCAAGATATGCGTTTTATTATTTTGTTCTCCTGCGTGTGAAAAACTCTGAATTCTACAATCCCTGTTGGTAACAGTATTGGGTTGGGTTTAATGCTAAAGCTCACTAATGACAATACATAGAGTAGGGCTGGGTGACTACATTTCATCTTTCATAATTAAAGTTCTAAATATGCTTTATAAGTAGTTCATGACACTAGGGTGGCAACACGTACATTATACGTGATTTCAATGGGGCTTTCTCCATGCTGATTGTTTTACACTGTTCAATACAACTTCAAACAAAAATACTTTCTGCATTTACTGCACTTTTGTTATCATTTCCACACAGGGCTGCATGATATGGGCAAAACTAGGCCTAGTTAATTGGTGAACTGTTGGAATCATGGAAATAGAATGATTATTCTAATTCTATTGTTGGAATCAGTGTTCATTTTGGCAGCTACTTTAGATTTAGTTTTAGTCTTAGTCACACAGTCATTTCATCCTTCGTTAGTTCTAGTTATTATCAGTCGACTAAAACTCTGGAAAATGTCTCTAGTTTTAGTCACAGCCATTTTAGTCACATTGTTTTCTAGTAAATGATGAATATTTAGGGTACCTCTAACTTTCATCATGTGCACATTAAGATAGCATTGACCAACTACAGTAAAACTTAAATGAATAGTCCGGGCTTAAATCACTGAACACCAACTACAGTAAAACTTAAATGAATAGTCCAGGCTTAAATCACTCAACACAACAGGCACTTATTAGAGACAGGTTTCTATTTGAGCAAGACGTCTATTTCCTTAATGCACACAGATTTAGCAAATTTTCATTTCAATTGTTTAATTCCAGCATTTTAATCAATTTCTTCATTTCCTGCACTAATGTGTTATTATTTACACAGTGTCATGTTTCTTTCGTCTTAGTATTGCTCTATTTTGGGAGAAAAAAACAACAATTATTCTCCTTCAACTATTTTCGGCAGTTCTTACTTTTGCCACTAGAGGGCGATGGGCTGATTTCTGGGGGTCAGTTTCTTACTGGCATTAAAACCAGATGATTGCCCTCATTTTTTGAGCCATTACTGAATTATTTAATGTAACAAATCAAACCTCAAACAATTCACGGTAAACTCAAACAATTCATTTAGACCCGGCATTTATTTGAAACAGCCATTTACAGTAGTTGCTGAAATGTGTGCCGTTGCACAGCTATTAAAAAAGGGGCAGGCAGCTATTTGAGACTAAGCAATACCAGCCTTAATTAACAATATAGGCTATAAAGCCTTAGCTGTAAATTGATTAACCTGTAGCCAAGATTTTCTCCCCATCAGAGCCGTCAAGAGGGTAAATAACAGTGGTTTAATTGAAAAGGAGAGAATTTGATCTTTACAAAAATGCTATTACTATACTTCTAATATTCCACTAGACTATTACTATACTTCTAATATTGGACAAAACAGATGAAAAGGAGGTTCAAATCAAATGAAATGTCCATAAGTCTCATGTGGAATTTGTCTCGTCACATTTGTCGATTAAAAAGAAAAGCAAATTGTAATAGTTTTTCTTCCCAGGGCATATTGTCTCGTTATCATAAATGTCTGTCAGGAAAAATAGGTTGTGGACGAGTATTTTTTGTCGTAGTTATTGTTGACGAAATGAACACAGGTTGGAATATAGTGGGCAGCACCTTGAACACGCTGTTTGACATGAAAACGACTGAATAAGCCAGGGAGGAATTGACAGGGTAGGTACAAAAGGGTTGGTCAGTGTTCCCAGATGACCCTAATTAGGTTTTACATTACACGTTTTCATACCTCATGCAGCTAGCTACCATATTCATGCTTCGCCTAATCCTCCGATTTAAAAAAGATACCATTGAACAAACAGGCTTATCCAGGCCTACACCAGCACTGGTACCAGGCCGTATTAGATAACCCTGTTTCCTCTGACGAGCCAGCCAACTAGCGATTACTATTAGCGGCTAACAAGATTTATTTTAGCCCCAACTTGCTAAGAAAATACAAACTAGCAGACAGTCGCTCTGGATAAGAGCATCTGCTAAATGACTTAAATGTAAAAATGTAGTTTTCAGACAGTAAGACACAAACTAATAGTGTAACTGTAGAACGCTTATGGAAAGCAGCATTTCAACATCTTGTTGCATCTATCAGACTGCAGAGTGAACGGCAAGAAAGTGCTTGAGACTCCTTGGTCGAGCAACTGCTCCCTCCTTGAGTGACGGGGTAGGGCAGGGCGGTGGCATGCAGACATTCTTGCTATACATGCAGCAGGAGGTGAGAGAAAAAGACTCAACTAGCAAACTATAAAAATGGACATTAAAACACGCCAGAGTACGTATCACATTTAACAAACCAAACATGACTATACCGTTATAGAAGGTAAAATAAAAGCCCAAACCGGTCCCTGCATCAATGTACCTACCCTGTCAATATAGTACAATATGCTATACTGCCCAGCCCTAATATAAAGCCCATTTTCAATTTGATTGAAAACAAGACTGCCATGGAGCGGCATTTACTGGTTACAACCTGGTATATTCACACTACTTTATGATAAATAATGCAACCGACTTCAATTACTCATTTCTCTGTACAGGTCGGGAAAACACATGGTTGATGTTGGGTACTACATTTTTTGAATATTATCTGAATCCTACCCATTTAAAATGAGGGAAGCTCCCTCTCAGCCCAGTCCAAGTTCTTCTGTCCCGGCACCCCAATGGTGGAACCAGCATCTGTGCCCATCTTCCCGAAATATCTAAAACTCTACCTCTTCAAACAGTATCTTAAATAATCCTCCTACTCACCTCAACCCCCCCACTCCAAAAAAATATAAAATAATTACACACACACACACACGTCAAAAGTTTGGACACACCTACTCATTCAAGGGTTTTTCTGTATTTGTACTCTTTTCTACATTGTAGAATAATAGTGAAGACATCAAAAAATAGGAAATAACACATGTAATCATGTAGAAACCAAAAGAAAAATCTAAATATATTTTCTATTTGAGATTCTTCAAAGTAGCCACCCTTTGCCTTGATGACAGCTTTGAATTCTTTCAAACAGCTTCATGAGGTAGTCACCTGGAATGCTTTTCCAACAGTCTTGAAGGATTTCCCACATACACTGAGCACTTGTTGGCTGCTTTTCCTTCACTCTGAAGGGCCAACTCATCCCAAACCATCTCAATTGGGTTGAGGTTGGGTGATTGTGGAGGCCAGGTCATCTGATGCAGCACTCCATCACTCTCCTTCTTGGTCAAATAGTCCTTACACAGCCTGGAGGTGTGTTGCATCATTGTCCTGTTGAAAAACAAATGATAGTCCCACTAAGCGCAAACCAGATGGGATGGCGTATCGCTGCAGAATGCTGTGGTAGCCATGCTGGTTAAGTGTGCCTTGAATTCTATATAAATCACAGACTCCTCAGCAAAGCACCCCCACACCGTCACGGTGGGAACCACACATGCGGAAATAATCCGTTCACCTACTATGCGTCTCTCAAAGACATGGTGGTTGGAACCAAAAATCTCAAATTTGGACATCAGATTTTCACTGGTTTAATGTCCTTTCTCGTGTTACTTGGCCCAAGCAAATCTCTTCTTCTTATTGGTGTCCTTTAGTAGTGGTTTCTTTGCAGCAATTCGACCATGCAGGCCTGATTCACACAGTCTCCTATGAACAGTTGATGTTGAGATGTGTCTGTTACTTGACACATCTCAACTCTTATCAACTTTAATCATCTGCAGCAGAGGTAACTCTGGGTCTTTCCTGTGGCGGTCCTCATGAGAGCCAGTTTCATCATAGCGGTTGATGGTTTTTGCAACTGCACTTGAAGAAACTTTCAAAGTTCTTGAAATTTTCCATCTAGACTGACAATGTCTTAAAGTAATGATGGGCTGTTTTTTCTCTTTTGAGCAGTTCTTGCCATAATATGGACTTGGTCTTTTACCAAATAGGGCTATCTTCTGTATACCCCCCTCCCTTGTCAAACCACAACTGATTGGCTCAAACGCATTAAGAAGGAAAGAAACTCCACAAATTAAGAAGGCACACCTGGTAATTGAAATGCATTCCAGGTGACCCTCATGAAGCTGGTTGAGAGAATGCCAAGAGTGTGCAAAGCTGTCATCAAGGCAAAGGGTGGCTATTTGAAGAATTTCAAATATATTTTGATTTGTTTAACACTTTGGTTACTACATGATTCCATGTGTTATTTCATAGTTTTGATGTCTTCACTATTATTCTACAATGCAGAAAATAGTAAAAATAAAGAAAAACCCTTGAATGAGTAGGTGTTCTAAAACTTTTGACCGGTAGCGCACGCCTAAAATAACATTGTGGTACCGCGGTTGGGTTCAGGACCAGTTCTTGCGGTAGCAGGCGGGAGTCGGACAGAAAGCCAGCGGGAGCAGTATGAAAAGCTGCGGTAGCGGGCGGGAGTCGGACAGAAAGCCAGCGGGAGCAGTATGAAAAGCTGCGGTAGCAGGCAGGAGTCGGACAGAAAGCCAGCGGGAGCAGTATGAAAAGCTGCGGTAGCGGGCGGGAGTCGGACAGAAAGCCAGCAGGAGCAGTATGAAAAGCTGCGGTAGCGGGCGTGAGTCGGATAGAAAGCCAGCGGGAGCCGTATGAAAAGCTGCGGTAGCGGGCGGGAGTCGGACAGAAAGCCAGCGGGAGCAGTATGAAAAGCTGCGGTAGTGGGCCGGAGTCGGACAGAAAGCCAGCGGGAGCGGTATGAAAAGCTGCGGGCGGGAGTCGGACAGAAAGCCAGCGGGAGCAGTATAAAAAGCAGCATCTTGCTAAGATGTGCAGTTAAACTGTGACGCATGAGCAGCATGCGTCACAGTTTAGTGATTGAAAGTAGGCTACACTGTGGACAGGGATGAAAGAAAACGAGATTGCATCTATCCAGTGTGTTTTGAAAAGGTGAAAAATCACATGTCAAGGTCTCAGCAGGGAAAAGGACCTTACTGACTGTTTCCGATGTGGCAGTGATTGTTTCCCCAGAGCTTTACCTCCTAACAGCAGCCATCCTAGTTGACCCTGACCCCACCATCACTCACCGCAAAAGCATAAAGAGGAAAGAGGATGAAGTGACACTGTGGCCAACATTCTGTCTTCTCTCTCTTGCTCACACTTCTGTGTGGTGTGTGCATACACGTGTGTGTGTGTGTGTGTGTGTGTGTGTGTGTGTGTGTGTGTGTGTGTGTGTGTGTGTGTGTGTGTGTGTGTGTTCCAAGTTAAGGAATAGCCATGCACAGCTCCAGTCACAGAGCCATGTGTGATCAGGTGGTCTTGCAGGCTCCTGTAATTAACAACCTCAGGCAGATCCAGTCAGGCATGACCAGCAAATTAACATGCAGCAGCTCACACACTCAACATTACAGATATCCTCACTGGGCACAAAACCAACAAAAGAACTCCCATGAAAATAGACTCTCTGCAGAATTCCCCTTCAAATAGCCTACAGCAGTCTTAGGGCCGTGACTATTTCCTGACCACAGACCTTGGTATAGCCTACTGATGCTGTCATGTCATACTGTCATATTGGGCCTAAATCAAACTTGAGTCAAGCAGTGTTTTCCACTAGCGCTGAATGTCGGCTATACAGCAGGTTACACAGCAATTTTCAGCCGTGTACCTTTTCAACTTAAATTAACTAGGCTACTTTTCAATTAGCATATCAGAAAAAAAGGCTGCAGAGTCCTCTCCCGCTAGAGGTAACGATGAGTCGAAATAAACTTAGCCTTTTGTTTTCTGGCACATTCAGTTATTTTCTTTCGCGTTTCATATGCAGACACAAAGTGTTGGCGTATCGACTTCCTGTACGTTGATTGGCGAACAGCAAGCTTGACTGAATAAAGTCGACCTCATATGTTCTTGCCATTCCGAAATACAACGTAGTGTCAAGTCTTGAATATCTTAAATGTATTTGTATTTTATAAAATAATGACATACCATGTTCAATTATTACGTGATTAAATTAATCATATAACAATTAAGTAGTAATCTGGGGAACCACGGGAAAAGTTATTTAACGAGTTACTATCTCCCGACTAAACTTTAAAAGACATCTTTCGTCAGTCAGTCAATTCATTCTTATTACCTCATATCAGTCTCATTCTGAATGTTGCAGAACTCTTGGATATCTGCACGAACCCTAGCATAAATGATGAACCAGCGATATACAAATTGGCTTAATTATTTATTTACTAACTAACTAACCACACAGAATTACATAAACAAAGAAACAGGATAGTTTTCACATCAATTACTACACAATGCAATGAAAAGTCCCTAGTAGACTAAACCGGTATGACGGCTTGTTACACAAAATGACGGATTCAAAAGAGAGGGAAAGGGAGAGACAAGGGAATTCCACGATTGTACAGACAGCTGATTACTACGCTCACGGAAATGCGAATAATTTGCACATGAACGGACGCTCATTCGAAAGAATTGCAATGTACATATTTACTAGGGATGCATGATAAATCTGCGTATTCCTCCAAAGCTCAGTTGTCCTGAGTCTGCACAACTTTGCCAGGACCTAGGATCAAGGGAGACACTCAAGTGTTTTAGTACTATATCTCTTGACACAATGATGAAAATAATCATGGCCTCTAAACCATCAAGCTGCATACTGGACCCTATTCCAACTAAACTACTGAAAGAGCTGCTTCCTGTGCTTGGCCCTCCTATGTTGAACATAATAAAAAGCTCTCTATCCACCGGATGTGTACCAAACTCACTAAAAGTGGCAGTAATAAAGCCTCTCTTGAAAAAGCCAAACCTTGACCAAGAAAATATTTTAAAAACTTTAAAAAAAAAAAATTTAAAAAAAAAAAAAAAATCAGCCTATATCGAATCTCCCATTGCTCTCAAATTTTTTTAAAATCTGTTGCGAAGCAACTCACTGCCTTCCTGAAGACAAACAATTTATACGAAAAGCTTCAGTCTGGTTTTAGACCCCATCATAGGACTGAGACTGCACTTGTGAAGGTGGTAAATTACCTTTTAATGGCGTCAGACCGAGGCTCTGCATCTGTCCACGTCCTCCTAGACCTTAGTGCTGCTTTGATACCATCGATCACCACATTCTTTTGGAGAGATTGGAAACCCAAATTGGTCTACACGGACAAGTTCTGGCCTGGTTTAGATCTTATCTGTCAGAAAGATATCAGTTTGTCTCAGTGGATGGTTTGTCCTCTGACAAATCAACTGTAAATTTCAGTGTTCCTGAAGGTTCCGTTTTTGGACCTCTATTGTTTTAACTATATAAATATTTTACCTCTTGTAGATGTTATTAGGAAAAATAATGTTAACTTTCACTGCTATGCGGATGACACACAGCTGTACATTTCGATGAAACATGGTGAAGCCCCAAAATTGCCCTCCCTGGAAGCCTGTGTTTCACACATAAGGAAGTAGATGGCTGCAAATGTTCCTCTTTTAAACTCGGACAAAACAGATGCTTGCTCTAGGTCCCAAGGTACAAAAGAGATCTTCTGTTGAATCTGACAATCTTGATGGTTGTACAGTCGTCTCAAATAAAACTGAAGGACCTCGGCATTACTCTGGACCCTGATCTCGCTTTTGACGGACATATCAAGACTGTTTCAAGGACAGCTTTTTTCCCCATCTACATAACAATGCAAATATCAGAAACTTTGTCCAAAAATGATGCAGAAAAATTCATCCATGCTTTTGTCACTTCTAGGTTAGACTACGGCAATGCTCTACTTTCCGGCTAACAGGATAAAGCACTAAATAAACTTCAGTTAGTGCTAAACACGGCTACTAGAATCTTGACTAGAACCAAAGAATTTGATCACATTACTCCAGTGCTAGCCTCCCTACACTGGCTTCCTGTTAAGGCAAGGGCTGATTTCAAGGTTTAACTGCTAACCTACAAAGCATTACATGGGCTTGCTCCTACCCATCTTTCCTATTTGGTCCTGCCGTACATACCTACACGTACACTACGGTCACAAGACGCAGGCCTCCTAACAGTCTCTAGAATTTCTAAGCAAACAGCTGGAGGCAGGGCTTTCTCCTTTAGAGCTCCATTTTTATGGAATGGTCTGCCTACCCATGTGAGAGACGCAGACTCGGTCTCAACTTTTAAGTCTTTATTGAAGATTCATCTCTTCAGTAGGTCCTATGATTGAGAGTGGTCTGGTCCAGGAGTGTGAAGGTGAACGGAAAGGCACTGGAGCAACAAACCACCCTTGCTGTCTCTGCCTGGCTGGTTCCCCTCTCCACTGGGATTCTCCGCCTCTAACCCTATAAACAGGGTCTGAGTCACTGGCTTACTGGTGCTCTTCCATGCTGTCCCTAGGAGGGTGCGTCACTTGAGAGGGTTTAGTCACGGAAGTGATCTTCCTGTCTGAGTTGGCGCCCTCCCTTGGGTTGTGCCGTGGGGGAGATCTTTGTGAGCTATACTCGGCCTTGTCTCAGGATGGTAAGTTGGTGTTTGAAGATATCCCTCTAGTGGTGTGGGGGCTGTGCTTTGGCAAAGTGTGTGGGGTTATATCCTACCCGTTTGGCCCTGTCCGGGGGTATCGTCGGACGGGGCCACAGTGTCTGTCTCAGCCTCCAGTATTTATGCTGCAGTAGTTTGTGTCGGGGTGTTAGGGTTAGTCTGTTATATCTAGAGTATTTCTCCTGTGTGAATTTAAGTCTCTCTCTCATATATATATATATATATATATCTGCCCCAGGACTACCTGGCCTGATGACACCTTGCTGTCCCCAGTCCACCTGGCCATGCTGCTGCTCCAGTTTCAACTGTCCTGCCTGCGGCTATGGAACCCTGACCTGTTCACCGGACATGCTACCCGTCCCAGACCTGCTGTTTTCAACTCGCTAGAGACAGCAGGTACTCTGAATGATCTGCTATGAAGAGCCAACTGACATTTACTCCTGGAGGTGCTGACCTGTTGCACGCTCGACAACCACTGCTAGTCATCTATGAACATTTGAACATCTAGGCCATGTTCTGTTATAATCTCCACCCAGCACAGCCAGAAGAGGACTGGCCACCCCTCAGCCTGGTTCTGGCCTTTCTAGGGAGTTTTTCCTAGCCACCGTGCTTCTACACCTGCATTGCTTGCTGTTTGGGGTTTTAGGCTGGGTTTCTGTACAGCACATTGAGATATCAGCTGATGTAAGAAGGGCTTTATAAATAAATTTGATATAGTCGGAGAACATATCAGAATCGTCCGATTATTAGCTAAAAATGCCAACGTCAGTATTGGCCGATGTCTAGTTTAACGCCGATGTGCAAAACCGATGTCAAAGCTGACGTGCATACCTATATAACGTAGGTACATGATATAATGACGGCACTTAAG
Source organism: Salmo trutta (assembly GCF_901001165.1). Classification (NCBI taxonomy): domain Eukaryota; kingdom Metazoa; phylum Chordata; class Actinopteri; order Salmoniformes; family Salmonidae; genus Salmo; species Salmo trutta. Next base: position 32,764,736 of record NC_042981.1, read on the forward strand.
ATTTCACTATACGTGCAACACAGCATTATACTAAACTAGCCCAAAATGTCTGCTGTGTGAATTGAGCAGTCAACAAGTTGAGCAGTCATTTGAAAGAGTAACAAAATTTCAGCGAGACAACTCAAACACCAACTGTCGTGGGTGATGTTGGCTTTGCCGACTGGTCGAGCACCAGTCCACACTACCAAGTGCACTATTTTCCAGATGTTGCCCTACCGGAATTACACAGTAATAGCGTCACTTCTACTAGCTTCACGACATACATACTATGGAACGTCGTTAGGGTCTTTGAGTGTCAAAAAAGATACAGTAGCATTGTCAAAACTGTACAAAAAAAGTCAGCAAACACCGGCCCCAAACAATGTGTTTACAATAAAGCATAATTTGTTCGACCTCAACTTCGACCGCATTTGTTCGACCGCAACCTAAACTCAGCAAAAAAAAGACGTCCTTTCAAAGATAATTAGTAAAAATCTGAACAACTTCACAGATCTTCATTGTAAAGGGTTTAAACACTGTTTCCCATGCTTGTTCAACGAACCATAAACAATTAATGAACATGCACCTGCGGAACGGTCGTTAAGACATTAACAGCTTACAGACGGTAGGCAATTGAGGTCACAGTTATGAAAACTTAGGACACTAAAGAGGCCTTTCTACTGACTGAAAAACACCAAAAGAAAGATGCCCAGGGTCCCTGCTCATCTGTGTGAATGTGCCTTAGGCATGCTGCAAGGAGGCATGAAGACTGCAGATGTGGCCAGGGAAATTATTTGCAAAGTCCGTTCTGTGAGACGCCTAAGACAGCGATACAGGGAGACAGGACCAACAGCTGATCGTCCTCGCAGTGGCAGACCACGTGTAACAACACCTGTACAGGATCGGTACATCCAAACATCACACCTGCAGGACACGTACAGGATGGCAACAACTGCCTGAGTTACACCAGAAACGCACAATCCCTCCATCAGTGCTCAGACTATCCGCAATAGGCTGAGAGAGGTTGGACTGAGTGCTTGTAGGCCTGTTGTAAGGCTGGTCCTCACCAGACATCACCGGCAACAACGTCGCCGACGGGAACAAACCCACCGTCGCTGGACCAGACAGGACTGGCAAAAAGTGCTCTTCACTGACGAGTCGCAGTTTTGTCTCACCAGGGGTGATGGTCGGATTCACGTTTATCGTCGAAGGAATGAGTGTTACACCGAGGCCTGTACTCTGGAGCCGGATCGATTTGGAGGTGGAGGGTCCGTCATGGTCTGGGGCGGTGTGTCACAGCATCACTGAACTGAGCTTGTTGTCATTGCAGGCAATCTCAATGCTGTGCGTTACTGGGAAGACATCCTCCACCCTCATGTGGTACCCTTCCTGCAGACTCATCCTGACATGACCCTCCAGCATGACAATGCCACCAGCCATACTGCTCGCTCTATGCGTGATTTCCTGCAAGAGAGGAATGTCATTGTTCTGCCATGGCGGCAAGCGAAGAGCCCAGATCTCAATCCCATTGAGCATGTCTGGGACCTGTTGGCTCGGAGGGTGAGGGCTAGGGCCATTCCCCCCAGAAATGTCCGGGAACTCGCAGGTGCCTTGGTGGAAGAGTGGGGAAACATCTCACAGCAAGAACTGGCAAATCTGGTGCAGTCCATGAGGAGGAGATGCACTGCAGTACTTAATGCAGCTGGCGGCCACACCAGATACTGACTGTTACTTTTAAATCCCTATGGGACTCCCAATCACGGCAGGATGTGTTAGAGCCTGGATTCAAACCAGGGACTGTAGTGACGCCTCTTCCACTGAGATGCAGTGCCTTAAATAGCGATATGGCTTTTTTTGGCAAGGAAAATATTGGATATCGGTTTCGGCAAAAAATGTCATATCGATGTATCACTAATATTTACGTGTTTATGTCTTTGCTGTCTCTCTGTTGAAAACACTCGCTCTATCTACAGGGAGTAAATCGACCGAAAGTCTCTGGTTGTCCACCAGAGGTCACCAAGTCCTTTGTAGTTGTCGGTTTTGAAGTGTCTGTCAGAACGGATCCTCCATAGGTCTACCCCGTATTGTTCAGTGGGCTCTGTTGGTTAGAATAGAGGCGTCTATAGTGGTGAGAGTAAATTTTTCTGTCTTCTCGTCTTTGCTCAATTTTACTAGACTAAAGTACTTAAACAGCTGCAGACTGAATGTTCCTGTGTTGTCTTCTTCGAGAGAGAGTTTCTAACCATTCCGTACCTTTCAGTTCACACTGTCGGTGACGCTGGTCTAATGTAGAGCAAGAAACATTTTACACGCCCGTAGCAACCCGGCAACGTACTGGTCTCTGGAGATTTCAATTTCTTAACCATTTGTTACGTACTCAGCTGGTGCTGCATGCAACTGGTCTCCATTTAAAATGGCAACCATTTCAGTGTGTGGACCGCATCCTCACGTTCTCTGGTCTAATGTAACTTTCATTAAACTCTGGCAAAAGGGGTGTTCCATGACGCTGACATAATGTCTGTGCTCCCGTGGGTGTGGCTACTGACTGGTTAAAACTTTGATATGAAAAACAACATCCCATTTCATCTTCTCACAAATAGTTTATTATTCAATTGTATAAGTTCCACAACATTTAGATGTAAATCTGATAATTGGGAAATATACACATTCAGAGATAGTTCTTATACCGTCCTTAATGAGATCCCAAAACAACAACTGTTCTGACATAATTGTTCTTTCAGTACCCACGGACCATTCCAACGGTTTGGATTACAGAAATATTGTTTCATTATTCAACCATTTGATGTTACTGTTTTGGCGGGAGGAATCGCCTTGTAACAAAGAGGTTTCTTTCCCCTCCTCCTGCAAAGCCCAAAGGCAGAGTTTCTACAGGGTATTTACGACCGTCATAAAATGGCCGACTTCACCCCTCTGCGGGAGAGAGAGGGCGCTGTAGAGTGGACCCACTGTAACCTGATCCTTCGTATCCTCACAGGAGAGTCATGACAGTAGTTACATGTCAATGGTATCGAAATGGGACAAGTGAACTAAAGATCTCATTTGTATTTTCAATACGTTTTGTTTGTATTTTAAAGTCCATCCGGACTAGTCAGACATTGACGTTAAAGTGAGTGACTCGTCAGTAGCCTACTGAATCGCATTGGTAAGAGAGCTGATGTTTTGGCTCCCTAATTTACATACTGGTAGCTTTTTGGAAATTATCTGCAGATAAATTATAAAAACATTCAATGAAGATGGTGAATCTTCCTCACTGCAGGAACAATAGGTAGGCTTGTGGCGAGAAAGCCTTACTCTGGTCCAAAATATGATAAAAGAAAACAGATTGAAATGTTTTAAAAGCTACGATATTTGTATGGTATTTTCAAAGATGTTGATATAGATCTACTGATTTAATCAAAGTGTTGACAATGGCGTAATTAACTGCAACTTTCTGTGTAGCAAAGCCCATGTTTAACACCTGCGTCATTATTCAATCATACCTGTATTGCAGATAGCTGAGAAAATGCCTCTTAAGAAGAAGCTTGAAGCCTGTGGAAGTCAGCAGACTCTTACAAGATTCTTAAAGAAGAAATCTGTGGGTCAGTTGTTAAACAAGATTTTTTATTCTCTCGAATAAATTACATACTGCAATTCACAAAGAGAATTGCAAATTCTTTCCTAATTTAACTGATATTCTTCTCCCTCTTAAGTAGAGGTCGGCCGATTATGATTTTCAACGCCGATACCGATTATTGGAGGGGCCCCAAAAAAAAGCCGATAACGATTAATCGGCCGATTTATTAATGTATTTGTAATAATGACAATTACAACAATACTGAACACTTATTTTAACTTAAAATACATCCAAATCAATTTAGCCTCAAATAAATAAATGAAACATGTTCAATTTGGTTTAAATAATGCAAAAAAAAGTTGGAGAAGAAAGTAAAAGTGCAATATGTGCCACGTAAGAAAGCTAACGTTTAAGTTCCTTGCTCAGAACATGAGAACATATGAAAGCTGGTTGTTCCTTTTAACATGAGTCTTCAATATTCCCAGGTAAGAAGTTTTAGGTTGTAGTTATTATAGGAATTATAGGACTATTTCTCTCTATATGATTTGTATTGCATATACCTTTGACTATTGGATGTTCTTATAGGCACTTTAGTATTGCCAGTGTAACAGTATAGCTTCCGTCCCTCTCCTCGCTCCTACCTGGGCTCGAACCAGGAACACATCGACAACAGCCACCCTCGAAGCAGCGTTACCCATGCAGAGCAAGGGGAACAACTACTCCAAGTCTCAGAGCGAGTGACGTTTGAAACGTTATTAGCGCGCACCCCGCTAACTAGCTAGCCATTTCACATCGGTTACACCAGCCTAATCTTGGGAGTTGATAGGCTTGAAGTCATAAACAGTGCAATGCTTGAAGCATTGCGAAGAGCTGCTGGCAAAACGCACGAAAGTGCTGTTTGAATGAATGCTTATGAGCCTGCTGCTGCCTACCACCGCTCAGTCAGACTGCTCTATCAAATCATAGACTTAATTATAATATAATAAAAAACACACAGAAATACGAGCCTTAGGTCATTCATATGGTCGAATCCGGAAACTATCATCTCGAAAACAAAACGTTTTTTCTTTCAGCGAAATACGGAACCGTTCCGTATTTTATCTAACGGGTGGCATCCCTAAGTCTAAATATTCCTGTTACATTGCACAACCTTCAATGTTATGTCATAATTACGTAAAATTCTGGCAAATTAGTTCGCAACGAACCAGGCGGCCCAAACTGTTGCATATACCCTGACTCTGCGTGCAATGAACGCAAGAGAAGTGACACAATTTCACCTGGTTAATATTGCCCGTTAACCTGGATTTCTTTTAGCTAAATATACAGGTTTAAAAATATATACTTGTGTATTGATTTTAAGAAAGACATTGATGTTTATGGTTAGGTACACGTTGGAGCAATGACAGTCCTTTTTCATGAATGCACACCACATCGATTATATACAACGCAGGACAGGCTAGATAAACTAGTAATATCATCAACCATGTGTAGTTAACTAGTGATTATGATTGATTGATTGTTTTTTATAAGATAAGTTTAATGCTAGCTAGCAACTTACCTTGGCTTCTTACTGCATTCGCGTAACAGGCAGGCTCCTCGTGGAGTGCAATGTAAAGCAGGTGGTTAAAGCATTGGACTAGTTAACCGTAAGGTTGCAAGATTGAATCCCCGAGCTGACAAGGTAAAAATCTGTCGTTCTGCCCCTGAACAAGGCAGTTAACCCACCGTTCCTAGGCCGTCATTGAAAATAAGAATGTGTTCTTAACTGACTTGCCTAGTTAAATAAAGGTGTAAAAAAAATAAAAAAATAATAATAGAAATTCGGCAAATCGGTGTCCCAAAATACCGATTGTTATGAAAACTTGAAATCGGCCCAAATTAAATCGGCCATTCCGATTAATCGGTCGACCTCTACTCTTAACACGTATGGACCCAGAACTTAACTGAGCATCTGTTCTGTTGATTTACGAGACCCCATTTTTCCATTTGAAAAAGTGCCCATCACACAATTTCAAGATAATTTGGGCTATTTTACTTCATTCTTCTGTTTTCATATCTTGCAGGAAAATGCATATATTGCAGTAAAATACTTTAAATCTCAAAAGAAAACAAGGTTAAATGTTGATAGGTCTCTTACTTAGAAAATAGTCCTAGACGATATCCTCCTCCAAAAAAATAGGCATACACCGAATTCATAAATTTCCTGTAATTCAAATTGTACACAATACCACAACAACAAAAAAACTCCACTCTGGGAGGTAAACTCAATGAAGTATTCAATCATTTCACTGTGTATTTCAGATGGAATAAAAGCAATAGAATGTACCAGAGGCCACCAAAATCAAGATTTTTTAACCAAACAAGCTCTGAACCCCCAGCAGGCTCCTCTTCTATTTGGCTGGCTACTCCATGTGCTTGTGGAAAACACTGGTCAAGATGTCAAGGGGCACCAGGGACAGAGTCCAGACTCTCACTGGTTTCAGGATGTCCCTGACATTTAGAAGGACCTTTAATATAATTCCAATCTTGATATCAAAAACATCAGAAGTGGCATATTTAATCATTTCGTAAGAATTGAGGGAGTGGCATTTGTCTGTGTTCTTTGGTCAGTGTGTTTAAATCTGTCCAAGTTCGTCAAAATATGCCTTTTGAACATGACAATAAAAACCACATAGCTTTGTAAGCTTTCACCAAGATTGTGCTGTTCTATCATTTTCTAATAAAAAAATTTAAAAAGTAAACGTTCTCCCTAGACTCCCTGCTTTGTCCAGCACCCCATCACTCATCCCCACTTCCTGTCCACACAGGAACCAGCCATCACCAGACCAAGAGGAAATCATTCTTTGTTGAAAACACTGACTGCAGGAGGGAGGCAGGGTGGCCAACAGACATCAATATGGAGGCCCAGCTATCAGCTGCTGCACAAAGAGACCTGCCTTATCTTTGCCCACACATGAGGACAAGAAAAACCGTAGGGAAGTAACAGACTCCCTTGGACCACTGTTGACCTCTATCTTGACCGTACAAGTCTTGACATTGAATGTGCAGCGTCAGCAGGAAAGTACCCTGATAGACTTTTGACATATTAACATATTAACCACCTTTGCGCTAGTTCAGCACTTTTTTGAGATGGAGATTTGTACACAGACACAGTGTAAAGTGGTTGATAGGTAGGTGCCTGACAAGGGGCCAGTCCCAGATACAGGTGTTCTACAGGTCAGCGAGCCTGTTAAAAGATGGGCTCAGGCAAGGTGAGTCAATTGAAATGGTCCAACTAGCACACCGCTCCACAATGAGCTTCATAAAAGACACCACACGAAGAGAGTGGGAGTCTGGCAATATTTCTGGATGTTTGGCATGGAATGATACTGACGCAGAGGGAAATTAGGCTAAATGACCTTACAGTATGTATATAACCTAGGCCTACAACACGGAATGACGCTTCCTGTTCAAAGGTAGACCCTAGGTTAACAAACAAGACTTTTAGAAGAGTCCCATCTGCAAATAAATGGAGAAGATACTTTTTTTTAAAACAGCATTCAATGTGAAAGAGTGTAATATAATGAGGCGTCTATGTCCTCGATTTACAGTCAGCTCCACAATTATTGGCACCCTTGATAAAGATATTGTATGCTCCAAAAAAAATGGCTATTATATTATTTTAAGTGATGAAAAAAAATCTAAAAATTAGGGGTCAAAATTATTGGCACCCCTGTGTCAATACTCTAGCACTCTCCCCTTGTGAGGATAACCACGCTGAGCCTTTTTATAAAGATGTTTTGTGAGGTTGGAGAACACGTTGGTGCTACTACTGGTGTGCGTGGCCAAAGCACTCTATTTTCATGCCGGTACTATGGTCAGACAGAGTACTTTGGCCACGGACACCAGTGGTGGGTTTGGCATTGAAAAACAGAAGCATATGCAGAAAAGTATATCATACCTACAGTAAAATATGGTGGTGGATCTTTGATGTTATGGGGTTATTTTGCTTCCACTGGTCATGAACTTTACCAAGTACCATGACATTTTAGCCAAAAACCCTGGTTGCCCTCGCCAGAAGGCTGACACTTGGCAAAAACCCCAAGCACTAATCAAAATTAAAAGAAATGGTTTATTGACCACAAAAAAATATCAACATTTTGCAATGGCCATCTCAGTCTCTGGACTTGAACCCCATTGAAAACATATGGCGTGAATGGAAGAGGGCAGTCCATAAGAGCAGACAAAGGATATTAAGGATCTGGAAAGATTCTGTATGAAGGAATGGTCTAAAATGTTCTCCAGTCTCATAAAACATTGGATAAAAAGACTTGTGTATTGAAAACAGGGGTGCCAATCATTTTGACCAGTATCTTGAGATGTTTATGTATCACATGTTAAACAAAATCTTTCTCTGAGCAATTGTAGCATAAAATAATTGTCCCTTTGTTTTGTTGCATACAATATAGCGCAGTATAATTAGTATTTTTTTTCTCGTCTTTATTAAGGGTGCCAAAAATGATGGACCTGACTATGTCCAATTAAAAAGAGTTAGATCCACAATCTGTCATTCCAAACATATGTGCAATTTGTACAAATGTATTTTCTTGTCGTTGCACTCATCTGAATTTTTGCATAAGATGAGTGATAGAAACAATATTGACCATTGAAACTCTAGGTAGGAACTGATAGTGAGATAGACTTAAACACATTTAAACAAAGCCTGGTATGATAAATTCCACAAAAATGAACTGAAACAGTGGTTCATTTCACCAAGGAGAACAAACTAGCAGAACTACAGTCACCTGTCATACCCCCCCACATCCTTTCTGATAACCATACCCGGGGTACGCCTATACAATAGGCAGGCATCTTCTATTCAATTCCTCTATTTTCACTTTGTTTTTGATATATAGACTAATGTCTCAAACAGACAACTGATAAGATACTTTACTTGCAGCTAATAGAAAAAAAACGTACCTAATTGTTAGGCTGGCTATTCCTATCATTTCCTACTGTCTGCATCAGGACAAAATAAATCGCATTCAATAAGAATAGGTAGCCATGTCATGTGACAACAACCTATGAATTATGCAATACTATCTGAATATGTAGCTAACTGGCTAGGTAAGAAATTGAAAGTACACCCAAAGGCTAATTTAATTTGTGGGACTAGCAAACTAGCTACATGTTTCAACAAAGTGTAATGTGCATTCTGTTCAGAAGTCATCTCCTAATGTTGGCTAACGTTACTGAATGGCTCTTTTGTTAATGCTAGCTAGCCTAGCAATATACAATTCATTAAGCTTAACAAGCCCTCGAAGAACTAGAGGTTGATAGCTAGTAAGCAAGCAGCCAACTTGCAAACAAAACTGCCCATCTAGTTAGTACCTAGGACGTGAAGCGAAGCACCTTGTTAGCACAAAGCTAACTAGATGGCTAGGCTTTTGTAACCTGCCTGCTGCTGACTGGCATGCTAATCAGCTAGCTCTGGCTAACCGTTCTACAATGACACTACTGGTGGCTTGCAAACGAACGTTAGACAGTCGCGCTAACCACAAAGGATGGCTTGGCTTAGCTAGCTACCGTTAGCCAGCTCCACCTTTATCATATAGGTTAGCATGATGCCACATATATTCGACGTGGTAAAAAAAACAAAAAAAACATTGGACTCAAAGGTTAGCTAGCTAGCTTACTAGGAGGCAGGCACCATCAACAATCGAGCGAGTCACTGGTGCTGCATCAAAGCTCGATGACATGTCACTCACCTAACAGTGACCGGAGGTGCTTCAGTCGGGTCAATACATCCTTCTTTGGGTCCAGAACTTTCTGTGTAGATTTCTTGACGTCTCCATGGCCCCTTCGAGTGAACATTCCGCTGTAAAAAGCAATTTTGAAACCTAGAATAAGTTACCTCTTCTTTACCATATAGTGAGCCTATGCTGTGACACCGTCACTTTCCTCTCCACCGCTCTATGCTTGCTCTGTGAGCATACTTTGCGCCGCTAGTCCCCTCCTTTTTCGTGGGTGTGTAAACACGGAAGCGCAGCTCGTAACGTGGCCACGCCCCCTGTAGTACGTATCTAGCAAGTGCTCAAGCGCCTGCCCCATTCTTACTATTTAACACAAACTTAATATTACCACTGTCTTTGAGAGCTACCAACTCTCACGCATTGGCTGTGAAACACGTATTTCACCCTCTTCAAGACGCACCACATCTCTTATATCTCACGCATTGAAAGTACTGCTTTTTCTAATAAGTCAATTCGTTAACTTTTGAGCGAGAGAACTTTCTCCGCTAGCGCTGTTTTATGTACAATGTTGTCAACAACATAGCTACATACTTTCATCCTCTCAGACCAGGGGAACAACAATGATTTCATTAATGGTTGGATCAGAATCGCCATAAAAATCATTGACCAGTATGGAGAAGTCAAAATCCCTATCTCCATCCATGGCTAACTAGCTAGCTATCCACCGGAGGATAACACAAAGAGATGCAACAATTCAAGTTGTTTCTGTGTATTAATGACGTATGCTCTCAAAGCGATTTGATAAGAGAGACGCCCCCCCCAAAAAAAAATCCCGCAGGAAAAAAGTTTGTCATGGGATGCCAAATGCTCCCTGGCTTCCCTTGTATTCAATGCTAAAGGCGGCAACATTGGGGCTCCCGAGTGGTGCAGTGGTCTAAGGCACTGCATCTCAGTACAAGAGGCGTCATTACAAACCCTGGTTCACAATCCAGGCTGTATCACATCTGGCTGTGATTGGGAGTCCCATAGGGCGATGCACAATTGGCCCAGCGTCGTCCGGGGTAGGCTGTCATTGTAAATAAGAATGTGTTCTTAACCGACTTGCTTAGATAAATAAAGGTTAAAAAAAAATAAGTAAAAAACTGTCATACTCGTTTGGACCAGACAGTATCAGATAGATGGCCTACACTTTAAAATAAGAATTTGTTCTTAACTGCCTCGTTAAAAAAAGTAAAATAAAAACTTAGAGACAGAGGGGCGCTGTTTCGCTTGCATACATTCAGCCTCTTGCGAATTGAAGGAAAATTATGAAACACAGAGACGAAAGATAAATTACTTAGTGTTATTTATTTTTATTTTTTTGCGTGAATACACGGCACTGAGACCTACAGTCTGTTTTAGCAGGGACGTTTGGTAGGCAGATCTGAATTGTAACTATACAAATCATTTTGTCAAACAGATTGTGAATCCAAAAGTGTAAGTTTGATTCTAGAGGGGGGACAATAAATATACAAATAATTTGGTGTAGGGGCAAATGTATGTAATCTTGTCTAAAGGAGATTTTATTATCTATTTAGTCTGATCAGTGTAATTCCCATTATTAACAATGGGCTAAAATATAAGGTAATTAGGGTGACTGTCAGCAAGAACACTACCCCACTGTAACGGCTGTCGTAGAAAGTAGACCAAGGTGCAGCGTGTCAAGTGCTCATGATGAATAGTTATTTTAACTCAGAACACTAAAGAAAAAAATAACAAAGAGAAAATGAAAGCGCACAGTTCTGTCAGGTACATAAACTAAACAGAAGACAACTACCCACAAACACAGGTGGAAAAAAAACCCTATTAAATATGATCTCCAATTAGACAACGAGGACCAGCTGCCTCCAATTGGAGATCATCCCCCAAAAAAAACAGAAATAGAAAAATAGAACCTAAACATAGATTTACAAAACATAGAAAAACACAAAACACCCCCTGTCAGGCCCTGACCTACTGTACCATAGAAAATAACATCTTACTATGGTCAGGACGTGACAGTACCCCCCCCCCAAAGATGCAGACTCCGAATGCCACTAAAAAACAAAAGGGAGGGTAGGGTGGGTAACTCCTGTCTATGGCGGCTCTAGTGCGGTCCACATAACCTTATCCTCCAGCGGATCCTCCAGCAGAGGCGGCGGCTCGGGGCGTAACCCCCGCTCCACCCGCTGATCCCTCTGCTTTAGTACCACCGGACCGTGGATCATCGTCGGAGGAACCGGGCTGCAGGCTTTGTGCCATGGATCGTCACTGGAGGCTTGGTGCCATGGATCGTCACTGGAGGCTTCGTGCCATGGATCGTCACTGGAGGCTTCTTTTGTGGAGCTGGAACAGGTCTCACCGGACTGAGGAGACCTACTGACAGCCTGGTACGTGGAGCAGGCACAGGACATACTGGGCTGTGGAGGCACACTGGAGTGAGAGTGCGAGGAGCAGGCACATGTTCACCACGATAAGCACGGGGAGTTGGCTCAGGTCTCACCCCTGACTCCGTCAATCTACCCGTGTGCCCCCCAATTTTTTTTTTTGTATCTGTCCAATACTTGCCCCCCAAGTCCAGTCTATCCTCTCTAGCCACTCCTCCAGAGACCAGGAATCCATCTCCTCCTGGGCACGCTGCTTGATCCAGTTGTGGTGGGTAGTTCTGTAATGGCTGTCGTAGAAAGTAGACCAAGGTGCAGCGTGTCGAGTGCTCATGATGAATATTTATTTTAACTCAGAACACTAAAGAAAAAATAGCAACGAGAAAACGAAAGCGCACAGTTCTGTCATGTACATAAACTAAACAGAAGACAACTACCCACAAACACAGGTGGGTGGGGAAAAATAAAACTACTTAAATATGATCTCCAATTAGAGACAACGAGGACCAGCTGCCTCCAATTGGAGATCATCCCAAAAAACAACATAGAAATAGAAAACTAGAACCTAAACATAGATATACAAAACATAGAAAAACACAAAACACCCCTTTACGCCCTGACCTACTCTACCATAGAAAATAACGTCTTACTATGGTCAGGACGTGACACCCACACCAGATTTTGCCAGTGTAATCACATATTTGAAATCTGATATGCCTACTTGTGTCTTTTAAAATTAATTATATGAGGCTATATATTTTTGTAGCCATTCATGGACAGTTTTGAATAAGTCATACAAATAAGCATTGGATGTTAAATGCTCCTGGCCTCAAATAAATAATATTTGACATTTTAGTTTGTGCACCTGCTAGTTTGTACACATCATAAACGTGTCATGTTTTGTCTATGTAGAGTAAGATGATGGCAAGGATCTTCAACTAGTAGGCATAAACCACCTGAATATTGATTCATTTGTTTTTTCTTGAAGGTTGGGTGATTTAGAAAAATGTATTGTTATAACAAGAACATTTTCAAACACCCAGCACTTGGGAAACATAGAGAGAAATATGTTTTTTATTTTCCACCCTGGTCATAAGCCTAAGCCATGTCAAAATATGTAGAATTAAAGGAAATTTGCTTTAAAACAGTAACATTTTATTGGGGCAGGACCCCCAGACCCCATCTAGAATTTGTGCCAGGGGGCAATGAAATTCACATTGCAAATCTCACTCCAAGGTATATTCAAAAGTTGGCAGCCCTGCTCTGATATGATTATAAAAGACATTCTGTAATTTCGACAGCCTATATTAATCACACTGATTTTGTTGTGCAACAGAAACTATTTACACCAAACGGAAAATTACTTGCAACAGAAATTATTTACTCCAAACGGAAAATTACTTGCAACAGAAATTATTTACTCCAAACGGGTAACGTTTTGCAAGGAAAACAAGTTTTTATTGGACAAATTCAGGTAGGTCCCTCCATTTTTTCAGTTTGGTTCTTAACCTGTTAGGGTATAGGGGGCAGTATTGAGAATTTTTGAAAAAATATGTGCCCATTTTTAACTGCCTATTACACCAACTCAGAAGCTAGAATATGCATATTATTGTTCAGGTTTGGATAGAAAACACCCTAAAGTTTCAAAAACTGTTTGAATGGTGTCTGTGAGTATAACAGAACTCATTTGGCAGGCAAAACCCTGAGACAGATTCTGACAGGAAGTGGATACCTGATGTGTTGAATTGACTTTAAGCCTATACCATTGAAAAACAAAGGGAAGGAGGAATATTTTGGCACTTCCTATTGCTTCCACAAGATGTCCCCAGCCTTTACAAAGTGTTTTGAGTGTTCTACAGTGAGATCTGACTGAAGAAGAGCGTTGGAACGGCGATGGCCCATTAGACACCTGGCGCGCGATTTGATGGTGGGTACTCTCATTCCGAAACGTTTTAAACAGTAAACAGTTTCCATTGCAAGAAGTAATGACTACACCCCTGACCTCTTCACTTTGTTTGGTAAACTTAACTGAGGCAAGTGATGAGGTTGGAAAAATGCACCACTCTCAAATTAATAGACAGCCTAATCTTCAGGGCACTTGCCACCAATATAGCAAATGAGGCTATGTTTAGACATGCAGACCAATTCTGATCATTTTTCCACTAATTGGTATTTTTATTTTTCCGATCGGATTGGTCAAAATACTAATTAGTTTAAAAAATATCAGAATTGGGCTGCCTGTCAAAATGCAGCCAAAGAGTACAGTGAATAGGACTTGAATCTGCAACACTGCATGCAAGTACACTTCTTATACATACTAAATAAATACAAGGTACAAAGCATATTAACTAACTAAAACAACTAGTGTGTGTAGGCTACAATGCTAGAAAGAGGGGGTCATGGTTTATGAGGAGGCACATGCCTGTCGTTTGATTGAATATTGTCATCAGAACACGCAGGGGGTTGCATATTCTGATGGGAAGTCATTGTCTGATGGAACAGTTCCATGAAATGATGTCTCCAATCAGAACATGCCCCCCTATATACAGTATCTGCACCCTTTGAACCTTTATTTCACCAGGTGTATCCATTAAGAACATATTATCATATGCGCTGGCTAAAGGCAAACCATTTTAATTACATTTACATTTAAGTCATTTAGCAGACGCTCTTATCCAGAGCGACTTACAAATTGGTGCATTCACCTTATGATATCCAGTGGAACAACCACTTTACAATAGTGCATCTAAATCTTTTAAGGGGGGGGGGATTAGAAGGATTACTTTATCCTATCCTAGGTATTCCTTAAAGAGGTGGGGTTTCAGGTGTCTCCGGAAGGTGGTGATTGACTCCGCTGTCCTGGCGTCGTGAGGGAGCTTGTTCCACCATAGGGGTGCAAGAGCAGCGAACAGTTTTGACTGGGCTGAGCGGGAATTGTGCTTCCTCAGAGGTAGGGGGGCCAGTAGGCCAGCGGTGGATGAGCACAGTGCCCTCGTTTGGGTGTAGGGAGGTACGGAGGTGCCGTTCCCCTCATGGCTCCATAGGCAAGCACCATGGTCTTGTAGCGGATGCGAGCTTCAACTGGAAGCCAGTGGAGAGAGCGGAGGAGCGGGGTAACGTGAGAGAACTTGGGAAGGTTGAACACCAGACGGGCTGCGGCGTTCTGGATGAGTTGTAGGGGTTTAATGGCACAGGCAGGAAGCCCAGCCAACAGCGAGTTGCAGTAATCCAGACGGGAGATGACAAGTGCCTGGATTAGGACCTGCGCCGCTTCCTGTGTGAGGCAGGGTCGTACTCTGCGAATGTTGTAGAGCATGAACATACAGGATCGGGTCACCGCCTTGATGTTAGTGGAGAACGACAGGGTGTTGTCCAGGGTCACGCCAAGGTTCTTAGCACTCTGGGAGGAGGACACAATGGAGTTGTCAACCGTGATGGCGAGATCATGGAACGGGCAGTCCTTCCCCGGGAGGAAAAGCAGCTCCGTCTTGCCGAGGTTCAGCTTGAGGTGGTGATCCGTCATCCACACTGATATGTCTGCCAGACATGCAGAGATGCGATTCGCCACCTGGTTATCAGAAGGGGGAAAGGAGAAGATGAATTGTGTGTTGTCTGCATAGCAATGATAGGAGAGACCATGTGAGGATATGACAGAGCCAAGTGACTTGGTGTATAGCGAGAATAGGAGAGGGCCTAGAACAGAGCCCTGGGGGACACCAGTGGTGAGAGCACGTGGTGCGGAGACAGATTCTCGCCACACCACCTGGTAGGAGCGACCTGTCAGGTAGGACGCAATCCAAGCGTGGGCCGCGCCGGAGATGCCCAACTCGGAGAGGGTGGAGAGGAGGATCTGGTGGTTCACAGTATCAAATGCAGCAGATAGGTCTAGAAGGATGAGAGCAGAGGAGAGAGAGTTAGCTTTAGCAGTGCGGAGAGCCTCCGTGACACAGAGAAGAGCAGTCTCAGTTGAGTGACCAGTCTTGAAACCTGACTGATTTGGATCAAGAAGGTCATTCTGAGAGAGATAGCAAGAGAGCTGGCCAAGGACGGCACGTTCAAGAGTTTTGGAGAGAAAAGAAAGAAGGGATATTGGTCTGTAGTTGTTGACATCGGAGGGATTGAGTGTAGGTTTTTTCAAAAGGGGTGCAACTCTCGCTCTCTTGAAGACGGAAGGGATGTAGCCAGCGGTCAAGGATGAGTTGATGAGCAAGGTGAGGTAAGGGAGAAGGTCTCCGGAAATGGTCTGGAGAAGAGAGGAGGGGATAGGGTCAAGCGGGCAGGTTGATTTCATCTGGAGAGAGAGGGGAGAAAGAGGTCAAAGCACAGGGTAGGGCAGTGTGAGCAGGACCAGCGGTGTCGTTTGACTTAACAAACGAGGATCAGATGTCGTCGCCCTTCTTTTCAAAATGGTTGACGAAGTCATCAGCAGAGAGGGAGGAGGGGGGGGAGGGGGAGGAGGATTCAGGAGGGAGGAGAAGGTGGCAAAGAGCTTCCTAGGGTTAGAGGCAGATGCTTGGAATTTAGAGTGGTAGAAAGTGGCTTTAGCAGCAGAAACAGAAGAGGAAAATGTAGAGAGGAGGGAGTGAAAGGATGCCAGGTCCGCAGGGAGGCGAGTTTTCCTCCATTTCCGCTCGGCTGCCCGGAGCCCTGTTCTGTGAGCTCGCAATGAGTCGTCGAGCCACGGAGCAGGAGGGGAGGACCGAGCCGGCCTGGAGGATAGGGGACACAGAGAGTCAAAGGATGCAGAAAGGGAGGAGAGGAGGGTTGAGGAGGCAGAATCAGGAGATTGGTTGGAGAAGGATTGAGCAGAGGGAAGAGATGATAGGATGGAAGAGGAGAGAGTAGCGGGAGAGAGAGAGCGAAGGTTGCGACGGCGCAATACCATCCGAGTAGGGGCAGAGTGAGAAGTGTTGGAGGAGAGCGAGAGGGAAAAGGATACAAGGTAGTGATCGGAGACTTGGAGGGGAGTTGCAATGAGATTAGTGGAAGAACAGCATCTAGTAAAGATGAGGTCAAGCGTATTGCCTGTCATGTAAGACTTATTCTAATCCCTGAATCTAAAAAGACTACAATGAAGTAAATATTTCTTGTGTACTTTAGTCGTATCATGCCAAATGTCTACAAACAGGTGCTGGAAGTCAGTGGTGTAAAAAAAAACAATTGCAGTGGCGAACCGTCATTCAGGGCAGGTTGAGCTACACCTGTTTTGAGCTACACCTGTTTAGCAAAAAAACGTATACAGTATAAACAAAAATATATGCCTGTTTTGCATTAATACCTGTCACATCAGTTTGCAAACAATGTCCCCCCAAAAATATTTGAGTTAATAAAGCCGCATACAAACATGGTCTCTTTTTCATTTTTTTGAGTAAGGCAGCTCCAAAATGCAGGTGTTTCAGCCTGGCTCAGTGCTTTCTGTGGTGGTGGGGCAGCCAGCAGCAAATATAGAGCGTAGGGGTTGGTAATGTTCTCTAGTTGCACCGTGATTGGCTCAGTTTTCTGTCATTCATGGGGACACTACTTCACTGCAAAATCTACAGGGAGAGCTATAAAGTTCAAGCCCCCTTGGGTGCTGCCATAGATTTACATTAGACATGCCCATCCAAGAAGGCTCAAGGCCACTGGCCATAGATAAAATGATGTCAAATCCCGTTATATCTTCGTCTTCTGAGGAGTAACAAATATCGGACCAATACGCAGCGTGGTAAGTGTCCATACTTACATACATACATACATACATACATACATACATACATACATACATACATACATACATACATACATACATACATACATATATATATATATATATATATATATATATATATATATATATATATATTTTTTTTTTTTTATTTATTTTTTTTAATTTTACCGCGAACCCTAAACAAGAAAACGAACAACAGTCCTGTAAGGCTATACAAAGACACAACCACCCACAAACACAAGAGAAAATAAACCCACTTAAATATGGCCTCCAATTAGAAGCAACGACAACCAGCTGCTTCTAATTGGAGGTCGTTCCCAAAACGAACATAGAAATAGACAAACTAGAAAACCCACATAGAAATAGAAAACATAGAACATAAACCAAAAACCCCGAAACACACAAAACAAACACACACCTGCCACGTCCTGACCAACTACAATAACAAATATCTGGTCAGGACGTGACAGTAGCTTTGATTGGACTGATCATGTCAACATCATAATTTCAAAATATTAGCTAGCAAGTAAGACAAGCAGTCATCATCATGAATCAATCTACTGGCAAATCCTTGTCATTAGAAGAGAAATTATAGATAAAACGTATCAGTGCTCATCGACCATTGGACATAAACATTACACAACAAAATGTAAATTGCAAATTCAACGAGTGATTTGGAAGGAATCAGTGGATAACTGCAAGCGTTGCAAAGCAATCACTATCCTGTGCTATTCAGTGGAGAGGATGATTGGTCCCAAGTCTGGGTTTAAGAGTCTATTTTCCAATCTTAAAGGGATAAACATTCACATGCAACACCATGGGCCAGAAAAGGTTGAATTCATTGGCCATGCTGTCAATTCAGCATGACTTCTGCTGTGTTCAAAACAACTGGAAACTCGGAACTGGGAAATCTCAGACTTCAGTGAGTTCAAGACAACTGGAAACTCCGACTGGGAAAATATGTTTTGAACGGTCATCCAACTCGGACTTCCAAGTCAGGAGCTTGGGCCTCTTTCTAGAGTTCCAATCTGAAGATCACTGACGTCGTGATTCAACCTTTTTTCCGAGATTCCAGTTGTCTTGAAAGCACCATAAATCCGGAGAATGACAAACTTTGATAAAAGTTTGATGACAAAATTTGCCCACAAGAAGGACCGGCTCACCACCTTCCTGTTCAAGTGAGCACAGCACAACAGTCCAAAAAATGTCTTGTATGCTGCTGCATAAATGATGTAATATGCCAGGGAGATATGTATACTGTGGCTAAGAAATTAATACTAAGTGTATGTTTAAGTGATAATGCCCGAGAAGCAGGACATTATCACTTTAATACTCCGGGTTACCGACATATAAAAAAAACCGATTAACATATTTTCATTAAAAACGTTATTTTGGTTTATTTATTCATACTATTTCATCCTTCCACAAGATATAGTCCCGACACAAATCTAGGGTTGCTAACCAAGCCGGCTGGTCGTTCATTCTATTGGTTTCGTTGCCAGAGAAGCGACCCAGTCGTTCAGTCTTTTTGTTCTGTATCTATGGACGCGACCCAGTCGTTCAGTCTTTTTGTTCTGTATCTATGGACGCGACCCAGTCGTTCGTTCTAAATGTCCATTACCATACTAGCTGGCAACGTTCTTATCCTTGCTTGCTAGTTAGCCAACTACGGATAACTCACAGTCATGTCAAACAGTGCAGCCAGAATAACAACAATAGCTGCATTTGCATTTGTTTTAGCTGGTTTCTACTGACATTTATTTGGATACATCCATAACAATGAGCTAGAGAGGCGCGATTTCGCCTGTCATAGAAAATGTGCTCTCTCGTCAGGACACACTGTTGTTCAGAGGAGTAGGCCAATAACACAGCTAACACAATCACTTCAACCTGGACCTGGAAAGACTGCAAACTAGCTGCACTTCGTTTCGTTTGACCTTTACCTTCAATTGACATTTCTTTGCACACTTTGTACAATGTAGAAAGTAGTAAAAAATAAAGAAAAACCCTTGAATGAGTAGTAGTTCTAAAACTTTTGACTGGTAGTGTATATATCCATAAAAATCATGTCAGCTGATTCATGCTTTCAACTGGCTGAGAAACGCTGCCTGCCTGTCTGTCTTGTCCCAACTCCAGACATTCATTACTATGGGACAGCTGGAGATCAAATTTGAATATTGAAACAATGTTGCAAATGCCAGAGAGATAGACAGCAACGTTTATACAAATCTCCGCTGTTGAAACTAAATGCTAGTCTAAAAGAAATGTCTAGAAATGTCTAGATAATGAGATAATGTCTAGATGCTTTTTTTATAGTGGATATCAAGTTTATAAATTGCCTGGCTGGGCTGATGAGACAGTGGATTGCGCAGTCAGATGGAACAGAGTAAATAGGCATTTTAACGTCATAGATTTAGCCGGTGGTAACTTGTGGATTTTAATCTGGGTGGTTTGAGCCCTGAACGCTGACTGTCTGACAGTCATGGTATATCAGACAATATTCCACGGTATGACAAAACCTTTATTTTTACTGCTCTAATTACATTGGTAACCAATTTATAATAGCAATAAGGCACCTCGGGGGTTTGTGATATATAGCTAATATACCACGACTAAGGGCTGTATCCAGGTCCTCCGCATTGCATCGTGCGTAAGAGCAGCCCTTAGCCATGGTATATATATACCACACCCCCTAGGGTCTTATTGCTTAAATAGACACTGGCTGGAATGCGGTTTTAACCCATCAGCATTCAGACCCACCCGTTGTATAATGTATAGTAAGCTGTTAATAGCCCATGTTCCTCACCTTAATACTTTGGTCCCTTTCTCCCTCATAACTTAGCCTACTGTTCTGACTTGGTGGTGCACATGTAGCCTGTTTTAGAGAAATGTCCCCATCGCATATTGTAAGAGCTTTCATTGTCTGCTTATGTGCCCCCTTTATTTATCCTACAGTTCTTACTTGGTGTACAAGGAGGATACTGTAAGAACGGCCCATGTTCTGAATTCTGCCACTGTACATTTCAAAAGTGCTAAACAAATAGTTATATTCACTACGCATGTCTTAGCTTGCTCATTAATGTCCTTATCGAAGTTACGGATTGCCTCTTATCCGCTCATCGTTCCCTTATGCCATAGTTTGTACATCTCAATTGTCAGTAGAAACCACATTTGTTTAAGCAAGTCAGCCATATCAGCTATGTTTTTTAAAACGGCAGTAAATGAGGCTGAATTAACTGTTTCGCTGCCAGACAAGGCTCCGCTGATAGCCAGGTGTAGCGGTGGTTAGGATTCACTCCATGGTGCTGAAAAGAAAGCTCTGCTGTCATGACAGCTTTATGTAGGCCCTAACAGTTTGTGGGCACCATTTGTCATCGTTATAGTGCAATTCATGTATTGTTTAGTGTTGTGTTGTGTAGTGGCTTTGCTGGCATGCATAAAAAAATATAAAAATGTAGAAAAAGATTTGCCCCACCAAGATTTACATGCTAAAATCGCCACTGCTCAACTGTCATACTTGAGTAAAAGTAAAGATACAGTACATTTATAGAAAATGACTCAAGTAAAAGTGAAAGTCACCCAGTAAAATACTACTTGAGTAAAAGTCAAAGTATTTGGTTTTAAATATACTTGAGTATCAAAAGTAAATGCAATTGCTCAAATATAATGAAGTATCAAAAGTTAAGGTATAAATAATTTCAAATTCCTTATATTAACAAAACCAGACAGCACAATTCTCCAGTTTTTTTATTGACGGATAGGCAGGGGCACACTCCAACACTCTGACATCATTTAAAATCAATTATGTCCGCCAGGTCAGAGGTAGTAGGGATGACCAGGGATGTTCTATTTAGTGTGTGAATTGGACCATTTTCCTGTGAAAATGCAACAAGTACTTTTGGGTGTCAGTGAAAATGTATGGAGTAAAAAGTACATTATTTTCTTTAGGAATGTAGTGAAGTAAAAGTAAAAATATAAATAGTAAACTAAAGTACTGAAGAAAGGGACTTTCAAGGTGGCACCATCATAGGATGCCATCTTTCCAACAAGTCAGTTCATAAAATTTCTGCCCTGCTAGAGCTGCCCCGGTCAACTGTAAGTGCTGTTATTGTGAAGTGGTAGGTCACACAAGCTCACAGAACGGGACTGCCGAGTGCTGAAGCGCGTAGTACATAAAAATCATCTGTCCTCTGTTGCAATACTCACTACCGAGTTCCAAACTGCCTCTGGAAGCAATGTCAGCACAAGAACTGTTCGTTGGGAGCTTCCTGAAATGGGTTTTGATGGCTGAGCAGCTGCACACAAGCCTAAGATCACCATGCGCAATGCCAAGCGTTGGCTGGAATGGTGTAAAGCTCGCCACCATCGGACTCTGGAGCAGTGGAAACACGTTCTCTGGAGTGATGAATCACGCTTCACCATCTGGCAGTTCGACGGACAAATCTGGAGACTGTTATCAAGTTAAAAGAGCTCTACAGTACTATTAGACCTATGATATGAGTTATAGGGAGGGTGTACTGTTTCTGTGTGTAGGTGTATGTGGGTTTTAATTAAACTTTTGTTTTCCAAACCTTTCCCTTGAGATATAAAGAAAGAAAAGATAGGAAGGAAGTTGTGTTGGGGAGAGAGTTGAGTTATTGGCTAGATTGGTGGGGTTCGGCGTGAAGGCGGCTCGGGTTGGCTGGGCGGTCTGGCTGAAATTTGATATAGAGGATATCTTAAAGACAATCAAAAGTGAAGTCTTTGTACTTTATTTGTAAGAGTTGTTCATTTGTTAGACTATTGGTTAAAGGTACAACACAATATTGATTATTGAATTATCATTAATCTAGTTTAGTCTTATCAATCACTTAAACAAATGTAATAATGATCCCTTACCTAGCTTGATGACTGTGGGCATTTTTGCTGACTTGTTGATGTTCTGAATAAAGACAGCTAGAAGGGCCATGGGTCATATTAGATTGTGTAGAAATGCAGGAAATGAGCTTTAGATGCCCCAAAACATTGGAGGACCCCCAGTCCCCCTGCCAAGTTATGTCCCTGCCCCCATTAAAACAAAAGTTGCACCCCTGGATGTTGCACTTGCATCAGGAAAGAGAATTTAAATACAATTTAGACACATATTAGATATGTCACCTTACAGAAAATGATCTATGAGTGGTAAGTAAACTCCAAAGTATCACCTGGTGTTTGTTTTTGGTACTGCTGCTTAAGCTGCTGCTAGTTTCAAGTTTCAAAGTTTATTTGCCACATGCACATGATACAACAGGTGTAAAACAGTACAGTGACATTTTTACTTGAGTTGTTTCCCAACAATGCAGTGATAATAATAATAATAATAAAAAAATGTAATAAAAAAACACAAGAAGTACAATGTAAGTTAAAGAAACATATGAGAATGCAAGCATGTCAGTGCCGGTACTTCATTCTATGTGCAGGGGTACTGGAGTGGTTGAGGTAAGTTCATACATAAAAACCTGACTTGTAGTAGGATATAGATGTAAACCGGGTTGAAAGTGACTGGTCGCAGGAATATAAAAATACTTAGAGCAATAAAATCATGTAAATAGGAGTAATAGTGACCAGTAGCAGGATAAATACATAGATACTAATGGTAATGATAATCAATAATCAATGAACAGCAGCGTAATAGTAGTAATGATTCTAATCAATACTCATTTTAGCAGCAGCAAAGGTGTGAGGGGGTGTGTACGTGTAAATGTATGGATTCAGTAATGAGTGTGTATGAATTACCTTCTCGTAATGGACCTGTCTTAACAATACGTCAAATAATATAAATACGTGTAAATATATATTATATCTTGTTAAATATATGTATCACCATCACAAACATATTATTATCTAGAAACATTTAATCACATATGTATTGTCACCTTTCCACGCCAAGCAACATCTGAGTATGACGCTGAAATTTCAGCCGGTCTTTTCAAACAGCTCTTACACTAAAATGGCATTATCACCATTTTCACAATTTCACAGTATTATTCCAACCTCATGGTGTGGAAATATATATAAAACACAGGAAAATACATTTTTTTTTACTGCACTGGGCCTTTAATGGTTTTAATGTTTCTCTTGTAGGACCTCCAGTGAGCAATAGGGCAACAAAGTCTCTTTAAATGTTTTTAAAAAACGTCTAAATATTAACATATTTTTAAAGCTAAAATCCTTAATTGAAACAATAACAAAACGATTCCTCGCCTCTGTTTTGGTAAAAAGCTGAGGGACGGGCCTGGAGAAATGTAACCACCCTCAAATTCATATACAGAGTTATGGATGCAAGGACTGACCATTCATTATATCAAAATGATAAGTTATATTCTTCAAGTATCAACATTTATACACTCCCCTCCATATGTATTTGGACATCGAAGCTACATTTTTGTATTTGGCTCTATCCTCCAGTATCTGCGATAGAATGTTTCATATAAGATGACAGTGAGTACAGAATGTCAGCTTTTATTTAAAGGTATTTTCATACATGTCTGTTTCACCCATTAGAAATGAAAGCACTTCATGTATCTAGTCCCCCCATTTGAAGAAGCCATAAGTATTCAGACAAATTCACTTACAGTGTTTTAAAGTAGTCAAAAGTTTAGTAGTTTGTCCCATATTTCTTGCACACAATGACAAAGTTTAAGTTGTGACTCTACAATCGTGTAGGATGAATTTGCAGTTGGTTGTGTTTTGCATCATATTTTTCCCAATAGTAACTGAATGGTGAATAATTTATTGTGCCATTTTTCAATCCCTTTTATTGTAAGTAAGAATAGAAGATGTTTCTGAAAACGTTTACATGAATGTGGATGCTACCATGATTATGGATTATAATGAGTGAGAAGGTTACAGAGGCACAAACATCATGCCCCTCTCCTGTTAATGGTGAGTTAGGAAATAGACATTTTAACATGAATGTCCTTTTAGCATATAATGCAATGTTTCTCATTTATATTGTTATATCCATTTTTTAACCATCATTCGATAAGAAAATGCTGAGCATTAAATTCAAACAATGACAAAATATTTTTGTGAAAAGAAAATATACCACCATTCACCTCTCCATAGAGAGTAGCTCCTGCGCAGTGAATAGCCAACGTTATGGCGCCTGAGTTTTCTCAAATGCACCTAGTTCCTCAGGCAACTCGCGCAAATGAAACTCTGCGGCAGAGTTTCTGCCCTCCCTAGAGAGAGAAACTATGAAACAAAATACGAGTAATTGTAAATTAATATGCTTTACGTTAATGTATATCAAAAGAGGTGATCAGAGTATTTAATTCAATGGTAGATTGTGTATACTTATTAAACAAAACGAATCAAACAATTGTCAGGTTGGCTGGGCACGCTCGCATTTCAATGGGAGAATGTGCCAGGGCTGTGTTCATTACATACAAACGTAATAGAACGTTCAATTGAACGGAAACGGTGCTGTACTGAATGACCATTTGAAAAACGGGGAGCGTTGGGTTGTGGGTTTAAAATGCACCGTTGCCCTTTAAATACGTCAGTCATTGCTTCAAGACACATTCTGGCACAGCCACCAAATGAAGCAAATGTACCTGTCTGTTCAAGAATATTTTGTCAAAACCTGTTGTCCAGTACAAACCATTCCGCAATGTAGCAAACGTTCAAGCGATTTGAACACACCCCAAGCCAAAGTTATGGAAAGACCTCAATTGCATTCTCCTCGCATCCTCTCTCTTCTCTCCTTTCCTCACCTCCTTCTGAAAACCCATTGGATGAAAAGCCAGAGGTCCCGCCCTTCTGACCTTCTCCTCCAATAGGTTTTGACAAGGAGAGAGGACACGAGGAGTGTGCAATTGAGTGCTTCCCTATGGGAAATGTACATTTGGTCAAGGAGTCGATGAAGGAGCACCATAGTGCAACACCCAGCAGTATCTGAGTAGGCCATGTTCATTTTTCTACAGGAGATGTCTCCATTGTATTTTAGGCCTACTCTGAGTTGGCATATTTCAGACTGATTACACACACCTGTGATGCATGCAATAGTGGTAGGCCTCTGACCTACTGTAGCCTATGTCATGACTCACTAGGTCTTAGGGACACATCTGATCTGGCCATCCAAGTGACCCTACAGAACATAGCAATACAGGAGAGAGAGGATGGCCTGGTTCAATTGGAGACTGTTGTTCCCCCGCTTGGCATAATACAAGACTGGCACAGACAAAGGTCAAAGTGTTACAACCCACTGGTTGAATAAATGTTGTTACCACGTCATTTCAATGAAATTACATTGAACCAACATGGAATAGATGTTGAATTGATGTCTGTGCCCAGTGGGAACACTGCTTTATTTCTCCTCCCTGCCTGCCACTCGATCTGTTAACTGGAAGCTTTTACCGTTCAACAAAGACGTGGTTTAATAGAAGACAGGCCTCCTGCAGTTAAAGTGAGCTAAAGGTTATGCTGCATTAGCTGGGTTACAGCATGAGATTTTAATGGATTTTTTTTTTTTAATGATAAGCATTGTTGCTAATTAACATTTAGGAAGAAATGGGCGTAGAATGCATTGGAATTGAATTTTCAAAATAAGAATGAATATCAAAACTGACATTTAAATTCAGTGCAATCACACAATCCCTTATACAGACAGCTACGCTAAGGTTTTATTTTCAAATATGGGAGACTCCTCACAATGCAATAGCTAAATGAGGTAGAATCGGAGTTTAATGCCTATTTGTCATTATAGTTGAACTGACTTGCACAGCAAAGGTTGGGAAAAGATTCCGGAAATGGCCAGGAGGTGGCGCATAAAGCAAAGACTCCTCATTCAACCTTTTCTGCAAACCTTTCTGTTTGTGTCTCCTTGGAGTTAGAACAAATTATAAAATGTCTAATTAATTTGTTCTAACAAAAATATGTGACCTCTGAGAGGAGAAAATGTAGAACAATTTGAATGACAACGCTATTGTGTTAGACTTGTCATATGTCCTGAAAAAGCCATGACAGGTTTTACCAGTGCGCTGTGGGGGAATAGGAATCCAATTTCCCAGTCGTGCAGACATTGAAAATGCAAGACCTTCACTCTGAAATGAAAGATAAATGAGACAAAGAGCCTATTCAGTAGGCCAAATAGACACTGTTGATATTATTAATCCATTTGCGGATGGAAAAAGGATGAAGTAATTAATGTACTCTAGGCAGTAGGCACTTTCTCAAGGCTTTGTCAAGGGCATAGATTAGGCATTGGCTACACATGACTGACGGACCAGAATCCTAAAGTGCAAATGTCACTAAAAGGACCTTAACAAAGTTATGAATGAACTGCAAAACTGCAGATCATAGCAAAGACATCTCATGCAGCCTGTGGTCTCCTCAGCCCTGGACCACTGTTGCCAGGCAGAGCATACAGTAGGACCATTGAGTAATGCAATATAAGCTACTCCTGTTTTACTATGTGCTTTTATTGTAGGTCTTTTGTCACATACGAACAAGTAATATCTTTCGACCTCACCTATTTTCACTGCAATTGCAGTAGATGTCTGCTGCAGATGCTATTTCAAGGCAAGCAGGAAATGTAATGCTCACATTGTAGAAGGTCAACGTGAGGTTGGTCATCTTTATTTCTCTAGCACAGTCACCTCGATGTACCTGAAGCGCTATATTGTGGGACAGCTTGTACTTGTGACCATCTTTCCTTCCCAAGGTTTCCTCCGAGTCTCAATACATCCATTGAATGTCAGGAGATGGAACGGAGGGGATGGAGTGTGGAGGTCAAAGAGGAGGAGTGTAATCAGCCATGGGCTATGAGTTTGGTATGACACTCATTATCTGAAGTGGACCATTCTCCATTCTAAGAAAAGGGGAGGTTGCCTGTCAACAGATGTTGATTACACAAACCCTGTTGTTTGGAGTGATGAATGTAACACACACACACACACGCACACACACACACACACACACACACACACACACACACACACACACACACACACACACACACACACACACACACACACACACACACGCTTATTGGAGATGGGCATCATCCACCCCTCTAATTACTGTAACCATCATGTAACCATGTTGTTTTGGAAAACCTCCACTCATCAAGAGCAGGTTACTGCTTATCACAAGACTAAAGAATGGCATCTACAATACCTTAACAAAAGGGACTGGAATTATTTTTTTATGTTTTTCTTTATACATCTGTAGTGATACAATTACAGTTCTTCAGAAAATCTTATCCTTTTAAAAAGGTCTATTTTTATTTACAATCGTTGAGGCTCACAAAACAGAAATTATAAATGAAGGTGCAGTTAACATGCTAAACAGAGGGTGGCACTATAACCCAACAAATGTTTTTATATTGTCAAGGCAGCCTGACTGAATCCAATCCAAGGTCTGAAAAGCACTGGTCCGTCTGCTCTAAATTATTCTTGCAAAGTGCTTGGAAATACTTTTCTCCTTGTATGGTTATGGTTTTCCTTTTTGTACACGTAAGTGCCATTTAAAAGCTAATGTATCCCATTAAAACATATTGAGGTGTTGAGGATAATGACACAATTAATCATTGAAAATGTCATTTTGAATATAAATATCGGTCTACTATGGGATTGCTGAACATTCCATCGTATACAAACTTCAAAGGGGACAGATCAATAGGTCTAGATAGAAGCTAAGGCTTGTTACCGGAAAAATACGTTCTAGCTGTGAGAGACCACCCACAACTTCTTCAGATAGAGCTATGAAACGTGATACTGTGTGAAGATGAAAATGAGATCACATGCATAGAAAATCATTTGTGCCTGAATAGAAAACGGGTCGAGTTTCAGAAATGGATTTACAGTAGGCTAGCCAATGGGCCTCCTATAGCCTACGATGCAATTATTAACCTTAAATAATTAAATGACAAATTAATTACAAATTAATTAAGTTTAACATCTTATTTCATTTCAGGTCATGAATGCAGTGGGATGGTGATGGAGCATGGAGGGATGGCCGACAATACAGAGAATAAGCTCCCTTTGCAACTGCTAAGACTAAAATGTTATCCTCCATCTAATTCCAATGCTCTACCACCAGGGTTCGTCGTGGTGCCCTTGAGTAACCTGTCTAAAGTAGTCCTGCAGTATTTATTAGGCCTATTTATCTATCCATTTGTCTATTTGATGAATGCAAAACACTGCTTTAGACCTATCGTCATTTCATCAACATTTTAGAAACAGATATATGTTTGAAAGGTTTTCTTTTCTAGTGAAAATATTTTATTGGTATGGGAAAATATGCATGATATAGTATTTATCAAAGCTACTGTAAGGTAGCCTTCCTGTTCTTTACTAGGGAGAATTCATATTTCTATAAGATTTCCAGTGATATGTTTGAGCATAGTTCAGTAGCCTATTTCAGTGGATGAATAGTAATCTATTTCTCTAGTGGTTGTATTGCATAGGTACTTTTGAGCACATTTTCCAAAAGGTTAATGAGAGACACTCTGTAGTAATTAAAACAAGAGCATTATAAGTCAGAGTTTAACATAAACGGCTCATGGAAACATACCAAACACTTAATTAAAACTCTATATGGACACATCTTGTATCGCTGGAGATAATCTGGTGTGAAATGCAGGGGCGCAACTTTGGTTTTAGAAGTGGGGGGGACATAACAATTTTATTTTTATTATTTATCCAGTCGGATAAACACTCCAAACAGCCTACCCGACCGCTCGGAGGCGTCCTCCTTATGGTCCTAAAGTACACCGTTGCCCCGTTTTGTATCACATTCCAATGATAAACATGGGGTGACAAAAATGCAATTTCTGAATATGGGGGGGGGGGGGGGGCATGTCCCCCCTGCCCCAGTGAAAGTTGCACCCCTGGTGAAATGTATAATAGTAATAAGAGAATGAAACCATTAATGTGGATTATGCATGGCAGGGGTCTGTATCATATATACCATGCTATGCTGAAAAATAGTTCTGCAGTATTTTTCACTTCGTAATCTGATTCCAATTGAACTTGTGGTCTGCTTTACAGCAACAAGAACTTTGATTGAAATGGCCATGATTTAATTGGATTCATTTAGATGTAAAATTACCTCCTAAATGAGAATATTTTATCTGTTAAACTCAACATAGAATGGTTTCTACTGTACACCAGTTAAGGAGCTGAAATCATGTGTCCATTCATGTAGATATCAGTGTGTGGGTAGCATAAGAACATTCTTGAATTTAAAATGAAAGACACATCATTAAACCTATGGCCTTGCATTTAAAAGACTGACATCTAACTGACATACCGGAAAGTGCTTGAGAGAGAATGCTCCGCTTAAACAGGCACCTGTAAGTATTATTCAAGGGGTAGTTTTTCTTTATCCCTAATGATGGTATCCATCTACCATTGTTATCGTATACACAGTCATACAATAGGATGTGTAAAGGGACATTCAACCAAAATGATATTTGGCATTATTCACAAGCAATTTTTTGCAGTTCCCAATCATGATATCCCTTTTTAGCTGATGGTGCCAGAAGCCTACCCTGTCCCTGACATACACATGAGAGGTAGGGCTGTAGTGACCTCTCAGTTAGAGACAGTCCTCTGCCTCACCCTGGCTATGTAAGTGCCCCTACCCTCCCACCTCAGCCCATTCACCAGCCTCCACATGACCCTATACCTGACAAATGTGCAGCTCCTCTCTCCATGTGTGATTGGATCATTGGCAGTGAATGCCCATGCCTGCAGTGGCCAACTGCCCTTTGCAACAGAGCCTGTCTTTAACTGTGCATGGTTGGATCAACAGCCATCTGGCACCATGATCAGAGATGATTCTACTGTACCTGTTGTTGCTTCCAGATAACAGCTTCCTTTGTTGAGCATAGAGTACCATTCAAAGCATAGAGATAATGTGTGGGATTTCAATGTTTCAGTCCCTGTCTTTATATTCATTCACTTTGCTCAGTGTGTGTTTCTCTCTGTGTTGTACAGCTAACAGTAATAAGAGATCCATAGGAGAACCTGACCTTTTGAGTTGCTAGGGAGAGCCAGTGTGTGGATACTGACCTGTTGAGTTGCCAGGGAAAGCCAGTGTGTGGATTCTGAGTTGGGGGATCATTAGCCGAGTTCTCTACTAGTACCAAAGTTTATTCTCTCCCGTGTGTGTTTACTGTGCAGTGACTGGCCCTGGTCCTAACCACAGGGGTGTGAAATAACAAGCACTAGAGGGATTTCACTTGGTTCACTATCAAACCTGTCTACAAACATTAACCTTCACTAAAGTGAATATACAGAACTACACTTAACTTCGAAAAGTCAGTCCATGTAGTGAATTGTGTTTACTACCTCCTATTTACAACTTCGATTTCTCAAAATGTCACACAATTAGAGGCCACGGTTATATGTTGGTTCCCACGGGAGAAGGTGTGTGTCTGGCTTGTTGTGCTGCTGTTTGCTGCTCCTGTTGAGTGAAACCTGTTTTTATCTCTGTTATCAATGGTATCCAATGCTTCATTGCAAAGGTAAACAGCCGTGTTTCTAAATGTGCTGACAGGAAATCAATGGCTGCTTTCCCATGGGCAGCCAATTAACACGACACTTGTGCCGTGTTGCTACATGGGCCCCATCTCTTTGTCTCTTGATTGTATCAGGAGAAATGCATGAGATGCACTGAACAGCAGATAAAATGTCAGAGAGGTTAGGTGTAAACACACAAGAGATACTCATGCTCTGTTCGTAGTGGCTAGTACGCCTCACAGTAACTGCATGCTTTGACATGCCCACATTTGGAAGTAATTGTCATTGTTATAATGATATTTTCTCATGGAAGTATTTTCTGAGGATAACTAATGGTTATTTATGGTTAATAAAAAATGTTTGTCCTACTTGCAGCATTGTTATACACAGGAGAAAGATTCTCTCTCTCACTCTCTCCCTCC
The DNA here is from genome assembly GCF_901001165.1 of Salmo trutta. Lineage (NCBI taxonomy): Eukaryota > Metazoa > Chordata > Actinopteri > Salmoniformes > Salmonidae > Salmo > Salmo trutta. The sequence goes on from NC_042981.1 coordinate 32,796,042, forward strand.
CCTCCCGGAGGACCTGAGCCCTAGGACCATGCCTCAGGAGTACTTGGCCTGATGACTTCTGGCTGTCCCCCAGTCCACCTGGTCGTGCTGCTGCCCCAGTTTAAACTGTTCTGCCTGCAGATATGGGACACTGACCTGTTCACCAGATGTGCTACCTTGTCTGCTGTTTTCGACTCTCCCCCTCTCTCTGTCTCTCTCTCTCTCTCTTTCTACCACACCTGCTGTCTTACATTTACATTTTAGTCATTTAGCAGACCCTCTTATCCAGAGCGACTTACAGTAGTGAATGCATACATTTCATACATTTTTTTTCTTCTCCGTACTGGTCCCCCGTGGGAATCGAACCCACAACCCTGGCATTGCAAACACTATGCTCTACCAACTGAGCCACACCTCTGAATGCTCTGCTATGAAAAGCCAACTGACATTTACTCCTGAGGTGCTGACCAGTTGCACCCTCTACAACCACTGTGGTTATTATTTGACCCTGCTGGTCATCTATGAACGTTTGAACATCTTGAAGAACAATCTAGCCTTAATGGCCATGTAGTCTTATAATTTCCACCCGGCACAGCCAGAAGAGGACTGGCCACCCCTCAGAGCCTGGTTCCACTCTAGGTGTATTTCTAGGTTCCTGCCTTTCTAGGGAGCTTTTCCTAGCCAATGTGCTTCTACAACTGCATTACTTGCTGTTTGGGATATTAGGCTGGGTTTCTTTATAAGCACTTTGTGACATCTGCTGATGTAAAAAGGGCTTTATAAATACATTTGATTGATTGAAAATAAATATTTATTTGGCCTATTTCATACATCTCTATAAAATACAGTAAAGGCTCATAGTAAACCGTGCATTGTCATCGAACTGGTAGCTACACAGGGTCAACCTCCTAACCAGGAAACAGATGCTCTGTGCTGAATCTTAACTTGAGTGCTGTGGAAAAGCACTTTTCTAAAATGGCCCCTGACTGAATTGGTCTCTTACTATAAATTCAAAACATTCAAAGAAAGAAAAAATTGAAAATGTCCAATCCTGCTCTAACGTGTAAGAGTGACACTTGCGAATTTCCACCGTGGACAAGGTGGCAGTACAAACAGTGATAGATGAGAGGGAATAAAGGGCCTTCTCATGACAAACTTTCGGGGAAATGTCAGCCTTTCATGGTGTTGAGAAGACCTATTTCATATCTATTACAGCAGGCATTCTGCAGGCTGATATTTCAGATTTCAGTCCTCCCGCACCGAAAATCCTCTGCCAATCTTCTCCCCTTAAGAATCTTTGAAAGTCCCTGACACATTATTCCCTCTACCTCCCGCTCTCCCTTCTGATGTGACAGAACAAACCACGACCTATTAGGATTAAGGCTTTGAAAAGATCTTTGAAGCCGCTCAAGGTTTCTTTAAACCAGGAAGTGACAATATGAGCTGTGTGGCAGCAGGCACTGAATGGAGTGATTGCTAGTCCTCCTCAGTGAGCTCTGCTGTCATTCCCCAACCCCACACACCCTGTCCAATCCTACCAAACCCCCAGCACTGCTGTTGTGTACAGTATTGTTTGCGAAAAATGTATATTTATTCCCTGCTCTACTTAACAGGTTGTTATGGATGCTGGTCAGAGATGACTTAGCTTGGTACCCTGGCAGTATCTGAACTGTTGCCCAGAATAAAATCAAGCAATGATTGACAATAGCTTCTTTTTTTAATAATTATTTTATCCTGTTAGAACACAGTGGCGTCAAAAGCTTCAGAGGCTACAAGCCGATGAAATCGGAAGAACAATAATAAACACAGCATTATGGGATGGAGAGGAAAGAGGCTTTTGAATTGATGTGGATGAGAGTTTCCGGAAATGTCTCCTTAAAACACAATAGCACATTGTGTTATACACTCTTAGGTTCTAGATAGCACCTTTCTAAGAGCGTAGCCTATATGACTGGAAATGAACGGCGTTCAAGGTGAATCACTTTCACACCAAAGCTTCATAAAGGCATTGGTAGATATTCCAACAGGTTGTTGTCATCAAGCCATTCATGTAGACAATAGAGCTGATATTATTTGAAATGATGGAATACATTGGCTATGTGAAGGAGAACAAATCAAGTTAACCTGACTTCCTGCATACCTTGCTTTAGCCACAGCTACACCAATGACAAATGTACACAATACACATACCATTGCTATGCATCTCCCACGATCAAAATATAGTTTTGCATTTTTTATCTAATCATCCCCATGAATATCTGTTATCATTTTCTCCCTAAGGTGACGGGGCTGATGTCAAATATTTTAACTGGAGATTTATCTTTAGACATTTCTGAGGATCCCATTTAGATAATCCCGGTCTGTTTCTTGCTATGCTAGGGTTAAATATGCCAGTTTGCGTGTCAGTGGAAGACAGTGTAGATAATGGCTGCATGCAGAAATAGAGCCATGGGGCAGGCAATGTAGAGTCAGTATGCATCCCTCACTGCGGGATTCTCCCCGGCACAGAAAGACTAGGTCTTGGGGACCTGCCACCATAAAGCACATATTGATCTGCCATTGCATCTTATCTCCCACAACTTTAGATTAAAATGCTCAACACTGGCTCTCTCTCTCTCCTCGGCTGAAGGCCTTTCTATCCCTGAGTGGAGTATTTCTAATCTCCCATGAAGTAGCTAGGCCTATCTATTTCAAGTTTTCCCACCGTCTTGCACAGAAAGTGCTCTGAAAATTAACCATCTTACGACGCTTCCCATCTAAAGAATAACTTGAATGATCATTTTGGTTTGATCTCTCTCTGTGTTATTTATTAGGCCAGTGTTTTTTTCTTGGCTTGTTGGCTTTTTCCTCTCCTCCAGGCACTGTTGTCATAATCCAGACAATTGGCCGGTGTTACTCTTCTGGGAAATGGCTGGGAATCGGATCCTCCAGGGTATCATTTAATGTCCTGTTCAAACGAGCAGGGAAGGAAGGGCTGAAGCCCTGACAAAAGCCCTGGTATAAAGAGCAGAAAGTCTGGCCTGACAGACGGACAAGCTAGCCGTCCTCCAGGGCTTTGACTTTGGCCAAACAAACGTTTGTTTTTCAAAGTGTTTTATAGTGTGATAGATTAAGGCGGATGCAGTCCAGGGGCCCCCCTGCATCCCCTCAAACAGTGCATTGATGAGCCGGGAGCACCTGTTAGGGGAGCACAGAGGAGCAGCCCAGGATGATATGGAGCAGGGCTTTGTGGGTAGCAAAGTCAAAACAAAGCTGTCAGTGAGGGCTCATTCATCTTTGATGTTCATTGATGAGAAAACTGGTGGGCCTCGACAGAGCATTGTTTCTTCAAAGTGGCGCCCATTGACAGCCAGAAAGCTGCGTTCGTTTTCGGCCCCTGACGGGTGGAGCTCATTTTAAAAGGCTTAATGGTGCATTTAACCAGCCCAAAACACAATGCTAAAGAGCAGCCCTTTGGCATTGGCTCAGGACTGTCTTCCCCCTTCCTAAATGGCCTATAAACAATAATAAAATGGTAATAGTGTGTGAATGGGTAGCACCGATGGGCATGGATGTATCGTTAACTCATGGACTCTTACATATCCTGCTGTACGAATCAAGATCGAGAGACAAGGGCATTGACTGCCATTAAGATAAGTCTTCTTCCTGACTATCTGTCCCACTCTGTGACTGCTTCACTCCTTTTGTCAAAGACGTGGGATAGCTTCCATAAAGCAGGTTCTCATGCCATTGTTCAACTAATCATATCCTCTCCAATAATTTTATAGGATGTGATAAGATAATATTAATGTTCTTTCTCCTCATCTCGAATAAAGGATAAAAAAATGTTGGGGGGAAGGCAGCTAGGAGAAAATGTAAATTAATAAGTAGCAGTTTCCAGTTAGTGTATTGGCTTGAAAAGAAAACATACATTTGGTGTGCTATCTACCTCAAATCCTATTAGAATCAGGTTAATTTGGTGGCAACATTTTCAAAACCTCTTCATATCACCACATCAGCTGGTGGGTCGTTTCATGAAATGAGGGGCTTTTGCGTCCCATTGATGTTTTAAGTAGAAATTGTGCACCAATATTGAATTTTAAAAGTCTGTTATATTAAATGAAGTGCCCTTTAATATAGACCATATGGGTAATTTAATAAATCAGGCTTGCTAATTCTGCATTTTGACATGTCCCTTCATCAACCCACTTATTCCCCACATTTCTCCAAGTTTCACCATCATTGTAAAGCGCAAGTTATTTTGTTGCTTTGACAAAGTTATTTCTGAAGATGATTATTTATTTCATATTATTCATTTACGTCTGTCCTTCATTTTTAAGGTCTGCCCTGTTACGTGACCTGAACTCTCGTTATAATTCGGTGAAACTATTCCTTTTAAAATATTTTTTCCAAAGAAACATTGAACATCTAATAGTGTAATCATGGAGTAAAAGCAGGTGTGCTGGTTCTACTGTTTTTGGTCTTTTTGTGGTGGAGAACTGAGCATGTCGAGCATAACACGTCAAGCCTGTTACCCATAAACGCAAAGAAAATATGGTTCCAAAAGGGTTCTTCGGCTGTCACCATAGGAGAACCCTTTTGGGTTCCATGTAGAACCATCTGTGGAAAGGGTTCTACCTGGAACCAAAAGGGTTCTACCTAGAACCAAAAAGGGTTCTTCAAAGGGTTCTCCTATGGGTACAGCCCAAAAACAATTTATGTTCTAGATAGCACAGGCTAGAGTGTAGATAGATAGGCTAGAGTGTAGATAGACAGGCTAGAGTGTAGATAGACAGGCTAGAGTGTAGATAGACAGGCTAGAGTGTAGATAGACAGGCTAGAGTGTAGATAGACAGGCTAGAGTGTAGATAGACAGGCTAGAGTGTAGATAGACAGGCTAGAGTGTAGATAGACAGGCTAGAGTGTAGATAGACAGGCTAGAGTGTAGATAGACAGGCTAGAGTGTAGATAGACAGGCTAGAGTGTAGATAGCACAGGCTAGAGTGTAGATAGACAGGCTAGAGTAGAGTGTAGATAGACAGGCTAGAGTGTAGATAGACAGGCTAGAGTGTAGATAGACAGGCTAGAGTGTAGATAGACAGGCTAGAGTGTAGATAGACAGGCTAGAGTGTAGATAGACAGGCTAGAGTGTAGATAGACAGGCTAGAGTGTAGATAGACAGGCTAGAAAAGTTTTTATAATGTCATTTTTTTGTGAAGCTTGAATTCAATTGCCACTCCCTGTTGCACACAACAAGCATCCATTTCCCCGGTCACAAGGGAATTCATATTTGATTTTAAAAGAAATCATCAACCCTGTTACTTTATTTGGCACTTAATAGGCACTATAGTAATTTTGTATTTAACCTCTTGAAATGGTAAAACCTGTATTTTATTAAATTGAACATGTGCTCTTTATGACAGAATGTAAAGATTTGGTGAAATCAAAGTTTTTTGGGACAAAGTTCCACTTCTCAAAAGGCACCGAATTGGTGGAAATACCCTGGTGTCTATGAGTGCTCGTTGTTTGTTGGAGTAAATGTAGTCAATTGACATGATTGTCAGATACAGTATCTTATTGATTCATAATCAGGGTTAAAACTTGCAGTATTTGTACTGTATGTGCGTCAGTGTGGTTGAAAAGCCATTCAGTACTGACATAGTTTACAGGCCTTCTAATGATTTTTAAATACTTAATACTATAGCAGTAGATGCACTGTAATGCCAACAGTGGCGTTTTGCACACCCAACCCAAATGATACCAGTATGCTTATAACGCCAATGTTTACATCATGAATATAAAAGTATTTTGGACTTTGGACCCATTGTTCTGAGAAATCAAAGGACTCTTGCCATCGTGATGGGTTCGCCTGATTCAGAATAGAATAGAGGTGTAGCCTCATCTGTACTTCAATAAAGTATTTCTGTTTACATCTTCAATGTCGTGGAAGAGCCTTTCAGAGCGTTTCCTTTCTTTCTCTCTATGGTTTTATTCTGCAGGCGTGAGGATGTTTAACGATTCCTTCATGAAGAGTTTTGATTCTCTGTTTCAGACTATACATTGCTTTGCTGGGTCAGATAACACTTTGTGCCTTGTAAACATGAACAGATATGCAAGTGCAATCAAATATTTTATATTGCTTGCATAAATGAGACTGGATGAGAATGGAAGTTTGAAGAATTCTTTCCCTCATTTGCTGTTCAATTGCCAGAGTCCATATCTTCATTTTTCTCTCTCGAAGGGAAATAGATGGTTTTGTCACTCAGTATGCAAAAACTGTGCACAAATGAAAATGAGAGCAATTCTATTAGTCTTAGATACACCTAGTGTGCATGTCTCCATAAAAACGGGATGTTTGGCTATCCTGAAGTTATTTCTGCAGAAAAATTATGTTCTGTGTATTGACCAAAATGTGATTTCAAACACTTTGCTCAAACTTCAGCTCCTGTCACCAAGGAATATGTTAATTAAAAAAATCGAATCACATTGTATTTGTCACATGCATGGAATACAACAACAACCTTACCATGAAATGCTTACTTACAAGCCCTTAACCAACAGTGCAGTTCAAGAAATAGAGTTAAGAAAATATTTACTAAATAAACTAAAGTGAAATAATAAAACAAATAAAAAAGGAACACAAGAAATGTACATAACAATAATGAGGCTATATACAGGGGGCACCGGTACTGAGTCAATGTACAGGTGACTATGCATAGATAATAAACAGCGAGTAGCAGCAGTGTAAAAACAAAGGGAGGGTCAATGTAAATAGTCTGGCTGGCCAGTTGATTAATGGTTCAGCAGTCTTATGGCTTGGGGGTAGAAGCTGTTAAGGAGCCTTTTGGACCTAGACTTGGTGCTCCGGTACCGCTTGCCGTGCGGTAGCAGAGAGAACAGTCTATGACAATTTTTTGGGCCTTCCTCTGACACCGCCTAGTATAGCCTTCTGACATCTTGGATGCCGGAAAGTTTGGCCACAGTGATGTACTGGGCTGTACACACTACCCTCTGGAGCGCCTTACGATCAGATGCCGGTGCAGTTGCCATACAAGGCGGTGATGCAACTGGTCAGGATGCTGCCTGTAATCCATGGCTTCTGGTTGGGAAATGTACGTACGGTCACTGTGGGGATGACGTCGTTGATGCACTTATTGATGAAGCCGGTGACTGAGGTGGTATACTCCTCAATGCCATTGGATGAATCCCGGAACATATTCCAGTCTGTGCTCACAAAACAGTCCTGTCGCGTAGCATCTGCGTCATCTGACCTATTCCATACTGAGTGAGTCACTGGTACTTCCAGGAATCAGGAGGATAGAATTATGGTCAGATTTGCCAAATGGAGGGCGAGGGAGAGCTTTGTATGCGTCTCTGTGTGTGGAGTAAAGGTGGTCCAGTTTTTTTCCTCTGGTTGCACATGTGACATGCTGGTAGAAATGAGGTAAAACGGATTTAAGTTTGCCTGCATTAATGTCCCGGCCACTAGGAGTGCCGCTTCTGGGTGAACATTTTCTTGTTTGCTTATGGCCTTGTACAGCTCGTTGAGTGCGGTCTTAGTGCCCGCATTGGTTTGTGGTGGTAAATAGACGGCTATGAATAATATAGATGAGAACTCTCTTGGTAGATAGTGTGGTCTACAGCTTATACTGAGGTATTCTACCACAGGCAAGCAATACCTTGAGACATCTTTAATATTAGACATCGCGCACAAGCAGTTATTGAATAGTCACACCCCCGCCCCTTGTCTTACCAGACGTACAGTTGAAGTCGGAAGTTTACATACACTTAGGTTGGAGTCATTAAAACTTGTTTTTCAACCACTCCACAAATTTCTTGTTAACAAACTATAGTTTTGGCAAGTCGGTTAGGACATCTACTTTGTGCATGGCTGTCACGTCCTGACCAGTAATAGGGGTTATTGGTTATTGTAGTTTGGTCAGGACGTGGCAGGGGGTATTTGTTTTATGTGGTTCGGGGTGTGTGTTTATGTAGAGGGGTGTTTGATTTATGTATTCCGGGGTTTTGGTCTATGTTCTATGTTAGTGTATTTCTATGTTCCGTCTAGTCATTCTATTTCTATGTTTAGGTCATTGGGATTGGGGCCTTCAGTTGGAGGCAGCTGTTTATCGTTGCGTCTGATTGAAGGTCCTATAATTAGGAGTGTGTTTGTTATGGGGATTGTGGGAGGTTGTGATTGCATAGCTGTGTTTAGCCTGTAATCCTGTTCGTTCGTACGTTTTCTTGTTTTGTTTTCTTAAGTGTTCAAAAATAAATATATAATGAGCACTCAACCCGCTGCACTTTGGTCCACTTACTACGACGACCGTGACAATGGCACAAGTAATTGTTCCAACAATTGTTTACAGACAGATTATTTCACTTATAATTCACTGTATCACAATTCCAGTGGGTCAGAAGTTTACATACACTAAGTTGACTGTGCCTTTAAACAGCTTGGAACATTCCAGAAAATGATGTGATGGCTTTAGAAGCTTCTGATAGGCTAATTGACATCATTTGAGTCAATTGGAGGTGTGCCTGTGGATGTATTTCAAGGCCTACCTTCAAACTCAGTGCCTCTTTGCTTTACATCATGGGGAAATCAGCCAAGACCTCAGAAAAAAATTGTAGACCTCCACAAGTCTGGTTCATCCTTGGGAGTAATTTCCAGACGCCTGAAGGTACCACGTTCATCTGTACAAACAATAGTACGCAAGTATAAACACCATGGGACCACGCAGCCGTCATACCGCTCAGTAAGGAGACGCGTTGTGTCTCCTAGAGATGAACGTACTTTGGTGCAGAAAGTGCAAATCAATCCCAGCACCACAGCAAAGGACCTTGTGAAGATGCTGGAGGAAACACTGCTTTGCTTTATCTTGGCCAGGTCGCAGTTGTAAATGAGAACTTGTTCTCAACTGGCCTACCTGGTTAAATAAAGGTGAAATAAAATAAATGGTCTGATGAAATCAAAACAGAACTGTTTGGCCATAATGACCATCAATATGTTTGGAGGAAAAAGGGGGAAGCTTGCAAGCCGAAGAACACCATCCCAACCGTGAAGCACGGGGGTGGCAGCATCATGTTGTGGGGGTGCTTTGCTGCAGGAGGGACTGGTGCACTTCACAAAATAGATGGCATCATGATGGTATCATGAGGAAGGGAAATTATGTGGATATATTGAAGCAACATCTCAAGACATTGTTCAGGAAGTTAAAGCTTGTTTGCAAATGGGTCTTCCAAATGGACAATGACCCCAAGCATACTTCCAAAGTTGTGGCAAAATGGCTTAAGGACAACAAAGTCAAGGTATTGGTGTGGCCATCACAAAGCCCTGACTTCAATCCTATAGAAAATTTGTGGGCAGAACTAAGAAAGCGTGTGCGAGCAAGGAGGCCTACAAACCTGACTCAGTTACACCAGCTCTGTCAGGAGGAATGGGCCAAAATTCACCCAACTTATTGTGGGAAGCTTGTGGAAGGCTACCCGAAATGTTTGACCCAAGTAAAACAATTTAAAGGCAATGCTACCAAATACTAATTGAGTGTATGTAAACTTCTGACCCACTGGAAATGTGATGTAAGAAATAAAAGCTGAAATAAATAATTCTCTACTATTATTCTGACATTTCACATTCTTAAAATAAAGTGGTGATCCTAACTGACCTAAAACAGGGATTTTTTACTAGGATTAAATGTCAGGAATTGTGAAAAACTGAGTTTAAATGTATTTGGCTAAGGTGTATGTAAAGTTCCGACTTCAACTGTAGCTGCTCTGTCCTCCCAATACATGGAGAAGCCAGCCAGCTCTATATTATCAGTGTCGTCGTTCAGCCACGTCTCGGTGAAACATAAGATATTACCGTTTTTAATGTCCCGTTGGTAGGATAGTCTTAATTGTAGATCTATCAAGGCACAAGGCAAGACCCAAATGCAGACACAGGAGGCAGATGGTTGGAGTCTTACAATGTTTATTAATCCAAAGGGGTAGGCAAGAGAATGATCTGGTTTTGACTTTTTGCCTGTCCACAACCAGAGTCCAGGAGGTACAGAGTGGCAGACAGGCTCATGGTCAAGGCAGGCAGAATGGTCAGGCAGGCGGGTACAAAGTCCAGAAACTGGCAAGGGTCAAAACCGGGAGGACGAGAAAGAGGAGAATGCAAAAAACAGGCGAACGGGAAAAATGCTGGTTGACTTGGAAACATACAAGACAATCTGGCACAGAGAGACAGGAAACACAGGGATAAATACATTGGGGAAAACAAGCGACACCTGGAGGGGGTGGAGACAATAACGAGGACAGGTGAAACTGATCAGGGTGTGACAGATCGTCCAGTTTGTTTTCCAATGATTGCACGTTGGCCAATAATATGGAGGGAAGTGGTGGTTTACCTACTCGTCGGCTAATTCTTACAAGGCACCCTGGCTCCTCCCCCTTTTCTTCACGCTGATGACAGGGATTTGGGCCTTGTCTTGACAAGGCAGTATACCTTCGCGTCGGACTCATTAAATAATTTTTTTAAGTCTAATTTGAGGTGGATAATCGCTGTTCTGATGTCCAGAAGCTCTTTTCGGTCATAAGAGACGGTAGCAGCAACATTATGTACAGAATGAGTTTCAAACAATGTGAAAAAATGAACAAAATAGCACAGTTGGTTGGGAGCCCGTAAAACTGCAGGCATCCTTATCCCAGCTCACTGGTCACGTTAACAACACTCACCCGTAGCACGCGCTCCAGCAGGTATATCTCACTGGTCATCCCCAAAGCCAACACCTCTTTTGGCCGCCTTTCCTTCCAGTTCTCTGCTGCCAATGACTGGAATGAATTGCAAAAATCTCTGAAGCTGGAGACTTATATTTCCCTCACTAACTTTAAACATCCGCTATCTGAGCAGCTAACCGATCGCTGCAGCTGTACATAGCCTATCTGTAAATAGCCCATCCAATCTACCTACCTCATCCACATATTGTTTTTATTTACTTTTCTGCTCTTTTGCACACCAGTATTTCTACTTGCACATCATCATCTGCTCATCTATCACTCCAGTGTTAATTAGCTAAATTGTAATTACTTCGCTACTATGGCCTATTTATTGCCTTACCTCCTAACGCCATTTGCACGCACTGTATATAGTCTTTCTTTTTTTCTATTGTGTTATTGACTGTACGCTTGTTTATTCCATGTGTAACTCTGTGTTGTTGTGTCGCACTGCTTTGCTTTATCTTGGCCATGTCGCAGTTGTAAATGAGAACTTGTTCTCAACTGGCCTACCTGGTTAGATAAAGGTGCCATTATATCGATCCCAGGGTGAAAGTAGAACAAAAAAAATGTTGTTTTTGATTCAGTGAGAAAAATACAAAAGTAGATGGTCCTCGAGAGGTGTAGTGTATTTCCTTACTTGCACCTGCCTCAGTGTATCTGTCCTCCAACTCAAAGTTGTCATCTCCTGATATTGTGGTAGAGTAATTCATTGCAGTGTGGTACAGTACTCAATTGCAGTAGCTGTGACAATTACTGTATGAGTTAAGCTTCCATCCCTTCTTATTATTTAAAAAAATGAATAATGATTACTAGAATAGACATGAACCTTATGATGGTCCAAAGGTCAGCCATGTTGGTCAGGGAGTTGGTCAACCATGGTTTGCCAGTGCTGTGATAAGTTATTGTGTAAAATAATGAATTTAAAGAATGTGTCTGCACTGTATGTATGTTAGCTACCAACCTAGACAGACAGTTTTAGAGGAATGATTCCATGAATGTTTGTAATCAATAGGCCAACATTCCATTCAAACAATGCAGTCAATCCACAGCCTTACACTGGCTGAAATCAGTTGATGATTATAACGAGTGCGCTGAGAGTCGGGAAGCAAGTACAGGGAGTGAGTGATTGAATAAATAAACAGAACAATAAACACGAAACACAAACAACGCACCGACATGAAACAGAGTCAATAACACCTGAGGAAAGAACCAAGGGGAGTGACAGATATAGGGAAGATAATCAAGGAGGTGATGGAGTCCAGGTGAGTGTCATGAGGTGCAGGTGCGCGAGACGATGTGACAGGTGTGTGGGATAATCAGCAGCCTGATGACCTAGAGACCGGAGAAGGAGTATAATCAGCAGCCTGATGACCTAGAGACCTAGAGAGGGAGTATAATCAGCAGCCTGATGACCTAGAGACCTAGAGAGGGAGTATAATCAGCAGCCTGATGACCTAGAGACCTAGAGAGGGAGTATAATCAGCAGCCTGATGACCTAGAGACCTAGAGAGGGAGGATAATCAGCAGCCTGATGACCTAGAGGCCGGAGAGGGAGTATAATCAGCAGCCTGATGACCTAGAGACCTAGAGAGGGAGTGTAATCAGCAGCCTGATGACCTAGAGACCTAGAGAGGGAGTATAATCAGCAGCCTGATGACCTAGAGACCTAGAGAGGGAGTATAATCAGCAGCCTGATGACCTAGAGACCTAGAGAGGGAGTATAATCAGCAGCCTGATGACCTAGAGACCGGAGAGGGAGTATAATCAGCAGCCTGATGACCTAGAGACCTAGAGAGGGAGTATAATCAGCAGCCTGATGACCTAGAGACCTAGAGAGGGAGTATAATCAGCAGCCTGATGACCTAGAGACCTAGAGAGGGAGTATAATCAGCAGCCTGATGACCTAGAGACCTAGAGAGGGAGTATAATCAGCAGCCTGATGACCCAGAGACCGGAGAGGGAGTATAATCAGCAGCCTGATGACCTAGAGACCGGAGAGGGAGTATAATCAGCAGCCTGATGACCTAGAGGCCTAGAGAGGGAGTATAATCAGCAGCCTGATGACCTAGAGACCGGAGAGGGAGTATAATCAGCAGCCTGATGACCTAGAGACCGGAGAGGGAGTATAATCAGCAGCCTGATGACCTAGAGACCTAGAGAGGGAGTATAATCAGCAGCCTGATGACCTAGAGACCTAGAGAGGGAGTATAATCAGCAGCCTGATGACCTAGAGACCTAGAGAGGGAGTATAATCAGCAGCCTGATGACCTAGAGACCTAGAGAGGGAGTATAATCAGCAGCCTGATGACCTAGAGACCTAGAGAGGGAGTATAATCAGCAGCCTGATGACCTAGAGACCGGAGAGGGAGTATAATCAGCAGCCTGATGACCTAGAGACCTAGAGAGGGAGGATAATCAGCAGCCTGATGACCTAGAGACCTAGAGAGGGAGTATAATCAGCAGCCTGATGACCTAGAGACCTAGAGAGGGAGTATAATCAGCAGCCTGATGACCTAGAGACCTAGAGAGGGAGGATAATCAGCAGCCTGATGACCTAGAGGCCGGAGAGGGAGGATAATCAGCAGCCTGATGACCCAGAGACCGGAGAGGGAGGATAATCAGCAGCCTGATGACCTAGAGACCTAGAGAGGGAGTATAATCAGCAGCCTGATGACCTAGAGACCTAGAGAGGGAGTATAATCAGCAGCCTGATGACCTAGAGACCTAGAGAGGGAGTATAATCAGCAGCCTGATGACCTAGAGACCGGAGAGGGAGTATAATCAGCAGCCTGATGACCTAGAGATCTAGAGAGGGAGTATAATCAGCAGCCTGATGACCTAGAGACCTAGAGAGGGAGTATAATCAGCAGCCTGATGACCTAGAGACCGGAGAGGGAGTATAATCAGCAGCCTGATGACCTAGAGACCTAGAGAGGGAGTATAATCAGCAGCCTGATGACCTAGAGACCTAGAGAGGGAGTATAATCAGCAGCCTGATGACCTAGAGACCTAGAGAGGGAGTATAATCAGCAGCCTGATGACCTAGAGACCTAGAGAGGGAGTATAATCAGCAGCCTGATGACCTAGAGACCTAGAGAGGGAGTATAATAAGCAGCCTGATGACCTAGAGACCTAGAGAGGGAGTATAATCAGCAGCCTGATGACCTAGAGACCTAGAGAGGGAGTATAATCAGCAGCCTGATGACCTAGAGACCTAGAGAGGGAGTATAATCAGCAGCCTGATGACCTAGAGACCGGAGAGGGAGTATAATCAGCAGCCTGATGACCTAGAGACCTAGAGAGGGAGTATAATCAGCAGCCTGATGACCTAGAGACCGGAGAGGGAGTATAATCAGCAGCCTGATGACCTAGAGACCTAGAGAGGGAGTATAATCAGCAGCCTGATGACCTAGAGACCTAGAGAGGGAGTATAATCAGCAGCCTGATGACCTAGAGACCGGAGAGGGAGTATAATCAGCAGCCTGATGACCTAGAGACCTAGAGAGGGAGTATAATCAGCAGCCTGATGACCTAGAGAGGGAGGATAATCAGCAGCCTGATGACCTAGAGACCTAGAGAGGGAGTATAATCAGCAGCCTGATGACCTAGAGACCTAGAGAGGGAGTATAATCAGCAGCCTGATGACCTAGAGACCGGAGAGGGAGTATAATCAGCAGCCTGATGACCTAGAGATCTAGAGAGGGAGTATAATCAGCAGCCTGATGACCTAGAGACCGGAGAGGGAGTATAATCAGCAGCCTGATGACCCAGAGACCGGAGAGGGAGTATAATCAGCAGCCTGATGACCTAGAGGCCGGAGAGGGAGTATAATCAGCAGCCTGATGACCTAGAGACCTAGAGAGGGAGTATAATCAGCAGCCTGATGACCTAGAGACCGGAGAGGGAGTATAATCAGCAGCCTGATGACCTAGAGACCTAGAGAGGGAGTATAATCAGCAGCCTGATGACCCAGAGACCGGAGAGGGAGTATAATCAGCAGCCTGATGACCTAGAGACCTAGAGAGGGAGTATAATCAGCAGCCTGATGACCTAGAGACCTAGAGAGGGAGTATAATCAGCAGCCTGATGACCTAGAGACCGGAGAGGGAGTATAATCAGCAGCCTGATGACCTAGAGACCTAGAGAGGGAGTATAATCAGCAGCCTGATGACCTAGAGACCTAGAGAGGGAGTATAATCAGCAGCCTGATGACCTAGAGACCTAGAGAGGGAGTATAATCAGCAGCCTGATGACCTAGAGACCGGAGAGGGAGTATAATCAGCAGCCTGATGACCCAGAGACCGGAGAGGGAGTATAATCAGCAGCCTGATGACCTAGAGACCTAGAGAGGGAGTATAATCAGCAGCCTGATGACCTAGAGACCTAGAGAGGGAGTATAATCAGCAGCCTGATGACCTAGAGACCGGAGAGGGAGTATACGTGACAATGATAGGACTTAGACAACTTGTAAATGCAACAAGTACTGATATTGTATCATGTAATAAGCACTCTCAGCTTTCCAAGAAAAGCAAAATGTAGACATTTATGGACTTACATATAATTTAGAGGCTATTTATACAGAAAATTGGTATAAAACCAGTAAATGTATTTATGAGTATATGACAATATTTAAGGTTGACAATAATTATATTACACATCACATACCTTTGTTCTGTTTTCCTGCATAAGTAAAATCAGGATTATGCTTCTACTGCCATTCATTCTAATTAGACTGGTTTGGATTTCCCCCTGACCAATATGGCTGCCATTTTCACCCCATTCTATAACTCTGAGGGTTTATGACATAGCCCCTCTAGTACATAGCCCCTCTAGTACTTTGTTCACCCCGTTCCCTCCCCAGATAGGATATGGACACGTCATAAGTCATGGCAAAAATATATTGAATTAAAGGAAATTACCTGTAAAACTACAACATTTTCTCTCAGTATCATGGCGAAATATGTAGAATAGCAAGAAATTTGCTTAAAACATTCTACATTTTCTAAGCCTCATAGCAGAATGTGGAGAATGTGTAGAATTGCAGGAAATTGTCTTTAAAACAGAAACATTTTCTCTCAGTCTCATGGCTTATTGTTTTGATCCCCTGGTTATGGGACGTTTTTGTGTTTGGTATGGTTTTATAAGTGTCTGAATTGAGAAATGTGTGGCCATTGTCTTGCTTCAAATATCATTGTCCAATATACTATATTTGAATATGCTTCAAATACGGAGTTGGAGGAGAGCAGTATAGATCCCTGTGTTAAGACTATGGAGGTGTGTTGTCATCTCCTCAAAAGCAGGAGAGAGAGAGAGGGACAGAGAGCTCTTTTGTTCACTCACCTCTTTAACTGGTAGTGTTTGACTTCCCTGCGACAGGAGTGGGTAATTCAGGAGCACTGTGTGAGGTTGTTAGATCAGTGAGGCCCAAGACAGCACTATTCTTTGCGGACCCTTGACAGCAAATATGTGGTAATGATATTGTCTCCAGCTGGGTAATAACACACAATTCAGCCTGCCACATACTGCATTTGCTGGAAAAATGGAGGGGGGAAAAAAAGAATTACACTGAAGTACTGGAGGAAAATGACAGTAGAAATGTCTTCAACCTGAAGTGTTATATTGAAAAATTCACGTGTTGCAGGACACTGCATGGGCAACAACACGTTTCCCCCCAGTATGTACAGTGCATTCAGAAAGTATTCTGACCCCTTGACATTTTCCACATTTTGTTACGTGACAGCCTTATGCTAAAATGTATTAAATACATTATTTTCTTTTCAGACACTCCCCATCCAACCTGACAGAGCTTGAGGGGATCTGCAGAGAGGAATGGGAGACAATCCCCAAATATAGGTGTGCCAAGCTTGTAGTGTCCTACCCAAGAAGACTTGAGGCTGTAATCGCTGCCAAAGGTGCTTCAACAAAGTACTGAGTAAAGGGTCTGAATACTTATTTTAATGTGATATTTCCATTTATTTTATATTTAACATTTGCAAAAATATATATATATTTTTTTGCTTCGTCATTATGGGGTATTGTATGTAGATTGATGAGGGAAAAAAGCTATTTCATCAATTATAGAATAAGGCTGTAACGTAAGAAAATGTGGAAAAGGGGTCTGAGTACTTTTCAAATGCACTGTATAGACATGGAATGCTGAATGTACTGGAAATAGACAGTGAATGCAGCATACTGTATATACTAAACATGGAATTAGCATTCTCTATTGTGCTGCCTTAGTATAGATCAGCAACTAGTGGCCCACACCCCCCTTTTGAAGGCTCTCAAATCAACTCAGTCGGGGTCTCAACTTACTGTTGCGAGTTAGAATAGTGGAATACACAATGTGCAATTTCAAAATTTGTTTATGCACCAGCAATTTTTCTCTTGTTATGTCAGTCACTGATAGTCAGTCAATTAGCCCATGTTAGCTAACAATTTTTAGATTGCTAAGTTAGTTTAACGGCCTGCTATTTAAACTTGTTATTTTGATCGAATTACCGCCTGGTGAGCGCTCATTGATTTTGTTTGTCCGTCTCAGATATCCTATTGAAAGCTGCAAACATTTCTCTCCACCCCATGGCAAAATGAGTAGAATTGCATTGAATTTGTTGAAACTTGCTTTAAAACTGCAACATTTTCTTTCCACCCCATGGCAAAACGTGTAGAATTGATACAAAATTAAGTACAAATATATATATTTTCAATTATCCGCTGTAAAGAGGGGGCCCATTTAAAATGTTTTTCTCACAATGTTGGGGGGGGGGGGCACCCCCATCAAAGTTGCCCATCTCTGGTATAGATATTCAACTTGTTCTCATCATCAAGACCTTTAATGCTATGCTTTAATAGACAGTGACGGCAGAAACAACCTTGACCTCCCTGTTAATATGCTACACTGCTATAACTGTCAACACCATCTAACTCAATGGCCAATCAGTGGTGGGCTGGGGCTCGTTCCCCCACTGTGCTGTGAAATTGTGGCATGTGATCCTTAATATGTGTGAAGTAGACAAGGCCTTTACACAATGCCCTAAGCCTCAGGGGTCTCCTCTGGCCCAGTCTATTAGCTTCCCGCTGGGGCTGGGGATGCATGGACCTGGGGCTGGGTCTTGGGCTGAGGCTGGGGATGGGGCTGTGTGGGCCTGGGGCTGCGTGGGCCTGGGGCTGCGTGGGCCTGGGTCTGGGGCTGAGACTGCATGGGCCTGGGGCTGGAGATGCATGGTTCTGAGGGTGAGGCTGCCTGGGGTTGGGGCTGCCTGGGGCTGGGGATGCATGGGGCTGGGGCTGCCTGAACTTATTCCAAGGGATAAGTTGGGATAATAGTGTTTTACGCATGCCTCCCAGACACGGGCTTGCTGTTAATCAAACTCTGAACAGAGGAAGAAAAAAAATAATACACATACACTACCGTTCAAAAGTTTGGGGTTGCTTAGAAATGTCCTTGTTTTAGAAAGAAAAGCAACTTTTTGTCCATTCAAATTACGTCAAATTAATCAGAAATACAGTGTAGACATTGTTAATGTTGTAAATGACTACTGTAGCTGGAAACGGCAGATTTTTGATTTTTTTTTAATGGAATATCTACATAGGCGTACAGAGGCTCATTATCAACAACCATCTCTCCTGTGTTCCAATGGCACGTTGTGTTAGCTAATCCAAGTTTATCATTTTAAAAGGCTAATTGATCATTAGAAAAACATTTTGCAATTATGTTAGCACAGCTGAAAACTGCTGATGCTGATTAAAGAAGCAATAAAACTGGCCTTCTTTAGACTAGTTGAGTATCTGGAGCATCAGCATTTGTGGGTTCATTTACAGGCTCAAAATGGACAGAAACAAAGACTTTCTACAAGGCCAGCATCCCGGAGTCGCCTACAAATGCTGATGCTTCAGATACTCAACTAGTCTAAAGAAGGCCAGTTTTATTGCTACTTTAATCAGAACAACAGTTTTCAGCTGTGCTAACATAATTGCAAAATGGTTTTCTAATGATCAATTAGCCTTTTAAAATGATAAACTTGGATTAGCTAACACAACATGCCATTAAGCACAGGAGTGATGGTTGCTGATAATGGGCCTCTGTACGCCTATGGAGATATTCCATTAAAAGTCAGCCGTTTCCAGCTCCAATAGTCATTTACAACATTAACAATGTCTACACTGTATTTATGATCAATTTGATGTTATTTTAATGGACCAAAAAGTTGCTTTTCTTTAAAAAACAAGGACATTTCTAAGTGACCAAAAACTTTTGAATGGTAGTGTATATACACATTTATTTATCCACCAATGGCATTGCCACATGTTTAGCTACTGCTTGGTGTATGCAGTCCTAAAGGCAAATAATACAGTTAAGAATGATATGTTTTGATATGAATCAGATAAGACTGTGGTGGTGATGTATTGGACCTGTATACTGCACGTCTGTTGTGGTGATGTATTGGACCTGTATACTGCACGTCTGTGCTGGTGATGTATTGGACCTGTATACTGTACGTCTGTGGTGGTGATGCATTGGACCTGTATACTGTACGTCTGTGGTGGTGATGTATTGGACCTGTATACTGTACGTCTGTGGTGGTGATGTATTGGACCTGTATACTGCACGTCTGTTGTGGTGATGTATTGGACCTGTATACTGTACGTCTGTGGTGGTGATGTATTGCACCTGTATACTGTACGTCTGTGGTGGTGATGTATTGGACCTGTATACTGTACGTCTGTGTTGGTGATATATTGGACCTGTATACTGTACGTCTGTGGTGGTGATATATTGGACCTGTATACTGTACGTCTGTGATGGTGATGTATTGGACCTGTATACTGTACGTCTGTGGTGGTGATGTATTGGACCTGTATACTGTACGTCTGTGGTGGGGATGTATTGGACCTATATACTGTACGTCTGTGGTGGTGATGTATTGGACCTGTATACTGTACGTCTGTGGTGGTGATGTATTGGACCTGTATACTGCACGTCTGTGATGGTGATATATTGGACCTGTATACTGTACGTCTGTGCTGGTGATGTATTGGACCTGTATACTGTACGTCTGTGGTGGTGATGTATTGGACCTGTATACTGTACGTCTGTGCTGGTGATGTATTGGACCTGTATACTGTACATCTGTGGTGGTGATGTATTGGACCTGTATACTGTACGTCTATGCTGGTGATGTATTGGACCTGTATACTGTACGTCTGTGGTGGTGATGTATTGGACCTGTATACTGCACGTCTGTGTTGGTGATATATTGGACCTGTATACTGTACGTCTGTGGTGGTGATATATTGGACCTATATACTGTACGTCTGTGCTGGTGATGTATTGGACCTGTATACTGTACGTCTGTGGTGGTGATGTATTGGACCTGTATACTGTACGTCTTTGGTGGTGATGTATTGGACCTATATACTGTACGTCTGTGCTGGTGATGTATTGGACCTGTATACTGTACGTCTGTGGTGGTGATGTATTGGACCTATATACTGCACGTCTGTGTTGGTGATATATTGGACCTGTATACTGTACGTCTGTGCTGGTGATGTATTGGACCTGTATACTGTACGTCTGTTGTGGTGATGTATTGGACCTGTATACTGCACGTCTGTGTTGGTGATATATTGGACCTGTATACTGTACGTCTGTGGTGGTGATGTATTGGACCTGTATACTGTACGTCTGTGGTGGTGATGTATTGGACCTATATACTGCACGTCTGTGGTGGTGATGTATTGGACCTATATACTGTACGTCTGTGGTGGTGATGTATTGGACCTATATACTGCACGTCTGTGGTGGTGATGTATTGGACCTATATACTGCACGTCTGTGGTGGTGATGTACTGGACCTTTATACTGTACGTCTGTGGTGGTGATGTATTGGACCTATATACTGTACGTCTGTGGTGGTGATGTATTGGACCGTCAGTGGCTAATTTCAGTTGATTTATTTTTCTCTGACCAATGAATAGAAAACCCCAATAGACTATAATTGTGCCAAAAGGATCACAGTAAGTAGCGTAGTCTAGTGGTTACCGATCAACAGCATAACAAAGGACTTCCGTCTTGAAACTTCCCCAACTCCATACACAGGGATCGTAGTGGAGAAAGGGTATCAATGGCTATCCCCAGGCAGATACTGAGGCCACCAATCGCTTCATCAAGCTCGTCCTGCAACCTGCCTTTTCTCTCCTCAAAGTCCACGCAGTGTTCATGATCTTCGATCCCAGCCCCGGCACTTCCTAGCCCCCAGCCCAGCCCCAGCCCAGCCCCGGGACTGAGGCAGCAGCCGCTGTAGAACAGCAGATAGAAGGAGAGCGTCCCCTGCCTTGCTCATTTATTATACTGAGAAAAGCGTTGTGAAAGGAGAAAATAAATTAGAATGCAATGTAAAATGCAGCCTTGATACTGTATGGTTAGAAGAAGAAGGCAGGCACATTGAAATGGAGGAATCATTTCTTTTCTCTCGCTCATGAGGTGAACCAGGTGATTAAATGGATTCAATCACAGCAGCTCAGATTTGCATAACACAGACCGATGACCTTAAGTGATTGAATTTGGTTGGAAGAAAATAAAATGAATTTCGAAATGAACAAATGATTACAGGCAACATCCGCACTGAGCTAAAGGCTAGAGCTGCCGCTTTCAAGGAGCGGGACTCTAACCTGGAAGCTAATAAGAAATTACGCTATGCCCTCTGACGAACCATCAAACAGGCAAAGAATCAGTACAGGACCAAGATCGAATTGTACTACACCGGCCCTTACGCTCGTCGGATGTGGCAGGGCTTGCAAACCATTACAGACTACAAAGGGAAGCACAGCCGAGAGCTGCCCAGTGACATGAGCCTACCAGACTAGCTAAACTACTTCTATGCTCGCTTCGAGGCAAATAATACTGAAACATGCATGAGAGCACCAGCTGTTCCGGAACACCTTGTGACCACGCTCTCCGCTGCCGATGTGAGTAAGACCTTTTAAACAGGTCAACATTCACAAGGCCGCAGGGCCAGACGAATTACCAGGACGTGTACTGGAGCATGCACTGACCAACTGGCAAGTGTCTTCACTGACATTTTCAACCTCTCCCTATCCGAGTCTCTAATACCAACATGTTTTAAGCAGACCACCATAGTGCCTGTGCCCAAGAACACTAAGGTAACCTGCCTAAATGACTATCGACCCGTAGCACACATCTGTAGCCATGAAGAGCTTTGAAAGGCTGGTCATGGCTCACATCAACACCATTATCCAGAAATGCTAGACCCACTCCAATTTGCATACCGCCCCAACAGATCCACAGATGATTCTATCTCTATTACACTCCACAATGCCCTTTCCCACCTGGACAAAAGGAATACCTATTTGAGAATGCTAGTCATTGACTACAGCTCAGCGTTCAACACCATAGTGCCCTTAAAGCTCATCAATAAGCTAAGGACCCTGGGACTAAACTAGAGGTCGACCAATAATGATTTTTCAACGCCGATACCGATTATTGGATGACCAAAAAAAGCCGATACAGATTAATCGGCCGATTTAAAAAAATAAAATAAAATGTATTTGTAATAATGACAATTACAACAATACTGAATGAACACTTATTTTAACTTAATATAATACATCAATAAAATCAATTTAGCCTCAAATAAATAATGAAACATGTTCAATTTGGTTTAAATAATGCAAAAACAAAGTGTTGGAGAAGAAAGTAAAAGTGCAATATGTGCCATGTAAGAAAGCTAACGTTTAAGTTCCTTGCTCAGAACATGAGAACATATGAAAGCTGGTGGTTCCTTTTAACATGAGTCTTCAATATTCCCAGTTAAGAAGTTTTAGGTTGTAGTTATTATAGGACTATTTCTCTCTATACGATTTGTATTTCATATACCTTTGACTATTGGATGTTCTTATAGGTACTTTAGTATTGCCAGTGTAACAGTATAGCTTCTGTCCCTCTCCTCGCTCCTACCTGGGCTCGAACCAGGAACACATCGACAACAGCCACCCTCGAAGCAGCGTTACCCATGCAGAGCAAGGGGAACAACTACTCCAAGTCTCAGAGCGAGTGACGTTTGAAACGCTATTAGCGCGCACCCGCTAACTAGCTAGCCATTTCACATCGGTTACACCAGCCTAATCTTGGGAGTTGATAGGCTTGAAGTCATAAACAGTGCAATGCTTGAAGCACAGCGAAGAGCTGCTGGCAAAACGCACGAAAGTGCTATTTGAATGAATGTTTACGAGCCTGCTGCTGCCTACCACCGCTCAGTCAGACTGCTCTATCAAATCATAGACTTAATTATAACATAATAACACACAGAAATACGAGCCGTAGATCATTAATATGGTCTAATCCGGAAACTATCATCTCGAAAACTAAACGTTTTTTCTTTCAGTGAAATACGGAACCGTTCCGTATTTTATCTAACGGGTGGCATCCCTAAGTCTAAATATTCCTGTTACATTGCACAACCTTCAATGTTATGTCATAATTACGTAAAATTCAGGCAAATTAGTTCGCAACGAGCCAGGCGGCCCAAACTGTTGCATATACCCTGACTCTGCGTGCAATGAACGCAAGAGAAATTACACAATTTCACCTGGTTATTATTGCCTGCTAACCTGGATTTCTTTTAGCTAAATATGCAGGTTTAAAAATATATACTTCTGTGTATTGATTTTAAGAAAGGCATTGATGTTTATGGTTAGGTACAGTCGTGCAACGATTGTGCTTTTTTCGCAAATGCGCTTTTGTTAAATCATTCCCCGTTTGGCGAATTCAGCTGTCTTTGTTAGGAAGAAATAGTCTTCACAGTTCACAACGAGCCAGGCGGCCCAAACTGCTGCATATACCCTGACTCTGTTGCAAGAGAAGTGACACATTTTCCCTAGTTAACAGAAATTCATGTTAGCAGGCAATATTAACTAAATATGCAGGTTTAAAAATATATACTTGTGTATTGATTTTAAGAAAGGCATTGATGTTTATGGTTGGAGCAACATGTACCTAAGCGATTATATGCAACGCAGGACAGGCTAGATAAACTAGTAATATCATCAACCATGTGTAGTTAACTAGTGATAATGATTGATTGATTGTTTTTTATAAGTTTAATGCTAGCTAGCAACTTACCTTGGCTTCTTACTGCAGTCGTATAACAGGCAGGCTCCTCATGGAGTGCAATGTAAAGCAGGTGGTTAGAACGTTGGACTAGTTAACAGTAAGGTTGCAAGATTGAATCCCCGAGCTGACAAGGTAAAAATCTGTCGTTCTGCCCCTGAAAAAGGCAGTTAACCCACCGTTCCTAGGCCGTCATTGAAAATAAGAATGCGTTCTTAACTGACTTGCCTAGTTAAATAAAGGTCTAAAAAAAATAAAAAATAATAAAAATAGGCCAAATCGGCGGCCAAATATACCGATTTCCGATTGTTATGAAAACTTGAAATCAGCCCTAATTAATCGCCATTCCGATTAATCGGTCGACCTCTAGACTAAACACCTCCCTCTGCAACTGGATCCTGGACTTCCTGACGGGCCGCCCCCAGGTGGTAAGGGTAGGTAACAACACATCCGCCGCGCTGATCCTCAACACAGGGGCCCCTCAGGGGTGCGTGCTCAGTCCACTCCTTTGCTCCCTGTTCACTCATGACTGCACGACCAGGCACAACTCCAACACCATTATTAAGTTTGCCGATGACACAACAGTGGTAGGCCTGATCACCGACAACGACGAGACAGTCTATAGGGAGGAGGTAAGAGACCTGGCCGTGTGGTGCCAGGACAACACGAGATGCTTATGGACTACAGGAAGAAGAGGACAGAGCACACCCCCATTCTCATCGACGGAGCTGCAGTGGAGCAGGTTGAGAGCTTCAAATTCCTTGGTGTCCACATCACCATCAAACTAACATGGTCCAAGCACACCAAGACAGTCATGAAGAGGGCACGACAAGGCCTATTCCCCCTCAGGAGATTGAAAACATCTGGCATGGGTCCTCAGATCCTCAAAAGGTTCTACAGCTGCAACATCGAGAGCATCCTGACTGGTTGCATCACTGCCTTGAATGGCAACTGCTCGGCCTCCAAACCTAAGGCACTACAGAGGGTAGTGCGAACGGCCCAGTACATCACTGGGGCCAAACTTCCTGCCATCCAGGACCACTATACAGGCGGTGTCAGAGGAACACCCTAAAAATTGTCAAAGACTCCAGCCACCCTAGTCAAAGACTGTTCTCTCTGCTACCACAGGGCAAGCAGAACCAGAGCGCCAAGTCTAGGTCCAAGAGGCTTCTAAGCAGCTTCTACCCCCTAGCCATAAGACTCCTGAACATCTAATCAAATGGCTACCCAGACTATTTGCATTGCCCCCCCCCCCTTTTACACCGCTGCTACTCTCTGTTGTTATCATCTGTGCATAGTCACTTTAATAACTCTACCTACATGAACATATTACCTCAACTAACCGATGCCCCCGCACATTGACTCTGTATCGGTACCCCCCTGTATATTGTCTCACTATTGTTATTTTACTGCTGCTCTTTACTTGTTAATTTTATTTCTTATTCTTATTCGTATTTTTTTAATCTGCATTGTTGGTTAGGGGCTTGTAAGTAAGCATTTCACTGTAAGGGTTACACCTGTTGTATTCGGCGCATGTGACATAACATTTGATTTGAGTATAACAGCACATTAAGATGTGAATGAAGATTAGCCAAAGTTAATGCAAACTACAGTGCCTTCGGAAAGTATTCAGACCCCTTGACTTTTTCCACATTTTGTTACGGTACAGCCTTATTCTAAAATTGATTAAATAATTTTTTCCCCCTCATAAATCTACACACAATACCCCATAATGACAAAGCTAAAACAGGTTTTTAGAAAGTTTTGCTAGTTTATAGAATAAAAAAACAGAAATATCAAATATACATAGTATTCAGACCCTTTACTCAGTACTTTGTTGAAGCACATTTGGCAGCGACTACAGCATTGAGTCTTCTTGGGTATGACGCTACAAGCTTGGCATACCTGTATTTGGGGAGTTTCTCCCATTCTTCTCTGCAGATCCTCTTAAGCTCTGTCAGGTTGTTGGGGAGTGTTGCTGCACAGCTATTTTCAGATCTCCAGAGATGTTCGATCGGGTTCAAGTCCAGGCTCTAGCTGGGCCACCCAAGGACATTCAGAGACTTGTCCCAAAGTCACTCCTGCATTGTTTTGGCTGTGTGCTTAGGGTCATTGTCCTGTTGGAAGGTGAATTTTTGCCCCAGTCTGAGGTCCTGAGCGCTCTGGAGCAGGTTTTCATCAAGCATCTCTCTTTACTTTGATCCATTTAATCTTTGCCTCAATCCCAGTCCCTGCCTCTGAAAAACATCCCCATAGCACGATGCTGCCACCACCATGCTTCACAGTAGGGATGGTGCAAGGTTTCCTCCAGACGTGACACTTGGTATTCAGGCCAAAGAGTTCAATCTTGGTTTCATCAGACCAGAGAATCTTGTTTCTCATGATCTGAGAATCTTTAGGTGCCTTGAGGCAAACTGCAGGTGGGCTGTCATGTGCCTTTTACTGAGGAGTGGCTTCCATCTGGCCACTCTACCATAAAGGCCTGATTGGTGGAGTGCTGCAGAGATGGGAAAACCTACCAGAAGGACAACCATCTCCACAGAGGAACTCTGGAGCTCTGTCAGAGTGACCATCGGGTTCTTGGTCACCTCCCTGACCAAGGCCCTTCTCCCCTGATTGCTCAGTTTGGCCGGGCGGCCAGCTCTAGGAAGAGTCTTGGTGGTTCCAAACTTCTTCCATTTAAGAATGATGGAGGCCACTGTGTTTATTGGGAACCTTCAATGCTGCAGAAATGTTTTGATATCCTTCCCCAGATCTGTGCCTTGACACAATCCTCTCGGAGCGCTACGGACAATTCCTTCGACCTCATGGCTTGGTTTTTGCTGTGACATGCACTGTCAACTTTTGGACCTTATATAGACAGGTGCCTTTTCAAATCATGTCCAATGAATTGAATTTACCACAGGTGGACTCCAATAAAGTTGTAGAAACATCTCAAGGATGATCAATGGAAACAGGATGCACCTGAGCTCAATTTCGAGTCTCATAGCAAAGGGTCTGAATACTTATGTAAATAAGGTATTTCTGTTTTATAAATTTGGTAAAATTTCAGAAAACCTGTTTTCGCACTGTCATTATGGGGTAGATTACTGAGGCATTTTTTCATATTTAATCTATTTTAGAGTAAGGCTGTAACGTAACAAAATTTGGAAAAAGTCAAGGGGTCTGAATACTTTCCGAATGCACTGTATATTTCCTTACATACGTTTCATGGCTATATGCTATTGGCTGTACTCAGTCAGCTGACATGCATTGGAGGAAGAAGCTCCTCCCTGAGTGGTTGTTTTGTTATCTGCCAGTGATGTAACACTAATGGCTGTGCACATTCCCCATGATTGGCAGTGACCACTATGTCTGAACACTGCGGGAGGGGAAAAAGCAATTTCATGGTTCATTCTGTGGTTAATGCGCTGCTGTAATCTTTTGAGAGTCCTGTCTTTTTGTTTAATTTTCACAGAATAAAGGGTTGAACTATCTTAGCTCAGTCCAATTAATCACCGGGCTAAAAGGTGCTGGGAGGCCAACCGGTGGGACTGGGTGCAGGTAACAAGTTGTGATTGCCGAGGGTGATATTGTGAAAGACAAAGGATGAGGGAGAGTGCCTTAGAGAAAGAGTGATAGAGTCAGTTTATAAGACAAGGTTATGCCTTTTGATATGTGGTGTGTGTGTGTGTGTGTGTGTGTGTGTGTGTGTGTGTGTGTGTGTGTGTGTGTGTGTGTGTGTGTGTGTGTGTGTGTGTGTGCGCAGTTAGGTAAGCCTCTCTAATTGCAGGGAGGTGCATTAGCTCTCAACCACATCTCCCTGTCTTTGTTTTCCTCTCTGTCTTCTGGGCCCAGAAGACAATCAGACCATAAGGGTCATTTTCTGCAACAGCTCACCTCCCTTCTCCAAGCCAGACAACCTCATGCTCGGTAGGAGCGTTAAATTAACACTTGACGTCTGCAAGGCTCAACCCTGATGAGGCTGGGCGGAAAGAAATGTTGGAAAACAAACACTTCATCATTTCTGATTCATTTCGTCCTCCAATCGAGAGACATAGACTCACCTGGAGGGCTGTGTGGCTTTGGGCTGCTCTGATTACCGTCCCCTGCCTCCCACCTCTGCTCCCAGAGGATCCAGTTGCCCCACTGTCTCTCTATGGCCAGAGTTGAGAGGATGAGACCAGGTAAGACAAGTAGGGTTGTCTGATTACACCATGAGCCACAGAGTGGAGCTGTACCACCACCATGGTGAGGTAATCATGTGCTGGGTATCAGGATACGGCTGGAGGTAATTGTTTCCTTTACACCTGTTGGGCTCATCTCAATTAGCCATCCATAAGTCATGCCTCCCCTGGCTTGTAGGAACTAGAGACTATAGAGAAAGTTTATGCTCGGTCAGGTCAGGTGTTCAATATGGAATAAGTTCAGATTGTGTGTCTACTTTTTGATTTCCTTTTGACTAATGTTTCCAGACAAAAACTATTGCCAAAACAACAGCAGTGTACTCAAAGACGTCTCTTCTAAGTTTTGTTATTAGGATGTTAATACGCTATATATTATTGTGGCAGACCAGGGGGTTTGGTCAAGACGTTTACATAGATCAGACACGGACAGAGTGTGATTAGCTCGGTTTCAAGGGTTTTTGTTAAATAATAAATAAAAAAAAAGAAAAGAACAGGTCTCCCCCATGAGACCCTCTCCGGGATACCTTCTCCTGGGCCCCGGGTCTTCGTGTATCCTGTCGGGCACACAAACTCAACTCCCTCGGCTTAGCTCGGGTAACCGAATCCAACCCCATGGAAGTCACCTCACTTCCCCTAGTCCTCTCCCTATGTGCTGCCCTTCTGGCAGCTTTATTGGCCTCTCACAGCTGGTGACCAATCTGCCCTTGATTACTCACCAGCTCCCAATCAGCCCCAATTAGTCCTGTCCGGAGCGCCCGTCGAGACCTGGCACGTCCAGCAGATGGAGCCACCACCTCGTGATGTATACTCCATCTGTTACCAGGCCTCGACGAGTCTCCCCCTGGTGGCTGACCTGCTGTACGCCCCCCCCCCCCCCAGTGCAACATCTGTCTCCCTTCTCGATAGGGCATCCGCATTTCCATGCTTCACCCCTGACCTGTGCACAACAGAAAAAGAGAAGCGTTGAAGGGACAAGAACCACCTGGTGACCCGATCGTTTGTGTCCTTTCCCCTGGTCATCCAGACCAGGGGAGCATGGTCCGTGACCAGGGTGAAGTGGGTACCTAGAAGGTAATACTTGAGTGTCTAGTGCCCACTTCACCGCTAGACACTTTCTCTACGATAGAGCATTTATTTTCCCTCGGCATCAGCTTTCGGCTGATGTACATGATGGGGTGCTCCTCCCCCTCGTGTACCTGGGACAGAACGGCACCTAGTCCCGTATCACATGCGTCCGTCTGGACCACCATCGGCACCTGGAAATCGGGCGTTACGAGAATCGGATGGGAGCACAGCGCTTCCTTCAGACTGTTGAACGCCGTTTCTGTCTCGTCCGTCCATTTCACTGTTTTCGGGAGGCAGGCCCTGATTAGATCGGTGAGGGGGGAAGCTATAGCCGCAAAGTTCTGGATAAACCGGCTATAGTATCCTGCCAGTCCCAGGAAGGACTTGACCTGCGTCTTGGTGCGTGGAACGGGCCAGAACCTTCCTCTCCTGAGGCTTGACGTTCCCCCGTCCGATCAAATATCCCAGGTACTCTACCTCCTCAAACCCTAGCTTGCATTTCTTGGGGTTTGCAGTCAACCCGGCTTGCCTGAGCACGTCCAGCACCGCCTGGAGGCACGTCAGGTGCTCTTCCCAACCTTGGCTGTGGATGATGATATCATCCAGATATGCCGCTAAGTACTGCTGGTGGGGTCGAAGCACTCTGTTCATCAGCCGTTGGAATGTGGGTGGGGCTTCGTAGAGACCGAACGGGAGCACCCTGTACTGATACAACCCGTCTGGTGTAGAAAACGCTGTCTTCTCCCGGGAGGAGGCTGCCAACGGTACCTGCCAATAACCTTTGGTCAGGTCAAGGGTGCTGATGTACTGGGCTTTTCCCCAATCGGTCGATGAGCTTGTCCACCCTCGGCATGGGATATGTGTAGAACAAGCTGATGCCGTTCACCCCCCGGAAATCATTACAGAAGTGGAGGCTACCCTCTGGTTTTGGCACCAACACGATGGGGCTGCACCATGCACTGTGGGACTCTTCCACGACCCCATCCTCAGCATAGCCTCCACTTCCTGTTTCACGGCCTCCCGTCGGGCCTCCGGAATCCGATAGGGCCTCTTTCGTACCGTTTCCCCGGGCCGGGTACGGATGTGGTGTTCAATGAGGGTCGTGCGGCCCGGCTTCTCGGAGAAGACCGCCGTGTTCCGATCGACGAGCTCCCTGAGCTCTTGCTTCTGGGCCGGGTCGAGGTACTCATTGCTCGGGACCTCCACTGGTACCGTGGGTGTCCTGGGTCCCGACCATAACACGGCCAAGGCTGTCCTCTCGTGCCACTTCTTCAACAGGTTCACGTGGTAAATCTTTTGGGGTTTCCGTCTCCCCGGTTGCTGTACGCGGTAATTGACAGGTCCCAGCTTCTCGATCACCTCGTATGGTCCGTGCCATGTTACCAGGAACTTACTTTCGGCCCTGGGGATCAAGACCAACACCCTGTCTCCCACCTGGAATTCTTGGGGCTGGGCTCCCCGATTGTAGACCTGGGCTTGGGCGCGTTGGGCCTTCTCCATATGTTCCCTCACGACTGGCCATATGGCTGTCATCCGCTCCCGCATCGTCTCCACGTGCTCTACCATGCTGCGTAAGGGGGTCGGTTGGGCTTCCCACACCTCCTTGGTGAGGTCCAGTAGGCCGCGTGGCCTCCTCCCATAGAGGAGTTCGAACGCGGAAAACCCAGTGGAGGATTGGGATACTTCTCGGATTGAGAACATTAGGTGGGGTAGTAGCTGGTCCCAGTTCTTCCCGTCCTGCTCGATGACCTTCCGCAGCATCTGTTTGAGCGTTTTATTAAAGCGCTCGACGAGCCCATCCGTCTGCGGGTGAAAAACGGAGGTCCGGATCTGCTTGATCTGCACGAGGGCACACAACTCTTTCATGAGGCGGGACATAAACTCTGTACCTTGGTCTGTCAGGATCTCATTAGGGATGCCCCCCTTGCTAAAGAGGTGGAACAGCTCCCGGGCGATTCCCTTGGACACCGCCGCCCGTAGGGGAATGGCCTCGGGATACCGGGTGGCATAGTCCACTATTACCAAGATGTACCTGTGTCCTCGTGCAGTCTTTACCAGGGGTCCCACTATGTCCATGACGATGCGTTCAAAGGGCACCCCGCCTGCCTTCCCTGTAGCTCAGTTGGTAGAGCATGGTGTTTGCAACACCAGGGTTGTGGGTTCGATTCCCACGGGGGGCCAGCACAGGAAAAAAATGTATGAAATGTATGAAATTGTATGAAATGTATGCATTCACTACTGTAAGTCGCTCTGGATAAGAGCGTCTGCTAAATGACTAAAATGTAAAATGTAAAAATGATTATTGGCAGGGGGACCAGAGGGTTTCGGAAGTGTGCTTTCGGGGCAGTGAGTTGACACTCCGGGCAGCTGCGACAGTAGTCTACCACGGCCCTCCTTATCCCGGGCCAGTGGAACCGGGCGGCGATCTGTTCCCGGGACTTCTTCATTCCCAGGTGCGCCCCCAACAGGTGGGTGTGGGCCAGCTGAAGAACGGTTCCTACGTACTGTCGGGGCAGCAACAATACCTCTCGAAGTTCCCTCTGTTGGCGCGACACCTGATACAAAAGGTTATTCTTAATTTGGAAATGGGGGTATCGCCACTCACTCACCCCCGGAAGTAGCTGTCCATCCACCGCTATCACTTGGGCGGCGGCAGCTTTCAAATTCGGATCCTCCCACTGGGCCGTCCCGAATTGTCCCCTCAGTTGGCCCCCCTAGAAATCGAGGAGGGGGAGGCTGGGCTCCTCTTCCAGTGGTTCCCCAGGGGGTTTGGGTTCTGGCTCCCCCTCCGACTCCGGACCCATAGAGTTAGGTTGGTTAACAGGTGGCTTCTGGGCCGCACAGGCGATGGGTCGTCCCCGCTCTCTTCTTCGGCCAGCTCGTACTTTCTTCCTCAACTCGTGCCCCCATAGGGCCGCGAACAGCGGACAATCCCATCCCACTAGGAGAGGTACCGGCAGCTCTGGTACTGCACCCACCATCATCTGACAGCTCCCCTGTGGCGTCACGATGTTGGTCCATATGGTCTGATACCGTTTTGTGTCACCGTGAACACAGGAAATGGACATCTTCCTACCCCGTTCGGTCTCCTGGTTCAGCAGGCTCGTGGTTACGAATGTAACCATGCTGCCGGAGTCTAATAGCGGTTCCGTGTCGTGTCCATCAACCTTCACCGGGACCATGGGTGCAATTGACTCGTGTTGCGCCCAACAGGAGGTGACCCTCCTCGCCTCCGGGGCTAGCTGATGGCTTCGACTCCTCTCGTGCCGGGCAATTCCAGGCAATGTGCCCCTGGGCGCCACACTCAAAACACCTCTTTTGGTCTCCATCTACCTGGGGTCGTCGGTGTCGGGTCGGCCCTACCCCCGCCGTCTCTCCACGGGTTTGCGGTCCTTTGGCCCTACCGACTGTCGGTTCGGGGTACACTGCGGTTGGGCTGTCCTTCCGTCCCTTCGGACGGGTCGCCAATTCGTCCCGGCTCCCACTCAGCAGTGCCTGAGTGTTCTTCTGTGTCTCCACTGCTTCCAGGAGGCCCTCCAAGGTCTGGGGTGCGCATAAACTCGCTGCCCTCTTCATGTCATGGGGTAGCGCCCGTAAGAAGCGATCCAGGACCACTTTGTCAAGGATGGATAGGGTGGATACGTTGGTGAGGAGCCATGCCCTGGTGACGCGCAGTAAGTCGCTCATCTGGGCTCGGCGGGAGGCGTCGGGTACGAACCTCTAGTCGTGGAACCATTGAGCCCGATGGGCCAGGCTGTACCCGTAGTAGCTGAGTATCTCCCGTTTGAGTCTGTCGTAGTTATCCGCGTGTTCGTCGTTCAGGTCCCAATAGGCCTTTTGGACATTCCCAGAGAGGAACGGGGCCAGCAGACTTGCCCACTGCGGCCTTGGCCATCCTTCCCGTAGTGCTGTCCATTCAAATGTACAGAGGTATGTTTCGAGGTCATCGTCTTCCTTTAGCTTGATTAAAAACTGGTTGGGATGTGATCCAGGAGAAGCTCCTCCTTGCAGCTTCCTGACTTCCTCAACGAGGCGGACGTTTTGTAGTCGCTGTTCCTCCAGCGTTCGTTCCTGAACCGCCTGTTGTGCTTGTTGGGCCTGGACGAACTGAGCTATCAACTCGTCCATGCTGATACTGTGTAAACGTCAACCCTGATCTGACCACGTTATCAGAGTGCCCACATTCTCCACCACTTGTGGCATACCAGGGGGTTTGGTCAAGACGTTTACATAGATCAGACACGGACAGAGTATGATTAGCTCAGTTTCAAGGGTGTTTATTAAATAATAAATCAACAAAGAAAAGAACAGGTCTCCTCCATGATACAGGGTGGCAGCGTAGCCTAGTGGTTAGTGTGTTTGACTATTAACTGGAAGGTTGCAAGTTAAAATCCCCAAACTGAAAAGGTACAGATCTGTCATTCTGCCCCTGAACAAGGCAGTTAACCCACTGTTCCTAGGCTGTCATTGAAAATAAGAATTTGTTCCAAACTGACTTGCCTAGTTAAATAAAGGTAAAAAAATATATAATCATAAATCAACAAAGAAAAGAACAGGTCTCCCCCATGATACGAGGCGGCAGCGTAGCTTAGTGCGTTGGACTAGTAACCTGAAAGGTTGCAAGTTCAAATCCCCAAACTCCTGGGCTTCGGATCTTCCTGTATCCTGTCGGGCACACAAACTCAACTCCCTCGGCTTAGCTTATCCAACCCCATGGAAGTCCTCTCCCTGTGTGCTGCCCTTCTGGCAGCTTTATGGGCCTCGCACAGCTGGTGAGCAATCCGCCCTTGATTACTCACCAGCTCCCAATCAGCCCCAATTAGTCCTTTCCGGAGTGCCCGTCGAGACCTGGCACGTCCAGCAGATGGAGCCACCACCTCGTGATGTATACTCCATCTGTTACCAGGCCTCGATGAGTCTCCCCCTGGTGGCTGACCTGCTGTACACCACAATATTATATATATATATATATATATATATATAAAAGTATATGGACATCCCTTCAAATTAGTGGATTTGGCTATTTCAGCCTCACCCGTTGCTGACAGGTGTGTAAAATCGCATACACAGCTATGCAATCTCCATAGACAAACAATGGCAGTAGAATGGCCTTACTGAAGAGCTCAGTGACTTTAAACGTGGCACCGTCATAGGATGCCACCTTTCCAAAAAGTCAGTTTCTCAAATTTCTGTCCTGGTAGAGCTTCCCCGGTCAACTGTAAGTGCTGTTATTGTGAAATGAAAACATCTAGGAGCAACAACGTGAAATGGTAGGCCACACAAGCTCACAGAACAGGACCGCAGAGTGCTGAATCGCGTAGTGCGTCAAAAAAGTTCCAAACTGCCTCTAGAAGCAATGTCAATACAAGAACTGTTCATCGGGATCTTCATGAAATCAGTTTCCATGGCTGAGCAGCCACACACAAGCCCAAGATCAGCTCGCTGCCATTGGACTTTTGAGCAGTGGAAACGCATTCTCTGGAGTGATGAATCACGCTTCACCATCTGGCAGTCTGACGACAAATCTGGGTTTGGCAGATGCCAGAAGAACGCTACCTGCCCCAATGCATAGTGCCAACTGTAAAGTTTGGTGGAGGAGGAATAATGGTCTGGGGCTGTTTTTTATGGTTCAGGCTCCTTAGTTTCAGTGAAGGGAAATCTTAATGCTACAGCCTACAATGACATTCTAGACAATTCTGTGTTTCCAACTTTGTGGCAACAGTTGGGGAAGGCCCTTTCCTGTTTCATCATGACAATGCCCCCGTGCACAAAGCGAGGTCCATATAGAAATGGTTTGTTGAGATCGGTGTGGAAGAACTGTTGTTCACCGGAGATCAACAGAACACTGAAGCTTGAAGCTTCACACTGAACAACATCATGATGCTATTTAAAGCCTTCTTCAACTCTTCCCCTCAGCGAGTTTTCACAGTGTGTGTTGCATTATTTGTGTTATCTCTTTTGTTATGGGAATGATTATTTGTTTACATGAGAGGGTTTGGAGGTTTGGTGATCTGAGAAAAATTGCACAAAAAAAGTACTTCAGATAGGAATTACTTTAATTAGTGTGCTCTTAAATGTGGAACGCTGTCCTATAATGTTTTTGTTTACCTCGGGGGGCTGATCTGTGCTCTGTGACTACGTGTGGGGGCGGCCCATTGGCAGGTTAAAATCACTTGTAATGCCAGAGATCATCATTATGAGATTACAATTGGTCAATGTTGAGTAACAATCAACAATCAACACAGCTCTGGGCAGACACTTCACAAGCCTGGTGTGTGTGTGTGTGTGTGTGTGTAGGGCTTATTTTTGGTGTAGTGATTCTATAAGTGTGTGAGTGTGTTTTCCGGCGTGATAATGTAAATGTGTGTGCAAATGTTTATCAGTGGGGACTGGCTTTTCCTAATCTGTCTCGACATTATGTGTTGGAATATGTTCCATGACAAACGTGAGAGCCAATTATAAGAATGTGCTGGTGTCCTCGGTTATCAAGGCAAGTGATTATATTTCACAGGAAGATAATATCCAGGTAAATTAAGGTTTCTATTTAATTTAGACCCAATTGTCGCCAAATCTCCATTTCAGATCGTCTAACAATTGAGATCTTATCAAGGATTAGAGTGGAGATATTACCCCTCATTTTAAATATGCATATCTGCCTACCATTCACATCTTAAGAATCCACACTTACAATTAAAAACTCGAAAGGCTCAAAAATATTTAAAAAATACATCAAATTAAAATCATGAAGTTTGCAGGGGAAACTTGACAGTCCGTTGGGAGGAGCATTCACTTTAAGAGTCCTTGAGAGCCACAGAGTGAGAGCTTGTGTGTGCCAATGAGAAAGAGAGGGGGGGGCGAGGGAGAAAGAGGCGAAGCTGAGAAATGGTGAAATGGGAGTTGTGCTCGTCAGGTGATTGCGTGACAAAGTTTAACGTTGCGTTTGTTTAACAAGGATCTCTTCCCAGACTCTCCCCCACCTCCTCTCTGTGCTACAGCTAAGCTCCAGCTTCTGAAGTGGAGACACTTGAGATGCTGAAAGTGACAACATCCTAACATAAGCTGAGGGGAAACAGCTGAGGGGAAACAGAAAGTCAGTGCTCACCCCCAACCAATCCCTCCTCTCACCCACCCCTCACCCCCTACTCCAACTCCCAGCAGCCCACACTGTAGCCATGCTGAGTAGCTGTGACACCCTGGCATGGTCTCCACAATATGAAAGTTACAGGTAGAGATTAGGGAAGGTGATTGCTAATGATCCAAAAGAGACGGAGGAGGTAAGGAGGTAAGGGAATCTCTTTCCGCCGTGGCCATGATTGTTCCCCCCTCGGTTCCCAGTCGCAGGTGCCTCCAAACAGAGCTGGAACCATGTAATCCGCCCAAATCCAGCCTCTTCCGAGGAGTGTAAACCAGGAATGTTTCATGGGGTCAATGGATTATACAGAATTCATGGTGGTAGCTTGGCTTGAGAGGCAGAATTAGAGGAGAAAAAGGGAGAGAAGGCTGAACTGGTTTTGTATTAAAATGAGCTTACCAGGTGGTCCCAGAAAAGTGGACACAGTGTGTCAAGTAATCTGAAAAGCCCCGGGTGTTTGCTGCTCATTGGCTGGAGGCCTGGTAAGGAGAGGGGCTGGCCAGGGAGGTGGCACTGATGTGGCCATTGAGGCCTCAGTGAAATGTCCGTCAGGCTTGGTTTACCACAATCACAGCAGTGATTAGGCTTCTTTTGATGACAGGTTTAGTTTTCTGTCCATTGGAGAGAAAGTGAAAATGGAGGCGGGAGGGGTGAGGTTAGGGGGTGGGTGGGGGTTGTTGGAGTTGAAGTTGGGGGTGGGCGTTTGCGCAGCAGTGCAAGAAAGGGGCGGGGGCAGGAACGGCATATTAATGTCTTGCACCGGGGGCCCTACGTAATTTCCCAGCAGGTCACGGGGTCAGGTTTGTATTTAGTTAGAGGTAATGATCTCGTTAGGATCTGAATGGACCACCGTCTAAGCCCATTCAGGGGAGCGAGTGTGCCTCCCTTCCCCCTCCTCTCCCTGCGTTGTGTGGGCTTACACAACCCATGAACTGTGATTAATGGACTTCCAGGGCTTAATAACTTGCAAAACAGTATTAAACAAGGGAGGCCCGGGACAATCAGAGAGGGACCCAGGCGGAGTAGGAGGTGGTTGTAAACAGCGGCCAGCACAATTGCGATGCATGGAATTAACTAAGATGGGCACTCACAAAGCTACAGCTGGCAACTGGCAGGGAGCCAGGCCTGGGAGAAAGCTCCATTGCTGCTTCCAGGTGGCCCAGGCCAGGCCTGGCCTTTTCAGTTTTGTAAGTGTTAAAAAAATAAAGGGAGAGAAAGACTACATTTTAGACAGGAGACGGTGAGAGGAAGCCATTGAGCAGAAACAAGCAGGAGATTAAAGGTCAGAGAGATGAACAGATAATAGGAGACACATTCAATGGAACAAGTAATCCTTGACATGCAAGCATAAATATGAACGCTTTTGTCTTTGTGTTTCATTCAAGCCGGGATGCTGTAGTGGGAAACCAAGAATACTGTCCCATACACACACACACTTGTCATCAAAAACTCTCACTATCTTTTACAGGTGCACAGTTGAGAGCATCCTGTCGGACTGTATCACCGCCTGGTACGGTAACTGCACCGCCCACAACCGAAGGGCTCTTCAGAGGGGGGTGCGGTCTGCGCAACGCATCACCGGGGGAAAACTACCTGTCCTCCAGGACACCTACAACACTCAATGTCACAGGAAGGCAAAAAAGATCATCAAGGACAATAACCACCCGAGCCACTGCCTGTTCACCCCGCTTCCATCCAGAAGGCGAGGTCAGTACAGGTGCATCAAAGCTGGGACCGAGAAGCTGTTTTTCAATCTCTATCTCAAGGCCATCAGATTGTTAAACAGCCACCACTAGCACAGAGAGGCGGCTGCTTACTTACAGACTTGATATCATTGACCACTTTAATAAATGGAACACTAGTCACTTTAATAACGCCACTTTAAGAATGTTTACATATCTCGCATTACTCATCTCATATGTATATACTGTATACTGTATTCTTCACTATCTATTCTTTACTATCTATTGCATCTTAGCCACTCTGTCACTGCTCATCCATATATTCTTATCCCATTCCTTTACTGGATTGTGTGTATTAGGTTTTGTTGTGGAATTGTTAGATATTACCTGTTAGATACTGCTGCACTGTCGAATCTAGAAGCACAAGCATTTCGCTACACTCGCAATAACATCTGCTAACCATGTGTATGTGACCAATAAAATGTGATTTGACTTGACACACACACACACACACACAAACTCACAGACACACACACACACACCACACACACACTCGTCCTGACACCTCCCACATATCTCTTGGCCTCCTCGTCTTCTTTTTCCCACTCTTGTCCTCTTGTCTAAATACAAATGAACCCAGCATGAAGTCCTGAGTAGTGGTGTGTTCAGAATGCCCTCTCCTCTGTAATGTATCTCTTCTTTTCTCTACAGCCCCAGTGTGCATTTTATGCCAGTATAATATATCTCAGATATGTAAATATAAGTAATGGAGACCACTTGTGCCTGAAGGGAAATACTTTTTAATGGACAGGACTACTCTGTTGTTGTAATTGCTCTTTGAGACTACTGTTTAAAGTGGTTTGTGGTGGTTGTTTTTGGTGGTTTAACCTGCTTTAAAAAAACAATTTTATTTTATAAATCGGAAATAATATAATCCTGATCTTTAGCATTTTGAAGTTGAAGTTTCTCTACAAAATTCACACAGTTAAACATCAAAATCTTTGTCCTCATTAAAAATATTACAGGGAAAGTGTCATCTTTGAGAATGAATGAATGAAGGAAGGAACAGGGCTGGAGCGTTTGTCTGGTAGAGATGCCTATAATGAAAACATAATTTGAACAGTTACAGTAAATAGGTTTTGGCATGAAGTAACAAAATTGCGCAGTGTGTGTTCAATTATAGACAATTATGAGACAATTTGGGTAGCATTTGATTAAAAAATGAACAGGCACAGTCTCTCATCATAAGCCATGTGAGATAAAAAAATAAATAAAACATTTTGAGACAAAGACAGATAGCCAAAGTATGCAACCGTCAGTGTTTCCCCTATATTCATTTAGCAGTGGCGCCCTGCTGAAAAATATTATCAAAATATATTGACTAAAACAAAACTGTGTTGAAAAGATAATGGGCCTACATTTATAGTCTCTTGCTAACAGTCTCTGTCCAGCTTGGTAACAGTCTCTGTCCAGCTTGCTAACAGTCTCTGTCCAGCTTGCTAACAGTCTCAGTCCAGCTTGCTAACAGTCTCAGTCCAGCTTGCTAACAGTCTCTGTCCAGCTTGCTAACAGTCTCTGTCCAGCTTGCTAACAGTCTCTGTCCAGCTTGCTAACAGTCTCTGTCCAGCTTGCTAACAGTCTCTGTCCAGCTTGCTAACAGTCTCTGTCCAGCTTGCTAACAGTCTCTGTCCAGCTTGCTAACAGTCTCTGTCCAGCTTGCTAACAGTCTCTGTCCAGCTTGCTAACAGTCTCAGTCCAGCTTGGTAACAGTCTCAGTCCAGCTTGGTAACAGTCTCTGTCCAGCTTGCTAACAGTCTCTGTCCAGCTTGGTAACAGTCTCAGTCCAGCTTGCTAACAGTCTCTGTCCAGCTTGGTAACAGTCTCTGTCCAGCTTGCTAACAGTCTCTGTCCAGCTTACTAACAGCCTCTGTCCAGCTTGGTAACAGTCTCAGTCCAGCTTGCTAACAGTCTCTGTCCAGCTTGGTAACAGTCTCTGTCCAGCTTGCTAACAGTCTCAGTCCAGCTTGCTAACAGTCTCTGTCCAGCTTACTAAGAGCCTCTGTCCAGCTTGGTAACAGTCTCTGTCCAGCTTGGTAACAGTCTCAGTCCAGCTTGCTAACAGTCTCAGTCCAGCTTGGTAACAGTCTCTGTCCAGCTTGCTAACAGTCTCTGTCCAGCTTGCTAACAGTCTCAGTCCAGCTTGGTAACAGTCTCTGTCCAGCTTGCTAACAGTCTCTGTCCAGCTTACTAAGAGCCTCTGTCCAGCTTGGTAGCAGTCTCTGTCCAGCTTGCTAACAGTCTCTGTCCAGCTTACTAAGAGCCTCTGTCCAGCTTGGTAACAGTCTCTGTCCAGCTTGCTAACAGTCTCTGTCCAGCTTACTAACAGCCTCTGTCCAGCTTGGTAACAGTCTCTGTCCAGCTTGCTAACAGTCTCTGTCCAGCTTACTAACAGCCTCTGTCCAGCTTGGTAACAGTCTCTGTCCAGCTTGCAAACAGTCTCTGTCCTGCTGCTAACCGTCATCGAAACAAAAACTAGGTAGCATCTAAAATGCCAAAAGCGATGGATAGAGGACTTTCTTTGCTTATTTTGATGGCAAGGAAATATAATACATTTTGAGACCGAATGCGGCCCGCCGGGCAAAGTGAGTTTGACACCCCTGGGGTAGAGTAAGAGCAGGGTGAAGGGAGAGAGGAGCAGCAGAGTATAATTTAATATCTATGCCTCTTGGAGTAAAATGCCCCCCCCCCCCAACTACTGCTGAAAATAATCCTAGGGCAAACACTGAGCAGTGTATTTTTTGTCTGCTTATGAGGCAAGACTAAAGAGGATTAAATTAAATAAATATTGTACAAAAAATATTCTTTAGATGATTTCATCACTGTCTTCATCTGGGCCAACATTAGCGGAGGGCTGAATGGATGGCGAGAAGAGCTGAGGCTGTTTGACATTCACTTCAGTGTGTTTGCTCTGATCTGGACTGTGACTAAACTCTAAATGAGTGACCACATACACACAGGTCCTCCTAATCTGTTTTTCCTTCAGATCAGTTCTTCTTAGAACTAGATATTTCCAGTCCAATATTACTCCAAAATATTTGCTCAGACCCTTCACACAATCATTGGCTGAGAGGTTATGCAGTCTCACAGTCTGATCCTCTCCGTGGCAGGCCTATAGTCATCTAAGTGTGTGTGTGTGTGTGTGTTTGTGCATGTGTGCAGATATTAGCAGTCTATCTCTCTGTCTCTCTGTCTCTCTCTCTCTCTGTCTCTCTCTGTCTCTCCCCACAGCTGTCGCCTGGTCCCCTATATCAGACTGTGGTCCAGCAGGGGCTTGGCCCGACACGGCCGAGTGGGGTCCACTGCTGCGCTAAGCCTCTGACTCCCCCCCCCCAACCCAGCTCAGCCCCATCATGAATAATGGATAGGGGAAATACATTTATCTTTTAATAGCTATGGCCCCCTGGCTGGGGCTGTTCAGCTTGGCTGGGGCTGAGGGGGGCGGCAGGCCGAGGTTCATATTTGCCGATTGTCTCTCGTCTTTTTGAAGTCGGTCGCTTCTTAGTGTCCTAGAGACGTCTAATCAGGCTTGATTTGGAGGGTCAGATCATCCTCAAGTTCGTCAAACGTGAGGTGAGGGGCTGTGCTCGCTGTTGAGTCATTGCAACAATTCCAATTCCAGCAGTCGGTTGTTCTGGAATTGTTTTACCACACACATTCCTCCTTTCTGATTGTGATGTGTGAACTAAAAAT
Source organism: Salmo trutta (assembly GCF_901001165.1). Classification (NCBI taxonomy): domain Eukaryota; kingdom Metazoa; phylum Chordata; class Actinopteri; order Salmoniformes; family Salmonidae; genus Salmo; species Salmo trutta. Next base: position 32,837,688 of record NC_042981.1, read on the forward strand.
ATTGAGTGACGAGATCTGTCATTAGGTCCTCACATAAATATTGTAGAGGGGTTGTGAGTGTGCCTCTCAGTTGGTTCATAATTACTTGAGATTTTATAATTGCTTTTGCAAATTGTCTTCTATGAAGTTATCGTAGGGGAGGCATATTGAGTTGTGGATGTGTATTCAGCTGTGACACTATGAATCAGGACTACTCTGCCATTGACTCCAAAATGAAGCTAGAGCCTTGAGAAAAATGAACACAGATTGTATTATGCTAATAAACGCAGCTAGGCGTTCAAAGTTGGCTTTCATCTATTGAAAATGTATCTTTTGAAACCTCTGAAATGAGTTTATTTTTGTGATACCAAGAAAAGGATGGCCATGGGACAGTAGTTATTTTATGATGTGTAAAAAAAGAAATCACAGCGAAAATAAGCACAAAACATGAAATCATGGAACAATTCAATAATTAAATTATAATGTGGTTGCTACACCAATGCATGCATACACTGTGCTGAAAATAAACTCTGAGTAAAGATGCTATCTAAAAAAAACGTCTTATGTTGCCAAATAAAGGATTTAAATATCAAATAAGAAACCTACTTCTGCTGAATATTTTTACTCTGTTTCCAATAAAGCACCTTGGAATCTCACATCAACCAGGCCCTTAATACCAACATAGCTGCGCACCATAATGTGGGAATAATACAGCTTACTCTGTTTAACTAGGATAAGGAGGATTTACATGGTCGGGGGGACAGGACAACCCCCCCCTTCTGCTCCACCGCCCCTCCCTGCTCCACCCTCCCTCTGCTCCACCCTCTCTCCCTGCTCCACCCTCTCTCCCTGCTCCACCCTCTCTCCCTGCTCCACCCTCCCTCCCTGCTCCACCCTCTCTCCCTGCTCCACCCTCCCTCCCTGCTCCACCCTCCCTCCCTGCTCCACCCACTCTCTCTGCTCCACCCTCCCTGCCTGCTCCACCCTCCCTCCCTCCCTGCTCCACCCTCCCTCACTGCTCCACCACCCCTCCCTGCTCCACCACCCCTCCCTGCTCCACCCTCTCTCACTGCTCCACCCTCCCTCCCTGCTCCACCCTCCCTCCCTGCTCCACCCTCTCTCTCTGCTCCACCCTCTCTCTCTGCTCCACCCTCCCTCCCTGCTCCACCCTCCCTCCCTGCTCCACCCTCTCTCCCTACTCCACACTCCCTCCCTGCTCCACAGCTCTACATGGTGTCCCAGCGGAAGGTAAATGAAGCCTCCACAAGAGACACCTACAGAGGAAAGAAATGAATGTCGCTGTCAAAATAATCTTGTGCCAACCAGATGCAGGCCTATTAACTGTCATTGTTTTGGTCTTTTTGACACCTTGACAAAATATAACAAATGCAACTGTTAAAACTTTATAATGAAGTGCAATTACCTCAGCTTGAGGAAATTCCGTGTTGGAGATAATTACTATAGTCTGCCTTCCTGCGAGGTTGTGTCCTTGCAAATTGTTATTTTAGCTCTAGTTTTATCAGTGCTAATTGTTATGACAATGTGCTCACAGGAATGAATCCGAGTTAAAGTTATACATGAACGAATTCAGTAATGTGAGATAGCCTTAAAGGTGGGTCTTGAATGTAAAAGTCAGTGTGTGATGACACATATGCAAAGACACACTCTTACACTCCATGCGAGATGACATTCCACTATACTAACTGACTACCTTTTAACTCAGCCACATGCTTGCATGCACCATATCCAACACACACACGTACTCCTCCCTACTCCCCAAACACTACCCCAAAAATCCAGGCTGCAGCGCACAGCACCACCCAGACGACGGTGCCTCAAGCCTGGGTGATGTGTCCTGGGGCCTGGGTGCTGGGGCCTGGGTGATGTGTCCTGGGGCCTGGGTGCTGGGGCCTGGGTGATGTGTCCTGGGGCCTGGGTGTTGGGGCCTGGGTGATGTGTCCTGGGGCCTGGGTGCTGGGGCCTGGGTGATGTGTCCTGGGTGCTGGGGCCTGGGTGATGTGTCCTGGGGCCTGGGTGCTGGAGCCTGGGTGATGTGTTCCGGGGTCCTGGGTGCTGGGGCCTGGGTGCTGGAGCCTGGGTGATGTGTTCTGGGGTCCTGGCCAGGGACTCCTCAGCTCACTGCTCTTCTTTGTGGGAGGGAGTAGATGTGAAAGCACAATTTATCATCACTTGTGTGGGCAGCGTCACCACGGCAACGCTCAGGCTGGCAAATGGCACTGCTGGGAATACTAATGAGGTACTTGGCAGGCCTGTTGGCGGCAGAGAGGCCAGAGCTGCTTCTGTTGCGCTGTTCTGCTCTGCTCTACCAGGCTACAGTATAAAGGTAAACAGTCCAAAGGAAATCAATTAAGTGTTTCCACAGTGTTTGGCAAGCGCTCTAATCTTCGGCGCCACATTTAAAACAATTCAGAAATCTGCCTTCTGCATGACAAAATGAACTAGGGAACAATGAACAGAGAAGGGAAGGAGACAACTCAGCAGCACAACAGCACTGCAGCTTCACTGATTCCACAATTCTCCACTTTCCCAGAACACTCCTATTCTTTCTATTCTGTAGGAGTTTATGCTACAATTTATTCTACATTTATTTGTACACTCAGATTTTTTCCACCTTGTTATCAGCTGAAGAATATAACGTGAAATAGACAGTATAACGTAGCAATAGTGTAATTTTACAATATTGCATCTCTATGGGTTACATAGTTGACTGTATAATTAGTTGACTGTATAATGAAGTGAGTTGACAGAGGTGACCTGAGCACATTTTACATTTAAGTAATTTAGCAGACGCTCTTATCCAGAGCGAGTTACAGGGCAATTATGGTTAAATGCCTTGCTCAACGGAACATCGACATCATTTTTTGTTGTTGTTGCCTGGGCCACTAACCGAAAGGTTACTGGCCCAACGTTCTTAACCTGCTGCCGTGTAGTTATAGCCTCTGACAGCCCATCCAGTCAGTACCAGGTGACAGTCCGATCCTCTAGTTTAAAGGAGAAATGGATTGGGTGCACCTGCCTTCCAGGACTCGTCATTAGCTCTGAGTCTTCACAGGGCCTTCCAATTTCCAGCTGACAGATTAGAGCTCTCCTCCTTCCTCTTTCTCCTCTCTCTCATATGAAACAGTGTGGTGAATAAATTGGCTGGATGGAGCATGCCTTCTCTGCTCATTGCCTCTCTTTATTGATTCAGCCACTTTGATCGAGCAGGGTCTAATCAATTCTTCAGTGGCAAGAAGACAGGGGTAAAATCATTCTCAGGCAAACCCTTCAAATGACTTGTCATTAATTTGCCTCTTTACCAGCACTTGTATGCTCAGAACAAGATGCGTTTGGCTTTCTCCGTCTATTAGGAAGGTTGTGCTCCTGGGATTTTCATGGCCTGCTAAGCGTAAGGAGGGAGAAAGAGAGTAAGAGAGAATGTGTGTGTGTGTTGGTGTGTATGTGTTGGTGTGTGTGGTGGGGTGTGATTGGATGCACTATGTTTGCTCATCCTTACAGAGTCTCTTATTAGTGCTAATTGGGAGGGACAGTTCAAACAAGCACAGAGGAGCGGTTGTCACACAAGCGTGACATGGGTGCAGAGAGGCAGGCAGTGCCGGGTGTTCTGCCCAGCTCCAGCCCACCCTCTTCCCACACCCAGCTCCCCGGGCCCCCTAGGCTCTCCCTGGCCCCCGGCCCAGCACTGCAGAGTGGCCACAGAGTGGGCTCTTTGTCTGGACATGGCCATTAGCAGTCAGCGGACTTCAGAAATGTGACCAGGACAAGCCAGTGGACAGAGGCGCAGACAGACACACGGCTGTCTGAGACACTTAGGGAGTCATCAGCTGACGGAAGAGCCAACACAAAAGACGAGCTGCTGAAACCTGGGAAGTGTGATCTACATGTAATATACCTCCCCCCCACCAACTCTCCTCTTCACACACACACACACACACACACACACACACACACACACACACCAGAGCTCTACTACATGAATGCCTCCATTAACGCTGGTACAGAAGATGAAGTGAAACCACAATATTATATGAAAGGTTTTCCCTCTGCCCTGAACCCTCTAGTTAATGATAAATCAACCGATTCGGTATCGACACCGAGACCTTTTCCTGAACATTCTCCACATCAATACTTAGCATGGATTTTTGCTAAAAGATACTAATTTCAAGGATTATTTACAACCATAATAGCTGCAATTATATTCTGCACGAACCAATATAAGGTATAAGCACCAATTAGTAACTGGTCATTAGCTTAGGCATTTGGAACTGGGAGTGAACTAATAGAGGACCATTCTGTAGCCTGCGTGAGCAAGGAAATTGCTGTAGTGCTGCTGTAATTAAAGGAGCTTGTTTACCTCCAGTCTTGAGAGGGTGTTATATTTACTGGCCCTGCCATACTGTCCTCTGGCCCCAGATATAACTACTGCCATGGGCTTGCTTTCTATGCTTGTTCGGAGAGTAGCTAGTTTAGTCGAGAAGGAGTATTCGTTTACATTGTTAAAAGGCTCAAATAAATATCATTTTTATGTCTTGATCTGTGGTGGAATTTATGAGTCATATTTATTCTTTCTCTGACTTGATATTTCTTGTATAGTATAAAAACAGAATCCTATGAAAATGTCAAGGTAGCAGAAATAATGGGACATGTTCACACTTCGCATAGTGATTAGCACTTGTGTTGTCAAGGCCCTATGCTGTGTGTGTGCGTGTGTGCGTGTGTGTGTGTACGTGTGTGTGTGTGCGTGCGTGTGTGTGTGTACGTGTCTGTGTGTGTGTGTGTGTGCGTGTGTGCGTGCATGTGTGTGTGTACGTGTGCGTGTGTGTGTGTGCGTGTGTGTGTGTGTGAAGGCTTTCTTCTAAAAGCCAAACCAGCAGGGATCACAAGAGCTGTATCAAAGGAGACGGCCACCATGTGAAATGTCTTCTCGCAGCAGGGGCTGGTGGGATTGTTGTCCATGTTTCTCCCCTCTCTTTCAATGTCAGCTACACTAACCGAGCTAACAGTCAGGCTGCACAAAAAAACCACCCCGACAGATGTTTCTCTTTCAACTTGTTTTAGTAAGCACTGGAGAGCATGGCGCCTCTCAGTGGCAAAGAGGACTGTCACCTTCAATAAATGTACCTTTATTTTAGAACAGGCTCAGTGTGTTCTTTAATGATATGCAACACATGATCTATATCTGATGACGTGTTAGGGGTAGTGGGGTACTATGGGATCAGTGCTCATTTGTATGCGGTGTGTGGTGTGTTTTGTGTTGGCTGTGTCACATAACATGAGTCATACAGGCCATACGCTGTGGAGTATGTGGACAGCTGAGCACAACAGCCTCTCATAAATCAGGCAACAACACACTGGACCTTGCTAATAGATGTTTAACTAAACCCCCTCATTTCAAACAGTTTGACCCTGGTTGGTAAAACACAATGTGAGAACTCCCCATGGATTAGGGCTGACCCCTGAGCAGGCAGGCCACACAGGCAATAAAGGAGGCTGCCATTGTGCTGTCCTGGGAGGGGACAGTGGCAGGGAGATACATGCCAGTGGGTGGGGACAGGGCCGTTGTAACGACATCTTGATGGAGCATCATTCCCACCCACCAAAGCTGTGCTGGGTCTATGTATTTTAATTAGGCTTTGTGTCTGCCCACATACACCCAGTACTGACAGGGGATGTGTTTGCAGCATGCTCAACCATTTGTCACAGGGTCCAATCACATAATCGACTCGTCGACTGGATTTATTCTCTCTCTTCTGTGTGTGTGTGTGTGTGTGTGTGTGTGTGTGTGTGTGTGTGTGTGTGTGTGTGTGTGTGTGTGTGTGTGTGTGTGTGTGTGTGTGTGTGTGTGTTGCACGTATGTGCAAGGACGTATATTTTCAAAGAGGCTTTTGGGGATGTTGCATTGCTTGGTTGCCATGCAAACCAGACCCCTATTGGAGTGGACTCCAAATGCATGTGCTTCAGACACAGCCCTGTTTGGGGGTGAGAGTGTGGGATTGAATAAAGAGGTCTGTCCTTTAACAAAGCCACAATTTACCAGGGTCATTTAATGACAGCAGCGGCCCTGCACAAAACGGTTGTCCTTAAGATGAAATTGCCCTTCATATTATGAGATCAAAATAATTTCATTTTAAAACATGGTATTTTCTTTCAGAAGTACCCCTATTGAGAACATGATGAATGTATTCATCTATGGGGGGGGGGGGGGGGGGGGGCTGTGAGATATAAAGCGCCAGGAATAGAATGCAGATTTTATTTTCTTAGTAACCTTGATCTGAGAATGTGGAGGATCAAAGCCTCTCCAGTCTCCATTGTGGGGCAGAATAGAATGTTAATGAATTGGTGCACTGAATATTAAAATGGGAACCCGCTTTCAGCACCCTGTCAAACTGCTGTGGCATGTCGAGTGCCTTGGCTGCCAGACATGCAGAATCTGCTTCACTCGGGCTGCTGATTGTGGAGTGTTGTCGTAGACTCGACTGGAGCCATTCCACACATTTCCAGTAGGGTGGGCCTTTTCTTCCCCTACAGACTGCCACCAAGGCTGCCTTGTGCGCCAGCGAGGAGAGGGGGAATAATCATTTGCCACCACAATCGAGTGCTGTGTGATACTGTGGGTTTCTGGGAGAGCAACAACAATGGTCCATTTAGGGTTTGCCCACCACCCCAGTCCTTCCCTCTGGCCCGGAAGTGGTTTATTTTGTCTGAGGACAGCTGCACGGCCTGTTTGTCTCTGCCTGGGTTTTGCTTGGCATGCTTGAGAGGGGCACGAGCCCTGATTGTTTCAGACAGAACCTGGCATTGTATCAGGCCGGGGATGGTTTATTGGGGAGAGGCAGGACAAAGTCAACAAAGGGAGCGAGGAGCCAACCGCAGCTCAGGAAACGGACAGAAACATCTTCAAAGAAAGCAGCATCTATACACCCTGCTTCAAGCCACCCACTAAATATAGGCTAGCGAACAGCAATAGAATATTCATTTCTACTCCGAAGTAAAACAAAGGACACCTGGTCCTTTCGCAGTAAGCTGTTATTTAATGAATGACTATTAATGATGCTGTAGAGACGTATTGAAGGAGATGAGCAGGAATGGATTTCTTTGTGTCACATTGACAAGTCATCAGGAGGACTGATTATATGCAGAGGAGTGTGCAACTGTCATTGTCATACAGACTAAAGCAGAGATGGGCAACTTTTTATTTTTAGGGTGTCAGTCGGGGTCTCAACTCACTCTTGAGAGTTACAATAGTAGAATACACAAGGTAACATTTAAAATTTGGTTGTGTATCAGCAGTTTTTCTCTTGTTTCTCATGTCAGTCACTGCCAGTCAGTTCAAATTCTTTAGATTGAGAAATTGGTCTAGTGGCCAAATGACCAACCAGGGTGCCCCATTGATTTTGTTAGTCACTCTCACTCAGATATCATATATTAAAAAACGACATACATTTTTCTCCACCTTATGGTAAAATGTATGGAATTCCAGGAAATTAGTTTTAAACCTGAACATGTTTCTCACCGCCCCATGACAAAATGAGTAGAATTGCATGAAATTAGTTATAAAATTACTAAATGTCCTCTCTGCTCCATGGCAAAATGTGTAAAATTGCAGGAAATGAACGCTAAAACTTAAAGTGTTTCTCTCTGCATTCAATAGGGGTTCTATCAGCACCATACCAATATGCTGCTATACCCAGGGGCGTCATTTGAGTTCTCGCATTGGAATTATACACACTAAAGCAACACCATTGAAAACCTAGTCTGACCCTAAGTTTTTCCTGAAGTGACGCAACCGGCTATACCACCAAGAATTTGATAAAAACCAACCAGCTAGATTGTTTTTTCTACCTTTTCAGAAGAGTTGCATCCTCCTTGATGCTCTGAGGAACGTCCTAAGTAATCGATCATTCCATTCTCCCCAAAATCTTCTTGTAAGATCCCTCTCGAATGCCAGTTGGAGTTTTCCTCGGGTGTAGCATGCTGCTTCTGTGCTGACTGAACACATTTGTCAAGTGGAAAATGAGTTCTTGCATGTAGCTGTGGACACCCCAAAAGCCAATCCATGTTTCAGTGCAATAAGCACGGTCGGCATAGCAGAGAGGCCCAGAGAATCCTGCAGGATATCAAGTAGGGTGAATTTGTCCTCACTAGAGTGGCCGATTTTCAGTCTCCAAAAACTGCCAATGTCCCGCTCAGTGGTTGCTAGTTTGTAACAAGGAACTCAATCGCCAACAAATACATGCGATTTCTTGTCAGCTGCCCATCATTAACAAGTGTTGACACCGATGTTCCCATAGCACCTCGAACTTGTTTTTCTTTCAACAGTGCATTACAAATGCTCTTTGCTTGAGGCATGCCTAGCAAATCCTTTGGCACTATCCAGTTAGAATACCCAGCTTGGGTTAAGGCCTTGTCTGCGTTAGCATTGGACCAAATGGCTAACCTCGGATGGCTCCTCTGTTCCAAGACCATCATGAACGTGCTTATAGTGAAGCCTTTATTACTGTGGCTAAACTGGTCATTTGTATGTTGCTGAGAGTCAAATAGCTCCAAAGACACAAATATTTTTGATTGCTATTTTTATGATATAGGGAGAAATAAAATGCATGAAATACATTCTATGTCAGTAATTCAGCTTGTTGTTGTTGAATAACACATCTAAACTCAAAGCAACAAAAAAAAGGTCTTCTTTCCCAACAATGCCTAAGTGGAAGAAGTGAAAGGGGGTCATCCTATTGAACTAATCGGTTTGAAGGACCGATTTAAATATGATCTAATGAATTAGGGTTTGTCTCATACCACGATGCAGATTCAAGGAGGAGCCCGTCTGAACATTTCCTGAGACCTCGAACCTGCCTCCAAAAAGGAGAGGGAGAGGAAAGGCAACGGATATGATAAAAGGAGAGGGAGAGGAAAGGCAACGGATATGATAAAAGGAGAGGGAGAGGAAAGACAACGGATATGATAAAAGGAGAGGGAGAGGAAAGGCAACGGATATGATAAAAGGAGAGGGAGAGGAAAGGCAACGGATATGATAAAAGGAGAGGGAGAGGAAAGACAACGGATATGATAAAAGGAGAGGGAGAGGAAAGGCAACGGATATGATAAAAGGAGAGGGAGAGGAAAGACAACGGATATGATAAAAGGAGAGGGAGAGGAAAGGCAACGAATATGATAAAAGGAGAGGGAGAGGAAAGGCAACGGATATGATAAAAGGAGAGGGAGAGGAAAGACAACGGATATGATAAAAGGAGAGGGAGAGGAAAGGCAACGGATATGATAAAAGGAGAGGGAGAGGAAAGGCAACGAATATGATAAAAGGAGAGGGAGAGGAAAGGCAACGGATATGATAAAAGGAGAGGGAGAGGAAAGGCAACGGATATGATAAAAGGAGAGGGAGAGGAAAGACAACGGATATGATAAAAGGAGAGGGAGAGGAAAGGCAACGGATATGATAAAAGGAGAGGGAGAGGAAAGGCAACGAATATGATAAAAGGAGAGGGAGAGGAAAGGCAACGGATATGATAAAAGGAGAGGGAGAGGAAAGACAACGGATATGATAAAAGGAGAGGGAGAGGAAAGGCAACGGATATGATAAAAGGAGAGGGAGAGGAAAGGCAACGGATATGATAAAAGGAGAGGGAGAGGAAAGGCAACGGATATGATAAAAGGAGAGGGAGAGGAAAGACAACGGATATGATAAAAGGAGAGGGAGAGGAAAGGCAACGGATATGATAAAAGGAGAGGGAGAGGAAAGACAACGGATATGATAAAAGGAGAGGGAGAGGAAAGGCAACGGATATGATAAAAGGAAAAAAATGTGGTTGCTTCTCCTTCCCTCTTCACCCTCCTCATTTTGAAGCAGCAGTGCAAAGAATGTCGAAAATGCTCTCTTCCTATAGCTCTCTGTCAAGTATTTCTTTATTCAGATGGAAACCACACATCTAAGGTACTCTAAAAGAGACAGAGAGAGAGAGAGAGAGAGAGATGTAAAGAGAGGGAAAATATGGGGGAGAAGTCTGTGCGTCTATCTCTCTGGTGTGCAGGACTTCAGAAGCCATGGTAGGCAGCATGGAGCTTGGCTGGGCTGGCACATCCACCGTGTTCACCTTACCTCAAAAACAAGGGCTTTTCCCTCTTTGTTTTAAAGTTCACACAGCTTCAAATGGGACAGACATGATGTTTAAAAAAATAAATAAGTAAATGTATCAGTGGCCAACATCTGCAGATTATGATTAGCATTTGGAAATTGCGTCCTTGAACGAGATATGGATGTCGACTGTCAGTGTTCTTTTATGCCCGCGACTCCTTTTCTGAGAAGCTAGAGGGCACCGCTTTGTCCCTAAATTGGGTACAATTTGGATAAAGAAATCCTCTTCTCTCGCTTCCCCTCGGCCCGTTATGATGTACAGTCAGAACAAGAAAGGGACAATATTAATTGTGCTGAATATGAAAAGCTGTATTTGGTTAACTGGTTTCAAAGGAATCTGGCCGAAAAGAACTTCTCTTTTCCTTCTCCCCCTACTGTCTGTCAGTTTTTTTCCTTTATCAAGATTTTCTCTCTCTAATTTTGCAGTGAGTGAGTCGGCTCCTTTGCGAGGCAGCATTATCTTATGTATTCAGCTTTCAGCTCCTTTCTGTCTCCCGATGAGGCAAGGCTTAATTGGGCTTGGGCTTTAAAGTCTGTAGGGCTCTCCACTACCTCATAGAAACACATTCACGGGCTGCTCATTCACTTCGAGTATGTGTTAGATGTACAAATATTATTTACTTTTATACCCCAAATCAAAAGGCACACACACCCTGCTACTCTACGCACAGTCAGTCAGTGCAGGAGAATTCACTGTTTATTTCACATTCAGTTTCTTTACTTCCCCTAAGCCAGAGGTTGGTAGAGTACAGAACATTTGTACTTGAGAAAAAGTACTGTTACTTAGATTGTAATTTACTGAAGTAAAAGTAAAAGTAGCCCTCTTAAGAAACTAGCTACTCAAGTAAAAGTGTCTGATCAGAAAACTACTTTTAGTTTGGTCATTTTTTTACCCCTTATGGTAAAAATACATTTCATTGGTCAAGGGTTCATGTAACGTTCTTACAGGGGAACAAAGAGTATTGATTAATGTAAAAAAAAAATATTACAACATTTGGAGTGATGAGCTTTTCATCTGACAGCGGCGATATAATAATATAAATCTATGTAACTGAAGTGATTAAGTAAAAAGTAAGTCACTTCCTTCAGAAATTACGTGAGTAAGAGTACAAGTACAGCCCACAGAGAGTAATTAGAAAAGTACTAGTTCCTCCAAAATGTACTAAAGTACATGTAACTCATTACTTGTAGCGTGTTGCTACCCACCTCTGCCCTAAGCCATATTACAGTAATACTGTATGTTGCTGGTCTATAATAAAATAATTATTTTGAAGCACCTTTCAATTATAATGAACAATGGTATTATTAAACGCAATATATTAACCTCTAAAAGTCTAAGCTGTTGGGGTTGATTTTTTATGATCGTCATACGAATTTTAGAACCTCTTTAAGTATCAAGAAAATATATTAAAAAACTATTAACCTCTAAAAGTCTAAGCTGTTGGGTTGATTTTTTATGATCGTCACACGAATTTTAGAACCGCTTTAAGTATCAAGAAAATATATTTAAAAAATATTTGATCAAATATTTAATTTAGCCTTTACTACTACAGCCGATAGAAAAAGCACATTCATAAATGGGGAAAAAAGACATTCAAAAAATGTATCATAAGGAATAAGGTTTTGAAGTATCTGTCCTATATCTAAGAGATATAAGAAAGCTCAGGAAATATATCAATATATTTTTTACACAAAACTGCCTCCATACTTCCATTCATTTGTATGGGTTACCTTCAGACGAGTCCTGTGAAACTTCTGGGGGTCGTAGAGCAAAAGGACCATCGTATTAGTTTGCATCCCAAACGGTTCGGACACTACAGACAGAAGTTGGCACATCAGCGTTACCAACTTCAGAGTCCCGTGGGGCTTGTGGGGGTTTTAGAGCAAAACGGAGAACACCATCGTGTTCGTGAGTGTCATCTTTCCATAGAGTGGTCAAACGGTTCGGATGCAACAGAAGTTTTTGCGAGAAGACCGATTTTCGGGATCTCTCATGGTCTGACAAACACTGTTGTAGCTCGGCAACCTTCCACCGCAGATGCGGAAGGCCGCCATAGGAGGAACGGGTGGATTGAGACTCGGCCCATGCAGACATCTCTAGCTTAAACTGACGGATTTTGATGGGGGTTTATTGTTATGTTACTTAGACTGACACGGTGAGATTAATAACCCTTTCATTATACTATATTTTCATAGACAATAATTCCATTGTTCAACAATAATTCCATTGCCTTGCAGTACAGTACAGCAGAATGTAGTGCAGAGAGAAATTGATGAAGTGCTAAAACATTGTATTCACCTTTTGTTCAAATTAAAAACCAAATGAAACATTGAATTTTCAAATCAAAGACAATTGTTAAATGTTTTTGTGAATTTATTTTAAACATAATAATTGTTTGCAACGAGACATGATAGTGTGTCAAACAGACTGCAGAAATGACATAAAGCAAATATTGAGCATTTGAATTCAGTTCATGCCATTAAAAAATATTGAATACCAAACTGTATGGTATTGTGTCGAATTTAATTGGACAATTTTATTGTAGTAAAATCGTGGTATTATGGTAAAGTATATTTTCCTTTAACATAATTGACTATTGTGCAGACCCCATTCACAGATAACGGTTTTCAGTTCAAATACTTAATATGTACGTTATGTCCCTGATAATGACCATTCAGTCAGGCAAATGTTCTCCCCCCCTTTCAGCCACACAACATTTGGCTTTACGCTGGCGCCAGATGTGGAGCATAAAGATTTTAATGCTCCTAGATAAGGGGAAGGAGTGTATACTGTTCCACGCTCCTCACACCAAACAAACCCAGCAATTAGCATGGCCGTTAAAGCCTTGAAGTAGCTGTTAAGAGAGAGATGCTGGAGGGAAGAGAGATGGCTCCTTTTCTCCTCCAAACTTTCTGGCTCCTTTACAGGCAGCATCTGTACCGTTATGCAGAGTGTCTCCATGCTGCCGCAAGCTGCAGCCAGACCATTTCAGAGGCCATTTCAGTTTGCTTTTCTCCAGGCTGATGAACTGGAGAAGTCCTACTATTAGAGATTCTCCTCTCCTCTCCTCTCCTAGCCTTAACTCTCTGAGCTTTACTGGCCTACTCCTCCTCATTAGTTTTTTGTCACTTGCCGTTTCCAGGCGCTGGAATAAATGAGACCACTATCAGCCACTGCCTTGATAATCGCCCTTATCTCATTAGGTTCCACATCAAAGTTAATCAGAGGTGTGAATAGTAATTGGAGGAAGAGACAATGCCATAGATCATGGGGCTTTTGTAGTGTGTGTCATCTCACAACACCAGCGGCCTGGTGCCGGCAGATAGGCTGAATCTGTGGCGAGAGAAAGGGAAGAGAGAGAGAGACAGAGAGAGAGAGGCAGAGAGAGAAAAGAGGGAGAAGTGAGTGAGAGGGGGGAGCTGGGAGTAAGTGTGCATGAAGAAGAGAGGGAGAGAGGGAGGATGAGAGGGGAAGGAGTAATGGCAGAGGCATAACAAGCAAGCTGCTCAGAATTAATGAGCTTACCCAATAAGGAAAGAATCACCAATCAGTGTGTGTTGGACAAATATAATTTAGGAATAATTGCTTGATTGCTTTTCTATAGTAGGTTGATTTGACCACACACAAGAACTGAGAATTAAGATGTCAAGACAGGAATTAATTTGGCAGCCGAGGGCACACACATTTTTCTCTTTCCCATCTGTGGGCTCTGAGCAGCCTAGCTGGATTTGTAGCTCTAATGATGAAAACACACTGGTAGATTGCGTATTCATTTCCCTGCCTCCATTTTACATAGAGAACCATGCCTAATGCCACAGATGCTCCGATATCATGAAAAAATGTGCGTATGCTAACGCATTTAATTGCCATTTTTGCATATTCCACTACAACGTTGATAGCTGGTTGCAGCTGATTGTTCGGTTGTGTGTCCTCATTGATTTCAGTTTTTTTGGGGGACCGAATGGGAGTAATTGGTGCGTTCCGCGGTTCTCATCCCCAAACAGTGCTTATATTGAAGTCTTCTCTCCTCTCTCAATTGCCAATTGGTTGACGCTTAGTGTGACTTTCATTACTCGCTACCTGCTTTGAGAAATGAGGCTCGACCTCTCCTTCGCAGACTCCTCTCTGGAAGCAGTGAGGATTCTTTGTTGTTTGTCCTCTAACAAAGTGTCTGTGGTCAGAGTGACGCATTAGAGAATACCGGAGCGACAGACAGGAAGGCTGTGTGGATGAGAGTAGCACAACACCCACCATGGACCCATAATGACCAGCTGCACCCAGACACAGCATAGCCATTAATACAGCGAGCTGCTTCATTTTCATAGCCGTGATAAAACAGGGTCGCTATATAGGGCCTGAAATATAAACATGGCAGGAGATTATTAATAGTAATCAGGGTATCCGATGCAGGACAGTATCCAATATTAGAGCCCCATTTGGACAGGATCCGAGCGCTCCCTATTCAATTGATATTTAAATAAGAGATAGGTCCAAATCTGAAAACATGCATATGAATCGGCACATATATTTGCTCCCACGTGTCTGGTACTTAGCTTCAATTAGGCTGAAAACACTGCTGCTGTGGCTGAGTTTGCTCACACTCTCCTAGTTAGCAGTTCTCTGCAGGTTCCATCAAAGTGTGTGTATTTTCAAATGTATGTGTGGTGTGGGTTTGTGTGTGTGTGTGTGTGTGTGTGTGTGTGTGTGTGTGTGTGTGTGTGTGTGTGTGTGTGTGTGTGTGTGTGTGCGCATGCTATGCGTGTGTGTTGTGTGTGTGTGTGACATTATATGAGCAGTGGGGTAAGTAAAGGGAATAAATAAACAGGCTAGGGTCCTGTCAGGTGGATGTTATTACTGGGGTCCTGTCAGGTGGATGTTATTGCTGGGGTCCTGTCAGGTGGATGTTATTGCTGGGGTCCTGCCAGGTGGATGTTATTGCTGGGGTCCTGTCAGGTGGATGTTATTGCTGGGGTCCTGTCAGGTGGATGTTATTGCTGGGGTCCTGTCAGGTAGATGTTATTTCTGGGGTCCTGTCAGGTAGATGTTATTTCTGGGGTCCTGTCAGGTGGATGTTATTGCTGGGGTCCTGTCAGGTGGATGTTATTGCTGGGGTCCTGTCAGGTGGATGTTATTACTGGGGTCCTGTCAGGTGGATGTTATTGCTGGGGTCCTATCAGGTGGATGTTATTGCTGGGGTCCTGTCAGGTGGATGTTATTGCTGGGGTCCTGTCAGGTGGATGTTATTACTGGGGTCCTGTCAGGTGGATGTTATTGCTGGGGTCCTGTCAGGTGGATGTTATTGCTGGGGTCCTGTCAAGTGGATGTTATTGCTGGGGTCCTGTCAGGTGGATGTTATTGCTGGGGTCCTGTCAGGTGGATGTTACTGCTGGGGTCCTGTCAGGTGGATGTTATTACTGGGGTCCTGTCAGGTGGATGTTATTGCTGGGGTCCTGTCAGGTGGATGTTATTGCTGGGGTCCTGTCAGGTGGATGTTATTGCTGGGGTCCTGTCAGGTGAATGTTATTGCTGGGGTCCTGTCAGGTGGATGTTATTGCTGGGGTCCTGTCAGGTGGATGTTATTACTGGGGTCCTGTCAGGTGGATGTTATTACTGGGGTCCTGTCAGGTGGATGTTATTGCTGGGGTCCTGTCAGGTGGATGTTATTGCTGGGGTCCTGTCAGGTGGATGTTATTGCTGGGGTACTGTCAGGTGGATGTTATTGCTGGGGTCCTGTCAGGTGGATGTTATTGCTGGGGTCCTGTCAGGTGGATGTTATTGCTGGGGTCCTGCCAGGTGGATGTTATTACTGGGGTCCTGTCAGGTGGATGTTATTACTGGGGTCCTGTCAGGTGGATGTTATTGCTGGGGTCCTGTCAGGTGGATGTTATTTCTGGGGTCCTGTCAGGTGGATGTTATTACTGGGGTCCTGTCAGGTGGATGTTATTACTGGGGTCCTGTTAGGTGGATGTTATTACTGGGGTCCTGTCAGGTGGATGTTATTTCTGGGGTCCTGTCAGGCGGATGTTATTGCTGGGGTCCTGTCAGGTGGATGTTATTACTGGGGTCACGCCAGGTGGATGTTATTGCTGGGGTCACGCCAGGTGGATGTTATTACTGGGGTCCTGCCAGGTGGATGTTATTGCTGGGGTCCTGTCAGGTGGATGTTATTGCTGGGGTCCTGTCAGGTGGATGTTATTGCTGGGGTCCTGTCAGGTGAATGTTATTGCTGGGGTCCTGTCAGGTGGATGTTATTGCTGGGGTCCTGCCAGGTGGATGTTATTGCTGGGGTCCTGTCAGGTGGATGTTATTGCTGGGGTCCTGTCAGGTGAATGTTATTACTGGGGTCCTGTCAGGTGGATGTTATTACTGGGGTCCTGTCAGGTGGATGTTATTACTGGGGTCCTGTCAGGTGGATGTTATTACTGGGGTCCTGTCAGGTGGATGTTATTGCTGGGGTCCTGTCAGGTGGATGTTATTGCTGGGGTCCTGTCAGGTGGATGTTATTGCTGGGGTCCTGTCAGGTGGATGTTATTGCTGGGGTCCTGTCAGGTGGATGTTATTGCTGGGGTCCTGCCAGGTGGATGTTATTACTGGGGTCCTGTCAGGTGGATGTTATTACTGGGGTCCTGTCAGGTGGATGTTATTACTGGGGTCCTGTCAGGTGGATGTTATTACTGGGGTCCTGTCAGGTGGATGTTATTGCTGGGGTCCTGTCAGGTGGATGTTATTACTGGGGTCCTGTCAGGTGGATGTTATTACTGGGGTCCTGTCAGGTGGATGTTATTACTGGGGTCCTGTCAGGTGGATGTTATTACTGGGGTCCTGTCAGGTGGATGTTATTTCTGGGGTCCTGTCAGGTGGATGTTATTGCTGGGGTCCTGTCAGGTGGATGTTATTACTGGGGTCCTGCCAGGTGGATGTTATTGCTGGGGTCCTGCCAGGTGGATGTTATTACTGGGGTCCTGCCAGGTGGATGTTATTGCTGGGGTCCTGTCAGGTGGATGTTATTGCTGGGGTCCTGTCAGGTGGATGTTATTGCTGGGGTCCTGTCAGGTGAATGTTATTGCTGGGGTCCTGTCAGGTGGATGTTATTGCTGGGGTCCTGCCAGGTGGATGTTATTGCTGGGGTCCTGTCAGGTGGATGTTATTGCTGGGGTCCTGCCAGGTGGATGTTATTACTGGGGTCCTGTCAGGTGGATGTTATTACTGGGGTCCTGTCAGGTGGATGTTATTGCTGGGGTCCTGTCAGGTGGATGTTATTTCTGGGGTCCTGTCAGGTGGATGTTATTACTGGGGTCCTGTCAGGTGGATGTTATTACTGGGGTCCTGTCAGGTGGATGTTATTACTGGGGTCCTGTCAGGTGGATGTTATTTCTGGGGTCCTGTCAGGTGGATGTTATTGCTGGGGTCCTGTCAGGTGGATGTTATTACTGGGGTCCTGCCAGGTGGATGTTATTACTGGGGTCCTGCCAGGTGTATGTTATTGCTGGGGTCCTGTCAGGTGGATGTTATTGCTGGGGTCCTGTCAGGTGGATGTTATTGCTGGGGTCCTGTCAGGTGAATGTTATTGCTGGGGTCCTGTCAGGTGGATGTTATTGCTGGGGTCCTGCCAGGTGGATGTTATTGCTGGGGTCCTGTCAGGTGGATGTTATTGCTGGGGTCCTGTCAGGTGGATGTTATTACTGGGGTCCTGTCAGGTGGATGTTATTACTGGGGTCCTGTCAGGTGGATGTTATTGCTGGGGTCCTGTCAGGTGGATGTTATTACTGGGGTCCTGTCAGGTGGATGTTATTGCTGGGGTCCTGTCAGGTGGATGTTATTACTGGGGTCCTGTCAGGTGGATGTTATTGCTGGGGTTCTGTCAGGTGGATGTTATTGCTGGGGTCCTGTCAGGTGGATGTTATTGCTGCCCTGAGTTTGCCTGCAGCATTATGAGGGCAGGCACACCGCCATGTCCCTCGCTGTCTGTCTCACACACACACACACACACACACACACACACACACACACACACACACACACACGATCCAGGGCGTAGATTATTCTAAGCAAATGTGCTTTGATCTGCATTGCACCTAATTGAGTCACAGGCAATGTCTCTATTCCCACATCAGGGAATGTTTGATTATTTGGCTGGGGGATTACACCTCAATTTTGTGTGTCCCGCATTAACCTATTAGGCTAGTTCATCTGCATTGCTAATGCTGGTGCAGACAGCTGTCACTGCCCAGGAAAAACATGATCATGCAATCCTTGAATGAGTGATTCCAGCTCCGATTAGTGGCAGTGAACTTCGCTGAGCCCAAGTGATAAGGCTGCAAAATTCCCAACTTGCCAATAGCTCAGAAAATTATCAGACTGTAGGAAAAGGAGAAATTGTGCCTTCCGGCTCATGGGCTTCAATCCAGGGTCTGCCCAGATTGACATTATTTAAAGCTATGGAAATGGGGACTGCCTATCTGGGGATTGCTAAAATAAGAATTTCTCCAGCAACATTTATGAATACGCTGACAGGAGAGGAAGGGGAAAATAAAATAAATATGATTTCTGGAAAAAGCAATTTGAGAGTAATTTCATGATTTTATGATCTAATCTGGGTAAATAAATAAACAAATATATACAAATAATATTCTTAAAGGCCCTCAGCGAAATTTATTGAGAAGTTACCTTAAAAGGAAACTGTATGGATGTATCCATTGTATTGTTTCACAGTATGTCCTCTGTACAGTGGAATTGAGTAACATGTTTTTTTCTCTCTCATGACAATCCTCTTGTTAGTTAACTACAGTATGGCAGCCTGTACTGGCAGAGCAGGATCTGCTTGTGCACTGAATCGAATGGGAGGTGTACGAACATTGTATTATTCTATACCTCCACTTCCTGGTCAAACAGATGAATTCTTGCCTCAGCAGTGATATAGACTGTAGAACCTCAACATAGACAGCGATGCCAACATGGTGGACACTGGCGGTAAATCTACAGTCCCTTTAGAGTGTGTTAGCTCTAGAGCTGAATTGGAACCATGGCCGTTCATGCATATCTTAACACCAGTGTGCATACTGGGCAGTGCAACATGAGCATTTACACAGTGTGGAGTGTGTGTTCCTATGGTGGGGAGTAGCACCATTCCTGAGTACCTATTGAAATGAACACAAACATCAATCAGAGGCTGGCCCCTCATGTTTCCAGCATTCGAGGGTCACACTGTAGTGGTCACGCACACACTCCTCCCAGGGTGCATCTGTGACGGCAGGAATATTAATCCCGGCTCTGTTTTTGATTCTCTTTTGTTTAAGCGCTATGCAAATGAGGCGTTTGCACACCATTGTGTCAGTCTCAGGTTGGTGTGAATGTAGTGCTGGACACTTCAGCTTGACTAATGGACACAACTTCATTGGCTATGGTCATTATCAGAGATTCTGAAGTGGAGTATGACCTCAGACATTATTAACGTTCGCTTCCACTGTCTAATAATGTAGCTAAGTACGTATATGAACTGTGAGCAGCAGTATGTACAATATTATCAACATTCACAGTAACTATCCTGGCTTGAATCTAATTGGTGTTATCATGACATCTAGAATGACTTCCTCTTATCCTGCCAGTAAATATCATTTCCAAGAACTATTCCATCATTTGCAATCCTATAAAGCTCAAGTGAGAATATAGACAATGTTGCATCCTACACAGACTGCAGCTGAAGACCTTAGCAACATAGCCCATTGCTGGCATTGACTCCACACACAGCCCATCCTTAACCCAGCAGTGCAGGG
Source organism: Salmo trutta (assembly GCF_901001165.1). Taxonomy (NCBI): domain Eukaryota; kingdom Metazoa; phylum Chordata; class Actinopteri; order Salmoniformes; family Salmonidae; genus Salmo; species Salmo trutta. The sequence continues at coordinate 32,857,606 of NC_042981.1, forward strand.
CTGAATGTGGGGAGTCCCAGTGCACAAAGGCTAATCAGTAGTGGGGTTGGAGCAGAGAATCCGCTGGCCCTCCCTATTTGACTTAACTTCTCCGTTTGTGCTTCTACTGATCCTGTGGTCTTTGTGTACATTGTAATGAGCGTTGACATAATCCTCGGATTTTCCTGGATGCTGACCCCTGTCTGCCCCCTTCCTGCTCCTCACCAGGCCTAAGGTTTGCCCCGGCCAGGAGAGCCACGAGGGGGGGGGGGGGGGACAGATAGCGCAACAATGCCCCGGCCCCCATGAGATACTTAAATATAGGGATGGTCTGGAGCTCTCGGTGATAGAGCTAGTAACCCGTTTTAATCCTATTAACACCAACCAACAAAGAGTCAATCTGCAGCCGTCCGGGCCAGGCAGACTCAGGCTGGGGGAGAGACACTGGGCTGGGGATGGGGCAGGAGGAAGAACAGGAGCAGATGAATCAGTAAAAGATGTCCTTGAGGGTGTTTATTCTTTAGGAAAATAGAAGGAAGGAAGGGGGGAAACCTAGACAAAAGAAGAACGAACAAAAAGTTCCTTTGTCTTAACACGGACGGAAAAAAGAAGACCACCAAATACCACTAATGTTAACCCATTCAGCAAACATCCATCTCTGAGTTTGAAGGGTGTGTTGTTGCCGTGTCCGGATGTATAATAAATGTATGGAAAAACGGAAGGCACAGGAAGTAGCCCCAGTGCCTTGTGGGTGTTGGTACATAGGGGTCGTGGCACAAAATCGAGGAGAGACTCAATGTGCTTTTGTTTTGGGCCGATCATGGGGCACTGTGGCCCGAGTGTGCTGGTGGTCTGTCCCCTCTTCCCTGTGTGCGGGGCGGTCTTATACAGCTAGTGTGGCAGCTTAAAGTCCCCCATTGTAATGAATGAGAAGGGAGTGACGGGCCCATACAGACAGAAAGTGTTCTTTAGCCAAACAGGGCAGGATATGACTGTTTAAGGGCCAAGGGTGTGAATGGACAATAACCTCTCTGAAGAAAGGAGCTCTGTGTTGGAACATTGATACTGCGTTTCCTCACTAGGTGTGTCCAGCCATCCCTCACTGGGATTTTGTGTGGTTAGACATGTCTCTCCCCTCCCCCACCCACCCAACCTCCCACCCTTCACACGTCCTTCATCACCAAGTTCATGTAAATTTGCCAGGGGAGTAACACGACACAGTAGTGACTAACACATAGCCTATACGATTATAATAGGCACTGTGGCAGCCAGATAACCAGGAATGATATCTCATTATTTGTGTGGCGGGTAATCTTTGACATGGGTCATTAGAGACAGGAGTCTCAGTCAGTGCTGCAGCACACAGGCCGTGAACCAACAGTCCAAGGGGAATAGCAGAGTCCCCGGTCATGGGCCTGACATCATTATTTATATACCCACCATATAAAACTTTCCTTTGCTTTCCTCCACTTCCCTGTGGAGTATGGTCATTCCGGTCTGGAGAAGTGTGCATAATAAATAGAGCTGGGGAGAGGGATTGGCTGGCTGGCTGGGATTGACAGGAGGGCGGGCGGCTCCTGTGAACCTCCTGTGAGGTCTACCCATCTCTCTTCCCAGGGCTAGGCCTTTAAGCACCCTGAGATCCTCCTCTGAGCCAGCCAGACCCAGCCGCTGTAATACATTTATGCATGGGCCTGACCTTCTCCATAATGAGTTCACATCATAACCATTGACCTAAAACAAATCCACAAATGTCCTCCGCTGAGGTGCGCTAGAAGGAAGGGAAAAAAGGAAGAAAAAGAGAAACCGAAACAAATCCGTGATAATATTGTCCCTGTGTAGACTCCTGTTTTACCAGCAAGTTAGAAAGCGGCTCATTATTGAACAGCTCATTTCAATGCTCTGTGATGATGACATGGTGGTGTGGTAAAGATGCCATACAATGAAATGTTTATTTCAACTCGTTTTACAGCGGAGCTGATAAACACTAGGAATCCGCCTGCAAAACTGAAACAGGGACTGTAAAAATGTACTTTAAACTGGGGTTTGCGATGTGACTCAGTTATGTGGAACGATATTCTTCAGCAATTAAAACAACCCCACATGGTTGTCCCACATAGCTGTCTTTAGATGAATGCACTAACTGTGGGTCACTCTGGATAAGACGTCTGCTAAATGACTCAAATGTACATGTAATACGTTTATTTTTGGCTATTTTCCTCTGTTCAGGGTGGTATTTCTGACTGCGCATACACATAAATACATGCTATTGCTGGCTATGATGGCTGTCCAATATTTGATTCGGATATCTGTGAAATACGGCCTTACAAACCCAAACAAATAGGGTATGCTTGTGAAAGGTGTGCAGCTATGGGATAGTGTGACAGAGAGAGGATGGAGTGAGAGTATGGAGGAAATAATGCCTGCTATGTAAGAGTATATAGAGAAAATACAACACCCAGAATGCTCTTAGCTCACAATGGAAGAGACCCCCCCTTGCAGTTAAGATTGCAAATTCTACTCAGGGAGGTGTGTAGGTGGAATTGACTGGCTATATTGGATATAACCTCCTGGCTACGGGTATATGATAAGCACTTATCTGTTTGCATGAACTGAGCACATGCATTCACTACCTTTCCTCCACTAGAGTATACTACTGTCTACCACCTCCCACTAGCCCCTCCCTATACGCACATGTTTACATCCCAGAAGAAATATCTGTATACAATGGAAAGAAAGAGAGGTAAATACGCATTAATCCCCCACGCATAACCCCGGCTCACCCTGCTCATAATTAGGTCCCTTCCGCTGTTGTGTATAGCACACAGACGCCACAAAACAAGTGCTTCATTTCCATTTACTGGATACAAAAAGGACATGAGCGGTGCATGCTCCTCAGTTCACAGACAAACTCTTTTCATTCAGGATTGGAATGGAGCGGTTTTTACCATACACACAGTATGCAGTATCAGGACTACAGCCGGCGAGGCAGACAGGAGCTCATAACAAGAGATCAGCTGTAATTTTCCAAAGTACTGAGTTCCGCCTCGCATAGCGTTCAGCGGGTCAGAAAGTGTACTTGACAGGAAATATGCATACTGAGTGGATACTTCTCTGGCTTTTCATTTGCATTGTGTACCGATTTTTTGGTCCCATTTAATATAATATTATGTGGGGGTCTACGGCTGCTTTTAGGTGTCTCTTGAGAGGGCTAGTTACATCAGAGGCTTAATGATAATTGCGGCTGGTAAAGGCAAATCCAGGTAGATTAAACTGCACTGCCATCAATGTGTACTCACCCATCTTTATCTCCGTACCTCCCCACCCCCCATCACACACACACACGCTCTCTCTCGCACACGCACGCACGCACACACACACACACACACGCACACGCACACGCACACAGAAATGCACACGCAAGAGACAAAAGATAAAATGTAATAAGAGGATCATTTTCACAGCAATCGAGAAAACAGAGAAAAAACAACTAGATCATGTAGTCATTTTCTACATTTAGCGTAATAAGACAATGGAAAAACAGGCTAACGTAGTTCAAATCCGAGAGAATTCCTCTGTTTCAACACTGGCTGTGGCTCTGCAGAGACAGGGGTTGCAGGGAAATGTCAGTAGCTAAAATAAGAGACCAAATCCTCCCTAGATCCCCTGGGATCCTGATTGATACCATTATTGTAATGCGCTCAATCACAGTGTTGTCTTCCACTGAGAAGAAAAAAATGGCAAATATGTACCCCCCCTAATAATATGATGGTTATCGCCAGGCCTGCATATAAAACTGTTAAACCATGACTTCAAAAACACAGCAAATCATATTATCGTCACGCTCACACAGGCCTGGGTAGAGATTATTAAGCTGTCAAATACAGTGAACCGATAAGCTGCTGTTTGGTCTACAAATGAGCCCTAATTAAGGAGACGCATTGCCAAATAAAGCTCCAGATATCTTCATTCAGGCCAGAACAGCATAGCACAGACAGTAGCATCCCCATCAAAGCCTGGATTCCCAGAACAAATCTGACCGGAGGACAACTCAGGTGTTCGTGGCTCAGACTGTAATGCCTATGTGCTTTAGGGTTTTACGTCCGTCCGTGTTGCACTAGCTTAGAGCATTCCTTCCAAACGGGTACATAGAAACGGGGGACGCATGCATGGGCGTCGATAGCGGCAGTCTTTTAGAGGGCTTAGTTCTCATCCATTGTTTACATCAAGTGTAACCAACAGACATGCACAAACAGTCATGAGATTAAGAGGAAGCGATGTGGAATATTTATTAGGCTTGACAAACACTTGTGGGCTAAATGAGGGGAGAACAGGGGTCTCTGTGGGGCTGGGACTGGCACTGTATTACAGGGTACAGGCTGGGCTGGGAGTGTGATGGCGAGGCACAGATGTCTGCCATGCATGCACAAGAGCCAGGCTCCACTTCTCCTCCAGAGAACTTTCAAACAGATACCAGTGTGTGTGTGTGTGTGTGTGTGTGCGCGTGCGTGCGTGCGTGTATTGCATCTGTATTTGCAATGTGAGACCTACAACCCCTCCAACTCCCACCCTCTATCTCTTCACCACTAACATCTCCCTAATATAAACGGCTTGTAACTTAAAAATGCAAATGTTTGGATTGTTTTGATCATCGATGAGGACCTCTTTGTATTGTGTTTTCATCTCTATTAGACAGGATTACAGGGACAGAGGCACGCTGGCATTTGGTAAGTGTCACTGTGACAGCACTTGGTTCTGGAATGCCCGGCTGTCACTGGGAGCTTTATCACTAGGTTTTCTCCTCCGAGTGTGGACTAATAAGCCTAGAAATTACAATTGCCTCCCTGCTGAATCCCTGATAGGCGGAAAGAATGATATCAGTGGCCTACTAATCTTCTTGGCTCGGCGCTTGGCATCAGCCTATTGAGGCACCTGTCATACTCACGTCTGATGAGGTGAATTTAATCTCTCTGTCCGTAATGACAATGGGGCAATTCTAATGTTAGGAATGATATTTGTCAAAGTTCTGTCTCTTTCTTTCTTCCTTTTTTGGGGGTTCTTGTCTTTTTTTTCACACGTCATTGCCCAATTGAAATGTCCTGTCATAATACCATTCCTGGCCATTAGATAAACAAGACATTGATATGAAGCAGCAATGGATAATTTCAACTTTTTATAATTTGAAAAGAACCCAAACAAGTCATGACAGTGGTATATTTAAGCAATAAGCCCAGAGTAGGTGTGGTATGTGGCTAATATACCACGGCTTAGGGCTGTTCTTAGGCACAACGCAATGCGGAGTGCCTGGACACAGCCCTTAGCCGTGGTATATCGGCCATATATCACAAACTCCAAAGGTGCCTTATTGCTATTATTAACTGGTTACCAACGTAATTAGAGCAGTAAAAATACATGTTTTGTCATACCTGTGTTATACGGTCTGATATACCACGGCTGTCAGCCAATCAGCATTCAGGGCAATAGCTTTTAGAAGTAAAATTAAGACATACTGTATTGCAAAATGTCTCTGTGTACAAATATAGCTAAACAGGCTATGGTTAAAAGCATGTTATAAAATATCCACAAAACAACTAACAAAAATTAAGGTTTGCTAAGCCATTGTTTGCTCAGCACTGTTGTCCAAACCTCTGCATTGTGCTTTCCCCTCCCCAATTCCCTTATTGTCAGTCAGGAATAATCCATAACAAAATACATTTGCCAACATTCATAACATTCAGCATTTCAGCCATAGCAGTGCATGTAATTACCAGGGCAGTAGACATCATAAAAACACAGTCCTTTCTCTGATGCCGTTCATTTTCCTGGGGGACAAGTGATTAGCCCAAGGTGAAGGCTATGCATTGAGGAGAGGAATTTATATCAAATGGGACACTTTAATGATGGAGGCGTCCAAGGCCATCTTTGGAGGGATACTACAGACTGCACTCTCCCAGCACTCCGTGGCCTAAAAACCCTGGCCATTGTTCTGCCATATTGAGAGCACAGAGCAGAAATACATTTGACCCACGTGGTGCAAAAAGAAACGGAGAAAGCATTTAACTAAATGTTTTTGAGTCCAATGAGAGAGAAGACTTTCCATTTACGGATGAGTACTAAAATGATGTGAGCCGTTTAACTATGCAGTACCCTCCTCCATCTCCCTCCGCCTCGCACAACAGCAATTTCATCTGTTAAAAAAGGAATTCTGCCATTTGTGCTGTGGATGAATTTTAAAGGGGAATGTAGAGAGACTGAACTCAGCAATGTACCATGAATGAAGGTTCTGAATGAAGATTCTGAGGAGACAGACCACCCAAGTGGAAAACCCATGACACAGACTCCAAAGAGAACCAGCATTACAGTATCGAACCATTATCTCCCCTCTATTCACACCACGTATCACAAATATATGTTATAAAGAATGTAAGTATTTTAATGTAGATTGTGACGGAGAAACTCAAGACTGCTCTTTGGCTATACGGTAGCTCAATGGAGACTTAGGAGGTCAAAGTGTGATTAAAAGGGCGCGTCAACGCAGGCTATAACGATGACACTAGATGAAGCCATGGTCAATGTGTTTTGTGTTTAGCTAATGTTTCCTGGATAGATGGAGTAACAGTTTTTGCCTTTTCAATAAGATTTGTTCTTTTTCCGTCCCCTGGTTGCTTCAAGCATCGATTGTCGTCATAGAAACGCTGTCATTAGATAAATGACTGCTTCCCCAAGCTGTCAGATTATCTTTGACAGAACAATCAACACTATGTTATTTACACCCCTGTGACAAAGAATCGTTTAGGCTTTGCAAAGTAGTGGACAATTCCACTGTGTCCCTAGTTGTCCTCTCTATCTGGGATGGCAGTGCAGGACAGGCCATGACTAATGGGAACACACAGAATGGGGTTACTCTCCCACTGTTTGGTCAGTGGCTTGTAAACCTAGCGGTAGTATAGTGGTTTGTACCACTAAAAAGATGCCTCTGTCTTATCACAGCCGGTGGAAATAAAAGCTGAGGCAGCCGATCACCATATTGGCCTATCACCAAATGACAGCTTCCTGCTCTAATGTACATTCAGGCTGTGCATGTTCTACTTTTATTCCAATTAGAGGTTAAAAATGTGGTTTTTCATATACAGTATATTTGTGTACTTTCACTCAGGACAGAACAGAATGCTTTGAAATTAGAACAATCCATTAGGAGACCCATCTTCAAAAAAGTATGTCATGTTAAATTACGTATGTGAATTAAAAGGAACAACAAAGTTGAAATATTAACATCACAAACAATGCCTATCGCAACAGTCAGTGGATCGCAAAACACATGTTTTAGCAAGCAAGAAAACATCATTTTGATGTTGCTTTCATCATTCAATGATATGTTTTTGAATTTGATGATAAGTGAAAAAACACCTACAGAATATCCATCGATAAGGGCAGCCAAATCTTCACTAAGCTCTGGCTGCAATGTACACATTGTCTGTGTGACTGGGAACACCATATCACCCAGCACTTATGGCTTGTTTCCGTCTTCAATATTTCCCTCAAACTGATTGCCTGCTTTTTTTACGGTCTAATTCGAAACCTGTTTGGCTTTCCTGAAGCTGAGCATTGTTCTTTCCAGCGCTGTGCCGTCGTGTTAATGAGAGTAGTTAAGAACATCATTATATTTTAAGTATCATTCGGGTGTTCACAGCGGGTTGTGTAAGAAATCTCTGTAATAATCTGTTTTCCTGTTTCATATTCAAAGTGACAGCAGTGGCTGTTCTCTTTAATACCGGGAAATCATTAGTGCCTGGGATCTTTGGTGTGCAGGAGAAAAAATAAATAGTAATGAAGACGTATTAACTACGGGTAATTTGGTTGTTCTTCAGCTCGAGTTTCTCTTCGCACTGCTATTTGGTTTTATTTGCATTGATGTCTCCTCAGAAGTAGTTTGCTTCTTGAACAAAGGGGCTGACGTATGTTAAGTGCTTTTGAAATCGCAAATGTTCCAGGCATGAGGGCTGTGACTGATGAAAGGGTGTGAAATACAATGTGGAAATCGATTTCACAATCTCCCCATTTGGCCTCGCTGGAGAGCCGCGCAATGTCAACGCAGACACGGTGTGGTGTGCATGTCTGTACATTTAACACAGTCACAATGAAGGACTGAGTAGATTCAGCCTGGCTTTGTTAAGCCTAACAAATTCATGCAAATGTCTAGCGGGGCTGAGAGGAGAATACATTAAGATAGTGATGTTCTGACTTTGTTATCCAGGTAACAGCACAGATGGTAACAAGATAATCAGATGGATGTTCGTGTTGAGCAGCAGCGTTTTAGTCCAACAGTGAAACCGACACACTAAGAAGGCACCAAAGGTCAAAATATGTCATATCCTCAACAAAGGATTCATTCAGAAGGCATTACATGTATAAATCCAATGTACTATGGAACACATATAAGCACATACAAGCTACTCTGAATGAGAAGAGGAAGTCGACAAAAGAATGTCAGTCACGCCATTATCGAGGTCTTACTGTGTGTCATTGTAATCGTATCCAACTGTCACTGTCACATTCTTAATGATAGTTCTTTTCATTCTCTAGATAGACCCGTCGACAGTTTTTCACGTAGCAGCATTGTTATCACAAGTTGAGTTCATCTATTCTTCCCTCTCCCAGTGGGCATGTGTCTATTGAATGTAAACGGCAGTTCCATGTCTGCAGCGTCACAAAAGGGCCACTAAAGTGGGAATGATGGAACAGCCTGAAAGTGCGAGACCTCTGTCAGTAACATCTGTGTGGACGGGTAAACAGGAAACACGCAATTCAATTATAAGGCTTTTTCCCCTTTTGTGATTAATGGCAGTGATTTCCGTCAAGCCGTTTCGCCATATTTAACACAACCATAGCAGTATGCAGCTGTTGCATTCTCTCCTCTAAACAGAGAGGGAAATGGTGAGAGATAAATGGAGAGAGAGGAGCTAACAGCCATCAAAATCTAGAATTTTCCACTACTACTGCAATAATTCTTCTTTTAGCATCTCAGGAGTTGATACTGCAGCATAAAAACTGAGCAGCCACCATAACAAGGCTGTTTGAAATAACGACAGACAAAACTAGTTTGCAAAGCTTTAATCACAGTCCCTTAATTAACTGGTTTTATTCTTTCAAATCAAAGCCTTTCATTGTGTGGGTTCAGATCAGGACAACTCTGGAACTAAAGATGAGCCCGGGGAGTCAATTAAAGGAGACCCTTCTTAATAGGGCTGTGATGCTGAGCCATAACAGAGTTATCTTGGCTTCCGCCATAGGTGGAGAGATCTCTTTTGTGACATGAGCCAAGTAAATAAATAGCTAAATGAAGGCATACAAAGCGCCGGTGCCTTTCACCATATCCCTGGGCACCTATTATGCAAGGGCAGGGGAAATTATGCCACAACAAATTGCTAATGATGACCCAGTGATGTCTTGTTAAGCGACATTGTTTTCCCTCAGATCCCTTTGTGTCTGTGCCGTGTTCCCCGTTTAACGAGACACAAGAAAGAGCAGAGCAGCTCAATGATTTTTTGATCCTCCCTTTTCCCCCTCCTTCTTCTCCTTATCCTTGTCCTTTTTCTTCCTCTACTTTTTTGTTGTTGCTGTTAACTTGCGCCTTCGCCTCCGTTTCCATCCCCTCGCATCCCAAGCCACTCGGAAGGTCTGATTTGGCGCATGAGAACATGCTAGAGTGGGCCTGCTCAGCAGGGAAGGGCCTTTTGATGCAGACCCCCTGGGGAACAGGCACTGAACCAGCAGTACGTATCACAGATGTGACAGCTTTCATGTGACAGTTAACTTTTCCTAATTAAAGCCCCAAGTCTAATTACACGCCGGCCTATCTGATATTTGTGAGCGGAAAGCGATGGTCAGGCTGACGCCAGGGTAGAGCGGATCAAAGATGCCACGGGTGCTGATTGGGAGGGTGGGTGCTTTTGGGGAACGGGAAGGAAGGGGGGGGGGGTTCAGGAATGGGGGTTTCGGAGCCCCTGTCTGGTGTTTGGGCTCACCTGGGTGTGGGGGTCTGTGAATGCCAAATAGCGAGGCCCATCTCATTTGCACCAATGCTTCTCCTAAATGTGGAAGAGTAATTATGAAATAGGGGAAAAAATGGTACCAAAAAAAAAAAATCCCATAATTAGTGAGGCAACTCCAAGCACAAGAAATGGAAATTAGTCACAGAGTAATAAATTAGCCTGTGCATATATTACATGAAATGAACACCCTTGGGGCCTCGTATTAGCAGTTTTGGCCGTGCACCCTCATGTATCTAAATAAACCATTCACTCCTTGGTTATTATGTGCCCACAAAGAGACATTTCTCTCTAACTGCAATTCTTTACAAATGGGCCACACAGTGTCATTTGGGTGAAGCCTCTTTGTCTTCATAATACGCGGCAGACCATCATTTCCTCGCACATCCAAACCTGTGAGCATTACTAGTCTTCATGCATTTGTAACCATTGCATATTTAATGTTCCATTTTAAATTCATTAGAGCTGCAGTTTTCCTCTCTGTCGCTGTTTTCTGCACCCTGATAAACCAATGTGAAATAAGAACTAGTTGAGTATAGCTGGGGATCATTTGCATCAACATAACACCGTGTGCAATAACACACCAAAACCAGATTGCAGCCACAAAAGCCAGAAAATTACAAATTAAAAGGCATAATGTATTTTGTATTTTGTCATTAAGCCTCACCAGCTATTTTGTGGAAGGGGGAGACAGTGTGGGTGTGTGTGTGTGTGTGTGTGTGTAGTGGTTACCAACGAATGGCAGCACTGCTGGTTTTGATGAGTATTATCTAGTGCGATTATCCATACTTGTCATTCTGCTTGAATTAAAGAGTGCTGGAGCCTGTTAAAGCCAAATACTTGAATGGCTAGTGAACTCTGACCTTCTTTCGCGTCCATTTAGCTTGCAAATGAAAGCCAAGTACAGTGTGTGGAAGCCATAATGGGCCTTTCTTCTTGCGGAGTGTGGTCATTACATACTAATTTCTTCAGGAGGCTCTTCAGGAATTGAAACACTTGGCTGGAGCGGCCCTGCCTCGTGCTGAGACGCATAGGACCACAATGCCAACACACAAGGTGTTTGTGCTGGGCATACTCAAGCCGGATGACCACAATTGTGCTAAATGGAAGGGGTTGGTTACAGCTTGTTGCTACGTCTGGATCTATGGTATAGGCTTTGTTATTGTGGAACTTCCACGTCCACCATTGTTCAATAGTATTTTCTTATTTATTTTACATTCAGTTTGTTTTTATGCAATGTGTGTTTCTTGAATCAATTGTCATTTTTTGTAGTGTAGGAGTGAGACATCATTTTTTGTTGTGTACCGTAATTCAAGTGGTTATTTTGAAGGGCTTTTGATTGAGTGAAATAATCAAATATATGTCTTGTATAAACTTTGGCTTGATAGAGTGCAATTGAGCGAGCAATCTGTAAACCACTACAGTATACAGTACATCCGTCCTTCCTGCATATTGTAACCCACTCACTACTGTGGTCTAAACTTCAAATTGATTGTCTGCATTGTCTGTCTGAAGAATATATTCAGTAACACCCACATATCCCAAACCCCAAAATAAACTATCGAAGTTGATTAGGATGTAGCACACTTGCCGGCCAGGCCCAGTCCACTTGAACATTATAAAGAACAAACATTTAATCTTACTTATGAAGTAGGACATTTTTTATTGTCTTTCTGTGAACTGTTCAATCAGTAGTGCCTTTAGAAGTGGGTATACTATAATTTTCCCCAAAAATGTCCAAATGCCCCACCCTGCGAAGGAAAAGCGCCCTGTGTGAAAAATTCTCAGAATTACCTAAAATTATGAATCCGGTATTGATCTTTCACAGTGAAGCCAACCCAAGCTGTACTGTGCAAATAGGCTAATAGTAGGCCTACCATTGAAACAGATACATGTAAACAATTCACAGGTTTCAGATTTTTTTTTCTGGTTTTCACTCTCAAAGTCACACTTTTTTTTGCAGAAAAACAACAAAATGGTATGTTCTAAGTCCATAACAATGCTTAAACCACATCAGGAGATCACGTTTGAGGTCTGGGAAAAAGTCAAGAAATGTAGATTTTTGACTGTACATATTACCCTTTAATTCAACTGTGCAAGCACCTAGCACTGTTGTTTGGTTAGCAGTGTTTCTGTAGCACATGAGTTGGAGTTTGCAAAAAAAACCGTCTAGGCTACTGGATTGATGCAAATAATCATGATATCATTCTGAAGGGTAGGCTACCTCGCATCTACTCTGGTTAACATTTAATAGAGAAGGTTTTTGGGAAAGCCTTCCCATCTACCAGAAGATGGTTAGGCCTGTCATTAGCATGGCTATATTTTTTCTATTCCTTAATTGTTTGAAACCTAGATGTTTTACTTCATATCATGATACATGTCTTACCTTACTTGAAAGTAGCCTATAGCCAAAATCCCACCATAGAAACGTGGAGGCAATTATTTTTTATAAAGACTCACTCATAGGCTTTCTCTTGTTCTATTGGTTTTCTTTCAACTTTCTTTCATTGTCTAACAGCCAAATCATATTAGTAACCCATGATAGTTGTTGCATATTTAAATCGCTGGTCTTTCAAAATTTCGAACGGATATTTCCTTCTCTGTTGATTTTAGAACGGTGTTTTCGCGCAAATTACATTTTGGGACATTCACGCGAAGGCCTACCGCCGTCTGAACATTGATGCGCCTAAAATGTGAATAAATAATAGTTGATCAACATTTGAAGCTAAACATTCTCATCTGTTCCATCAGCCTAATTCATTGAAACTGAGTATACCTCCACTGCACTACTTTGGTACGTATCAGTGGGGAAGTGGGTATACGGCATATTCAGTACCTGCTTATACCCTCCAATGCACCACTGTGTACAGTATATTGCATTTGTGAGGGCACAATATCATTTATGTCCCCATAACCAATGTACACTGTATTTAAAAAGGAACATGCATTTTCTGATCTGTCCATTTTGGTTGATTGTCATAGCTGACAGTGTATTGACTAACATGCACAATATATATTTTTTGTTCACATGAGGTAATTAAAGTCAATTAATACATGACGGCATTTACAGTAGGATATCTCGACTACAACTACAGCATCACAGCTAATTATGATATACATGTTGACAATAATATGTGTTTACCAGGAAAGTTGTCCATGGTAAGTTCCACTGGCCTTAGCCATTCCATTACCATTATCAGCCAAGCACAGTGTTGATGAGTGGTATTGTAGTGCCAGATTACCCAGAACACATCAGCAGCACCCAGGAGGCAGTGATTTAATTATGCAATTAGCCTGGTGCATGATTAAATGGCTTAATTAAATGAGACAGATTGGGAATTTGGCCAGTATAACATGTTTAGCTTGCTTACTAGTTTGGTGGGATCTTTCATAGCTAATTGCTCTTTAAAGTAACTGTCCAGTGTTTCCCGATTTCTATGAAATATGACCTATAATTAATTGCAATATGAGTTAAATTGTTTTCCTTCACAAATGTTTTAATTAAGTATATTAAAAAGCAGTTTTTCTGTTGGAATGGTGTGGGCGTAACCCAACAACAGAATGTTGTGGGCGTATACCGATAATTAAAAATATTCATGCAAGTAGACTGCTGATTGGCCAGCTCATGACATCATCCTCTAAGAGGAAATAGCAAGCATTTTGAAATGGTCTTCTTTGAGATACAAGTTTGATGTGGGATTTTTTTGTGTTTCTTTCTCTGATTTATGCTTTGAACACAAATCCGAGTATAGGAGTCAACAGCATTATTTGGGTATGAGGTAACAGAATATGAAAAAGTGAGATTTTCACTGGACTCTTTGTTTAGTGTGTTACGGGTATGAAATGCTGTGGAAAACTTTATTGATAATACTTTACAGATGTATCTCTTTTACTATTGTTTAGTTCACAAAGACTTGTTTTACTGTATTTGTAGACAAACTCACATTTCTGTCTTGTCTGTCTCTCTCATTGGGGAAGTCTACTTTCTATCAGCACAACCATGCCACAGTACTGTAGCCCCATCCTTCCCAGCAGGCTCAGCTGTTTGATTGAAAGGGTAGGATTTCACAGTTCATGGCTGCTTTGCAGTGATTACGTTGGTGTGTCTCCAGTCTTCCTCCAGTGCTTTGAGATGGATCTTGAGACAGATTTCTCTCAGATTGGGCTTTTTGCGGCATTTGTTGGATTAGTTAAGCCTTGAGCGTGGCCGTACATTTCTGTACGCTTGACAGATGAATAATGTGAAGGGATCGGAGGAGAGAATTATTTACCACTAACTTGTTTGCTATCGAAAACAAGTTGTTTTGAGATACTAAGATGAAGGAACTGAGGTACACTGTGCATAGGTCTGTAACACGGCTATTGTAAAATGGCACTGCCAGGATCATTGGAACATGTCATCTGAGCTGTGCTTCCAGTGAGTGCATATTGTTTGCAGCACTTGACACTGTAGCGTAGGCTGAGTGATGCTGCTCTCCGGCCCTCAGCACACTTAAATTGTCTTGGTCTCACATGTAGTCAAGCAACCTTATTGACAAAGATGCCCCTGAAAATAAGTGCCCCTTCACAACCCCTGTTATTTCATACAATGTTTAGATATCTGACTGTAGCATTGCTGGCTTACCATTATTGTTTACAGTAACCCACATAGTCCACAGTGCAACTGACTATGATGCAGTGTTTTCCTTTTCCCTAGAATTTATTACGTTAGCATGGGGGGGTAGTGGCTGTGGGCATGGCCAACGGCGCTGTCTCCGACCCCAAAAAATGTAGCCCCTCCTGTTGGCCGCAGAGAAAATGTGGCTGTTTTGAATCAAATTTTCTGCTATTCTACTTGTTTTGCTATGGGACGGAGAGAACATTTTACAGTATCAAAGCTAGTTGTCGGCAATTCTACACATTTTGTCATGGGGCTGAGAGAAAAAATTGCCGTTTTAAAGCCCATTTTCTGCAATTCTACACATTTTGCCATTGGGCTGAGCGAAGAGTTTCAGTTTTAAAAGCCCATTTCCTGCAATTCTACACATTTTACCATGGCTTATGCCATCTTCTTATGCTATCTAAGTGACGCAAACATTATAACACAATTAATCAGGGCCCCATGCCATGACATTTGTTGATTTTTAGATTCTCCCTGACAGTTTTTATTTTGGTGATTGTTAGTTCTCAAAGATGATTTTATTAGAAAATGTATAGCTCCATTATCCTTTCTACATCATTTATATCTAGTTTGAGTCATTTCAGTTCACACTAAAAACATTTCACCATCCCAATTTTTTCCCCAGTTATATGTATTTATTTACTTTTTCATATTTTGGGGATGTGCAGCAAAGATTTAGCAGAGGGAAAATACTGCAATGAAACTGATGTTACGATCGTGTGGAGAGACGGACCAATGCGCAGCGTGTGTAGAGTTCCACATCTTTATTTAACGTGAAACTTCAACCCAAACAATGACCAAGCAACACAACGTGACAACGTGGTGCAACAAGCACCAACTCAAACAAACAATATCCCACAAACACAGGTGGGAAAAACGGCTACCTAAATATGATCCCCAATTAGAGGCAACGATTACCAGCTGCCTCTAATTGGGAACCATACAAAACACCAACATAGAAATATATAACCTAGAACACCCCCTAGTCACGCCCTGACCTACTACACCATAGAGAACCAAGGGCTCTCTATGGTCAGGGCGTGACAACTGACTCTATACTGGATAGTTTTTGCAGTATGTTAAGATAGTTAACTATAAGTTAATTAGGCTAATTATCTGTGAATAAGTCAATTACAACACATTAAGATGTGAGTAATCCAATATTTATGCATATTGTATATTTATTTTCACACAGGGGCATTGTACCAAGCTGAAATAGTGCAAAGAAAACTGTAGCCTCTGTTCCCCATGAAGTTGACAGCGTCAGAGAGAGCTGCCTGCCTGCCTGCCTGTCTGTCTGTCAGTCAGCCTGCCATGCTGTGATTGACACATCTACCTAATCCATGTTTACACTGTCCTGTGTGTCATGTGTCAACCCTCACCCGGCTTGCCGCTAACCACACAGAATTAGACCGTGTTTGACACCAACTGCAACCCAGCACTTGAACCCATCACTACCGTGTAGTAAAGAGAGTATAGGAACCCATCATCACTACCGTGTAGTAAAGAGAGTATAGGAACCAGTCATCACTACCGTGTAGTAAAGAGAGTATAGGAACCAACCATCACTACCGTGTAGTAAAGAGAGTATAGGAACCCATCATCACTACCGTGTAGTAAAGAGAGTATAGGAACCCATCATCACTACCGTGCAGTAAAGAGAGTATAGGAACCCATCATCACTACCGTGTAGTAAAGAGAGTATAGGAACCCATCATCACTACCTTGTAGTAAAGAGAGCATAGGAACCCATCATCACTACCATGTAGTAAAGAGAGTATAGGAACCCATCATCACTACCGTGTAGTAAAGAGAGTATAGGAACCCATCATCACTACTGTGTAGTAAAGAGAGTATAGGAACCCATCATCACTACCACGTAGTAAAGAGAGTATAGGAACCCATCATCACTACCGTGTAGTAAAGAGAGTATAGGAACCCATCATCACTACCACGTAGTAAAGAGAGTATAGGAACCCATCATCACTACCATGTAGTAAAGAGAGTATAGGAACCCATCATCACTACCGTGTAGTAAAGAGTATAGGAACCCATCATCACTACCGTGTAGTAAAGAGAGTATAGGAACCCATCCACACTACCGTGTAGTAAAGAGTATAGGAACCCATCATCACTACCGTGTAGTAAAGAGAGTATAGGAACCCATCATCACTACCGTGTAGTAAAGAGAGTATAGGAACCCATCATCACTACCGTGTAGTAAAGAGAGTATAGGAACCCATCATCACTACCGTGTAGTAAAGAGTATAGGAACCCATCATCACTACCATGTAGTAAAGAGAGTATAGGAACCCATCATCACTACCGTGTAGTAAAGAGAGTATAGGAACCCATCATCACTACCGTGCAGTAAAGAGAGTATAGGAACCCATCATCACTACCGTGTAGTAAAGAGTATAGGAACCCATCATCACTACCATGTAGTAAAGAGAGTATAGGAACCCATCATCACTACCGTGTAGTAAAGAGAGTATAGGAACTCATCATCACTACCATGTAGTAAAGAGAGTATAGGAACCCATCATCACTACCGTGTAGTAAAGAGAGTATAGGAACCCATCATCACTACCGTGTAGTAAAGAGAGTATAGGAACCCATCATCACTACCGTGTAGTAAAGAGAGTATAGGAACCCATCATCACTACCGTGCAGTAAAGAGAGTATAGGAACCCATCATCACTACCGTGTAGTAAAGAGAGTATAGGAACCCATCATCACTACCTGGTGGTAAAGAGAGTATAGGAACCCATCATCACTACCGTGTAGTAAAGAGTATAGGAACCCATCATCACTACCATGTAGTAAAGAGAGTATAGGAACCCATCATCACTACCGTGTAGTAAAGAGAGTATAGGAACCCATCATCACTACCGTGTAGTAAAGAGAGTATAGGAACCCATCATCACTACCATGTAGTAAAGAGAGTATAGGAACCCATCATCACTACCGTGTAGTAAAGAGAGTATAGGAACCCATCATCACTACCGTGTAGTAAAGAGAGTATAGGAACCCATCATCACTACCGTGTAGTAAAGAGAGTATAGGAACCCATCATCACTACCGTGTAGTAAAGAGAGTATAGGAACCCATCATCACTACCGTGTAATAAAGAGAGTATAGGAACTCATCATCACTACCGTGTAGGAAAGAGAGTATAGGAACCCATCATCACTACCGTGCAGTAAAGAGAGTATAGGAACCCATCATCACTACTGTGTAGTAAAGAGAGTATAGGAACCCATCATCACTACCGTGTAGTAAAGAGAGTATAGGAACCCATCATCACTACCGTGTAGTAAAGAGAGTATAGGAACCCATCATTACTACCGTGTAGTAAAGAGAGTATAGGAACCCATCATCACTACCTTGTAATAAAGAAAGTATAGGAACCCATCATCACTACCGTGTAGTAAAGAGAGTATAGGATCCCATCATCACTACCGTGTAGTAAAGAGAGTATAGGAACCCATCATCACTACCGTGTAGTAAAGAGAGTATAGGAACCCATCATCACTACCGTGTAGTAAAGAGAGTATAGGAACCCATCATCACTACCGTGTAGTAAAGAGAGTATAGGAACCCATCATCACTACCGTGTAGTAAAGAGAGTATAGGAACCCATCATCACTACCGTGTAGTAAAGAGAGTATAGGAACCCAACATCACTACCATGTAGTAAAGAGAGTATAGGAACATAGCAGTTATTGCACTGGTGAGGGGCCAGAAAGCAAAATGAACATGAACATTTGAAGAGAAGGGGAATAGACTAAAAAAGGATGGATGGGTATTGTAAGTGCCACTCCTTGAATTTTCTCTCAGTCTCCCTTCCTTTCTCTCCTCATCTCTCTCCCCCCTCCCGCTCCTCTCCCTCTCTCTATCTCCCTGTGCCTCTCTCTCTCTCCGTTTCCTGCTCAGAGAAGCTGCTAGTGTTTACCTCCCCTTATCCAGGTTGCTAATCCCCCGCCGGTGAAAGACTCCACTAAATAGGTGCTGGTGAAAAAAAGGGAGAGGGACAGGCAGAGCCATTAGAGGAGAGTTTATCAGAGTCGCCAATCTGTTATCACTCTTGTCCCTCTGTCCCTCCCGCCAGCCTCCCTCCCCTCCTGTCACAGAGCTACTGATTACAGCCAGCCAGGGCCAGTCCAGACAGCCGCATCCACACGCAAACACACAGGCAGAGTGTATGTGCGTGTCTTTGTCAGTGTGTCTGTTTTTTGGACAGCGTGTATGTGCTTGTGTGTGTCTACAGTGTCTGTCTGTGAGTTCTGTTTTCTGTTTCTGTATAGCTGAAAATGGCTATTATTCACAATATCAATCTGTTCTACCACAGTGAAAAGACAGAGGCATCAAGCATCTCTGAGTGTCTTTTCAGCGTTGAACACTGGCGTGCCACACAACCCTGCAGCCCCCACGAGGCGTGGGGGCCCAATTTTCCCTCAGCCTAATGGCAAAATGTGTAGAATAGCAGGAAATTCACTTAAAAAATGCTAAATTCTCTCAGCCTCATTGCAAAATCTGTAGAATAGCATGATATTAGCAATAAAACTGAACATTTTCTCTCTGTCACATATCAATATGTGTAGAATTGCAGGAAATTAGCTTTCAAAACAGCAACATTTTCTCTCAGCCTCATGACAAAATGTGTATAATAGCATGAGATTAGCTATAAAACTGCATATTTTTCTCTTTGCCCCATGGCAAAATGTTTAGAATTGTAGGAAGTTAGCTCAGACCCTGCTCAGACCTTCACCGGCAGTGAAGCGGGTGTTCAAAAAGCTGCCAGTGCTGTGTTTGTTGGCAAGGGGGCCATAGGGACACAGAGACGGGAGGGCTTGAGTTTACCTAAAGGATAAGTGTCAGAGGATCAGCAAAATTAGATCCTCTCAGTATTAAGACATCAATGGCTGCAATGTGTGTGTATCTGCTGCGTGTGCAGACTGGTGTTCTCAGCTAGACTGCAGACTGTGCTAAAATGAAGCTACAAATTGAAGTGCTAGAATAAGCTGCTTCCCAGAGTTTAGACTAGCGCAGAACAAACCACTGAAGAGAGATGGACCCTTCCCTAATATCTTGTCACGAAGCCATATGCAGCGTTGTGCTTTTGTTAAGTGATCTATAGAACACATCTGATTCATCACAATCTCTGTCTACTTGAATTTCTGATAGCATGGTGAGTTGCTCTTGATGGAATCCCTTATCAAAACCATGGAGAGTGTTGCACCAAAACAATACAGGATGCTACTCACTCACACACGAAGCCAAGAGTTCCTAGCAGGCTACTGTGTTGTTCTTACTTGAGACACTGCTCCAGTAAGGATGGTCAGAGATACGGATCTTCTCTTATCCCCTGCTACACTGAGCCGAGGGGAGTTGGTGGTAGGACCCATCAGTCAAACAGTATGGAGGGTTCAGTGGATGTTTAGTGGAGCTTCTTGACCACTGCAGCTGCAGGCACTATAGCCAGTCATAGCCCAACCTGTTGACAGGCTGGTTATAACACTGTGTGTATAAGTAGTGCTGTGGCCCTTGTGACTGAGAGAGTGTGAATGTCATCCTCTCCCCTCGGGCTGCAGCAGTATAGGCTGCTACACCCTACACCCAACCTCTACCCTCCCCAAAGGGACAGGTGGGTCATTGACTGTAGAACCCAGCTCTCACAGTTATCGTCACACCACATTCAGTGATGGATGGCCTATTTCTTTACCACTAAATCTTAGCAGGCAAGCTAATCCTGAATACTGCATACTAATATAACACCAAGGAAGTAAAGTGAGTGGGCTCCCTGCATTTTGATTCATTTTATCTAGCTGTACAATAATTGCGATTTGCCACAAAACTGTTAAAGAACATTATGTGCTTTTAGATGTTGTTAATGTCCACGCCCGTCTCGCTTGGTGTCTACAGTACAGTGTCTGTGGGTCCTGTGGGAGCAACAGAAGAATGGCTGCAGCATGACATTTCTGCTGCACCGTCCATGTGCCGTCATTTAGAACTAATGACTGTTAGCACTGGACTCCATGTTTACATAGCAGGGGGCTTCTACCTTACAGCCTGTGACAAATTATGAAAGGCGGGCCTCATTTCATTAAACTTTAACTTGCCTTATCTGCGGCGACAGAAGACAGTATAATAAAGGCTGACAGGTATCTAAAGTTGTATGTTTGGACTAGGGAAAGGGAACAGCGTGAGAGCTGTGGTCAGCTTTGTCACTAAAGACGGGACATATGTTGTCGGCTATAAAAACTCAAAGCAGATGTTGCTGTTTTAGTAAAGGAGGGAGAGGTCGCAGAGATGCTTTCGATGCTTTGCACATCTAGCACGCAGTATCGTGGAGTAGCTGTCTTGTTTCTCTTACAGCGGTCCCTGCCACAAATGGGACCAAAATAAATCACAGGTGTATTTGTCATCTTTTCATACATTAGTTAGTAGACAATTCAATATTCATGAACAAATATTTTGGCATCATTGTTGCATCTCATTTCTTTAGTGCAGATCTCAGTCCTTTGATTATTTTTCAAAACCACTAACATTAGAATGAAATGTTTGCCTTGCTTATATAATCCCTTGAGGAAATACAATATATTTTTTTATTTTCAGGAATTACATGTCTTGACTAGCATAAGTAATATACAAAATATTAATATGGGTATATTTCAATTATTTCAAGAATTATAAAAACGTACATTCTGCCCCCAACAAGATGACCATAGATGACAATAGCTTTCAGCCTATCCCCTGTGTCTCTGCTATATTTTCACCCACATTGAGGCCTCTCTAAAATCCACTTTGCACAAAGAGAGAAAATAGAATAGAAACTTGGGTCTTAGACGTTTGTCGCGTGAGGTTTATATATCAAAAGGACAACTAGACAAGCCCAACATTAAAGCATGTTAAAATCCTCTGCGGGTAGCAGTTGATTGATTCCATAGAACCTTGTCCATCAAGGCCTCCAGGTTTGAACCAAAGCCATTTGGAATGTTAAGAAGAAAGAGGTCGTTACGGCAACAAAAAGCTGCTGAAGCAGGCCATTGTAAGGTTCTGAAAGGACCTATCTGAAGCTCGCCAGGCACCCCTGTAGCGCAGGAGAAAGACTACCATGTAAATAAAAGCTTAGGGTGAGCTCACAACTTCGCGGGCATGAATAAAAATGGACACAATAACGTTACAGATGCATCCACAAATAAAGTGCTCCATTCAAAGATATACTCAGCGGGCAATATCTTTTTTTATTTTTTTTTATTCAGCTCAGCGAAAATATATCAACATTTTTCATCCAGCCGGTTGTAGATTTCGAAATTCATGAAAGAAGCTGTGTGACTGTTTCAATCATTTTATTGTGACAGCGGTCAAGATCACTTCATCTTCGTTAGTCAATATTACTAAATACTACTAAATATTTAATTTCATTAGAACATCATTTTGCTAGCCAGCATATATAAACACTTTATAGATTTTGTGACCTTTTTTAACTTCCTACGAGAGCCTGTTTCTGTAGCTACATCGATACATATTGATGGACACCGGCCTGTGTGATCAGATAAAGTCGGATGTGGCCTTCCCTGGGGGTAGGAGTAAGGCCGGCTGGCCTGAGGAGTGGTCTGAGATAGCTCTACACCTGGAAGGGCCGCAGCAGACTGCTGCTCCAGCCTAGCAGCTTAGCAGCATCCAGACTCCTGTTTGAGTGAGCCCCTTCACACAGGCATTGTGTGAGAGGAGAGTAGCCGAAAGGGCCCTCTGACAGACTGGACAAGGCCCTCCATACGAGCACCTCACTGCCTTCAGCCCATGGCTATCCACACCCAGCCTCTGCCCTACACACACACACCCTGGCCACACTCGTCTGGCTCGCGTGTGGCACCACTCGAGAGGGAATGTTGTTTTATCCACTGTTTGGTGTGGTTTTGGAGTTTGAACTGGGCTCTAAGCTGAAACACAAACAGTGTGTCAGTCTGCCTGGAGGAGAAGACAGCTGCCCTGTCCCCAGCCCGTTTGTCTTCAACAGGCCATTAGCTACTGCCTCTGGTCCACTCCCATTCCACAGACACAACCTTTACATTTGGTTCTATTAAAAAAAGAAATTGAATAAAGAAACAAACACACACACACACATATTCAGCCTGATAAGTTTGAAATTCTGTTGCAGCTCTTTATCTGAGGCGTGGGTTTTGGAGAAAGAGATATAATCAATAATAAACAACCTTGAGAATGTCTGTAAACAGATGGCCCATTGAAAGAGGGATTCTTGTCTTCTGTACTTAGGTCCTCATATTTGTTCTCTTTAATTTAGAACCAGACTAGGAATTTTTCTCCCATCTCGTCTCAGAGCCTCAGAGCACTCACGTGAAACGATGGCAGGCTTTCAGTCGATACCAGTTTGCTGTTGTCTTTCATTTCATTGTGAATAATACAAACAGAATACCTTTCTGGGCCTCTCAAAAGACAACATCATTTCCTAAGCCTCCACAGATAACTCACACCATGAGGCTACTGTCTGGAAGGATGACATGTCTGTAGTCTCAGAATGGTGAGAATAAGGGGGTGGAGGAGGAGAAAGAGAGGGAAGGATGGAGGAGAGGAGGGTTGAGAAAGAGACTGGAACATCATGTAAAGTATGGCCTTGGCGAGCCCACAAAGAGGGCCAGTGGCGCTGTGAGCGCCGCAAATCCATACTCTCAGACACCTGCTCAGCTCTGGAGAATCGTCAGATATTGACCTTCAATTCAGTCCGCATTCAGAGTTGATGAAAAGAGATAAGCACTCTAATCTGTCCGTCGTCTCAGGCTCCTCTTTATTGACTAACTGACACAGACTTATTTTAGCTGGGGCTGTGCTGCAGCACCACAGGATGGGATACATAAACCTAATAGATGTTTATTTGAAAGAGGCTAATATGAAAATTGCCACTAAAGACGTATGAATCAATTTTCAAAAGCAAACATAATTGGATATTCCGGTACACTTATTAAATCTGAATTGGCCCAGGTCTTCTTGGCTGACAGGGAGGAACAGTTGCCCCCCTCTCTCTCCTATGTTTCATTGTGTGACATGTTATTATGCCTCGTCTCCCTCTGTCAGTCGCAGCGATTTAACAGATTGCCCGCCGAGGAGAGACTGGTTCAAAACTCAATGGAGGAGTGTGTGTGTGTGTGTGTGTGTGTGTGTGTGTGTGCGCGCGCGCGCGCGCGCGTGTGTGTGTGTGTGTGCGCGCATGCGTGTGCGTTTTAACACATGGGATTGTGGTAGGTCCTTCGACTTCCCCTCCCACCATGGCCCTGTGCACTGTTTTCATACGGCACTTGTAGTTTGGAGGTTAGAAGTACTTGACAGTGAGTATGGGAGTAGGAGGAAGCACCTATTGAGAGACATCAGCTTCAATAGGGAGTAGTGAAGCCCACACACTGTCTGTGTCACACACTGGCCATGAGGGCAACCAAAACAGACCCCATGACCACACACACACACACTAACAACCCACGCACGCACACTCTACATACACATACACGCACGCATGCTCATGCGTGCGCACGCGCACACACACACACACACACATAGTCATGGACCCAATATCAGAGAGCCATCCGGTTATTTTCATATTTATATTTACATGTATATGAGAGCCCCACATCCCAAGAATAAATATATTTCAAATCTGGCAAAATCCGGAAATAACCACCTCCAGAGAGAGCCCGGTATACTTATTTTGAGTGACATTGTCTAAATTGAAGTTTGACACTCTTCACCACTCTAACCTTTATGCAAATGCAAAAACATCTAAATGTGATGGACAGAATTCAATTAACTGAGATGACAGAAAATAATCTAGTGAACTGAATACATCAGCCATGTGAAAGGTAACATAATCATCCTGGTGGGGAAGGGTTCGGGGAGGGAGGGAGGGAGGGAGGGAGGGAGGGAGGGAGGGAGGAGGGGTGGTTCAGTGGGTCTGGAGAGAGAGAGCATGAGGGAGAGAGAGATAGAAAGACGGGGGGGGGAGAAAGAGGAGGGCACAGAGGAAGCAGATACAGAGCCCATTTCTAGCGTGTCTTATCTAATGTCACAAGCTCTATTTCTCCAAAGCGGAGTCTCCAGTCCAGTAAACTCTTGATCTCAAATGAGAGGCCTGAAACACTGTTGCTAAGCAATTAGGGGCCTATATTGAGCAGCTGATTCCCAGAATTCAGTGTCCATCATTACAATTTCTGCCTCACCTAATAGACTCCCATACTGTTGAACAGCAGCGCCTAACGACACACAATGAAATAGGCTCAGACCAGACTGCAAATTACAGAGCCTCAGCCTGGGTCTTTCTCCTAAAGCTACAGAGTCTGACAAAAACAACTGTTGCTGCAGTCTATGAGTGTTTAGGCACTATCTCTGGTTCGTCTTGTCTGAGATGGGAGTATATATTAGAACTACATTAGAAAATACATAAACATTGTGATAATTTACATAGACATACTTACATATTGTATCATCTGAGTTCTAATACCACTGATTAAACTATATAATTAACATTTAGAGGTCCATATGAGAAGTCAGTGACATTCTTCAAGACCTGAGAAATAGACCAATGATCATGTTCTGATTTAACCTATATTTAGCCAGGCAAGTCAGTTAAGAACAAATTCTTATTTTCAATGACGGCCTAGGAACAGTGGGTTAACTGCCTTGTTCAGTGGCAGAACAACAGATTTTTACCTTGTCAGCTCAGGGATTCAATCAAGCAACCTTTCGGTTACTGGGCCAACACTCTAACCACTAGGCTACCTGCCACTGATTAACTTATTATAAATCCCAAAATGGTGTAATATTACTCTGAAAATAATATAATTCAAACCTACAATTACAGTTAATTCTTTATCATAATCCTGATAGTAGCTGGATGTTCAGCGTGTTCCAAGAACACAATGGGTATGACTGCAGCCTCCCAGACAGAAACGCTGCCTGCCTCTGAGCACGTCAGCGACTCAATATACTAGTGGCCATGTGGGGGCACCCTTACCCAAGTTTTGAAACACTGGTCCACAGCATGAAGCTATTGGTCAGTGGTCACAGTGACATATGACAACTATTGTTTTTGTCTTGTAGTATCATTGTTGTCACAAACATTACTGAGCCATATTCAATAGACAATCAAATACCATCACTGTGGTTAAACATGTTTGGTGCTTGTAGAACAGTGATGGGGAGTGGGTAATATACCAATAGCTGCAACACTGCCTGGTTTGTCTGTAAAAGGTTGTAATTACATGTTTAAAGAGGAAATCTTCGTTAAGCCAGAGTGCATCCATCTGTTTGTGTCCCCTCAGTGTTCAGTGTTCAGTGTTCAGTGTGGAGGTGATGATTGGTGATGTTGCACGCAGCGTGCAGTGCAGTAACTGCTGACACTAGATGGCTCTGCGGGGATGCCTTGCTAGGAGATGATGATGCTCGCCCTTCAAGCGTTTCTATTATTTTCATACAACATATCTTTTCATGCTTTATTCTATCAAAACTAATAGCGAGCAATATTGTGTGATGGGGGTTGTCAGTTATTTTAAAATCACCCCAGTAAATGAAATAACCCATTGTGATCAATGTGTTTTTATCCTCAGTGTATCCGCAACTTCATAATCACTTTGTCAATGTTCAACTCTCCACCCCCCCCCCCCCAATTTCCTATATGATAATGTCTAAGCTACATTTTACATTTCTACTTTTATCAGTTACTAATTATATTACAAGCCTGATTTAATCGTGGCCATTTAAATGTGGTGAGTAAGAAAATAGTGTGGCTCAAAAACACAGCCTAATGGATGGTTAAGTGACTCCTCACCAGATCCCTTACATATAATGTAAATTCCATTAGCCTCAAAACTGGCTACTGTATGGCATTCAATTAAATATAGCCTTCAAAAGAAACCCATGTCAAGCAATTTAGAGTGTGGTACATTTGAAGCTTGGGTGAGGTTACTAGTGCTTTTAACCAATGCTCCCACTGCATAGACCATTAATTACCATATTTAGAATGAAGTAGATTTGCCATGCAATAATCATTCTCTAATTCACTAAGAACTATTGCTTTTCAAACACAGGCAGTAATCACTAATTATGTTTAGCCAAGGAAATATATAAATAAATGTATAAATTAGCAAAGGCCCATCAATATGATTGGCTATTAGCTTGGTCAGTGTGCTGTGAGGGATGCGTTAGATGCAGCAGAATATAAATTCCTCTCAGACGTGGACATGCTAACATATGCAGACGTACATGCATGTAGCCTCCATTCACACACATCCCAGAGGGTGTCGTTAGTCCGTCAAATTCAAGACCTGAAGGAATCGCTACGGAATAGATTAAAGAAATAGATGTTTCAGTGTCACTTAAACAGGATAGGTGCAGCAAAATGTGTTGTTTTACAGGGTCAGCCATAGTAGTACGGCACCCCTGGAGAAAATTAGGGCTAAGTGCCTTGCTCAAGGGCACGTCGACTGATTTTCCACCTTGTCGGCTCGGGGATTCAAACCAGCGACCTTTCAGTTACTGGCCCAACGCTCTGACCGCTAGGCTACCTGCTGCCCTGTAAAAGTTTACTTCAGTTTTGGAGAGATTGGTCTGTCAATCCAGTTTACTTCGGATCAAGGAATGTAGACCACAACACCTCCAATTTCTCATATATCAACCATAACAGATTGCAGTCCTTCCAGTCCTGGTGGCAGACAGTGATGGGACAGTCAGTTTGAGAGGGCCAAGCACCATGAGTGATGGTTTGCACCTCAGGTATAATGAGGAGTTCCTGCTCAGCCGCTGAGAGGGAGAGTGGCAGCACTCCAGCCCTGCCCTCGTCCTAATCCTGGGGATCCAGTCTCTGCTGACTGCAGGCTTATTCAAGGCTTTAGGGAGAAACACAGGGGCCATCCCGGCTCCTCTAGCTCCCCTCAGATCCTATCACTGCTCCTCCCACTGACCCACAGAGACGGCAGGCACCTGCCCATTCAGCAGGTCAAGCACGTCTCTCTCTCTCTCTCTCTCTTTCGCTCTCTCTCTCTCTTACTATTTATTTGCCTCTCTCTGTCTCACTATCTCTTTCTCTCTCTTTCTTTCTCTCTCAGACACTCGAAACTGACATATGAGGGAGGATATGGATAGCAGGCGAGTCATTGGAGGAGAGGGGAAATTGGCTAATTTTGTAAGAGGAGAGGATTGGAGAACCAGTTGAAGTGAGAACCAATATCTTCACTGAAAATAAACTGTGACACACGCAGTATACGGTACACATACAGCATGAACACAATGTGTTCTATGCAGTATGTTTTTCTGCAGGGAGCTTGCCTACACCATATTATTCAGCACTTTCAGTGGTATTTTATCAGTCAGGTGGGAATGAACAATATCATAAACCATATACTCTTCCCAATGCCATATAGGCTACCATTTCATATATGAATTTCTTCCACCTCATTTGAATTTCACACTGCAATATTCTCTGAGTCAAACCATGGAAGTTGTAAAGCAAATGACCCCCAAACTGTCCCAGAAAACATAAAACACATCATAATACGTTGTTATCCTTCTGGACATCCACGATTCAGTTCAGTCCTGCGTTATGAGAACAACATCAGAAACGAGGCGTCCACTGTAGCGAGCCACGTCACGTGACTGCGTACGATGTTTAAACGGCGTAAACACAACCCGTCTCACAGCGGGGGCCATGCTGATTGCTGACCACGCACACAACAATGTCTCCTCTGAACCCACCCTTTCATGGCCGCCCCGGCTTTGATGCTCACATGCTAATTGGTTGAGATGAACTGGAGCTCGAGCTGCGGTGGTGTTGTGGTCCCCAGCTCAGCTCCACTGTACGCTATGCCTGGCCACAGCAACACTGTCTGCTTTTAATTAGCTGGTCCCCTCTGTCTGTCTGTTTCAGAGATGGAGAGGGAAGAGAGGGAGATTGGGAAGACCCAGGTGTACAGTAATCTAGGCCTATGTGTCCTACCCTTCTATTAAAACCCACAGCTCACTTGGTTAGGGTTTGGCAGGTTAAACTGAGTAGAGAAGGTAAGTAGAGGATGGACCAGGTGGGGAGGTGCTGTATCTGGGGGCTGGTCTGTAAAATGGTGAGTCGTACAGGGGACCAGCTTGGTGTGTTTTCCCAGCACTTCAGAGTGGTGGTGAGAGAGAGGAGGTGGCGGGTTGTGACTGCGACGGGAGTAGAAGTGAAGGGTGTTCCGTAGCGGTTTGTTTTCGCAGCCCTTCACTTCTCAGCGTTTGGTGGTGGGTCCGGGCCCTGCTTCTGTTGCAGAGCCGCCGGGTGTGAGTGGCGCTTTGTTTGACTTCCTCTCAGTGCAGGAGACACCAGCAGGGCCCAGTAATGAGTCTGCAAACAAGACTTACAAGGAAAAGAACCGCTTTGCTCATGACTAATTGCCCTGAGTGACAGAAACAGAGAAACTAGGGTCTGAGAGTATCTGGAGTTTTAGCTATAGGGCTCTATTTGACCAAGTTGAAGGATGGTGCTTGAAACAGGTCTCTTAATCTTATGTCTCCTGGTTAGAGCTCGGTGTAGGTATAACGTGCAAGACAAGGTCTTGCTAATCAGCAATAATTATGTAATAAGTCTCCAATTGATTGATCTCCTTTACCGGGATGCATTTAAACAAGTTTTTGTAAACAAACAATAGCAGGCACTAAAATGTAATGTCACCACTGAAAATGAGTGACAAAACCACGTCGGCCCACAATATTTATACAAGCTCCATTTCGATGACGTTATAAATAAACAATTTTCTTCCATACAATCGCAAACAAAGAAGAAAGTATCATGTCTCTGCAGCTTGTGTCGACTTCACAAAAGCACAATGATTGATTATGACAAATTACTAGCTTGTATGAGCAGCCGAGAATCCTCTACCTGCTGTAGCCCTGGAGCTGGGAAGCGAAATTGTTCCACCCAAGCACCATAAAAACAGATTGAAACCTCAGAGCTGTGAATTAGCCACACAGGAAGCCCTAAACCCTCTGTTTTATTCATGAGCATGAAGTCTATCTGAGCTAAGAAACCCCCGCGGTCTCTCTCGCCACATCAAGGTTGCTGCGCCGCATCAATTCCACATTCGGGGAAGGTTGTGTTTTTGACATGCAACAATAATGCCACATTAAAAAGCAACAGGGATTAACCGACCAAGTCATTTGTGGATGTATAAACAAGTTGTTTATTATACTGTAAGACACAGAGGAAGTGACCATGGCCGCCATGTTGCAACTAGTTATAAATAGAGAAACATCATTCAGCTCATGGAATGCTTCTCAAAATGTCAGCTAAGTAAAGTTTGGGGGGTTTGGGGGGGGGGGAGAGGGGGAGAAAGGAGGGTGGGAGAAGGGGAGAGAGAAAGTTTGCACATCTGCTGAGGAAATGCATTGTTGTTGATAATCCTTTGGAAATTGAAAGAGGGCGATGCAGCGTCTCCTAAGGGGAGGGCGATGCAGTGGACACACACAGCTTACCACCAGGCTCCAGCGTCTGAATGACAGAGAAGTTTGGTGATCACCACGGGGGTTCTGAAGATTGTAGCCAAGTGGGAACAAGGTGAAGGGGCCACATCTCCAGAATTTGCGATGGAATATACAGCAGAAAAATGTGCTTTCAAAAGTCCCCCTTCTCATAGCCTCTGTTTATTTCAGCAGAACTGCCATATGCTGCAAAGGCAGTCAGTTGTCGCTTCAGCTCCAGTAATTATGGCTATACTTTGATAATTGCACCAATTAAAAACATTAATTATGATCCTGAAATCTGTGCAATGTTTCATAACAGGTGTAAACAGTAAGTATAGTATCATGCTGGCATGCATCAACACACACACACACATACACACTGAGATGAAGATGTTTAAAGCCTCACACTTAATAAGCTGAGAAACAAACACAAATGAGTCACTTTGCCAATGAGAGGAGAAATAATTGGTCTACTTCCCATTATGCTAATAAAGAAGCAATAATGACAAAGTTGCCACGCCGATAAGAACTACTCAGTAGGAGGCCATTTCATTATTATTTTTTTACTTCCCCTTCAAAGCAATTAGATGTATCTCACAATGTCAAATAACAACAACATACAGAATTCCGTGCGACACATCTGCATTTATTTGGGTTCTTTGGGTGCGGACTTTTCCTAATTGCCCTCTCTGAATTTAACAACCCGGGGCTGCTGTCATTATGGCTGCATTGAAGTCCTAATGAGTGGAATTGTTATCTAAAAGATGGACCCTTTTTCCCCTGCTGTGAAACCACATTAGATCCAGACAGCTCATTTCTATTCCCCCTGTCATCTCTCTAGAAATGACGCGCAGTGCTTGAAACTGTTTATTTCCAAATTCAGACCTCCTCCGCGGCAGCCATCGGCTTCAATTACCAGTTTTCCTGAGCAGAACCATCAGGCAGTCTGACACTGAGGTCCAACCTAATTCCCACCTTCTCCAAAGTCAAGAGCATAATGTGCAGATAAAAAAGGTGGAAAATAGCCTGCCGCTCATTAGCATGCAGGGGCTGCCTGTTCATTTGCTTGCTGCGAATGAAAGTTCTGGCACTCAGCACCTCCTGCAATATGAGAATAGTCCTCTTCAGACCGCGCCGTGTCCTTACTGCAGCGGAAAGGTCATCCGCAGAGGCACACAGCAACCTGGCTAGCTGCTCTCCACTGGCCCGGCTGGGAGAGGGTGACAGGGGTATTGATTCTGGGAGCACCTCATTACCTGCTGAATCAACATATTATTGCCATGTTTCACCCACAGAATTGTTTACAAGTGTATTTACAACGGGGGCCAGGGCGCGACCACACTCATTAGTCCATGACCCGGCGATTATGTGTCATCTGATACGCTGCTATCTGACTTGGCTGTCTGACCAGGGCCACTGACCTGCATTGGCCCAGGCCCATTAACGCGCCCCTCTCTCCCTCTACCCTCTACTCCCTCTCTCTCTCTCTCCTCCCTATGAATGTATCCATTAGCCTGCCGATGTGTAAATTGTTTTCACCTGCACTGTGGGCAGATGGGGACCAGCGTCTCGGTCGTGATTTCCTATGCATGAGCTTTCTAATCAGTCGGAGAGTAACACGATTCCCCTGCTCCTCGCAGGAAAAAGACAAACCACACACCCACACACACACACACTTTCACGCACACTTTCACGCAGACAATCACACACGCTAATACGTTCACACACTCACAATCTGCAATAAATATGCATGCTGTGTTGTAGGGATATTGGTGCAGTGGTAGCGGTGAAAGGGTTCATTATATGAGCTTACATCACTGTGATGGCTTAATACTGAGGAGAGCCAGGGCCTGGGCTCAGGGCTGATCCTTGCCTCCACTATTCCCAATTTCATTCCAACTTAAAGGATAATTTGACCTCTGAGACTAAACCCACATAAGCACAACATCCAGTGGCAGTGTCAATCGAGTGTGACCTTGAAAGTGGATTCGAGCGAGGGCTCCCTCACACAACAAATAAACGTTCACTAATGCACTGACGTGGATGTGACATGTAACCTGGGCCTCTCTGCTAGAGGGGGCCAAACATCTCGTTCAATGTGGGTAGAGGTTTCCAGACAATGAGCAGTCAACGTCAAGGATATGATGGTTTATTTCAGTATTGACAAAACCGTATTATCGCCATGGTTATATCACCATCACTGTATTACTAATATCGTATCATTATTTGCTATTGTCATACCTCCCCGGTCGAGAGAACATTTCAGCACCCCCACCCCAAAACATCTTCCCACGGCGATGCCAGAGAGACAGAGTAAGGAAACTGCAGTGAACCCAGCACCAGCACAGCATCTGTAATGGGATCACTCCAGATCTCTGACCCACCACATGACAGATGGTTTACCTGTCAGCTACAGACAGAGAGCTGGTAAACATGGAGGTGCATTTCCACATGCTACAGCTTAGACGAGTTGACATAGACTTCTAACCTCATGTGAGGGCCCAGACAGGCCCTGGATGTCACACACGACCCTGACAACATGGTTCTCATCAACCAGCCAGCCAGCCAGCCTGCCACACACACTGCTGGCCTCATCCACTGCCCTCCACACTGACACTGATACTGCTGTCACTCAAACACCCGACTTACTGCCTCATGTCTGAGTGCATGACGATACTCTGCTTCCTCTCTCTCAGAGCCGGTGCCAAGGCTCCAGAGAAAGAGAATGAATCCACTCACCAACCTGTGACATCACAAGATCTACATAACCGAGCAACAAACAAACAGGAGAGTACCATCCTCATCGACAAGGCTTTGTTTTACCAACACTGTATCCATTGTCCTCTCAGACAGCACTCTAGACTTTGCTGATGCTTATTCAAATCACCAACAAATGCAACATCATGGTCAATGTAATGCCTCAAGTCGTCCATTGAACACTGATATAGAAATGTGTATAGTAATCTGTAAATGGCCTACCTTTAATAATGATTTACACTATTGCATTAATAATGGACACCTTTCACACTCTTTTCAAAGGTAGGTTACATCTCTGGTGACATCTCTTGCTTTTAACAGAGTACTTTCAATTCAGATCAATTTGGCACAATTAAACTGCTTTATATTTACTGGAGCATGTGGCCGTGAAGCATGCACTGACCTTCCTAGTCAGCATGCACTGTCCTTCCTAGTCAGCATGCACTCTCCTTCCTAGTTAGCATGCACTGTCCTTCCTAGTTAGCATGCACTGTCATTTCCTAGTTAGCATGCACTGTCCTTCCTAGTCAGCATGCACTGTCCTTCCTAGTCAGCATGCACTGTCCTTCCTAGTTAGCATGCACTGTCCTTCCTAGTTAGCATGCACTGTCATTTCCTAGTTAGCATGCACTGTTCTTCCTAGTTAGGATCCACTGTCATTTCCTAGTTAGCATGCACTGTCATTTCCTAGTTAGCATGCACTGTCCTTCCTAGTCAGCATGCACTGTCCTTCCTAGTTAGCATGCACTGTCCTTCCTAGTCAGCATGCACTGTCCTTCCTAGTTAGCATGCACTGTCATTTCCTAGTTAGCATGCACTGTCATTTCCTAGTTAGCATGCACTGTCCTTCCTAGTTAGCATGCACTGTCCTTCCTAGTTAGCATGCACTGTCATTTCCTAGTTAGCATGCACTGTCATTTCCTAGTTAGCATGCACTGTCATTTCCTAGTTAGCATGCACTGTCCTTCCTAGTTAGCATGCACTGCCCTTCCTAGTTAGCATGCACTGTCATTTCCTAGTTAGCATGCACTGTCATTTCCTAGTTAGCATGCACTGTCCTTCCTAGTTAGCATGCACTGTCATTTCCTAGTTAGCATGCACTGTCCTTCCTAGTTAGCATGCACTGCCCTTCCTAGTTAGCATGCACTGTCATTTCCTAGTTAGCATGCACTGTCCTTCCTAGTTAGCATGCACTGTCATTTCCTAGTTAGCATGCACTGTCCTTCCTAGTTAGCATGCACTGTCCTTCCTAGTTAGCCTGATGAGATGGCCATCCTACAGAATGCTTTGTTTTCAAATTAGCTTCAAACCACACCCATTCAGAGTATGTGTGGGAGGACTAATACTTACTGGAGACGTCTTCTGGATTAGTAGGACAATTATAGTCACTGGCAGCAGTGATACAGCATCTTGACGTTCGTTTCTGAGACTCTCTGTGTCCAATTGCCTCTTAATCTTCACCCGTGAAGAAAAGCTTTCAGAGAAACTCCGTCTCATCGATCCCCACTCCATACTTTATTAACTTTGCTGGCCATACAATTAAAAAGGGGGGATTTTTTGCACCTTTTTATCCACTTGACAGCACTTAACTCATAATTGACTGTCTCACACACAAACATTAACAAACACACATACATGTACATACCACACACACATCAACATGTTGCTGCTTTGTTTGGATCCACAATGAAGTGTTGTATCAAATAGACCGAATTTGACGCCTATGTGACGATTGGCAATAATAAACAAACCTATTTTCTGTTTTATTATTTGTTGAAGGTGGACAGTTTCTCACAGACAGAACTCATATCATTAGCTGGCCCCATTTCAGCTTTAATATGACTGTGTGAAAATCAAAATATAGCTATACCAACTTCAAGTGCCCAATTGTTGAAACAATGATAAAAGCTTGTCAAATTTCATTTTCTGATGGCATAAGCCAATTATAGAAACAAGTGACCATTGAATTAACCCATACCTAGAACTTGACAGCTTTTATATTCTGATGTAGAATAAATTCTGTGGGGGAAAAATCACTTTATTTGCAATTTCAGTGGGACTCATCTGAGCTCCAGTCAAACAATGGCCTACCCTTAGACACATTAGAAATGGGAGGTTTATTCCTATTGAGTACCAAATGCTATTCCTTCCATGGCTATTATTACCAGGAAAATATGTAGCTTTTTCTTGTATTTATTGTTCATCACAATGTCTTCAATGTTTTGAATGAATATTAAATGCAGTTGTAGATCCTTTATATGTTGGCCACAATAACTAACCTGTAAAATATTTTACTTAACTCTCACCGTCAGATTGACTGGAGGTTTGAATTAACCCCAAACATTGATCCAAAATCTAAATGATAGTGAAAAGAGTGAGCAAAAGCCATGAAGACCTAGGATATGGAAGAATAGCCACAAAACAGATAAACCCAACATGTGCATTACAGAAAGCCCAGCCTTAACCAACTGTTCCAAGTTTGACACAAGAAGAAATCTGAGTCTTCGGAGAAGATCATTTGGGGAGCGTTTCTATAAGCTGTTTATCAAATTATTAACCACCCAGATGTTTCTGTCTGGTTAGCAGCTGAACCCGGGCTCTGCCAAGCAGGGAAACAAAGGTCTGAAGGAATAATTTGAGATGTGCACAGAATATCAATTTAATTTACTGCCGTTAATTCTCATGCAAATCAAGACCTCTGTTAAGGCATATCAATTACCCTACATACTGTATCTATTCTACAAGACGAGGAGCAGGAAGAAAAGGGACAATAATTCTATATGGGAATACAATTGGAAATGGACACATTTCTATTTTCCTATGCATATATTATAATTCAAATAATAAAGCCCCATTTTACCATTAAGCATCAACTGATAAAACATAACATGCTGGCTTTTCCCAAATATGTATATGACTACTGCTGTTGGTGGATAGGCCTATTGTGCTGTTTATATTCCATACATACTCTCCCAGGCAAAACAGACATTAATGGTTTTATGTTGAATCATTTCTTAGTAAACCTGAAATAGGATGGAAGGCAGTGTATGTTTTGATGTATGGTATGGGTCTGGAACCGTAAAAGTGGAATATGTAGGCTTACTTATCTCTTGAGACTGCCATGTAACTCAAGGTTCAAGAGTCAGATAAGAAAGTTAACCTACGTAAAGCGGAGACTGAATGTGTGTGTCAGTGGAAGGGATAAGTCAAGAAAAAATTAACATTTGAATGTATTTGCTATGATGGATAACCCATAGGCAGGTTGTTGTTGGTATTCCACAAGTACATGCTAACTGACTGTAATTGTCAAAATTTGGGCTTCTAGTAGAGATTGTGTTTCAAGGTTGTTCATATGCAGATGGGAAGTTATAGCTGACTGTAAATGAACAGAAACATCTAATGCATCCCATCATATGATACAGTGTTGTAATATTCAAATCTAATAGGAGGACTGATCACTTTCACCAACCTTGGCTGGGCTGGGCCCCAGTAGAAAGAGTGATTTCGAGTCTCACTTACTTCATCACCTCCAAAGTAGTGCTTTTCAGCTCTGTGCAGCACAAACAAAGAGCCCCGCAACAATATCAATTATACATGCAGGAGGCAAACAAGGGGATTTATTCCACAACAAATAGCCTCACAGAGAGATGTTGAATAGGGGCGATTAACATATGAAAAGGACAGCAAAACTCCCTAGTTCAACAGCTAAATAGCAATTTGATGGGGCTGGAATTGGGGAAATTGCTTGATTAGGGGCTGCATTTGGAGGGGCTGACAATAACAGCACCTCGGCTGTGGGTGACGCGTCCGTAGCGAGACACAAAACCGATGTGCCGCTATTGTGGCATCAGTCAGAACGTGGCATGACATTAGAGAGCTGTCAACAATGAACTTCTGAAATGCAAAGCATGATCCGTGAGGATACTGTGGCTACTGGAGAAAAAAAGGCAGCCTGCTGCATCAGGACCATGGACAGAGAACAGAGCCAGTTTATCTGTTCAGTAATAATGGCTTACATGTGCATCACTCATGCATTCGTTTTGGCTTCTATTTAGCTATTTAGCAGCACACAGACCTTTAACAAAAACCTACAACAGGCTGTTGATAATTTTGGAGGCACGTTCTGTAGGCCGAAGAGCCCACGGCTAAGAAAGCTTTCCCTAGTCATTTTAGTTTCTTTGAGTCTCCCTGATATTAATTGGGATCAGGGATAAGAGATGCATGGGGCTTACCCTGCTTGTTGAAGCAGCCGTATCTTCTGTCCACTTCTGTCCACGCATCTTCTGTCCACATCTACTGTCCATCTTCTGCCCACTTTTTTTGTGTCCACTCTGTCTACAGCCGCATCTTCTGTCCACTCAAGGCCTGCTATGTCAAGCCAGGCTACACTGTACATCACTTCGTATTTAAAAGGGAAGATTATCACAGAAAATGACTGAAATGATAGTAAACAACATGAGTAGAATAATGCATTGTAGAAAATCTTGGCTTGAATAATGTGTCAATCCAAATATCCAATCGTTGCTGACCAATGCAAATCACTACATCAGCAGTAAAAAAAATTTTTTTAAAATGCCTCGATCTCTCCCTCCATTATTTTCCACGAGTCATGGTGACAGTAGATTAGGTCAGGGATCATCAACGAGAGGCTTTGTGTTCTATGGAAAGTAATGAACGACGTGGAAGGTGTGTTCCACGACGCGCTAGTGGAGTGGAACTGACCTTCCACGGAGTTGCATTATTTTCCAGAGAACACATAGAGCCGGAGTTGATTATTCATTTTATACTATGGCTATAATTTAACACATTTGCCACTACTAATGTGTTCATTTGCCGGTAGAAATATATTCAATATCCACTAAACAAGTAGCTAGCAAGATTACTATTGTCACGGGAGTCGCAGTGATTGGACCAAAATGCAGCAGGGATGTGAATGCTCATTTTCTTCTTTATTAAAAGAATGAACACTGAACAAAAAGAACGACGAAAACAGTCCTGTCAGGCACACAGCTAAACAAGAAACAACTACCCACAAAAACCCATGAAAAAACACCCCTATTAAATAGGACCTTCAATTAGAGGCAAGAAGAACAGCTGCCTCCAATTGAAGTTCAACCCAATAAACTACACATAGAAATAGAAAGACTAGAACGAACATAGAAATATACTAACATAGAACATTGCCCAACAAACCCCGAAACACATTAAACAAACACCCCCTGCCACGTCCTGACCAAACTACAATAACAAATAACCTCTTTACTGGTCAGGACGTGACAACTATATACAGTAGTTGCCGTGGTAACCAAACAAACAGACTTGCTTGTTAGGCTAACCAAACTATCAGTCCTAGCTTGCTATTATGAAAATCGAATTCAACAATACCAATACTGTTTTTAATTCGTCTTTTGCGTTCAAAAGCAACTCAAACAAAATATGTAAAAATGAGCTATAGTAATTTCATTTTACCGTGCAAATATACTACACCGGCTCTGACGGTCGTCGGATGTGGCAGGGCATACAAACCATTACAGACTACAAAGGGAAGCACAGCCGAGAGCTGCCCAGTGACACGAGCCTACCAGACGAGCTAAACTACTTCTATGCTCGCTTCGAGGCAAATAACACTGACACATGCATGGGAGCACCAACTGTTCCGGAAGACTGTGTGATCACGCTCTCCACAGACGATGTGAGTAAGACCTTTAAACAGGTCAACATTCACAAGGCCGCAGGGCCAGACGGATTGACAGGACATGTACTGGAGCATGCGCTGACCAATTGGCAAGTGTCTTCACTAAAATAGTCAACCTCTCCATGTCCGAGTCTGTAATACCAGCATGTTTTAAGCAGACCACCACAATCCCTGTGGATCGTAACCTGCCTAAACGACTACCAAGCCGTAGCACTCACGTCTGTAGCCATGAAGTGCTTTGAAAGGCTGGTCATGGCTCACATCAACACCATCATCCCAGAAACCCTAGACTCACTCAAATTTGCATACCGCCCCAACAGATCCACAGATGATGCAATCTCCATTGCACTTCACACTGCCCTTTCCCACCTGGACAAAAGGAACACCTATGTGAGAATGCTGCTCATTGACTACAGCTCAGCGTTCAATACCATAGTGCCCTCAAAGCTCCTCAATAAGCTAAGGACCCTGGGACTAAACACCTCCCTCTGCAACTGGATCCTGGACTTCCTGATGGGCCGCCCCCAGGTGGAAAGAGTAGGTAACAACACATCCGCCACGCTGATCCTCAACACAGGGGCCCCTCAGGGGTGCGTGCTCTTGTACTCCCTGTTCACTCACGACTGCACGGCCAGGCACAACTCCAACACCATCATTAAATTTGCTGATGACACAACAGTGGTAGGCCTGATCACCGACAACGATGAGACAGCCTATAGGGAGGAAGTCAGAGACCTGGCCGTGTTGTGGATGACACAAGTAATCAGAAGGTTACATACACTTATGTTGTCATTAAAACTCATTTTTCAACCACTCCACAAATTTCTTGTCAACAAACTATAGTTTTGGCAAGTCGGTTAGGACATCTACTTTGTCCATGACACAAGTAATTTTTCAAAAAATTGTTTACAGACAGATTATTTCACTTATAATTCACTGTATCACAATTCCAGTGGGTCAGAAGTTTACATACACTAACTAAGTTGACTGTGCCTTTAAACAGCTTGGAAAATTCCAGAAAATTATGTCATGGCTTTAGAAGCTTCTGACAGGCTAATTGACATCAATTCAGTCAATTGGAGGTGTACCTGTGGATGTATTTCAAGGCCTACCTTCAAACTCAGTGCCTTTTTACTTGACATCATGGGAAAATCAAAAGAAATCAACCAAGACCTCCACAAGTCTGGTTCATCCTTGGGAGCAATTTCCAAATGCATGAAGGTACCACGTTCATCTCTACAAACAATAGTACGCAAGTATAAACACCATCGGACCATGCAGCCGTCATACCGCTCAGGAAGGAGATGCGTTCTGTCTCCTAGAGATGAATGTACTTTGGTGCGAAAAGTACATATCAATCCCAGAACAACAGCAAAGTACTTTGTGAAGATGCTGGATAAAACAGATACAAAAGTATCTATATTCACAGTAAACAGTAAAACGAGTCCTATATCGACATAACCTGAAAGGCTGCTCAGCCACTGCTCCAAAGCCGCCATGAAAAAGCCAGACTATGGTTTGCAACTGCATATGGTGACAAAGATCATACTTTTTGGAGAAATGTCCTCCGGTCTGATGAAACAAAAATATAACTGTTTGGCCATTGTTATGTTTGGAGGAAAAGGGGGAGGCTTGCAAGCCGAAGAACACCATCCCAACCGTGAAGCACGGCAGCATCAGGTGGCAGCATCAGGTGGCAGCATCAGGAAGGAAAATTATGTGGATATATTGAAGCAACAGCTCAAGACATCAGTCAGGAAGTTAAAGCTTGGTCGCAAATGGGTCTTTCAAATGGACAATGACCCCAAGCATACTTCCAAAGTTGTGGCAAAATGGCTTAAGGACAACAAAGTCAAGGTATTGGAGTGGCCATCACAAAGCCCTGACCTCAATCCCATAGAATATTTGTGGGCAAAACTGAAAAAGTGTGTGCAAGCAAGGTGGCCTACAAACCTGACTCAGTTACACCAGCTCTGTCAGGAGGAATGGGCCAAAATTCACCCAACTTATTGTGGGAAGCTTGTGGAAGGCTACTCAAAACGTTTGACCCAAGTTAAACAATTTAAAGGCAATGCTACCAAATACTAATTGAGTGTATGTAACTTCTGACCCACTGGGAATGTGATGAAAGAAATAAAACTGAAATAAATTCTGTCTGCTATTATTCTGACATTTCACATTCTTAAAATAAAGTGGTGATCCTAACTGACCTAAGACAGGGATTTCTTACTAGGATTAAATGTCAGGAATTGTGAAAAACATAGTTTAAATGTACATACTACCTCAAATAATGTGTGCCCCCACACATTGACTCTGTATCAGTACCCCCATGTATATAGTCTCACTATTGTTATTTCACTGCTGCTCTTTAATTACTTGTTACTTTTGTCTCTTCTTCTTATCCGTATTTTGTTTAAACTGCATTGTTGGTTAGGGGCTCGCAAGTAAGCATTTCACTGTTGTATTCGGCGCATGTGACTAATACAATTTGATTTGATTATAGGGAAATGATGCCCGTTCTTCCTGTATGTATGCAATAATTATTTTGATTCCAAATGCCTTTTTCATTTGCATGAGTGTACCGTTCATATACAGTCATTGGTACAGTCTGAAAGCTGATTCTAGACCAGCGCTAGGCGCAAATCACATCACTTCTCTACTTTTCCGCTCCTGTTGTTTACAAGAGGGGATCTCTGGGAAGTGGTGCTCATGGCAACCAGCATAAACAATTTTCAGTAGCTACGTTTTCGCTGCTTGTACAAAACGGGGCGCAAAGGGCAAGGCTCGTTGTTGTCATGGCGTTCTGTAAGGACCAATACTATGAAAGAATTGGATCCATTCAACAAAGCATGCACGAAAGGTAAGATTTTAACCCGTTTTCCTTTTGGCGCCAGGCCCCTTTGACACCACGAGTTTGAGTTGTGCACTCTCCCGACACTGCTGCTGCCTTTCACGCCATGTGTCACTGAATAAGGTGGCTAGCTAACTAACCATTAGCAACGGCTAACTAGCTAGCAAGATTGACACGCTAGCAAGCAACTATGTCTTGAAAAAGACGTGTAAGTAACCTCAATGTGTTATTTTAACAATAACTATTGCATATTTTCGTTATGCTAGCTAACTTTAGCTAACCAACTTAGTAGGGGGTTTACACCAACAGCAAACTTACGACGTTACCTAGCTTGATAGGGCTAGCTTAGCGTTAAATAGCTACTGTTACTCATGTCACTGTGTATGCAATACCGGTTTCATACGAACTGGTAAAACATGTAATTCTTACCAGAACTGCAGCAACGTTAGATAAGGCTACTAATCAGTAGTTTAATAATTAGCTAGTGACTGTAGCTAGCTAACTATGATAATGTTGACGGTTACTGTACGTTTAGCTCCGTGCACGACCATCTGGACGTTTTTACTTACAGAACACCACTATTGTGGGCGTGCATGTGGCTGCTGAAGCTAGTATGTTATGGGGACACGTCTTTGTTTGTTGCCTATAACAGTTTTTATTCGTATGATGCAAAGATATTTTTTTCTATGTAGCCAACATCTGTTTCATCTATTCCTGTAGGGAAAAGAGGAGACTTGAGTTGGAGAGGGAGTTGTTTGCTTACTGCAGATCTGACAAGAGAGGGTAAGTGGGTCCCAACAATTAACAATGTAGCTCGTTAGCTAGCAGTTTAGCTTTATGTGCATTGTTTATCAAACCCTTAATCATAATAACAGTTCACTCATTAGCTATCCAGTTATT
Source organism: Salmo trutta (assembly GCF_901001165.1). NCBI lineage: Eukaryota > Metazoa > Chordata > Actinopteri > Salmoniformes > Salmonidae > Salmo > Salmo trutta. The sequence continues at coordinate 32,899,992 of NC_042981.1, forward strand.
ACTTTTCATCCCAAATTGTTGTATTTCCTTTATGTGGGTACAGCACACGGTTTATTCCAGGGTAACGATGAGCAATAACCTGTAGGCGTGACATTGTAGTGGTTATGTAAGTACAGACAGTTGGACTACATAGTACCACTGTTATTAGGCTATACTAGTATGCTAGTTATTTCACTGGTAGTCACTCAGGTATGAATTAGGCCTATACAATGTAAAATGTTTTCTACTGTACACTGAAGTTCTAAACTGTTCAGCTACTAATGAGGAATGCCAGTGAAAACAAAACATAGAGATAGGCCTACTCTATAGTACAGTGTTTCCCCTAGGATATTTTTCAGCAGCAGTGGCAAAGGTAGCGGGGAATATTTTCTGGGGGGTGGAACGACTGTCAGAAGGTCACTTCTGGTGACTTTTTAAAGGACATTCTACTCCAAAATGAATGAAAATGTAAGTATGTTGACACCATCTGAAATATAATTTTCCCTTTATTAACCTGTAGCCCAATTGATGCAGCATTGGTGCGGCAGGTAGCCTAGTGGTTAGAGCGTTGGACTAGTAACTGAAAGGTTGCAAGATCAAATCCCCGAGCTGACAAGGTAAAAATCTGTCGTTCTGCCCCTGAACAAGGCAGTTAACCCACTGTTCCTAGGCCGTCATTGAAAATAAGAATTTGTTCTTAACTGACTTGCCTAGTTAAATAAAGGTAAAATAAATAGTGGTGCTAGGTGATAAGAGGGGAAAAGGAGACTAGAGTGCAAATTTAAATAAATGGGCTGAAGCACGGGGTTTCCCATCTGCATTTACCTAATTGAAAACCCCCAAAATACTCTGAATGCATCAAATACTACAAATATACTGCACATTGTAACTTGTCACTCTGATCTTAAAGGCATGTCTTGGCAGAAATATTTAAAGCTGGAGTTCTTAATAATGAAACTGCCACGTCCGTTTGCGAAATTACAACAACAAAGACGTTACTGCAAACAACGAACACTGTTTTTTCCCTAAGACATAATTTTATGCTCGATAGAACAGCAGATTATGTACTGCAAATGTTCTTGTCACGCCGGGCGACGTCTGCATCGTAAGAAAAAACAAAAACAATAGCAACGGCTGCGGTGGCGGATAGTGGCACTTTTTCCTCTACTGCACATTCCATCTTAAAAATAATAATATTTTAATTGGGGGGAGAGTGGCAGGGTGCCGCAGCTAAATTAATATAGGGGAAACACTGCCGTAGTAACCATTTCATTAGAATAATGTGTGGAAGAATAGTACTGCACATCTGGCTTTTATTTGCACGAGTGTCCTTCAATAAATACATCTCTTTATTGCCTTAAGTTCTCAGATAAAGTGTGCCACACTCCGTGGTTATCTCAAGGAAATCTGTGAGAGAGAAAAACAAGCGAAAATTCGAAACCTTGAGCTCCTGAGAGATGTGGAGTGCATTGAAATGAGCATGAAGGAGCACTGTCCTGACCGTAACCCTCTGGATGAACACAAGGTAAGACTGGGACACTGCAGTGCCAGTGTCTCATCTGTTCAGTGTGTAGCCACAGCTGCAGAGTTGATATTAGGCATTGTGAATTTAAACGGTTTATGATTCTCTGCAAACTGTACCACATTTTACATGATTGAGATGGAGAGCACATTTTATACTCTTTTTACATGATTCAGTAAAGATCACTGTACAGTAAATCTATGGTTGACGCTCATGCTCTATTGTCCCTTATGTACTGAAGAATAGTTCATGTGAGTGTGGGATCATGATTTACAAGGCCATTTCACAACACAAAAATGTTTTGGAATTTCAAAAATATGATGCATGCACTTCAATGATGTTCTTATTGTCAATTGCCTTAGTATCATGCTCTAATTGCCGTACACTGTAGGGATATTTACACTCATTTGCTTGATGTAACAATAGTAAACACTCGAACACTGCAGTTTATCACTGCAGGCAAATGAGCAAGAGAAAACAATGAACGAGTCAGATTATCGCTTAACTCAACAACAGTGCTCTACAGCTTAATATCAAATTAACAAAATTGGTTAATTATGACTCGCTAAATTAATTGCCCAATATTGAGACAGTGAAGTGCTCCAGAGGTTTATTTTTCCCCCTCAAGCAGTTGCTTTGTTTATTTTTTAATGCTTTATGATTCATAAATGTTTGTAGTTTATTTTTATAAATCATTTTCTGTTGTTACATTGTTTCATTCATCTTCCTGTTACAAGTGTGCTATGGCTTAATTGTCAAGCAGTCAAACAACTGTGAAAAGGTACCTTTAATATTCAAGTGTAGATATTTTGTAGACTGTCACTATTTGTTTTTTTGTTTAGATATTTCAGCCTATTTCTCCAGTACAATACAGTACGACCACACACATGCATACAAATGATGCTGATCATAATCATTTGTGACTTCATTGTTGATATCAGTCGCTGTAGAATCAGTGCAAATAGATAACAAGTGTATTTAGTCATTTTGATAAACAAAAGTAGCTTTTTTTGTGTCCAATTGGTATTGTTTTGAAGAAAAGGCCTGGGATGTTGGAGTTAATCCCAGTGCCCTTAACTGCACCATTAGACTGTTTCATTGGAGTTGGGATTAGGGCAGTCAGTCTGGCTACTCAGATGATTAAGAGTGTTGCAGGCACCATGGAGGACACTCACTGGGGAATACCCGTGGTGACTAACTCTCATGTTTGGACACTTTGGATTTCACCAGCTCCTCTTGTCTATGTTTTTAAATGTGTTTGCAGAACATGTTTAACGCGGTTTTATCACACTGAAGAAACATCCTATGTATACAATTACCAAGATAATGACATGGTCATTATGTAGATTTTTCTGATAAGGACAATGTCCAATGATGTATCCCTTTTTTTGACTCATTGAAAAACGGTACAATAGATCTAGAATTATAGATCACTTTGAAAAGGGACATTTGCTAAATTAATTGTGCTGTACTGTCTGTATTTTTCCTGAATTTCACAGGTTGAATGCTTGAATAGAATTTCCAGATTTATGGCAGCAAGGCAGAAGAAAGAAGAGCCAAATCTTAAAATAGACAAGGTAAAAATAATAATTAAGAGTCTCTTGAAATTACAAAAAAAAGTAAATTAGAAGATAGATGTAAGCCTAACCTTTGATTGGAATAAATGTACACATTTTTGAAAGAACATACATGACTTGCAACTAAGCTACTGGTATGTTTCATTCTGGCTGTAGTAGTAGTCTACAGTTTGTTAATGCAGGTTGCCCTATGTTTTGTACAGATCATTTTATATAAGGGTCATTTATATGATTAAAAAGTTATACAGTCTAAAATAGTCTTTGGGAAATGCGTACCATGTATTATGCAATTCATATATTTTAGAATTCCAGAAGATTTGGCAAAAAATATTTGACTCGCATAGTATTCTCTTCTTATGGCAAATCTCTTCTTTTTTTTTTGTCAGGATAATGCCAATCTTAGCTCTATCAAACTGCGTTTTCAGCTTTGGAACAACAAAGAAAAGTAGACATTATGCAGAGCAAATCTGTAGAGCAGTATACATTTAACTGTGTCTGTAATAATGCAGGTGTCTAATCCTGGTTGGTGCATCTGTACAAGCGATGTAGTTCAAGCCTATAGCTGCTTCTTCCTTCACTTAACGCAGTTAAAGCTCTTTTAGATGAAATGTCTAAGACATCTCATAATAACTTGGAGCATGCTGTCTAGAGCAGTCACTTGTGACTGTGTGCACAACCCCCCCCCCCCCTCAGCTTGGCGATATTGTAATGAGCAAAATGGTACCGTCACTCCATTATGCATACAAGCCATTGCTGGCAGTGTGCATGTCCCTCAGGCTACAGCATTCATTAAGGGAAGCTTACCGGGCTGAAAGCTGGAGACAGATGATAACGGGATATGATTTTCATATTTAATACATTCCTTGGAAGAGCACGCGCGTGCCACAGATTGATAGAAGAATCAATTGCTACTTTAGTGAAACACTTTCTACTTTGCCCTGCAGCTACCGATGGAATCACTCAGCCAAGAAATTAACTTTTCCTATTTTTTACCTACTTTGTGGATCTGCTGGGCAGAGCTGCATGGTTTACAGTGAATGTTATTAAGCAGCTAACTGTTTGGTATTTAAGACTCTTATCAGAAAAGAAACAGAAGCCATACTTTTTGTTATTATGTTTGGAGGAAGGTTTTTTAGCTTTCTCTCCGACCCCCTTCGTGCCATAGCAGACATGAATCACAACTTGTACAGAGGATTGCTTATAAGATTAGAAGTTAAAACATTGATCGTGTAACATTCTTCTGAAAGAGGGTTTGGAAATAAATATGACCTTGACTCAAATAAACAGCGTTTTTAACAGAAAAAGTGATACTTTTAAAACACTCCGCTGTTTGTTTTTGAAGAAAAAGCCCCTATAACCTAATTTCCAAGTGTTGCATTTTTAGGAGAAAAACATAATTATAGAAGCAGAAAATTGTAGGAGCAATATTATACCAACACCAACTTGAAATGTCTCTGCTGCTTGTGGCTGAAGGGTATCCTTGACCATTTCATGCTATTTTGCCAATCTTGTCTATGGTACGTCGTGTTATTATGGTTACATATTAATTGAAGTACCATTTGTCTTTCGAATTTTCATTGCTCAAATTGGAATGTGGACTGTGACGATGAGAAATTTTTGCTCTTGGGGATATTATTTGAGCATAATGATATGAATTAGCAGTCAATTTAACTGAAGTTACACAATACACCTGCATCCCTAGAACTGATCTCCAAAATGCATTGCTTTTGATAAGCATTTTGCTATTTGACATTGAGTAACCGTGAATGGGTTACCCTTTTTTTTTATTGTTTCCTGTTTTTCAGGGAGATTTGTTGAATTGCCATCCTCAGGGTGAGTCCCCCTTACCACAGGCCAGGGGTTTACGCCAACCATCTGTAATCTTCATGGGTCGCCAGACCTCCAGAAGTTCCGCGGCTGAAGATGCCACCACAAGTATACACTTACGACAAGCGGAGCGTCATTCGCCAGATCATCTCTCACATGCCTCGGAATGCCTGCAAAGTGGCCTTTTGAATGACTCCAAAGTTTCCAGAGAGGTCGTTGCCGAGAGCGGAGCGTCTTTATCAGTTGACATTTCAGGCTCAAACGATTCCCCCGACGGCTGTAATTTGTGTGACAAACATGAAAGGACGGCGGCAGTGGTTCCATCTGTTCGTACCTTAACAGCCAGCGCCGGCGTGCCTTTTGGAGGTGATGAACAACTGACTTCACCTCGAGTGACCTTGACGAGGCCTGAGGAGAATAGCCCATCGCCCAACACTATCAGCCATATGTGGGACAGGAATTCACCTGCAGAATACACTCGGGGTAGAGGGTCTGGTCATCAGGAGAGCATAAAAGAAGGTTTGGAGAGAGTTCTGCAAAGATCACCGCCTCAAACTGACTTGGGAAAAGAATCTCAAGATGTGCCAGGTTGGTGATCTTATTACTGAAAGATATTGCATGCCAGAAGATATACAGACTGTATGTTGTACGTTGTTTGACTGTACTAGCTAGTACTTTATTCCTTAGCAATTAGATTGAAACGTGTTCCTTTTAAGGAATTGCTGAAATGCCTATATTTTGACTTTATAATGCTACATATACACACTGATTGAAATAGCCTGTTGTGTATGTGTTTTCAGAGAAGAGTGAAACCCTCAGTAGATCCAGTTCCAGTATGGAGCTGTCAGTGACCAGCAGTGGTAGTGACCTGTCTATCTCCCTGTCTGACCTGGCTGAGCTACCAAAGGTGCCAGAGGGTGTAGTCCATGTAGACAGCCACACCAGGAGGACAGACAGCCCACCACAGAGGAGTGCTATTCCACCTAGCGAGAGGGAGCTCCGCAGCGCCAGTGTTCACAGTCAATCACTGGACACTCCAGAGCCTAGGAACAGACCAGAATCACGTAGCGAATCCACGTCTCCAGAAATCCCATTGAAAAGGTAGGAGTTCGTTATGTACTTTACATTTCGGTCTCAGTGAAGTGTTGCACTGCACTGGAAAGAGCTGTCTATTCATTTGATGACATTCAATTAAGCCCTTATGTCAGCCATCATAACAAACACAGTTCTTTTTAATTTTGTAAACATTTTTTCTACATTTTCCTCTCAGCCTATCTGTTTAATTCAGTTTTATTGTTGAGTAAATTAAACAGAGGGGCATGCTAAAGCAGCGAGGCTACAGCTCTACATGAGCATGTTCCAGATTGGCCAAGCTGAACAGGGCTGCAGGATAACTAGGCTGTACTGGGGATTCTGCTCAAGACAGTTGACTTGCGCCACATCTGTAGCCGTCAGAGAGGATGGTGGGAGTCCCGCTCCACACGACCCACCGCACTCACTGCTTCTCAGCAGCAGCCGCTTTAGCCTCAGTGCACCTTATAGGGAGGGTTTAGGACCCGTGACAAACATTATTGCCATAATCCAAGATAATGCTGTGACAGAGCAATTTTCTGCTTGGGAGACCTCAGGAAGTCTCAGTGGAGGAGGACATTTGTGGCTCCATTGAGTGTTCTGGAGGGTGGGCATGTGGACAGGCACTCACACTAAGAAATCCAGCGCTTGGTGTCCTCTGATTTTAAGGATTGCTTGTGATGGCTTGCACAGTGAAGGGAGTGACAATTTCTGTCCCTCAATCCAGATCTTTACTGTCCTCTGAAAAAAGTCAGATTGCAGGCTATAGACGTAGCTGTAATATGCATCTTTCCTCTATGTGTTACGATAATTCTCAGTATATGTGTTGGTAGACAAGTAACTGTTTGGGGGTGAAACTCAAAGGTATTTCTTAGAAATAAGTGTAGCTTGTCTGTGATTTAGATTTTGCAATGCATGGGTGTATATTCCTCAATGCATAGGCCTCACCTTCCAGTTGTACATGTGTATTGTACAAATGTTTTCCAAGGCCACAAAAATACCGCATTTTTTTTACAGTCCAAACTATTTTAACATTTGATCTGCTACACATTTTTTTTTATTGTTTGCTTGGTATCAGGGTTGAAGTTTGACATGGAATGAAAATAAAACAGACAAATTATTGTACTTAGAACCTGAACAATGAATGTTTTTGTTTAGGTGTTGTGTACTCTATTTAAATGTTCCACTGTGCCCTTTAGAGAAGCTGTAGAGTGGTTGGTTGTGGCGGTGATGGGGAGGGGAGAATCTGAGCTCTCCATTGTTAACATGGAGTCCTGTGTATGAGGGGGGGAAAACAAAGCTTTGATCAGAGCAGCCTGTCTCCAGTGCCACGCGGCCTCACTCAACGTCAAGGTTAGAGTTTATATCGCTTTTCCCATTCAGCTCCCAGGCAGGAAAACAAGCGTTGGCAATTCATTCCATTATTCCATTATATTTCCCCCTGGTGTGACCTGGGTGAGGGAGTAGAGAACAGAAACCCTCTTGGGTTTTCTTTAGTGCTCATCGTAATGGCTGGAGTCTTTCACAGGGATGCAGTGTTTTATTTGTTTATTTAGGATCCCCATTAGCTTTTGCAGAAGCAGCAGCTATTCTTTCTTGGGTCCACACAAAACATGAAGTAAAAAAAACCCACTGATACAGTGATAGTGAAATGCTTACCTGTAAGCTCTCTTTAGTGCAGTAAAATTATCTTAATATTAACAAATAAGTAATAAAAAGTAGTTTAAAAAAAAAAGAATGGTGATGATGGAAATATGTACATAATTAGAAGATACTGTGTAATGTCTCTTGTAGTGACAGGGAATTACTTGTATTATGTTGTTGTTTAGACAACTACGTCATGGCTATGTCAGCTGTGAGATGATTTTAGAAGACAAAACATGTGGAGGGTCTGTAGCTATATGAAGTGTCTGAGTACGAACCCCCTTAATCAAGGGCATTACTTAGAAATAGTTCCAAACGGACAAAGGCTGTCTGGATTGTACTGGTTAGTCTGAATTGACTGGTTATTGTGTACTCTCACATACAACCGTTTAATAGTCAGAATTATTGTACAGTGTTACTTGTTTTACCAGGTCTCTCCATTTGATACAACTATTAGTATTTTCCAGCATTTTCCCTTTTTTTGTGTGTGTGTGAAAGAAATGCCCTAAAAGTGATCTGACACCAATCACTTATGTTGAGACCATTACATTTAGGAAATCATGTTGAAATGTCCACTGTACACAGTGTCAGTGTTATATCGCTCGCCAGAGGCTGACCCCCTTCCATCCCTACTAATAATACACTCCTGATGATGTCGAAACTCAGACACACACAGCAACACCAAACGTGTGGTATGAGACCTCGCGATGAAGCCCTCGCAACAATACGGAGAGGTTTGGTGCACACAACAAATTCCCTTTTTTGTAAAAAGATCCCTTTTTTGAAGAGCACTGACAAATAAAATGTAGAGAAAGTTTATGACGATTTCAAGGCCCACGCTGACGGGAGGGAAAAAGGCAGAGCTTTTACCCATGCTACTTCAGCTGCATTGAAGAGGACTTAGCGCAGATGGATGGTGCACTACATGTCATGGATATAATTCAAGCTGCCAGCTTAATCAGGATGTTACCAGGAAACAACCTGCAAAAGGGAAGGAGCAATTGTTTGCTGACCTCTAACCCCGGAGCCCATTATAGATTGTCATACATTCTTTTTGCCCCTTTTATGTTGGGGGGCTCAGGATCTTGGCTGGGGTTTCTGGGGAATTCAATGAGGGCCACCCAGAGCTTAATGCTCAAGAAAGAGATGGATTCCCCAAATCCACATGCGTTAGGCACCCATTTCTCATTTTACAGCCTCACATGGCCAGATTAAAGTGTAAATCTCTCACCAAAAGAAATCATCTTGGGTTTTTTCTTGTTGGGCTATGTTAGCTGTCCGAATATGGATGAAATTAGTGTTTTTCTATCATCATTTCCAGGCCCCTGTTATATTGAAATGAGACAAGGACAGTTTTGTTCTATGCTCCTAATCCCTCAGTTTATTAGCTGTCTACCCAGTGCTGAGGCACTTTATTTTCCTGCCTGGTATTCACTCCGCATCAATTGACATTGAATTGAATGGTTGAAGCCCCATCTCTGACATTGGTTAACATGTCAATCAATACAAATGCTACCATTGTGCCTTGACCTCTTAAACACACACAGAGAGAGGAAAAATCTGTAAACACATATGGTTCAAATCCAGTCAGACATTTTGTTTCTGTGTCTTCATATATATGTTCTTTCAGGCTGTCCATGGAGGGATTCTTCCATCTACTGGAGAGCATCGAAGAACGATTCCACAGAGGAGAAAGAAATGTGTACTGTGTCTCGTCACTTGGCGATAGCAAACGCAATAAAGTGATCAGGTAAGCTCTTTCCGTATTTAGAAACGATATTGGTCTTTGTCTTGAGTTTAGCTGCAATTATTTTCATTATCAACCAGTGTTCATGGATCTGGGGAAAATGTATTAACCTGCCGCCAAGGGCTCTCACTTTAAATTAAGTGTCATCACTTGGCACCAACAATGCTCTTGCAGCACATCTTGGTTTCTAAGGGTTTTTCAAAGACACCGGATTGTCATAGTAACCGCACTTTGCTGCTGAATTATGGTCCTCCTGGCATTTGGGAGTCATTGAAATTCACTGGCTATGTGTCATTTGAAACGAAAGTCACCACTTTTCTAAATATATCAAATTTTTGTACAAGAGGATAAAGATACAAATGTTTTATTATCAATAAGTGTTTGCAATAGAATAGCAGGGAAGGAAATAACATTCCCAACTTCTTGCCTTTTTGCCAGAATGATCAGAACTACTATCACCTAGTTGTCAGACAGTGAATTGTGTGTGTTGGTCTCCTGCTGTGGCCTTTGCCATGTGTTTGTGGCTTGTGTGTGTTGGGGCTCATCCCTAACATGGGGTGTACTGAGAGCAGCTGCTGTGCTCTATACTCCTGACCTGTGGGCTGCAGGGCTGAGCCCCGGGTTCCATGGCGATGGCTCACTCCGCTCTATATATTCGTCAGCCTTTGTAACGCCAGGGCAGGCTTGAATGGAGAGGACCTTGATGCATGTGGAGCAGTCGTCCTTCACCAGCTTCAGAGGTTGTCATGGACCATGTCAATGGGTTGCCTGTTACCCGAAGAGCTAGTTAGCTCCAACTGGTCCACCACCGAGCCCAGGAAAATAAGGTAAGGCTTCTTTGAACTCTGCACCAGATAAGTCTTTTTTTGTTTGTTGATGTCACTGTTTTGAAAATTGGATTCATCATTTGATGCATTTGTTTTCAATCGTATATAGAAGTGTGTGATAGGTGAGGTGGTTATAATGATCTTCAGGTTCATGCTGGTCAGTAATGTTATGACCCTTTGAAATTGAGCCTTCATGTACAGAATGTTTATTTTCTCCTTTGCGTCCTTTTCTTTTCTAGAGAGAATTATTAATTGCTTTTGATATTATTTTGGGATAATTACTTGATAATTATTTCAGACGGCATGTATGTGCTATAAAAACCCAGGTAGAAAAATGCTTCCATTGGTCTTGTGTTGCTGCTTCAGGGTCCCTTAGTATTATATTTGCTAAATATTCCATCAAGTCTGAGTGAGTGAAGACGGGAACATTTTCAACTCTGCTCCTGTAATAAATGTGAGCTATAATGGAGTCATTGAGCAGAGATATCAGTGCTCTAAAAGTGACCGAGTCCAATAGACAATCTCACCGTCCAAATGAAAAGTGAACCGATTCAAAGATGAATTCCACTTTTCAGACAAAGAGGAGATTAGTTCCTGTGCATTTTTCTTGAAGGTTTGATTGGAGTTCAGAGGAGAGGGGAAGCACATATTTAGAACAGGTTGAGATTGAATTGAATGTCCGTGAACACATCTCCATCCTCCACAAATGTAAAGGTCATTTGTGTTACCTCAAGCAGTAACTCTGTGTGTGAATGTCATGAGCAAATGAAATGCCCTATCTGTGACTGGTTTCTTTTGATAATGAGGAGCTCCATTTTGAACCATAGCTCCAAGCTCTGCTATGCCTGAATACCTCATTGTATTCAGGCAAAAAGAAAGTGTCTTGAGATACACTATCTTTTATACCCTACTGTGGTCGCTTGACCTTTTCTCAGTATGTAGCCAACTTATGTGTCATTAGGTTAATTTCAATTCACAAATATAAAATAAGTCAACTTTGGTCAATATATCAAGATGTCAAACTACGCTACCTTTTCTTTAGGCGTACCATGCGTGTTTCTTTCCATCTCCAAATTTTGAGAACGTTTTTTTTCTTCTCACCATTACATGCATGAATGACCCAACTCCATAATGGTTTATATTTGAAGTGTTTACACTATATAGATGGACAGTATAAGTATAAATGCATTCTCTCGCTGTAATGAAAGATGTTGATGTTGTATCTTACTGTGGTAAGATACAAGCCTGTGATCCTCGCTCACGGTACTGCGTGTCCTCCACGCTGCAGCTCCCGTCTCCCCTCTGATGCTGCTCCTCTGTGGGATCGCTGGTTCAAGCACGCCCTTCTGCTGAAGGACAACCGTGTCCTCACCCCCGAGCACCTCGTCCAGCTGTTCACTCCACTGCTGCTGCCATACAACGCCTCCTATAGTGCCAAGGTATGCATCTCACAATACACTTCAAAGTACAGTACCTTTTCCTACAGTACAAACTCTGTCATGCACAGGAAGCACATGTCATACATTACAAGGATATACTTATTTATTTTATTATTATTTCAAATTTTTTTACCCCCTTTTTCTATTTTCGATCTTGTCTCATCACTGCAAACTCCCCAACGGGCTCGGGAGCCGAAGGTTGAGTCATGCGTTCTCCAAAACATGACTTGCCAAACCGCGCTTCTTAACACCCGCCCTCTTCACCTTGAAGCCAGCTGCACCAATGTGTCGGAGGAAACACCGTTCGCCTGACAATCGGGGTCAGCCTGCAGGTGCCCGGCCCGCCACAAGGAGTCGCTAGAGCGTGATGAGCCAAGTAAAGCCCCCCCGGCCAAACCCTCCCCTAACCCGGACAACGCTGGGCCAATTGTGCGTCGCCCAATGGGACACCCGATCACGTCCAGTTGTGACCCGGGTCTGTAGTTCCGCCTCTAGCACTACGATGCAGAGTGCCTTAGACTGCTGCGCCACTCAGGAGACCCGGATAAAACATCTGTACAGACATACAGTACTACACCTCAGACAACAAGATGTCATAGCAAGGGATCTCATAAGTTAGTTGTCTTTTAAAGATAGTAACTAGCCATTGTGTGGACATTCGATGTTAAGAAGGCAATAGCACTTTGTGTGTGTGTGAAATGTAATGCTTCCCGTTCATCAGATTGCTACACAGGGTGACCTTGACCAAAAGGAAACTGTGACCCATGCGCTAATCGCAAATAACAGGCTCTGCCCAGACTCCTTTCATCCTGTGGCTTATTGTCCTGAAAAACACAGGCCTTTAATTTGTTATTAGCTGAAGTATTGCTGTGGCCCAGGCCCACGTGAATGAGGCAGCCATTAGACCTTCTTCACAACAGAGGTGGGAGTCTTTGAAATTCCCTACTCATTGACCTTGCAGCAGAGCATGCCCAATTAAACCGGCCATGAAATGACACAGACTGTTCACCAGGCCCACAGAGGCTGAAAGATTGAGATAAGAGTAAGGTACCATCATTGCTACTCATCTTCCTTCCTGAATCCTCTGTTGCTTTCTTTGTTTGTGTGCTCACGGTTGTCATTGTAAATTTGACACATGTAGAGTTGAAGTCGGAAGTTTACATATACCTGAGCCAAATACATTTAAACTCAGTTTTTCACAATTCCTGACATTTAGTCCTCGTAACAATTCCCTGTCTTAGGTCCGTTAGGATCACCACTTTATTTTAAGAATGTGAAATGTCAGAATATTAGTAGAGAGAATGATTTATTTCTTTCATCACATTCCCAGTGGGTCAGAAGTTACATACACTCAATTAGTATTTGATAGCATTGCCTTTAAATTGTTTAACTTGGGTCAAACGTTTCAGGAAGCCTTCCACAAGCTTCCCACAATAAGTTGGGTGAATTTTGGCTCATTCCTCCTGACAGAGTCAGGTTTGTAGGCCTCCTTGCTCGCACACACTTTTTCAGTTCTGTCCACACATTTTCTATAGGATTGAGGTCAGGGCTTTGTGGTGGCCACTCCAATACCTTGACTTTGTTGTCCTTAAGCCATTTTGCCACAACTTTGGAAGTATGCTTGGGGTCATTGTCCATTTGGAAGACCCATTTGCGACCAAGCTTTAACTTCCTGACTGATGTCTTCAATATATCCACATCATTTTCCTACCTCATGATGCCATCTATTTTGTGAAGTGCACCAGTCCCTCCTGCAGCAAGCACCCCCACAACAGGATGATGCCACCCCCGTGCTTCACGGTTGGGATGGTGTTTTTCGGCTTACAAGCCTCCCCCTTTTTCCTCCAAACATAACGATGGTCATTATGGCCAAACAGTTCTATTTTTGTTTCATCAGACCAGAGGACATTTCTCCAAAAAGTATGATCTTTGTCTCCATGTGCAGTTGCAAACCGTAGTCTGGCTTTTGTATGGCAGTTTTGGAGCAATGGCTTCTTCCTTGCTGAGAGGCCTTTCAGGTTATGTCGATTATAGGACTTGTTTTACTGTGGATATAGGTACTTTTGTATCTGTTTCCTCCAGCATCTTCACAAAGTACTTTGCTGTTGTTCTGGGATTGATTTGCACTTTTCGCACCAAAGTACGTTCATCTCTAGGAGACAGAACGCGTCTCCTTCCTGAGCGGTATGACGGCTGTTTTTTCTGAGGTCATGGCTGATTTCTTTTGATTTTCCCATGATGTCAAGCAAAGCGGCACTGAGTTTGAAGGTAGGCCTTGAAATACATCCACAGGTACACCTCCAATTGACTCAAATGTTGCCAATTAGCCTATCAGAAGCTTCTAAAGCCATGACATCATTTTCTGGAATTTTCCAAGCTGTTTAAAGGCACAGTCAACTTAGTGTATGTAAACTTCTGACCCACTGGAATTGTGATACAGTGAATTATAAGTGAAATAATCTGTAAACAATTGTTGGACAAATTACTTGTGTCATGCACAAAGTAGATCTCCTAACCGACTTGCCAAAACTATAGTTTGTTAACAAGAAATTTGTGGAGTGGTTGAAAAACGAGTTTCAATGACTCCAACGTAAGTGCATGTAAACTTCTGACTGTAACTGTATCACAAATCAATGAGTAGGTCTGTACAGATTAATCTCTTAACATTTGATGGAGTAGGGAATATTTGTTTATTTCTTTCTTCTTTTTTGAAACTGATTTATATTCAATCTTATTTGTGTCCAATCTCCTGAAAAGGCTGCTAGCATTTTAGCTCTGGTTCTTGCGAGGCTGTAGAGGCTCTTAAAAATATGAACTGACAAAGAGAAGAGAGGTGCTGCAATCCTGATCACCATGTCCAAGCGCATCAGGAAGAGCCTGAGTGTAAACCCCTCTCTCTCTCTCTCTCTCGCCCTTCTCTCTTTCTTTCTCTCGCCCCCTCTCTCTCTCTCTCCTGCCCCCTCTCGCTCGCTCGCTCTCTCTCTCTCTCTCTCTCGCCCCCTCTCACAAACCCACACAACAGCTTATTCTCCCTCATTCTCACACACGAGCCCAAACAGAATTTCCATTCACGTCTTGCCACACAGCCTTCACCACTCTGTGACCAACGGGAGCATGCATCTCGCATGCACACTCAGAGACCCTTTGAATATTGAAGGGCCAACCGTTGCATTCATTGATATTTCAATTGCAGTGGTTTGTGAGAGCGCTCTCCACTATGTGGTGCATTTTGAATATATTTAAAAAGAGAAATATCACGAGGAGGGATCAGGACATTTTGGATTGTGAGTGTTGAGTAGGAAGAAAAGATCAGATTGGGTGTTTGTTCTCCTCTCAGGATATGAAAGCCTGTACACGCTATCAGTCTCCCGATGACCTGCCGATCACAACTAATATTGTACAGGTTTGTCTGTTTCTAAATCCTCCTGATCTTCCCCTTCATATTAACGCTCATTAAAAGTTGTGAACAGCCGTCTGAGCCGAGAGGCAGGCTTTGAAGACGAGAGAGGGCCTATCGCTCAGATGATGATGATGATGGCTGGTTTGATACGGTGAATGGAATCACCGTGTCCATCTCCCTCCTCCTCCTCCTCACATGGAGCAGCTCTTCTTAATTGTGTGTGTCCTCGTCTACCGGGAGATAAGTTGAGAGGAAGGAAGAGAGCAGTTTGTCTCAATCCTCTCCGCCAAGTGGAGATAACTTAACGCATTTCACGTTAACACGAGTATGATTGCGTTCTTTAGGCACTTGTCTAATCTCATGGATGAGAGGAGTGTGTGTGTGTGTGTGTGTGTGTGTGTGTGTGCGTGCGTGCGTGCGTGTGTGTGTAAGGGAGGGAGAGTAGAAAGAGAGGGAGAGCATAATCTCTTGCTTAAACCAGAGAGAATTTCAAGTTATTTTCTTTGTCACAGTCAGGATGTGTGCAGTACTCTGTGCCACAGCCAGGCCTGGGTACATTACTTGTTTAGTCACTGTGGGAGCAGTGAGAATGTGGTTTTAATTTGCCATGGTTGCAGGCCAAAGTGCTGCTGAGGACACTTCTGTCCCGGTCCAGTGAAGAGTGCCCCTCGGTGGAGAGTGAGTCGTCATCCTGTGGCCTTCCCTCGTTCCTCAACGACAGCGTTGCGGAGGTCCAACCAGCCAGACCTTCTCAGGAGCACCGCGCCGCAGGGATGCAAGGTCATTATCCCTCTGTCACCATTTCTGTCTGGCCAGTTGGTAACTAATGTGCTACTCCTTTGTAGTGGTGCATCACTCTCCGGTTATGATAATGAACTGTATAACCAGCCTCAAGACTAAAACTAACGAGGGAAGTTGTGATTATGACCCTGTCCAATGACGCGTGTGTTTTTCGACTATAATTTTTTCAATCAGAAGTAATTTGCACATACTGCAACTTAAGTTTACACAACATTTCAAACTGAGAAAAGTCAGTAATTGCCCAGTGAGACAGAGAGGTTGGGATGTGAGCGTTTTGTAGAATGGTGCCATTTCTGTTAAGTATGAGCAATCGCTGCACTGAAAGGAAACTTCCCCCATATGACAAAGAATCACAACACTTTCACCATAGGCCTCTTTCTGAATCCCTGGCAGCCTCAGTCTTCATAGGGCCTTCTATTCAGACAAAGGGAAACCCAGAGTCCCCGCCTAGCCTCCCCCTGTCTCTGAGCTCTGTGTGGGCCTCCCTTTCTTACAGGACTACAAAGTGGTGAAGAGGACAGCCAAGACGAGAGCCCCGTGGAAAGTATTCCTATTAAAGGTAAAAAGGCAGTACCGAGCCCTGCATTCAGAGTTCTTGTGTGCCGTTTGTTTTCCTCCCACAGCAGCCGATAATGGGCTCTTTTTAAATGGATGGCTGTGGTAGGATGATCAAGGTGAATCTGGGGTCAAAGTCCCACCTGAAGAGCTGTGCAGTTCCTCTAATTATACTGGAGAAACAGTGCATGTTTTCAGCCGGCCAGAGCAGAGGCGAGGCCAAATTGATAATTCGCACCCCGCATAATGCAGCTGTTTAATTGTCAGGACACCGGGGTGTAGCCAAAGATCTGTCATTGGTTCTCATTATCTTATAAACAATGCTGTGCAGCAGCAGACTTGAAAAGACGGGATCTGAAAGCGGCCTGTGTACTAGTCCACAGTCAGAATCTCAGAAATGTAAAATGATTTCTTATTACACTAGGCAATGGGATTTCCTACTGGGCATTTCATGTGTGGAACACCCCCAAGGACGCAGGACCACAGAACTAGCCCAGTTTCAACTCTCAACTAATTAAAAGCAAAATATTGTTTTGAAAAGAAAAATTGCCAGTCCAGTTGCATGGCTGGAGCCACTGCTGGGCAACCGACGGTAATGAGTTAATAATGTGTGGCTGTAAATGCTCAAAGTGACATGCACTTGTTAGTCCGAGCAAACGATTTGACAGACAAGACAACTACAATGGACAGATACTTAGATATATTTGGCATACAAATGTTCCATTGTTTCATCATTTCTGCAAGGCCAAACATACATTTGTTGCCCACAGAGTTCAAAGGATTCTTGCCTATGGATAGCACGCTTGGCTGCGTAAACTCGACCCCTGGCCTGAACTTGGATTAAAACGACCAGATGTAACGCTTTTATGTTTCGATTTACTGTCGTGTGTTAGTGTCATCAACTTGAGACAATTGGCCATTTATGACATACAGCTAGCTGCTCTATAGATTATAAAGCCTGTGTAGTTCTCAAATATCAGACCTAATCCACTGTATATGGAAGTAGTTAGTGTTTTATTGAAAGAAAAGCTCTCTCTTCCGAGTTGGGGTGCCTGCCAACCTGATACAGAGATAAGGTGGAGGGTGATTATGGTGTCGTGGAAACTGTTACTCCCCTTGGCGTGTGTATGCACACTGCTTAAACACACAGCTTAGCCGGCCCTGCGCTGTGTTTTGACCCACTGTTCATCAGAAGGCCCAAAGAGCCAGCCATCGGAGCGTGTTGTCTCATCAAACACACAGCCTCTGAAAGTTGGAAACCTGGGCCTTGAGTCAATATTTAACTCTGACATTTTGTGTTTTTGGAACAGAGACAAAAGCATATCAGCTGCTTAAACAGTCTGCCACACAGGCGAGGCAGCAGAGCTCTGGAGACGAGGAGGATCTGTCAGGTAAGGGGAGACAGCGTCTGCACCACCCCACCCCTCCAGCGAGCCACCGCGGCCTAATCATCAGTCAACACTGCCCATATGTCTCACTGTTCTATGTTCTATAAAGAATTGGCACAAGCGTTGTATAAAGAATACCACCATGTGTACAACTTTTATTTTGTCGGTCTTCTGTGCTTTTCCTCTCCGTCTATTTACCTACATGTCAATACACAGCATATATTAATGTGTAATTAGATGCACGTCAAAATGTTTGATCTGTCTTGTTTGCTCTTTAAGGAATAAAGGATGGCTATGAAGAGACTACTGGGAGGGTTGAGCGCTCCTCTAATCAAGACCCTTACCCTTGGTAAGGACATTGTTCTTCTTCACTCCCTTTATGGAAATAGGCCACCAGACACCAAAGTGAATGATGTCCATTTGCATGTAGCTCTCATAATTCCCTGTTAATTTCCATTAGATCAAGGGGGCGCCACCCATTAACTTGTGCATGAAAAGAAAAGGCCAGACTGTTATCAAGCCTAAAGCCTGCTCTCACTATTTATTGGGTTTTTGTTAAAGGAGACTAGCTATAAAACCAGACCTTTGCCAACTAAACTAGTTTGGAAAATCCAATCCGGCCCCAAATGGTTTGTACTATGTGTACAAACTGTGTTTCAACAAATAGAAAATCAGAAACAACTGTTTTGAGAAGAAGACTTACAAGGATGAGTTTAAAGACGACACATCCCTTCATTTCCAGAGCTTCCCCACGTCCTGAATTGCATTTAGGCTGCTCAAATCAAAGCGTTGAGTGGTAGGAAAAGAACGTCTGAATAGCTGCATGTTTTTCACGCATTTGAATATCAACACGACTTCATCAAAATCTGCAATTGTAGGTCCTCAGAGCGGCTCTTCACCGGGAGCCCATTTGGGAAGGTAATGGCTGGGTAAACGTTATGAGGAATAATCTTCTCTGATTTCATGTGATTACTGGGCACCACGCTGACACAAGGGCCCAAAGTGTGCGTCTCCCTGGCCAGGCCAGCGGGTCTCTCAGTCTACCTATTAGCAGAGGGAAGGGCATAATGGCCCAGTTCTATTGAGGCGCTACTGTCTGCCAGTGCCAGCCCAATGACTATACCTCTTTAATAAACATGAGCCAATTTCAGACTCCAGACCCTCTGATCGCTCTGTCTCCACTGTCATTAAGGAGCATGGGAAGGCGATAAAACGCGAGGAAATGGAGAGAATCACACTGCTCTGATTGGCTACTGTGGCCGTGTTGGTCCTGTGCATAAATTATTGAAATGAGACTAATGACTAGTTTTGCATGCTTGACACCTAATCTGGTCAGGGGAGAAGTGATCTGTTGTAGAGCGACAGCTAAGAGCGGTCACCATCGTACCTCTTTCCTGCTCCTCTGTGATTCCCCACCCCCGGATGCTTCCGTTTTAAGCATTCCACTTACCACAGTCACTTCTTGCGCTTTATTGCTTCTACAAGTGGTCTGGAAACCCTGCACTTGAACAGAAGCATAACACTGCAGCATGCTCTGCCATGTCTTTCTCTCTCTCACTCTATCTCAATGTCTCTCTCCCCATCTCTTTCCCCCTTTCTCTTCCCCTTTCTCTATTCCTCTCTCTCACACTGTCCTTATGTATTTTCCTCTCTTCCCCTCTACTTCATCCTTTTTTTAAATGATTTGCTTTATTTTGTCAGTGAGCTGATGAGTGACATCAAACGACTCTGTGGCTGGACTCAAAAAATGGCTTCCTCTCTGTTGTCTTAGACAATAATTATGATTTCCCAGTTAAGCCTAGACTACAGCTGAGGGATTGTAGTTTAAAGCAGAGGCTTTGGTGCAAAAAATGCATTTATAGGCCTTTGTGTGGCTCCTCATTATGTGTGGGCCCGATTCATTAAGTAATTGGTTTGCAGTTGTTTACATGAGTATTACGGTCCTCTATTCAGGAGCCTTTGAGAGATGCATTGTGCAAATGTTGCATGTTATGAATGCAGAATGAGAGGCAGGGGGGCAGTCCTATTTGCCAAACACTACACTCAGCTGAAAAGCAAGAGAAAAGCGCTGGGTGCTGCTTTGCATAGCAATGACTGCCTTTAATAAGCTTTACAGATTAAATACACGCAGTCGATACAAGATGCAAAGAAATACTCTTAACACATTTTATATGTGCTCATTTCACTATTATGGCGTTGGAGAGAATCAAGGTCTTTCATATTCAGTATTTTTCTCTCTCCTCCACACAGTGTTTTTCAGAGAGCATAGAATGTGCTGTTTGTTGTATTGTAAATCATGGTCAGGCGGACTGAGCTGCAACAACAGTTTATTAAGGATTCATCCATTAGAAATCTTTTGCTGCCATTGTGAGTGGTAAAGCAAAATCACTTTGTGGTTGAGTGGGGATAAAAGGAATAATGCAAGGAGTGAGACTTAATAAGCAGCTGCACTCCATGTAAAGACTACTTGTTCCCCTTTGTCTGGGGGTGCATGCCACTGCTTCCTGTTGCGCAAGATTCATTGTGCTGTTTTTCTTTGTTTTACTGTAGGCATTTCAGATTTTCCTTTGTTGTTTTTGTATTTTCTTTGCTTTTTTCCCTTATTTGTTTGGGCCTGGCCTTGATCTAAGAAAAACTTCTCACACTGAAAAAGAAAACATAGGTGATCTCTCCAGTAATCAGTGAGTGATGTGTTTGTGATGCCTTCTTCCTGCTTGACAAAAACCTTGACTTGACAATTAGTGTGGAGCGTTCCCTTGGACAACAGGATGTGCTCAGGCATTCGCCCCCCCAATCACTCTGACAGACAAAGTGTCATAATCAGAAGGTAGCCCTCTGGAGGAGAGGCAGGAGGAAGCAATGTGTGTGGCATCTCACAGAACACTGGGAGGGAGGGAGAGCGAGCGAGAGGGAGGAAAAACCAAGATCAGGCACCAGAAGGTGCCAGATAGAGAGACCAACGAACATGCAGACAAACTAACTGAGCCTGATTTAGAACACAGCTGACAGAAATGTGTTCAGAGACTTTCGGCAGAGAAATAATATGGTGACAATCTTTTCATTGTGAATTCATGGCAAAGGCAGATGCATCCCCAGTCTAAAAACAAATGCTTGCTCCTACCCCTAGACACTTGATGGCCCTTCAACTCACAGTAGATCTGAAAGCATTGTAATTGTGTAAGCAATATGGGTGTAACTCCATATAGCCCACTGTGAGTTGATTTGGGACTGGGCAAGAGAAACAGAGGAGGTCACTCTCCTGCGTTGAGTTCCTCTCCTCCTCCCACAGTCAATTAGATCATATCTAACAGTATTCATATAGTGTATACATCTGTCTAATAGGTTAAAGCAGACGTTTTTACGGGTAGCAATTAAGTACCATACTGTGATTGTCTTCAATTAAAATGGTTAAAAAAAGAACTTAAATTAACTTCTTAGCAAATAGCAATTTCTCAAGCAAGAATTTTACTAGGGCTGTCTGGGAGTGGTTTGAGTGGGGAGTGGGAAACTGAAAATTAGCTGTTATTGGCAGAGCGGTTTAGAACTCTCATATTTGTCTATCGACTAATTTACCGCATGGGGATGTCACCATGCAAGGCCAAAACTCCCCCCCACAAAAACAGGCTGAATTTCAGGTGGTCTTTCCAAACAGCCCCCCCGCCCCCACCCTTTTGTCCTCCAGAATTGTTCGTAGAGCTCCGAGACAGGATTGTGTCGCGGCACAGATCTGGTGAAGAGTACCAAAACATTTCTGAAGCATTGAAGGTCCCCAAGAACACAGTGGCCTCCATCATTCTTAAATGGAAGCAATCGGGGGAGAAGGGCCTTGGTCAGGGAGGTGACCAAATACCCACTGGTTGCTCTGACAGAGCTCCAGAGTTCCTCTGTGGAGATGAGCGAACCTTCCAAAAGGACAACCGTCTCTGCAGCACTCCACCAATAATTCCTTTATGGTAGAGTGGCCAGACGGAAGCCACTCTTCAGTAAAAGGCACATGACAGCCCGCTTGGAGTTTGCCTTAAAGGCACCTAAAGATTCTCAGACCATGAGGAGCAAGATTCTCTGGTCTGATGAAACCAAGATTGAACTCTTTGGCCTGAATGCCAAGCGTCACGTCTGGAGGAAACGTGGCACCATCCCTGTGGTGAATCATGGTGATGGCAGCATCATGGTGTGGAGATATTTTTCACTGGCAGGAACTGGGAGACTAGTCAGGATAGAGGGAAAGATGAACTGAGCAAAGTACAGAGAGATCCTTGATGAAAACCAGCTCCACTGCGTTCAGGACCTCGGGCGTAGGTTCACCTTCCAACAGGACAACGACCCTAAGCACACAGCCAAGACAACGCAGGAGTGGCTTCGGGTCAAGTCTCTGAATGTCCTTGAGTGGCCCAGCCAGAGCCCGGACTTGAACCCGATCTCTGGAGAGACTTGAAAATAGCTGTGTAGTGATGCTCCCCATCCAACCTGATAGAGCTTGAGAGGATCTGCAGAGAATGGGAGAAATTTCCCAAATACAGGTGTGCCAAGCTTGTAGTGTCATACTCAAGAAGACACGAGGCTGTAATTGCTCCCAAAGGTGCTTTAACAAAGTACTGCGTAAAGGGTCTGAATATTTATATAAATGTGATATTTCCATTTTTTTTTTTATACATTTGCAAACATTTCTTAAAACCTGTTTTTGCTTTGTCATTATGAGGTATTGTTTGTAGATTGATGAGGGGGGGAAAACTATTTAACCGATTTTAGAATAAGGCTGTAACGTAACAAAATGTGGAAAAAGTCAAAGGGTCTGAATACTTTCCTAATGCACTCTGACTGGCGCACATGCACAATCCATGTCTTAATTGTCTCAAGGCTTAAAAATCCTTCTTTAACCTGTCTGCTCCCCTTCATCTACGCTGATTTTGAAGTGGATTTAACGAGTTTCATCAATAAGGGATCATAGACTAACAAGGTGAATCCCGGTCTAAGCTATGTCATGGAAAGAGCATAATATTTTGTGTGTGTGTGTATATATATGTGTATATATATATATATATAAAATCCACTTTTTGACTGCACTGGGCTTTTAATCACACAATGTAAAGTGTTTTCATTTTTCATGACAAAAGTAAGTAGAAAGTGGGAAAAGAAAATATGTCACATTCCAATAAGTAAGTTGTCTAACTTAAGTAGTTAAAACAATTTGTATACTGAACAAACATATAATGAATGCTACATGTGAAGTATTTGTCCCATGATTCATGCGCTGAAACAAAATACCCCAGAAATGTTCCATATGCACAAAAAATGTATTTCTCTCAAATGTTTTGCACAAATTTGTTTACATCCCTGTTATTGTGCATTTCTCATTTGCCAAGATATTCCATCCACCTGACTGGTGTGGCATATCAAGAAGCTGATTAGTCGTTACACAGGTGCAACATGTGCTGGGGACAATAAAAGGCCACTCTAAATGTGCAGTTTTGTCACACAACACAATGCCACAGATGTCTCAAGTTTTGAAAGGGCGTGCAATTGGGGTGCTGACTGCAGGAATGTCCACCAGAGCTGTTGCCAGAGAATTGGATGTTCATTTCTCTACCATAAGCGTTGTTTTTAGAGAATTTGGCTTAATGTCCAACTGGCCTCACAACCGCAGACTATGTGTAACCATGCCAGCCCAGGACTCCACATTGAATTTCTTCACCTGTGGTATCATCTGAGGGGAGTGCTGTCTAATAAAGCCCTTTAGTGTGGAAAAACTAATTTTGATTGCCTGGGCCTGGCTCCACAGTGGGTGGGCCTATGCTCTTCCAGGCTCACCCATGGCTGTACCCTTGCCCAGTCATGTGAAATCCATAGATTAGGGCCAAATGGCGCCAGAGAAGAAGGCTGACATTTTGTGTTTTTTTGTTTGTTTGTGTTGTTTAACTTTTTGTAACTTAAAAAAAAATTCTTTAACTTATTTTGTACATAATGTTGCTGCTACCGTCTCTTATGACCAAAATCACAGTCCTGATGTCCAGACGTTATTTAACTCACCACGAACTGGCAGAATCCTTTTTGTTACTTTAACTAGTCTGACGAGCCCGAGGTGAATGACGTACTGCTTTCCCGGGAACGAGCCCAGATCCCCGTGATTTGCGTGAAGAGAAGGCGGAGAATAAGGGTCCGGAGGGAATTCGAAGGCGATCGAATAAACCCCCACTGCCTTCCATTTTGCTAGCAAACGTGCAATCTTTGGAAAATAAAATCAATGACCTACGCGGAAGATTGAACTACCAACGGGACATTCAAAACTGTAATATATTATGCTTCACGGAGTCGTGGCTGACCGACGACATTATCAACATACAGCTGGCTGGTTATACGCTCTATCGGCAGGCTAGAACGGCGGTGTCTGGTAAGATAAGGGGTGGCGGCCTATGTTTTTGTAAATAACAGCTGGTGCACGATATCTAAGGAAGTCTCAAGCTTTTGCTCGCCTGAGGTAGAGGATCTCATGATAAGCTGTAGATCGCACTATCTACCTAGAGAGTTTTCATCTGTATTTTTCGTAGCTGTTTACATACCACCACCGTCAGAGGCTGGCACTAAGACAGCATTGAATGAGCTGTATTCTGCCATAAGCAACAAGAAAACGCTCACCCCGAGGCGGCGCTCCTAGTGGCTGTGGACTTTAATGCAGGGAACAAAGCTCTCCCTCGTCCTCCATTTGGCAAATCTGACCATAATTCTATTCTCTTGATTTCTGCTTACAAGCAAAAATTAAAGCAGGAAGCACCAGTGACTCGATCAATAAAAAAGTGGTCAGATGAAGCAGATGCTAAGCTACAGGACTGTTTTGCTAGCACAGACTGGAATATGTTCTGGTATTCCTCCGATGGCATTGAGGAGTATACCACATCAGTCATTGGCTTCATCAATATGTGCATCGATGACTTCCTCCCCACAGTGACCGTGCGTACATTCCCCAACCAGAAGCCATGAATTACAGGCAACATCCGCACTGAGCTAAAGGCTAGAGCTGCCGCTTTCAAGGAGTGGGACTCTAACCCGGAAGCTTATAAGAAATCATGCTATGCCCTCCGACGAACCATCAAACAGGCAAAGTGTCAATACAGGACTAAGATTGAATCGTACTACACTGGCTCTGACACTCGTCGGGTGTGGCAGGGCCTACAAACCATTACAGACTACAAAGGGAAGCACAGCTGAGAGCTGCCCAGTGACACGAGTCTACCAGATGAGCTAAACTACTTCTATGCTCGCTTCGAGGCAAATAACACTGAAACATGCATGCGAGCACCAGCTGTTCTGGAAGACTGTGTGATCACGCTCTCCACTGACAATGTGAGTAAGACCTTTTAAACAGGTCAACATTCACAAGGCTGCAGGGCCAGACGGATTACCAGGACGTGTACTGGAGCATGCGCTGACCAACCAACATTTTCATCCTCTCCCTGTCCGAGTCTAATACCAACATGATTTTAGCAGACCACCATAGTCCCTGTGCCCAAGAACACTAAGGTAACCTGCCTAAACGACTACCGACCCGTAGCACTCACGTCTGTAGCGATGAAGTGCTTTGAAAGGCTGGTCATGGCTCACATCAACACCATCATCCCAGAAACCCTAGACCCGCTCCAATTTGCATACCGCCCCAACAGATCCACAGATGATGCAATCTCCATTGCACTTCACACTGCCCTTTCCCACATGGACAAAAGGAACACCTATGTGAGAATGCTATACATTGACTCAGCGTTCAATACCATAGTGCCCTCAAAACTCATCAATAAGCTAAGGACCCTGGGACTAAACACCTCCCTCTGCAACTGGATTCTGGACTTCCTGACGGGCAGCCCCCGGGTGGTAAGGGTAGGTAACAACACATCCGCCACGCTGATCCTCAACACAGGTGCCCCTCAGGGGTGCGTGCTCAGTCCTCTCCTGTACTCCCTGTTCACTTATGACTGCACGGCCAGGCACGACTCCAACACCATGAAGTTTGCCGATGACACAACAGTGGTAGGCCTGATCATCGACAATGACGAGACAGCCTATAGGGAGGTCAGAGACCTGACCGTGTGGTGCCAGGACAACAACCTCTCCCTCAACGTGATCAAGACAAAGGACATGATTGTTGACTACAGGAAAAAGAGGACCGAGCACCCCCACATTCTCATCGACAGGGCTGTAGTGGAGCAGGTTGAGAGCTTCAAGTTCCTTGGTGTCCACATCACCAACAAACTAACATGGTCCAAGCACACCAAGACAGTCGTAAAGAGGCCACGACAAAACCTATTCCCTCTCAGGAGACTGAAAAGATTTGGCATGGTTCCTCAGATCCTCAAAAGGTTCTACAGCTGCACCATTGAGAGCATCCTGACTGGTTGCATCACTGCCTGGTATGGCAACTGCTCGGCCTCCGACCGCAAGGCACTACAGAGGGTAGTGCGTACGGCCCTGTACATCAAGGGGCAAAGCTTCCTGTCATCCAGGACCTCTATACAGGCGGTGTCAGAGGAAGGCCCTAAAAATTGTCAAAGACTCCAGCCAACCAGGTCATAGACTGTTCTCTCTGCTACCGCACGGCAAGCGGTACTGGAGCACCAAGTCTCTAGGTCCAAGAGGCTTCTAAACAGCTCCTACCCCCAAGCCATGAGACTCCCGAACATCTAGTCTAATCAGACTATTTGCATTGCCCCCCCCCCCCCCCTTTACACTGCTGCTACTCTCTGTTAGGGGCTCGTAAGTAAGTAAGGTCTACACCTGTTGTATTCGGCGCATGTGACTAATACAATTTGAAATGAATTTTATTCAAATTGACCGATTTTTAACAAAATCATTGACATTTTTGCACGTTGTATTTTATATTTTTGTTCAGTATATCATTTATTGTAAACTTGTGACTAATTTCACTGGTCTAGAATTTTAATTTAATAAAAATATAACATTTTTTCCTGTCGGTCATTATGTTCTGTGAAGCAGCTGTGATTCCAATGAAGGAGCCACCTACTATCAATGAATGTACCCGAGTGTGAATCTGTGGCACTATTTCCAGCGCTGCAGTTTTCCTTTATGGCCAGCAGAGAGCACTCACACATTAGAGAGCACAGAGTGGAATCGGTGAATCCCCTGAGTGCTCCATCCTACTCTAATCCTCTGCTTTTTTCGACATCTAAACAATTTAGCTGTGGGTCATAGCTGGGAAGGGAGTAGGAGTTGATGGGAGTGATGGGGTGATGGGTCTCCCTCTTTTTTTCCCTTTACCTTTAGACAAACGCTGTGCTAGAGTGCCTGCGCTATTAGCATTTCTGTGTGGGTGTTAGGAGCTTAAAAAAGACAGGGTAAATAGAGGCAGCCTTCTCTACCAGGCCGTGCTAACAGTATATGAAATGCCTGGTAAGCATTATTTTTCCAGACAGAATCCACCACCCTGTATAGCTTTTCCATTATGGAAGCACATCATCAAATTACCTTCATTCCAATGAACTCATTACAAAAACATTCACAATCATTATATAGTGCAGTTTGAAAGGATAGCATATGAGAAGCGAAGGAGGTAGTCATAGGCCTAGGTCTCCTTTACTTAGACACTAGCAATAAGTATGTCTAATTGGGGGAAAATAAAGTCTGCTTTTTGAAATGCAGTAGGATAATACGGATTTGTAATTGTGGAATTCTTTGTATAATTTGTACCAAATGTATCATACAACATTTGTTAATTCTGCAAGGCCTATAACCTAATGATAGACAATAATCAAATGCGAGGGGGAAAAATCATGAAGTTGTGAATGAAAGATGCCAGTCCTCCAGCTCACAAACCTTATTGTAATGTAGATATAACATAAGGTAAACAGGAATATGTAACAATCACAAAAACCAGGAAGGAGAGACTACAAAAAGGAGGCATTTCAATGGTAGCTATAATTTGCAGCATTTTTCACATTACGTTCACCTTTGCCTACCAGAGTGCAAAACAGTGGCTAGCCCAGTCTGTCTTACATATTCAGAACATTGCCTCAATTAAGGGAAACTCAGCACAATATGAACTGGCATAAATGTTTATGGAAATGTAATATTAGATTGAAGGATTCATTGGCGTCCTGGGCTCTCTATGGTAATGGCCCAGTCTTGAAAATCAGTCCGGTCCCTGTCTGAAGTGGAGCAGCTGACGGATCATTCCCATGCTGCCTGCAGAAGTTATAAAAGAATAGTCCATGTTTATTCCCCGGAAACATGTATTTATTACCGTCATTACAGTGGCGGGGAGAAGAAGTAACATGTTGCTGTAAATGGCTTGAGATTTAAAAAAGGAATGTATGTGTATATATATATATATTTGTACATACATACATATTGATTATGTCTGTGTTTTCAGATGTCGTAGCCTAGGATGCAATGCCGTAACAGCTGATGTATAATTTTGTAAAATACGTCCCTATCCAAAATAAGTGGGACTGTGTTTGACAAGCTATGTTAGTGTAGCAGCAGGCTAAATGGGAAGTAACAGACCAGACATCCTTATCTTTTATTTTTTTATTTAACTAGGCAAGTCAGTTAAGAACAAATTCTTATTTACAATGATGGCCTACCAAAAGGCATCCTGCGGGGACGGGGGCTGGGATTAAAATAAAAATATAGAACAAAACACATCACGACAAGACACTCTTTGCTATTCCACATTTACTTCAATTGCCAATTTTCTGAAAAGTACAGACCGTTTTGAAAAACATTTCATTTGAAGCTCACCTTGGACTAAAACTTCATGAATGCTATTATGGAAAAACGGTGTAGTCAGGACTACAAGGTTGCACTTCCCAAAATGATGACTCGACCATGTAACTATTGATTGTGTGTGTGTGCGTTTTGTGTAATTACAGTTTTATCTGTCTGGTATTCCCTAAATCAAACAATCTCTCAATGAAAGCAAAGAATGTTATAGGAGTGTCTGACACTTCATCTAAATGGATGTTCTGGATGTTGACATTCTCGTAAGAATTGCTCCTACTTAAAGGTGACTTGAACATTACTTAAAAAATATATTTTTATGCTGGGTATAATGGCTGCTAAGAAGACAATCTTGCCAAGTGATTTTGAACATGGATTGAAGTCTAAATCGTGTTCATATTAAAGATGTCCACTGCAAGGTTGCAAACAGCTTCCACTGTAACTTTGACAAATTGGATCAGGGCTGTGAGTCAAATTTTATAGCTGAGGTATTTTGTAGGTAAGTACAATTCGTTAAAGTTGACTTACAGTGCTTTCAGAAAGTATTATTTATTGTCCTCCTTGAAGGTGAATTGATCTCCCAGTGTCTAGTGGAAAGCAGACTGAACCAGGTTTTCCACTAGGATTTTGCCTGTGCTTAGCTCCATTCCGCTTATTTTTAATCCTGAAAAACTCCCCAGTCCTTAACGATTAGAAGCATACCCATAACATGATGCAGCCACCACTAAGCTTGAAAATATGGAGAGTGGTACTCGGTAATATGTTGTATTGGATTTGCCCCAAGTTAATTGCTTTGCCACATTTTTTGCAGTATTACTTTAGTGCCTTGTTGCAAACAGGATGCATATTTTGGAATATTTTTATTCAGTAAATGCTTCTTTTTCATTATGTCCATTAGGTTAGTATTGTGGAGTAACTATATAATGTTGTTGATCCATCCTCAGTTCTCTTATCACAGCCATTAAACTCTGGAACTGTTTTAATGTCACCATTGGCCTCATAGTGAAATCTGTGAGCGGTTTCCTTCCTCCCTGGCAACTGAATTCGGAAGGATGTCTGTATCTTTGTAGTGACTGGGTGCATTGATACACCATCCAAAGTGTAATTAATAATTTCACCATGCTCAAAGGGATATAAAAATGTCAGCTTTTTTATTTTTACCCATCCATCAATAGGTGCCCTTCTTTGCGAGACATTGGTAAACCTCCCTGGTCTTTGTGGTTGAATCTGTGTTTGAAATTCATTGCTTGACTTTAGGGACCTTACAGTTACAGTTGAAGTCGGAAGTTTACATACACTTAGGTTGGAGTCATTATAACTTGTTTTTCAACCACTCCACAAATTTCTTGTTAACAAACTCGTTTTGGCAAGTCAGTTAGGACATCTACTTTGTGCATGACACAAGTCATTTTTCCAACAATTGTTTACAGACAGATTATTTCACTTATAATTCGCTGTATCACAATTCCAGTGGGTCAAAAGTTTACATACACTAAGGGGACTGTGCCTTTAAAATAGCATGGAAAATTCCAGAAAATGCCATGGCTTTAGAAGCTTCTGATAGGCTAATTGACATAATTTGAGTCAATTGGAGGTGTACCTGTGGATGTATTTCAAGGCCTACCTTCAAAGTCAGTGTGTCTTTGCTTGACATCATGGGAAAATCAAAAGAAATCGGCCAAGACCTCAGAAAAAAAAACGTGTAGACCTCCACATGTCTGGTTCATCCTTGGGAGCAATTTCCAAATGCCTGAAGGTACCACGTTCATCTGTACAAACAATAGTACGCAAGTATAAACACCATGGGACCACGCAGCCGTTATACCGCTCAGGAAGGAGACGCGTTGTGTCTCCTAGAGATGAACGTACTTTGGTGCGTAAAGTGCAAATCAATCCCAGAACAACAGCAAAGGACCTTGTGAAGATGCTGGAGGAAACAGGTACAAAAGTATCTATATCCACAGTAAAACAAGTCCTATATCGACATAACCTGAAAGGCCGCTCAGCAAGGAAGAAGCCACTGCTCCAAAACCGCCATAAAAAAGCCAGACTACGGTTAGCAACTGCACATGGGGACAAAGATCGTACTTTTTGGAGAAATGTCCTCTGTTTTGATGAAACAAAAATAGAACTGTTTGGCCATAATGACCATTGTTATGTTTGGAGGAAAAAGGGGGAGGCTTGCAAGCCAAAGGACACCATCCCAACCATGAAGCACGGGGGTGGCAGCATCATGTGGGGGTGCTTTGCTGCAGGAGGGACTGGTGCACTTCACAAAATATATGGCATCATGAGGTAGGAAAATTATGTGGATATATTGAAGCAACATCTCAAGACATCAGTCAGGAAGTTAAAGCTTGGTCGCAAATGGGTCTTCCAAATGGACAATGACCCCAAGCATACTTCCAAAGTTGTGGCAAAATGGCTTAAAGACAACAAAGTCAAGGTATTGGAGTGGCCATCACAAAGCCCTGACCTCAATCCCATATAAAATGTATCTGCAGAACTGAAAAGGCGTGTGCGAGCAATGAGGCCTACAAACCTGACTCAGTTATGCCATCTCTGTCAGGAGGAATGGGCCAAAATGCAACCAACTTATTGTGGGAAGCTTGTGGAAGGCTACCCGAAAAGTTTGACCCAAGTTAAACAATTTAAAGGCAATGCTACCAAATACTAATTGAGTGTATGTAAACTTCTGACCCACTGGGAATGTGATGAAAGAAATAAAAGCTGAAATAAATATATCTCTACTATTATTCTGACATTTCACATTCTTATAATAAAGTGTTGATCCTAACTGACCTAAGAAAGGGGATTTTTACTAGGATTATATGTTAGGAATTGTGAAAAACTGAGTTTAAATGTATTTGGCTAAGGTGTATGTAAACTTCCAACTTCAACTGTAATTGTATGTGTGGGGTACAGAGATGAGGTAGTCATTCACAAATCATGTTAAACGCTATTACTGCACACAGAGTGAGTCCATGCAACTTATTATGTGACTTGTTCAGCAAATTTGTACTCCTGAACTTATTTAGGCTTGCCATGACAAAGGGAGGAATACATATTGATTCAGGACATTTCAGCTTTTCATTTTGAATTCATTTGTAAAAATGTCTAAAAACACAATTCCACTTTGATATTATGGTGTATTGTGTGTGGGCCAGTGACACAAAATCTCAATTGAATCCATTTTACATTCAGGCTGTAACACAAGAAAATGTGTAAAAAGTCAAGGGGTGTGAATACTTTCTGAAGGCACTGTATATTTGTCTAGTCTGAATAAATTAATGTTAAATATAGCCATTTTCTTGCATAAAGAATATCTAATTGAATCATATCTGAATCTGTACCTTTTTGAACTAAAAAAGGTGTAATCTAAAAAGCTTAAGGCCCCCAACAAAACCTTGCTCTGGGTTTCAGAAGGACATACTGTACGCAAGGTGCCCTTTTAAGATGCAGACAGGCTAATCATTTGTGATTGCGTCCTTGCCTCATCCCACACATCTACTTTCTTGACCTTGGTTTTTTGACTGGCTCTGTTTTGATTTGCCTGCTCGGAGTGCCAAAGGTTTTCAGTCTTATACTCTTTTTCTCTTGCCTTGAGGCATAGAGGTAGACATCATCCAAATATCTGCCAGGAAGCTTATTGATATGTGAATGTGATGGTCGCACCGTAATAGTTATGCCGACTACATAATTGAATGCATTGTATTGGAAAGCAATCTTCTCGCTGTTAGAAATGGGGAGTTGGGAGGATTTAAAAAAAAAAATATATATATATATACATACCTGTTTGGGTGGTGTGGCAAAAGCAGAAACATATAGTTTGTAAGATGGAGTGGCTTTAAATAGGATCAGAGCCAACATAATTGAGTTCATATACTCGATGTACAGCAGTCACATTTGGCTCTGCCAAGGCTGTGCTTGGGGAGAAGGGGGTAATTGTGAGGATGGCAATCAAAGGGGTCATGCGTTTCAATTGAGGGACACATGGATGCAGATGAATCAACACAACGTGCGTGTGTGTGTGTGTGTGTGTGTGTGTGTGTGTGTGTGTGTGTGTGTGTGTGTGTGTGTGTGTGTGTGTGTGTGTGTGAGCAAACTCTGCCCTATTTTTGTTCCATCTCAAAGAAAAGACTTTCACCGTAGGACATAAAAATATAAACAACTGGCCATATGGATATACGATAACCCGAAAGATGATTGGGATGTATTGTGGTGGTTGTGAATAGGCCCTGTGATGATGTAAATTGAAGAGGCCTTTAAAAGTGGAACGTCCTATTGCATATGCATCAAGGCACATCAAAGCCTTTTCAGGGGTCCTACATTTACATAGCGATATCACTGATGCTATGGGAACCCAGCAACCCTGTCTTTGGACCACTTCTGAATAAAGAGGGGGCTTGTGGAAGTCCTTCAGCACGATTAGAACAGGAGTCAAGGAAGTTCCCTTTGGTTTTCCTTTCCTTTAAAACGGGCTTAGGCTTGGAAGTTTGGCTCCTCGACGTTTGGATAGGCATCCTTGTAACGTGTGTGTTAGATACACATTTTGGTAAGGGCACTGGTACAAGAAACGAGGTATTTATTGGTGTGAGTTGTGCGTTTGATTGATGGGACATGTACTGAGCTTTATTGATGGTTTTTCTAGGATTTCACTGACTGTGTGGCAACGATATCATTTTTTATCCTTGAAGGCTATTTACCTGTTATGTGGTTGACTTGTGTGAATTCTGAACCAATGTTTCTTGTATGAGATTACAAAAGGTTTGTGTCTCTTTTGACACAACTGGTGAGGTTATTCTTATAGGACACGACTGCCATACACGTTTGAAATCTTAAGTGCTCTCAATGTGAAAGACCACCGTCACATTTAACTATTGCTTCTTGAAATGATGCTCTGTCAACAAAACACAGGGCTATTGACTTTTTTTTGTGTTTTCAGGAGAGAAATGACAAAAATGAAAACCTACTCTGCTGTACAGTCTAAAGGTGAGTTTAGAATGCATTACAAAGCCATCCTAAATAATGCTGTCTATCTTTGTCATATCTCCAAGCAGGCTAGCTAGTTATTAGCAATACGTTAGCAATATTGTGAACCACGTGAGATGTTATGTTATGCTAATGTCAGAACCATCCATCTATGTATGGATCACAAATGGGTGTGAAAAGGGCACATGGACAATTATTGAAGATCTTGCTCTCTGTAATAACCATGTTACATGTGTAATTAGTATGCATTTCACAATGACTATCGGTTCCTATTTGCATTTGAATACACCCCCCCCCCATCTCTGCTTTTATGAATTTCATGATTCAGTTTCAGGCGTCAAATGTTGGGTCTGTTATTTATTTTGTAGCTTTCTGGGGAGAATCAGACGACAGCAACTCGGAGATAGAAGCAGCTCTGCGTCCTCAATACAATACGAACAATGACAACTCTGAGGATTTTTAGGACTGACTACCTGAGAAAAGGGATTCTTAACAGAAGCTGCTGAGAGAAAGCGCTTTAGAGAACATCTGCATACTGTTTACTTTTCTTCCATTCGTTACCCGACTAAATTCTATCTACGTTGTAAATTGTATGCATACTGTATCATAAAAAATGTATAATGGTAAACCTGATACCCCTTACTGTGGTTAAAGTATGTGAAGAGTTTTCAAACGCACCGATGTTAACCCTTCTTCAGTCTCTTTATCTGAATGACTCTTACAACTCATAATAACAGCTTGAAATAGATTAAACGGGTCTTTTGAAGCGATTTGTTTGCACTAGGCTGGAAATCATGCATTTTGAATGCTGCAAGCATCTCCGAGTGGTCTGCATCTAGCATGCTTGAGTGTAGTGACGTGAGTCACCTGTGAAATGACAAAGAACAATGGCCACTCTGGATGTTACCAAACGACCTGCGGACCTGTTGAAGTGGCCTATCGCCCAGGACGAGATGTACCGTCGTGTTAACAGATCCACAATGATCACAATGTATGTTTTTGAAACTGTTTGGTGAAGTTGTACTTATATACAAAGATTATATCAGACCTGTATTCGTTTTCCTCTTCCATTTCCCATGTGCCTTTTCATTTGCTATGACATTTCAAACTCACCAATTTTTTCTTGCTCAGAAGAAGTACGATCATGTTTTCATGTTCTATTTTTGTATAATGCTTTGTGATCAGATTATGTGTCGAGTAGACATACAGTACTCAGAGACATAATAATTAATTTTGTGAAAAAAAAACATGCAGTTTGTTAAACCATCAACCTCCCTCCTCCCATCCACCCTTTTCCTTTTCACCCTTCAAGTAGTGAATATTCATTACACTAGTTAAAATGCCTTGGAAATCAAATCACCTGAACCAACGCAGCGTGTCCACTCAGCCTGTTTTCCAGTTCTGTAAATAACCTGTTACTCCTATCTTGTGAGAGGTCGCCTTTCTGAATCGTACATGAAAGTTAATCTGTATCATGTCTATAGAATATTGAACATTTGCAAAGCCATGTTATGTTGTAATATTGTAAAAGCCCCTGGCGTTCAGTACATCAGTAGGATTCCATTAGTCAGCTTTTAGGTGACTTTATATGCCTGAACCTTCTAAAGTAGGACTCCACACTCATTACCAGTAATGGCTTCAGCCAGCCCTGCACCTCACACAGAAAGGGAATGTGTCGGAATAATTTGGAGTTTGCTAAAAGGCTCCCTAACATAATATCCATGTTAAGGAGCAGGTCAACAGATACTTGGTGCGGCAGATAACTCTGTGAGAGGAGGTATACTGTACAAAATACACTGAGTATACCAAACATTAAGAACACCACCCCCTTTTGCTCTCAGAACAGACTCAAATCGTCGGGGGATGGACTACAAGGTGTCAAGCGTTCCACAGGGATGCTGATCCTGGTTGACTCCAATGCTTCCCACAGTTGTGTCAAGTTGGCATGATGTCCTTTGGGTTGTGGACCATTCTTGATACACACAGGAAACTGTTGAGCAGTGTTACAGTTCTTGTTATAAGTCGGTGTGCCTGGCTCCTACTACCATACCCCGTTCAAAGGCACTTCAATCTTTTGTCTTGCACATTTACCCTCTGAATGGCCCACAGACACAATCTCATGCCTCAAGATTTAAAAATCCTTCTTTAACCTGTCTCCTCTTCATCTACACTGATTGAAGTGGATATAACAAGTGACATCAATAAGGGATCATAGCTTTCACCTGGTCAGTCTGACATGGAAAGAGCAGGTGTTCTTAATGTTTTGTATACTCGGTGTATAACAACACAATAAATAGCTTGGAAGATAACTTTTCCTGATTGACACTGTGGTGAGAGGCAGTGCCTGTATTCCACGTTTAGCTCTTAGCTTTTAACAGTGGTAGCAGGCTGCAAATAGTTGTTTATTTCTTTATTTAATGAACCTTTATTTAACTAGGCAAGTCAGTTAAGAACAAATTCCTATTTACAATGACGGCCTATCAAAAGGCAAAAGGCCTCCTGTGGGGACGGGGGATTAAAAAATTAATAAAATTTAAATATAGGATAAAACACACATCACGACAAGAGAGACAACACAACACTACATAAAGAGAGACCTAAGACGACAACATAGCAAGGCAGCAACACATGACAACACAGCATGGTAGCAACACAACATAACACCAACATTGTAGCAGCACAACACATGGTACAAACAATATTGGGCACAGACAACAGCACAAAAGGCAAGAAGGTAGAGACAACAATACATCACACAAAGCAGCCACAACTGTCAGTAAGCGTGTCCATGATTGAGTCTTTGAATGAAGTGATTGAGATAAAACTGTCCAGTTTGTGTTTGTTGCAGCTCTTTCCAGTCGCTAGCTGCAGTCAACTGAAAAGAGGAGCGACCCAGGGATGTGTGTGCTTTGGGGACATTTAACAGAATGTGACTGGCAGAAGAGGTGCTGTATTTGGAGGATGAGGGTTGCAGTAGATATCTCAGATAAGGGGGAGTGAGGCCTAAGAGGGTTTTATAAATAAGCATCAACCAGTGGGTCTTGTGACGGGTATACAGAGATGACCAGTTTACAGAGGAGTATAGAGTGCAGTGATGTGTCCTATAAGGAGCATTGGTGGCAAATCTGATGGCCCGAATGGTAAAGAACATCTAGCCGCTCGAGATCACCCTTACCTGCCGATCTATAAATTGTCTCCATAATCTAGC
Organism: Salmo trutta; assembly: GCF_901001165.1. Classification (NCBI taxonomy): domain Eukaryota; kingdom Metazoa; phylum Chordata; class Actinopteri; order Salmoniformes; family Salmonidae; genus Salmo; species Salmo trutta. The sequence goes on from NC_042981.1 coordinate 32,936,691, forward strand.
ATGGGTAGGATGGTCATCTGAATCAGGGTTAGTTTGACAGCTGGGGTGAAAGGGGAGCGATTTATGATAGAGGAAACCAAGTCTAGATTTAACTTTAGCCTGCAGCTTTGATATGTGCTGTGAGAAGGGCAATGCGCCATCTAGCCATACTCCCAAGTACTTGTATGAGGTGACTACTTCAAGCTCAACCCTCTGAGGTAGTAATCACACCTGTGGGGAGAGGGGCATTCTTCTTACCAAACCACATGACCTTTGTTTTGTAGGTGTTTAGAACAAGGTTAAGGGTAGAGAAAGTGTGTTGGACACTAAGAAAGCTTTATTGTAAAGCATTTAACACAAAATCTGGGGAGGGGCCAGGTGAGTATAAGACTGTATCTGCATATAAATGGATGAGAGAGCTTCCTACTGCCTGAGCTATGTTGTTGATATAAATTGAGAAGAGCGTGGGGCCTAGGATCGAGCCTTGGGGTACTCTCTTGGTGACTGGCAGTGGCTGAGACAGCAGATGTTCTGACTTTATACCCTGCACTCTTGGAGAGAGGTACAGTAGTTAACAAATCAGGCCAAAGACCCCTCAGAGACACCAATACTCCTTAGCTGGCCCACAAGAATGGAATGGTCTACCGCAGGTATTCCCAAACGCGTAATGCCGTCGGGGGTACGCAAAATAAAAATGTGATTCACATTTATTTATTTTGTATATAAAAAAAATTATAAATCTTCACATTTTCAAACAGTCCATTTATATTTTCCAACGGGGCTATACATTTGGGTGAGGTTTTTTTCTTGCCTGAGTAGCCTCGTTTCACTGCCAAAAATAAAAAATGAAACCATCTGGTGTTTAGCAAAATAACAACACAGTGTCAAATACAGGTAGCCTAGTCAAATAATTAACATCCAATCACATGAACCGTTCCTCTCTCATGGGAAACCTTCACGTCTTATATGGTGAGCTACCGAGTGGCTAGGATAGGCAAGCCCAATACAGTTGTGGAGGACTTAATTCTTCCTGCTGCCTAGGATGTGGCTGGGACAATGCTGGGGGAAAAGGCCAAAAAAACTATACAGACAATGCCTTCATCAAACAACACTATTTCACGGCACATCAGTGACATGGCAGGAGATGTTTTGAAACAATTATTGCTTTGCATACAAGCCAGTGAAATATATGCGTTACAGCTGGATGAGTCAACAGACGTGGTGGACCTGGCACAGCTCCTGGTATATGTCCGTTACGTTTATGGGGGGTCAATTGGAAACCACTGGAAACCAGGACAATATGAGAGGATGATTTTAAAGTACTGGACAGCTTTTTGACATCAAATGGACTTTGATGGTCAAGATCTGTACTGATGGTGCAAAAGCCATGACAGGGAGACATAGAGGAGTGGTAACGCGTGTGCAAGCAGTTGCTGCCGACACCACTTGGGTACACTGCAGCATCTACCGAGAGGCTCTTGCTGCCAAGGGAATGCCTGACAACTTGAAAGACGTTTTGGACACTACAGTGAAAATGGTTAATTTTGTTAAAGCAAGGCCCCTGAACTCTCGTGTATTTTCTGCACTTTGCAGTGATATGGGCAGTGACCATGTAACGCTTTTACAACTTACAGAAGTGCGCTGGTTATCAAGGGGCAAAGTATTGACACGTTTTTTTTTTAATTGAGAGACGAGCTTAAAGTTTTCTTTACTGACCATAATTTTCACTTGTCTGACACACGACTGGCCTATCTGGGTAATGTTTTTTCTCGCCTGAATGATCTGAATCTAGAATTACAGGAACTCTCCGCAACTATATTCAATGTGCGGCACAAAATTGAGGCTATGATTAAGAAGTTGGAGCTCTTTTCTGTCTGTATTAACAAGGACAACACACATGTCTTTCCATCATATGATTTTTTGTGTGAAAATGAACTCAAGCTTACGGAAAATGTGAAATGTGATATAGCGAAGCACCTGAGTGAGCTGGGTGCGCAATTACGCAGGTACTTTCCCGAAACGGACGCCACAAACAACTGGATTCGTTATCCCTTTCATGCCCTGCCTACAGTCCAGTTACCGATATCTGAACAAGAGCCTAGTCGAAATTGCAACAAGCAGTTCTGTGAAAATGGAATTTAATCAGAAGCCAC